>NC_092086.1:89142167-89884667 GCF_045679555.1 Salvelinus alpinus
CCGTGATCATGTGTTTATTTTGCTTGCATCCTTTTTATGAACATGTCCAGTGATTCCAGGCTGCAGCCAATTGTTTCTTGATTTTGTCAAGCTTGTTAAAGTCCTCCTAAGCTAAATTCCCATTCCAACACACAATCAAATCAAATCAAATGTATTTATATAGCCCTTCTTACATCAGCTGATATCTCAAAGTGCTGTACAGAAACCCAGCCTAAAACCTCAAACAGCAAGCAATGCAGCTGTAGAAGCACGGTGGCTAGGAAAAACTCCCTAGAAAGGCCAAAACCTAGGAAGAAACCTAGAGAGGAACCAGGCTATGAGGGGTGGCCAGTAAAATTCTGGCTGTGCCGAGTGGAGATTATAACAGAACATGGCCAAGATGTTCAAATGTTCATAAATGACCAGCATGGTCAAATAATAATAATCACAGTAGTTGTCGAGGGTGTAGCAAGTCAGCACCTCAGGAGTAAATGTCAGTTGGCTTTTCATAGCCGATCATTAAGAGTATCTCTACCGCTCCTTCCGTCTCTAGAGAGTTGAAAACAGCAGGTCTGGGACAGGTAGCACGTCCGGTGAACAGGTCAGGGTTCCATAGCTGCAGGCAGAACAGTTGAAACTGGAGCAGCAGCACGGCCAGGTGGACTGGGGACAGCAAGGAGTCATCATGCCAGGTAGTCCTGAGGCATGGTCCTAGGGCTCAGGTCCTCCGAGAGAGAGAAAGAAAGAGAGAAAGAGAGAATTAAAGAGAGCATACTTAAATTCACACAGGACACCGGATAAGACAGGAGAAGTACTCCAGATATAACAGACTGACCCTAGCCCCCCGACACATAAACTACTGCAGCATAAATACATAAACAATGAAACGCGTTCTTTGTTATTTATCTCCGGTAATGAACATACTATTCTCCGTCTTAAATTGTATAGTTTATTTACGTTTTAGGGTACCTAAGGTTTGATTATAAACCTTGTTTGACTTGTTCGGATAAGTTTATTGGTAACGTTTGGGATTTATTTTGTATGCATTTTGAAGGACGGAAACCGGTGGATTATTGACTGAAGCGCGCCAGCTAAACTGAGTTTTTATGGATATAAAGAAGGACTTTACTTCTTAAGGCTAGGGGGCACTATTTTCACGTCCGGATGAAAAATGTGCCAAAAGTAAACTGCCTGCTACTCAGGCACAGAAGCTAGGATATGCATAACAACTGAATTAATCGAACAAAAGGACCATTTGTGATGTTGACCTGACTCCGACGCCAGGTCAGCGGAGTCAATCACCACCTTCCGGAGACACCTGAAACCCCACCTCTTTAAGGAATACCTAGGATAGGATAAAGTAATCCCTCTAACCCCCCCCCCCTTAAAAGAGTTAGATGCACTATTGTAAAGTGGTTGTTCCACTGGATATCATAAGGTGAATGCACCAATTTGTAAGTCGCTCTGGATAAGAGCGTCTGCTAAATGACTTAAATGTAAATGTAAATGTTTAATGGACATATTGGAGTGCCAACAGAAGAAGACCTTCAAAGGTAAGGCATGCATTATATGTTATTTCTGACTTTTGTGTTGTGCCTGGCGAGTTGAATTATGATTTTCATGTGCATGTTTGATGGGGTGCTGTCCTCAGATAATAGCATGGTTTGCTTTCGCCGTAAAACCTTTTTGAAATTTGACACTGTGGCTGGATTAACAAGAAGTTAATCTTTAAACCCATGTATAACACTTGTATGATTTATGAATAATTATTATGAGTATTTATTTTTTTGAATTTGGCGCACTGCTATTTCACTGGGTGCTGTCAAATCAATCCCGTCAACGGGATTGGCGCGCGAAGGGATCACTAAGAAGTTATCTAACAAATGGACCATTTGTGATGTAACTGGGACCTTTTGGAGTGCCAACAGAAGAAGATCTTCAAAGGTAAGGTATTTATTATATCACGATTTCTGATTTTCGTGGCGCACCTGCCTGGTTGAAATATGTTTTTCATGCTTTTGTATGCAGGGCGCTGTTCTCAGATAATCGCATGGTGTGCTTTCGCCGTAAAGCCTTTTGAAATCTGACACAGCGGCTGGATTAACAAGACGTTAAGCTTTATTTTGAAGTATAACACTTGTATTTTCATGAATGTTAAATATTTATATTTCGCGCTCTGCAATTTCACTGGATGTTGTCGAGGTGGGTCACTAGCGGAACGCCTGCGCTATAACGGTTAAATGTGCAATCACAGGAAAAAGAACTCTGGACCACCTATACTCCACACACAGAGACACATGCATAGCTCTCCCTGGCCCTCCATTTGGCAAATCTGGCCATAATTCTACCCCCTGATTCCTGCTTACAAGCAATAATTAAAGCAGGAAGCACCAGTGACTAGATCAACAACAAAGTGGTCAGATGAAGCAGATGCTAAGCAATAGGACTGTTTTGCAAGCACAGAGGCAGTATGTTCCTAGATTCCTCCGATGGCATTGAGGAGTACGCCACATCAGTCATTGGCTTCATCAATAAGTGCATCGATGATGTCGTCCCACAGTGACCGTACGTACATACACCAACCTAGAAGCCATGAATTACAGGCAGCATCCGCATTGAGCTAAAGGCTAGAGCTGCCACTTTCACGGATTGGGACTCCAACCCGGCAGCTTATAAGAAATCCTGCTATGCCCTCCAATGAACGGTCAAACAGGCAACGCGTCAATACAGGACTAAGATCGAATCGTACCACACTGGCTCCGATGCTTGTTGGATGTGGCAGGGCTTGCAAACCATTACAGACTACAAAGGGAAGCAAAGCCGAGAGCTGCCCAGTGACACGAGCCTACCAGACGAACTAAACTACTTCTATGCTCGCTTCGAGGAAAATGACACTGAAGCATGCATGAGAGCACCAGCTGTTCAGCTGACCGTACTCAGAAAACCCCCTTTCAGAACAAGGACGAATAAACAGACCACTAAGAGAAAGGACACTGACATTGTGTGGACAATCAGGAAGTTACACCCGGTAACAACAGAGGTGCTGCCATCAGAGGAGAAGGATGAACTCGGTCCACATGGAGATACCCCATCGGAGACCTTCGACACGTAATTACATCATTATATTCTGACCCATAAGAGCGGCAGTTCGGGGCAAGGTTGGGGCTAAACTAAGCAAAGTTTATAAAAGTACCCAAGTGTGCTTTCCTCTCTTTCTCTCTCTTTTTAAATCCCCATTTTGTGTAACACGTGTTATATTGTGTTGGCCCACTAGGGACCTGTTTCATTGTACTAAGTTCTAATCAATAGCCTAGACTGTGTGTTTGTGTATGTGTATTTTATATTATCCTTTTAGCTTGTTAGTAAATAAATAATCAACTCAATTGGTGTGGTACGGACTTATTTAGTGGGACTCGGGTTTGTGTAGAAACTCAATAAAACCAAGCTTTCCCATGGTGCCCCAGGTTACTGAGTTAATAGTTACCTGATTCATTTAATCACAAATTTATAAACAGTTAATCATTCGATGAACAGCAGTCGTCACATTAATCAATACAACGTCATGACACCACTGTATATAGTCTCGCTATTGTTATTTTACTGCTGCTCTTTAATTACTTGTTCCTTTTATTTCTTATTCTTATTCGTATTTTTAAACTGCATTGTTGGTTAGGGGCTTGTAAGTAAGCATTTCACCTGTTGTATTCGGCACATGTGACTAGTACAATTTGATTTGATTTGAATTTTAGTGTAATTAATTAAGTTAAGGTGACACTTTCGATTAGAAGCATTCCATTTTCCAATCTCATAAATTATTGTTAGGTAGTTACGGTGCATTTCCTGAGATTTCCATACAAAAAAAACATCCTACATCAAGATCTAGAATTATTACAGGGTTCAAATTCAATGTCGAATTTCACTGATGCTTATTATATTGAGATATAACGACAAACAACACTGCCATTAATACAAGGAACGAAAAATTGTGTTTTATGTCAGAAGATTTTGGACAAATCTTTATATTACCCATGACCTGGCAGAGGTATTAAAATTACATTCACATGACGCCCAAAAGACAGGAGGATATTAGGAGGACAAACATCAATGTAAAATAATGATAGGCACTCAAACTACAGAAGGCTATTTTTTGTATTTTATTATCTCTCGGAAATGGACTGCAACTACCTAACAGTTTTCATGGGTACACAAATCAAAATCATTAATTGACTATATATATACAGTATAGAGATAGGGTGCAGGCCAGGCTTAGTGGAGTCTGCCACTAGCACAGTCAGTGTAGTCAGCTCAGCAATCCCCATTGAGACCGTGTCTGTGCCTCGACCTAGGTTGGGCAAAACTAAACATGGCGGTGTTCGCCTTAGCAATCTCACTGAAATAAAGCACTCCTCCATTCCTGTCATTATTGAGAGATTGTGATATCTCACATCTCAAAATAGGGCTACTTATAATGTTAGATCCCTCACTTCCAAGACAGTTATAGTCAATGAACTAATCACTGATCATAATCTTGATGTGATTGGCCTGACTGAAACATAGCTTAAGCCTGATGTATTTACTGTGTTGTGGACTACAAGGTCCGATAGGAATTCAGGGAACTCAGTGAGGAACACTGTGTACGGCCCAGGAGGCTTGTAAACAGTAGCTATAAAAAGTGATTGAGTAGGCTGCATCGATTTCATGACTAGAAGCTCAAAAGACAAAAACGTAGTAATTTGTTTTGTAAATTGCAATTTTCTATCGTAAATGTTGGCAACTCCTCCGCCTTTGAAGGATGCGGGAGGGATATAGTCACTAGTGTAACCAGGAGGAGAGGTATACAGGTATACAGAAAATAGCCGAACCCTAAAGCAAGCTTCCAGATTTTGGAACGGAAATGGCGCTCCACCAAACTGGAAGTCTTCAGACTAGCTTGTGCAATATCGAAGAGCCCTCACTGCTGCCCGATCATCCTATTTTTCCAACTTAATTGAGGAGAATAAGAACAATCCACATTTTTTATGTTGATACTGTTGCAAAGCTAACAAAAAATCAGCATTCTCCAAGAGAGGATGGCTTTCACTTCAGCAGTGATAAATTCATGAACTTCTTTGACAAAAAGATCATGATCATTAGAAAGCAAATGACGGACTCCTCTTTAAATCTGCGTATTTCTCCAAAGCTTAGTTGTCCTGAGTCTGCACAACATTGCCAGGACCTAGGATCAAGGGAGACACTCAAGTTTCTTGACACATTCATGAAAATAGTCATGGCCTCTAAACCTTCAAGTTGCATTCTAGACCCTATTCCAACTAAACTACTGAAAGAGCTGCTTCCTGTGCTTGGCCCTCATATGTTGAACATAATAAACGGCTCCCTATCCAACGGATGTGTACCAAACTCACTAAAAGTGGCAGTAATAAAGCCTCACTTGACAAAGCCAAACCTTGACCCAGAAAATTAAGGAAAAAAATTGGCCTATATCGAATCTCCCATTCCTCTCAACATTTTATGAAAAAGCTGTTGCACAGCAACTGCCTTCCTGAAGACAAACAATGTATACGAAATGCTGGTTTTATACCCCATCATAGCACTGAGACTGCACTTGTGAAGGTGGTAAATGACCTTTTAATGGCGTCAGACCAAGGCTCTGCATATGTCCTGGTGCTCCTCGACCTTAATGCTGCTTTTGACAACGTCGATCACAACATTCTTTTGGAGAGATTGGAAACCCAAATTGGTCTACACGGACAAGTTCTGGCCTGGTTTAGATCTTATCTTTTGTGAAAGATATCAGTTTGTCTCTGTGAATGGTTTGTCCTCTGACAAATCAATTGTACGTTTCGGTGTTCCTCAAGGTTCCGTTTTAGGAGCACTATTGTTTTCACTATATATTTTACCTCTTGGTGATGTCATTCGGAAACATAATGTTAACTTTCACTGCTATGCGGACAACACACAGCTGTACATTTCAATGAAACATGGTGAAGCCCCAAAATTGCCTACCCTGGAAGCCTGTGTTTCAGAAATAAGGAAGTGGATGGCGGCCAATTCTTTACTTTCAAACTCGGACAAAACAGATATGCTAGTTCTTGGTCACAAGAAACAAAGAGATCTTCTGTTGGATCTGACAATTAATCTTGATGGTTGTACAGTCATCTCAAATAAAACTTTGAAGGACCTCGGCGTTACTCTGGACCCTGATCTCTCTTTTGACAAACATATCAAGACTATTTCAAGGACAGCTTTTTTCCATCTACGTAACATTGCAAAAATCGGCTAACTTTCTGTCCAAAAATGATACCGAAAAGTTTATCCCTGCTTTTGTCACTCCTAGATTAGACTACTGCAATGCTCTACTTTCCAGCTACCCGGATAAAGCACTATATAAACTTAATTTACTGCTAAACACGGCTGCTAGAATCTTGACTAGAACCCAAAAATGTGATGATATTACTCCAGTGCTAGCCTCCCTACACTGGCTTCCTGTTGAGACTAGGGCTGATTTCAAGGTTTTACTGCTAACCTACAAAGCATTACATGGGCTTGCTCCTACCTATCTGGTAGGGGGTTTAACAACTTTTAGCGTCGCTTCACCCGGAACTTCTGCTCCATCGCCTCTCCTCTCACCTCTCTCCACAAAGGTGGTCCCTGTAAGTTGGCGTGGAATCCTGCAGCTGATGAGGCCTTCCACCTGCTGAAAGGGCATTTCACCTCCACCCCGTTGCTGAAACACCAAGACCCTAAGCTGCCCTTCGTGGTGGAGGTGGATGCCTCAGAAATAGGCGTGGGGGCGTCCTGTCACAACGTCAAGGTAATCCACAAATACTGTATCCATGTGCATACTACTCTAAAAAACTGTCCCCTGTAGAGAGGAACTATGACATCTGTAATGGGGAGCTCCTGGCGGTGAAGTTGGCATTAGAGGAGCGGAGACACTGGCTGGAGGGTGCCACAGACCCGTTTCTCATCCTCGGCCGACCATCAGAACTTGGAGTACATTAGGACAGTCAGGTGACTGAACCCGCACCAAGCAAGGTGGGCCCTTTTCTTTCACCTTGTTATACCACCCAGGCTCAAAGAATATCAATGCCCTGTCCCGACTCCACGATTCAGGAGAGGTTCCTGTCCTGAGTGGTCCCATCATACCGCCCTGCCGAGTTGTTGCCCCTGTGCTCTTAGACATAGATGTGGACATCCGCCAGGCTCTGGAGAGGGAACCCGCACTGGCTACCTGTCCTCCGGAGCGCACCTACCTTCCCACAGAGGTAAGGGATCGGCTTTTGACCTGGGTGCACACATCCCTTGCTGCTGGACACCTAGGCATCACTCAATCCATCTCAATTAAGTACTGGTGGCCCACCTTGGCCCAACTCCTGCTCCGTATGTGCCCAAACCAAGTCTCCTCGGAATGCACCAGCAGGGAAACTCCTTCCCTCCCCGTTCTTCAGCGGCCTTGGACCCATCTGTCGATAGATTTTGTCATTGATCTTCCCCTGTCTGTTGGTTTCACCACTGTTATGGTTGTTGTGGACAGATTCTCCCAATCCAGCCGTTTTATCCCTCTCTATGGTCTCCCTATCGCTCACCAGGTCGCTGAGGTACTATTTCAGCAGGTCTTCCGGCACTATGGCCTTCCGGAGGATATCGTCTCCGATCGTGGTACCCAATTCATGTCACGTGTCTGGAGAGCCTCCATGGAGAACCTGTGGGCCACGGTCAGCCTCACATCTGGTACCGGCCTCAGTCCAACGGGCAGGAGGAGAGGACCAACCAGGAGCTGGAGAGGTTCCTGAGGAGTCACTGTCAGGACCGGCAGAGGGAGTGAGCCCGGTTTCTTCTCTGGGTGGAGTACGCCCAGAACTCACTTTCTCACCCCTCCACCGGGTTGTCTCCCTTCCAGTGTGTCTTGGGGTACCAGCCGGCCCTGGCTCCTTGGACCCAGACTGAAGCCCCTGCTGTGGATGAGTGGTTCCGGTGTGCAGGGGAGGTTTGGGACGCTGCCCACGTGAGACTCCAATGCGTCGTCCGGCTCCAGAAGGAGCAAGGAACCTGCACCGGCTACCTGTCCACCGCAGTGGGGCACCCGTTTTCCATCCTGGTGATCACGTCTGGCTCTCCACCAGGAACCTCCCACTCCGCCTGCCTCTCAGTGCCCTCCCGACTCCAACACCATCATTAACTTTGGGACAGGGGGGCAGTATTGAGTAGCTTGGATAAAAAGGTGCCCAGAGTTAACTGCCTGCTACTCTGTCCTAAAAGCTAGAATATGCATACTAGTAGATTTGGATAGAAAACACTCTGAAGTTTCTAAAACTGTTTGAATGATGTCTGTGAGTATAACAGAACTCATATGGCAGGCAAAAACCCGAGAAGAAAATCCAAGCAGGAAGTGGGAAATCTGAGGTTGGTCGTTTTTCAACTCATTCCCTATTGAAGATACAGTGGGATATTGGTCATGTTGCACTTCCTAAGGCTTCCACTAGATGTCAACAGTCTTTAGAACCTTGTTTGATGCTTCTACTGTGAGGTGGGGCCGAATGAGAGGGGATTGAGTAAGGTCTGCCATGAGCTGAACATGCGCTGACCATGCGCGTTCACGTGAGAGCGAGCTCTGTTCCATTGCATTTCTGAAGACAAAGGAATTCTCCGGTTGGAACATTATTGAAGATTTATGTTAAAAACATCCTAAAGATTGATTGTATACTTCGTTTGACATGTTTCTACGGACTGTAATATGACTTTTCGTCTGAACTTTTGCCTGGACCTGCCCGCGCTTCGTGAGTTTAGATTGTGTGCTGAACGCGCGAACAAAACTGAGTTATTTGGACATAAATGATGGACATTATCGAACAAAACAAACATTTATTGTGGAACTGGGATTCCTGGGAGTGCATTCTGATGAAGATCATCAGAGGTAAGTGAATGTTTATAATGTTATTTCTGACTTCTGTTGACTGCACAATATGGCGGATATCTTTTTGTCTTGTTTGGGCTCTGAGCGCTGTACTCAGATTATTGCATGGTTTGCTTTTTCCGTAAAGCTTTTTTGAAATCTGACACAGCGGTTGCATTAAGGAGAAGTGTATCTAAAGTTCCATGCATAATGCATATTTTCATAAACATTTATAATGAGTATTTCTGTAAATTGATGTGGCTCTCTGCAAAATCACCGGATGTTTTGGAAGCAAAACATTACTGAACGTAACGCGCCAATGTAAACTGAGATTTTTGGATATAAATGCACACCTTCGGAACATCTACATTTTTAAAAGTATAATAAATCCATGTAATGTAGCCTACACCATCACAATAAATCCATTATTTATTGTAGACAGGTCTAAAGAAACATGACATGAAGAAATGGTTGTTTATTTCAGAAGATCAGAATGGCATACTCTGAGTTATCCTTATGTTTGGCCCTGGAGCAACTGTTCCAGCCCCTAGGCAAATTGTTTTTTTTATTTTTATGTGGTATGTCTTAAATTATTAGCCTCGAGAACCCTTGGAGGTAGGGGTCACACGCCTCCCTGTGGCGGAGCGATACAGACAGAGACAGCTGGGGCTTTGTCTCCATTGTGGTCAAGGAGGGCACCAGCTCCAGCAGTGTCCGATACGTCCCAACTCGGGATACACGAGAACAGAGGGACGGTCACGTGATCTCCCACCTCCTGGGGAAGGTGTGAGTATCCCCTCCTCATCACTTTCTGCCAAACCTTTTTTGGTAGCGATCGCACTAGTTGACTGTCCCTCATGTACTGTTTCTACAGCATTAGTGGAATCCGGTGCCGCAGGGAACTTTATTGACCAGATCCTTGCCTCTTCTCTCAACATCACGTCATATCCGCTCTCCTCTCCTTTCCCGGTTCAAGCCCTCAATAATCGGCCATTAGGTTCCAGGACCATCACACACATCACCAAACCACTCACTCTCACCGTGGGGTCCATCCATCAGGAGACCATCCTCTTCTTCATCGCCAGGGCACCAGGTCACAAGATCATCCTCGGCCTCCCTTGGCTTCAACGCCACATCCCCACCATCTCATGATCGAGGATGAAAATTACAAACTGGTCACCCGAATGCCGGAGGACCTGCTTCCCTGTACCCTGTGGTTCCATGTCGGTTGAGAGTCCTGTAGTTGTCCTTCAGCCTAACATCCCGGAAGTATACCAGGATCTGTAAGAGGTATTTTCCAAAACCTGCGCCACCTGTCTCCCTCCTCATCACCCCTGGGCCTGTGCCATCAACTTGCTTGCAGGCTCTGCGCCCCAATGCAGACGCATCTACCCTCTGTCAAGGTCTGAAACCCAGGCCATGGAGGAGTACATCAATTAGGCGCTCCAACGAGGTTTCATCCGCACATCTACTTCTCCTGCGTCGGCTGGTTTCTTCTTTGTGGCCAAGAAGGATGGAGGGTTACGTCCATGTATTGATTACAGAGGACTCAATGAAATCACCACCAAGTACCGTTACCCTCACCCGTTGGTGCTGGTAGCCATCGAACAGCTGCGCGGGGCCCAGTTCTTTACCAGGAACCTCCCACTCCACCTGCCATGTAAGAAGCTGAGCCCCCGGTTTGTGGGGCCGTTCAATGTTCTCTGGAGGGTCAACAAGGTGACGTATAGGTTATAGCTTCCCAGTGACTGCCGTATCTCACCTTCTTTTCATGTCTCCCTTCTCAGGCCGGTGGTTCCTGGTCCCCTGGCTGATGCTGTCCCCCACGACACCCCTCCGCCCCCCCCTGGACTCCATTATCTCACTCATTAGCTCCCCTTTTTTCTGGCACTCCCTTAGGTTCTTTCCCTAGGCAGTATTATTTTCTGTTGTTCATGTCTAGATGCTACTCCTACGTTGTATCGTTCCAATTCTCTTGTTATATTAAACTTACCACCGGCACCTGCTTCTCGGCTCCCAGCGCCTACGTTACAGGTAGGCTATACTCCTGTTGTAAAGAGAAGCAATGTGCTTAATTTGAGATTTTCCATCACATTTGCATTGATGTCAGAGTGATTAGAGGGACAATAGAGTGCTGAGTACCAAACAGTTAGCAAGTTTGGTAGGCTACAAATGACCATCAGCAGCCACAGAGCTTGGAGAAGCCGTGACTAAACGGTCACGTGGAATTTGACTGCGGTCATGTTTTGATATTTTTTATTTCACCTTAATTTAACCAGGTAGGCCAGTTGAGAACAAGTTCCCATTTACAACTGCGACCTGGCCAAGATAAAGCAAAGCAGTGCGACACAAACAACAACACAGAGTTACACATGAAATAAACAAACGTACAGTCAATAACACAATAGAAAAAAAGTATATAGTGTATAGTGTAGTGTGTGCAAATGAGGTAAGATTAGGAAGGTAAGGCAATAAATAGGCCATACTGGCGAAGTAATTACAATTTAGCAATTAAACACTGGAGTGATAGACGTGCAGAAGATGAATGTGCAAGTAGAGATACTGGCGTGCAAAGGAGCAAAAATATAAATAAATAAATAAATAACAATATGGGGATGAGGTAGTTGGATGGGCTATTTACAGATGGGCTATGTACAGGTGCAATGATCTGTGAGCTGCTCTGATAGCTGCTTAAAGTTAATGAGGGAGATATGAGTCTCCAGCTTCAGTGATTTTTGCAATTCGTTCCAATCATTGGCAGCAGAGAACTGGAAGGAAAGGCAGTCAAAGGTGGAATTGGCTTTGGGGGTGACCAGTGAAATATACCTGCTGGAGCGCGTGCTATGGTTGGGTGCTGCTATGGTGACCAGTGAGCTGAGATAAAGCGGGGCTTTACTTAGCAAAGACTTATAGATGACCTGGAGCCAGTGGGTTTGGCGATGAATATGAAGCAAGGGCCAGCCAACTAGAGCATACAGGTCGCAGTGGTGGGTAGTATTTGGGGCTTTGGTGAGAAAACTGATGGCACTGTGATAGACTGCATTCAATTTGCTGAGTAGGGTGTTGGAGGCTATTAGTCATGACTCATGACCACCGGTGTGGCGGTAATATGTCACCGTAACAGCCCTAGTAGCACCCTACATCGCTCTGGGTTATCCCATTCCAGCAGAACACTACTCCCCTCCGGGCCTAGGCATGCCCTATCCCAATCCAGCAGCGCCATACACTCCTCCGGACCAGACATCACCCTACCAAAGCCTGCTTTGCCGCTTTGCATGGACAGCTGATTGCCTCATCACATGGCATCCCAAAGCCGTTGTTGCCCCATTTTGAGAGTGGCAGAGAGAGTGACTTTGCCCTCCTCCAAATGGTCCTAGACAACACAATGAGCAAGTTCAGATGTTCAGATGCAGATCCCATGTCGACCGACTCTTAATAACCTCTAACGAGTCACAAACCCGGATCCGGGATCCCCCCCATCAAAAAAGCTGACTAGCATAGCCTAGCCTAAAGCCACAGGGATATCATATAATAAAATGTTCATGAAATCACAAGTCCAAGACACCAAATGAAAGATACACATCTTGTGAATCCAGCCATCATTTCTGATTTTTAAAATGTTTTACAGGGAAGACACAATATGTATTTCTATTAGCTAACCACCATAGCAAAAGACACAACTTTTTTTTCCCAATTTTTTTTTCCTGCATAGGCAGCTATCACAAATTCGACCAAATAAAGATATAAATAGTCACTAACCAAGAAACAACTTCATCAGATGACAGTCTGATAACATATTTATTGTATAGCATATGTTTTGTTCGAAAAATTTGCATATTTCAGGTATAAATCATAGTTTTACATTGCAGCCACCATCACAACTCTCACCAAAGCAACTAGAATAACTACAGAGAGCAACGTGAATTACCTAAATACTCATCATAAAACATTTATGAAAAATACACAGCGTACAGCAAATGAAAGACAAAGATCTTGTGAATCCAGCCAATATTTCAGATTCTTTAAGTGTTTTACAGCGAAAACACAATATAGCATTATATTAGCTTACTACAATAGCCAACCACACAGCAGCATTGATTCATGCACGTTAGCGATAGCGAATAAACCAGCAAAAGATATTAATTTTTTCACTAACCTTCTCAAAACTTCATCAGATGACAGTCCTATAACATCATATTACACAATACATATATTGTTTGTTCGAAAATGTGCATATTTAGCGGCACAAATCGTGGTTATACAATGAGAATAGTAGCCAAGCTGCCAACAAAATGTCGGGAGAAATCTTGGGAGAGGCACCTAATCTAATCAATAACTAATCATAAACTTGACTAAAAAATACAGGTTGGACAGCAAATGAAAGATACATTAGTTCTTAATGCAACCGCTGTGTTAGATTTTTAAAATTAACGTTACTACGACATACAGCGTGCGTTAAAGCGAGACCGCAGCGAAATTAATGGCGGAATAATAGTTTTACATTTTTCAACAGAACAACGAATTAACATCATAAATAGTTCTTACTTTTTGATGAGCTTCCATCAGAATCTTGTGCAAGTGGTCCTTTGTCCAGAATCATCGTTGCTCGGTTGTAGATTGTCGTCTTCAACTTAGGAATTAGCAGCAAACATTAGCTATGTGGCCCAGACGTGTCCAACTCTTCATAACGCAGCACAAAGAAATATCCGAAAATCGCCATATACTGATATAAACTGATATAACTCGGTTTAAAATAACTACATTATGATGTCTTTAACACATATATCGAATACAATCAGAGCCGGATATATCTAAGGCCTATAACGAGAGCTTTTCAGAATGCCATCCTGAGGTCTGTCTTGCGCCATGACGAACGTTGAAAAGAGTGCACCCCCGGTTCCAAGAGCCTTTATATGGCCTCAGATCTGCCTAGCAACACCATTCCAATTCTCACTGCTTACTGACATCTAGGGGAAATCGTATGCAGTGCATGTCGACTCATAGATTACATGCAATTTAATAAACTGACCCTGGAACAGAGCATCGATTTCAGATTTCTCACTTCCTGATAGGAAGTTAGCTGCAACTTGAGTTCTGTTTTACTCACAGATATAATTCAAACAGTTTTAGAAACTAGAGAGTGTTTTCTATCCAATAGTAATAATAATATGCATATTGTAATAGCAAGAATTGAGTACGAGGCAGTTTAATTTGGGAACGAATTTTTACAAAGTCGAAATGGCGCCCCCCTATTGACAAGAATTAAGCAAGATGCCACAGACCTACCGGAATTCCATCGTAGAGTATTGCTTTACTCACAGCATTCTCTAGAGAGGCACGGACCAAACGTACACCTTATCTGACCTGGCAGCCTGGTTGCAGAGGAAGTCCCAGGTTAAGTGGGAGAGCTGCGGCCCTCTACAAATATGACATGCCCGTGCCAGCAAAGAAAACCAGCGTGCCTCTTCTAGACCAAAGGAGAGATACACTTCGATCTATTTCAACTCTAGCAAAGACCCCAGCTCTTAGGAGCCTGCATCATCCAATCCCCCTTCCAAGCCATACTCTCCTCACTGTGACATCAAACACTACCTCACCGTCTGTCCCGAGTTCAAGAAGTTGAACACAGGACAGATCATTGAGTGGATAAAGGATAGACAACAGTGTTGGAAGTGCGGACTATCCCACAAACTAGAGGCTTGCCACCTCAGACGACCCTGCAAGAAATGCAACGAGCTGCACCTAACAGTGCTTCAATATTCCATCCACCAAAAAGTATATTAAATTAATAGATATTTTTAAATATATGCCATGTTCTATAATATGCTCAAGTTTTATATTTCATAAATATATTCTGGACAAATTAGATGGGATGGCGTATCGCTGCAGAATGCTGTGGTTGCCATGCTGGTTAAGTGTGCCTTGAATTCTAAATAAATCACCAACAGTGTCACACCATCACACCTACTCCACGCTTCATGGTGGGAACCACACATGCGGAGATCATCCATTCACCTACTCTGCGTCTATCAAATACATGGCGGTTGGAACCAAAAATCTCACATTTGGACTTCAGACCAAAGGACAGGTTAACACCGGTCCAATGTCCATTTCTCGTGTTTCTTGGCCCAAGCAAGTCTCTTCTTATTATTGGTGTCCTTTAGTAGTGTTTTCTTTGCAGCAATTCAACTATGAAGGCCTGATTCACGCAGTCTCCTCTGAGCAGTTGATGTTGAGATGTGTCTGTTACTTGAACTCTGTGAAGGTTTTTTTGGGGCTGGAATTTCTGAGGCTGGTAACTCTAATGAACTTGTCCTCTGGAGCAGAAGTAACTCTGGGTCTTCCATTCTTGTGGTGGTCCTCATGAGAGCCAGTTTCATCATAGCGATTGATGGTTTTTCAAGCGACTGCACTTGAAGAAACTTTCAAAGTTCTTGAAATGTCCTGTATTGACTGACCTTCATGTCTTAAAGTAATAATGGACTGTTGTTTCTCTTTGCTTATTTGACATGTTCTTGCCATAATATGGACTTAGTCTTTTACCAAATAGGACTATCTCTGTATACCACCCTTGTCCCAACACAACTGGTTGGCTCAAACGCATTAAGACTAAAAAATTAATTCCACACATTAACTTTTAACAAGGTACACCTGTGAATTCAAATGCATTCCAGGTGACTGACTACCTCATGAAACTGGTTGAGAGAATGCCAAGAGTGTGCAAAGCTGTCATCAAGGCAAAGGGTGGCTACTTTGAAGAATCTCAAAACTAAAATATATTTTGATTTGTTTAGCACTTTTTTGGTTACTACATGATTCCATGTGTTATTTCATAGTTTTGATGTCTTTACTATTATTCTAGAAATTTGTAAAAATAAAGAAAAATCTTTGAATGAGAGCATGCGTCCAAAGTTTATTAACAATATTTTGAACTGTAAGGGTCTTTGTCAGGTTTACATCATCATACAGCATCCCTGACATGAGATCAAAGCCATGGTCTGATGTTAGTCAGTCAGTTCTAAACTCAGAATGTAAAACTTTAGTTGATTAGTCTAATTGGCTGGACAATGAGTGAGTTTCTGCACAGTGCTGAGTCACTAGTAGCTGTATGGAGGAGGTGAGGAGTCTGTGTCCTTAGAGTCCTCATTAACCCCTTGGTGTTTCATGGTGTGATTAGTGGCTCTATGCCAGTGACTGGGATACTCATTAGTCCGACTGCAGCAACAAGATGCAATCCTGATCAACAAATGTGTTTTGAAACAGCAGAGTCATCTCGCTTCCCCTCCTTTCTTTTATTTCTTCCTTCCTATTTTCCTTCCTCATTTCCTTCTTTCTCTCAGATGTTCACTGATATGAGAAGATCTGGGCCCGAACTCATAAAGCATCTCAGAATAGGAGTGCTGATATAGGATCAAATCCCCTCTGTCCATGTAATCTCTAATCCTAGTTCAACAATCATACTCTGAGATGCTTTGTGAATATGGTTCCTAGTAAGTGAAAGCTTTTTTATTATTGAAGCAAGTTCTCCAGTGTGTTGTGGAGAGACTTACTGTATTTTAACTAATTCGGAAGAAGTTGTTTAAAGAGTTACCATCTCCCAAATTTACCTACAACATCCACAAAAACAGTCAACATATTAATCATAACCTCTTACCTCTGACTTGACTAGTAAATGGGGCTAGGCATCCCGCTAGCGGGACAACTTCCGGTGAAACTGGAGGGCGCACAATTCAAATAAATAATCATAAAAATTATAATTATGAATTACAAGTGTCTTATATCGGTTAAAAGCTTAAAATATTGTTAATCTAACTGCACTGTCCGATTTACAGTAGCCATTACAGCGAAAGTATGCCATGCGATTGTTTGAGGACGGCGCCCCACATCAAAATATTTTTCCACCGGCACAGGTTTCATAAATTCACAAATAGCGACTTACTTTTTGAAAATCTTCCTCTGATTTGTCATCCAAAGGGTCCAAGCTATAACATGTAGTGTCGTTTTGTTAGATAAAATCCTTCTTTGTTTCCCAAAAAGTCAGTTTAGTTGGCGCCATCGATTTGAGTAATCCACTCGTTCAACATGCAGAGAAAGGAATCCAAAAATATACTCCTAAACTTTGTTACAACAAATCAAAATAAGTTTGTATTTACTCCTCCTCAGATACTTCCTTATTAGTTTTGGAAGTTACAAGCCTGAAACTTTGAACATAGACTGCTGACACCCCGTGGAAGCCATAGGAATTGCATCCTGGGAGCTAGAGTTCAGTGTGCTCCTATACTTTCCATTGTAAGAGCATGGGCTCTCAAAAAAAGACAATTTCCGGTTGGTTTTTCTTTGGATTTTCTCCTACCATATCTATTGTGTTATATTCTCCTACATTATTTTAACATTTCTACAAACTTCAAAGTGTTTTATTTCCAATGGTACCAATTATATGCATATCCTGCCTTCAGGGCCTGAGCAACAGGCAGTTTACTTTGAGAAAAAAGGGGCCTAGCCCTAAGAATTATATGAAGGTTAAATAAAAAAAATACAATAAAAATTATCATATCATCATCATTCTGAACAGTCGTACCCTCACGCATCTGCCAAACTCCCAGCCTTGCTCATTATTCAGTACTACACAAATTGGTTTAATGATTTATTTACTAGTTAACTAAATAATAACACAGACTAGAAACACATTTATAACATGAGACAAAGGTCCCTATTGGACTGACAAAATATGGTGGCTTATACACAACGAATGAAGAGGGGTGGGGAAAAGAGAGAGATCGAGAAAAAGGGACATTTATCGTGGACACATTCTGTAACTATTCTCACATTAATCATATACTTTGCACACGAACCGCTGCCCATTTGGAGTAAGAAATCATGAAAGTATTTACGTGTGAAATGCCTTCGTTCGTCGTTTATCTCTGTCGAAACCAAGCCTTCTTGGAAAGGGTTTGTTGGGCCTTTCCGCTGCCCACTTGTACATGCTCTGATAGTCCACCAGAGGTCACAATGTCCTTCTTCTTAGTTGTCAGGTCTCCATGGGTTGTTCATTCGTCAGAACAGCTACTTAGCTGTACCAGTGATTGTCTGAGGTGAGCTTCTCCTTTCTCCACCTCGGGTAGATAGTCAAAGTTCCTAATCACTGTACACGTGCAGCTGCAGACTGGCGGGGTCCTGGTCTGGTAGGCAAGTTAATTTTCTTCACCTCGTGATGAGGTTGAAAGTTTCAACCATTTCAAACGTGTAGCTCTCCACCTCACATTTCCTGGTCTAAAGGTTGATTTCTCTTCCAAGCCTTTATGCACTCTTGGTCAAAAAGGGTGTTCCGTCATGCTGACAAGTTCTCTGAGCTCACTCGGGGCATGGCTAGTTACTGTGTAAAATATTATCAAAAACGATTACCTCATTAGAAAACTAAAATCACATTCCTATCTTAACACAAATACCTTCATCACTTTTCATATTATATGCTCAACGCACCGGATGAAACCTCATACCTGTAATGGCCATACTTTCCAACTTACAATATTTCCTCCATAAGATTTTTAATGACATGACAAAAGAATCAACCATATGACATTCGTTTTCCATATCTCCCCACTGACCATTCCCCACATTCTTAATGTTAGAATTGTGGTTCCATTATCCACTTTTTAGACGTTAGAGTTTTAGGCGGGTAAAAGTCTCTGGAGACAAGGGGACTTTCGTTTAGCCAATATGGAGGGTAGAGAGAGAGTCCTCTCCTGCTTAATTTACGACTGGATGTGGAGGTGTTAAAACGGTCAGTGCCCTCCTCCCCCCTATGCAGGTGGGAGAGGGTCTGGTTATTGTCAGTCATTGCAAAGCTGATCTGACCCAGTGTGCTCCTCACATGACAGTCATGACACAGTGCATTCTGAAAGTATTCAGACCCCTTCCCTTTTTACAAATTTTGTTATGTTACAGCCTTATTCTAAAATGGATTGAAATAATTGTTGTCCTCATCAATCTACACACAATAACCCACAATGACCAACCAAAACTAGGTTTTATAAAAAACAAAAACAGAAATACCTTATATTCATAAGTATTCCGACCCTTTGCTATGAGACATGAAATTAAAAGTTTGAGCTCAGGTGCATCCTGTTTTCATTGATCATCCTTTAGTTGTTTATACAACTTGATTGGAGTCCACCTGTGGTAAATTCAATTGATTGGATATGATTTGGAAAGACACACACCTGTCTATATAAGTTCCCACAGTTGACAGCGCATGTCAGAGCAAAAACCAAGCCATGAGGTGGAAGGAATTTTCTGTAGAGGATTGTGTTGAGACACAGATCTGGGGAAGGGCACCAAATAATGTCCCCAAGAACACAGTGGCATCCATCATACTTAAATGGAACCACCAAGACTCTTCCTAGAGTTGGCCACCAGGCCAAACTGAGCAATCGGGGGAGAAGGGCCTTGGTCAGGGAGATGACTAAGAATCCGATGGTCACTCTGACAGAGCTCCAGAATTCATCTGTGGAGATGGGAGAATCTTCCAGAAGGACAACCATCTCTGCAGCACTCCACCAATCAGGCCTTTATGGTAAAGTGGCCAGACGGACGCCACTCATCAGTATAAGGCACATGACAGCCCGCTTGGAATTTTCCAAAAGACACCTAAAAGCCTCTCAGACCATGAGAAACAAGATTCTCTGGTCTGATGAAACCAAGATTGAAATATTTGGCCTGTATGCCAAGCGTCACGTCCGGAGGAAACCTGGCATCATCCCTGCTGTGAAGCATGGTGGTGGCAGCATCATGCTGTGGGGATGTTCTATAGCGGCAGGGACTGGGAGACTAGTCAGGATCGAGGCAAAGATGAACGGAGCAAAGTACAGAGAGATCCTTGATGAAAACCTTTTCCAGATGCTCAGGACCTCCGACAGGACAACGACCCTAAGCACACAGCCAAGACAATGCAGGATTGGCTTCAGGACAAGTCTCTGAATGTCCTTGAGTGTCCTAGCCAGAGCCCGGACTTGAACCCGTCAAACATATCTGGAGAGACCTGAAAATAGCTGTGCAGCGACGCTCCCCATCCAACCTGACAGAGCTTGAGAGGATCTGCAGAGAAGAATGGGAGAAACTCCCCAAATACAGGTGTGCCAAACTTGTAGCGTCATACCCAAGAAGACTCGAGGCTGTAATCACTGCCAAATGTGCTTCAACATAATACTGAGTAAAGGGTCTAAATACTTATGTAAATGTGATATTTCAGTTTTTTATGTTTTTATAAATGCGCATGAAATAATTACAACCTGTTTTTGCTTTGTCATTATGTGGTGTGTATAGATTGAGGGTGAAGAACAACGATCTTAATCCATTTTAGAATAAGGCTGTAACTTAACAAAATGTGGGAAAAGTCAAGGGGTCTGAATACTTTCTGAATGCGCTATAAGTGCCTTGTTCAAGGGCACATCGACAGATTATTCACCTAGTCGACTTGGGGATCCAAACCTTTCAGCTACTGGCCCAATGCTCTTAACCACTAGGCTACCTGCCACACTTCATAGTCCCTTCATGCCTTATTTCATATTATTACGTGGTGCAAATCAAGAAAATTGTGTTTCAGTTGTATATTATTATAAGGGCTGCAAAAATATATATATTTTTTAAAGTAGGCATTCCCAATCAATGGTATCATGTATGTTTACTTATTATTCACATTGAACATGCTGTCATTTGTATAACAAAGCAAATGTAACAGCTACACAAATTCACAATGGCACAACAAAGTCATGTGTCATATTCTAACTACCATGGAAATTAAACAGCATGAGCTAGAGACACACATCATATCATGCTTGTATTATCTGCTATCTCTTTCTGGGAGCAGAAATTGAATGTAACTTTAATTATAATTTTTTCAAACAAATACTGTATTACTACTACAAGCCCACTACACATTCAATGCTCACTAAGCCATACTGTACAGCACTTTGGGGACCCACTGGAGGCCACTACAGTAAATGCACTTCATTCAGATTTCTTTTACATTGCCCATATTTTTTTTCCTGCAACCTGTTAGATGACCTCTGTTATTATTATATGCATGTTCTCTATCTGGAACGATGGGTACGGTGGGGATGCCACAGTAAACTGTCAAACATTTTACAGTTTGGGTGCGACCCGTGTTTTCAACAGCTTTATAATGCTTGTGCGTAACTCTTTAGTGACAAATCCATAGATGATAGGGTTAATTAGAGGGGGAACTATAAACATCAGGATAGTGCAGAACTTCTTGATGTTCATTGGGACCTGGGGGAAGCGGTTACTGAGGATAATGGTGAGGCTGACAATTTCGTAGATCACGTAGATGACCAGGTGAGTGGCGCAGGTCTGTAAGGCCTTACTACGACTGCCCTTGTCACTCTTCCTCATCAGACAGGCTGACAGGATCTTGGTATAGCAGAAAAAGATGATGAGGAAGGAACCGCTGCTGAGAACCCAAGTCATGCACAAACCTGGAATGAGATGAAGAAGTCATAATACAAGTCATAGGAAAGAAAATGTGAATGACAAAACAAGATTAAAAAAACAACCAATGCTTCATAATTACAGTGATATAACATAATGGCGGGGGTCAATCCTCATTTACACAAACTTGCCGTAGATATCGTTAATGGGGGTGGGCACACAGGCCAGGTTCAGGATGGAGCGGTTGCTGCAGTAGACATGCCTGATGTAGGTTCCACATAGTGGAGTACCCACATTCAAAGCAAAGAGCACAGCTATAAGGATGATTGCTACAGCCCAGGCCAGCAAGATCACAAAAACCATGTGGGCCGTTGTCATGATCGCATGGTACCTCAATGGTTCACACACTGCCACATACCTGTAATTGGATTATAATGCATTATTTTACGACTATTAATATTATTCCTTCTTAACAACAACAGATTCAATTTTTGCACTTGTGGAAACCACTTAATAAATGTGGCCCTGAGAGAACATTTCACTCTCCCATAGACGAGTACAGCTAGGCAGAGGTTTACTTCACTGTGAGACATTTTCATCTACCATGACCTGCTGCATACCTGTCATAGGCCATGGCTGACAGTATGGTTTGTACAGCTGCACCATACGTGTGAACACAGATGGCCTGAGCATAGGCACTGTTGTATGGAATCCTCTTCTCCCCCGTCAGGAAGATGACCATGAGCTGAGTCATCACAGCCATTCCTCCCAGCAGGTCACAGGCAGCCAGGTTACACACCATCACGTACATAGGCTTGTGTAGCGTCTTATCTATTGCAATCACACTCATCACAACCCCGTTCCCCAGCAGCACCAGGAAGTAGATGGCCAGGAACAGGGCAAACAGGGGGTAACCATAGCTCCGAGGCACTTCAAAGCCCTCCAGCTCAAACACGATGGGCTGCCTCAGGGCCACGTAGGAGACGTTCTCCATGCGCAACATCAGAGTCCTGTAAAAAGCATAGCACAGGAGGAACCTCCTCAGAACACACATGCTTTAGAGAGAGACCTGTTTACAGTCCCCTAGTCACCTAATAACTATGAGAGCTATTCACAATGAGTTTATCATTGATCATCTACACAGCATAGACAATTTATTCTTGTATTACTTTGCTACTTTATTTAGCATTGCCCATAGTAACAATATTAGTTGTAAATTACTATCTACCTATCTGAGCAGACGGTGATGAAGTCCTTACTGGGCGAGAGGTGACTGTCCTTTATACTGTTAATGCTCCTCCCCCCCAGTAGGAGTTGCTCCATCTTTCTATCCATCCATCATACGACACCCTGAGAACACACCAACAAGTAGTCAAGTGTCAGGATTCTTAGGGGGCATCTCTGTGAGTTTTTTTATGCGCATGATGTCAGAATGCACTCACTGTTTCAAAATGTTATTGTTACGCAACAGGACAGTTAACCTGCGCTGCCCTCAAACCAAGGCATGCTGCCTTCTTATTATGTATAAGCTATGTTACAACTTGTCAATTTCAAATGATTTATGAACAAGTTTGATTTTCTAACAACAGTTTTAATTGAGGTGTTTTTCGCCTCCTCATTAATTCACATAGGGAGTAGCCCATTTCACTGTTGTTGACAATTTAGGTTTGAGACTTTACTGAGCTGGACAGACTTCTCTCTTCGACGAGAGCCAAAGCACTTTCCCGAGATCAAGTGTGAATACATTGCACATCTCAATCAATCAATCAAATGTATTTATAAAGCCCTTTTTACATCAGTCACAAAGTGCTATACAGAAACCCGAACAGCAAGCAATGCAGATGTAGAAGTGCGGTGACGAGAACAAACTCCCTTGAAAGGCAGGAACCTAGGAAGAAACCTATAGAGGAACCAGACTCTGAGGGGTGGCCAGCCCTCTTCTGGCTGTGCCGGGTGTAGATTCTAACAGTACATGGCCAAGATGTTCAAACGTTCATAGATGACCACCAGGATCAAATAATAATAATCACAGTGGTTGTAGAGGGTGCAACAGGTCAGCATCTCAGGAGTAAATGTCAGTTGGCTTTTCATAGCCGATCATTCAGAGTTAGAGGGGTACCGGTACTGAGTCAATGTGCGGGGCTTACAGGTTAGTCAAGGTAATTTGTACATGTAGGTAGGGGTAAAGTGACTATGCATAGATAATAAACAACGAGTTGCGGCAGTGTAAAAACAAAGGGGGGGGGGGGGGGGGGGGATGTCAATGGAATAGTCCGGTTGGCCATTTGATTAATTGTTCAACAGTCTTATGGCTTGGGGGTAGAAGCTGTTAACCCTTTGGTGCGTACGATCACGTATTTGTGATCATTGTTGAGTGGTCCATGCAGTGTACGATCTCAAATATGTGATTGGAACAATAGCAACAGAACGTATGACACAATACAGGCGTCTAAACACCATTGTTGTCTGAACAGCATCTACATCTTTTTTTGTACTGATGGAAAATAAAGGTCTTAAACTTTATTCCTCAATTGTACCGTTTATTGTAAAAGATAAATGCAAACTTCATCATCCAAGCATCACACTGAACCCCTCCACAGCCAAACTCATTCCATAAACCTATCTAAATAACAGGTTTCGCTGACAAAAAAACTTAACATAAGTTAGCGACCTAACAGCTAGACTTGTTTACAATGTACCACATCTCTGGTGAGCACAAGGGACTTATGGAATGTTGTTCAGAAAATAAATGCTTGTCAGCTAAGCTTACAGCAGCTAAATTCTTTATGATGGCAGCCATGTTTTTTTACGTTTTACAAGAGAAAACTCCCCAATCTCAGAATGCCATTCACTATAATGTCGCATTCAAAACAACTGGGAACTATGAAAACTATATACAAGAACCGATGCACATGACTTAACAAGTTGTTTACAGTTTTTGACCAATCACAAAGCAAATAATATGTTATAACCTCACAGATCATCACCCAAATACAATCCTACTGCCTAGCCGTAGCACAAACAGGGTTGCCATAAATGGTTGAAACCATTTTAGTGTGGCTTATGTTGGGGTTCATTTTATTTTGTGGGGGGTTTTCAGGTGCATGGGGGGTCAAATGGGGGAAGGTATCGTGGAGGGATATGATGGAGGAAATATTACTATGATGGGGGATTTATCAATAAATGGGGGGCAAACACAAATTTATCAGTTGAATAAAATAAACCCCTTGGAAATGGACTCCTGGGCTCCATTTCTGAAGTAAAACAGAAAATGAAAAATATGTAATCAACTTTTGTTATTCCTTGATTTGTAATGCATTCTCACAATTATGTTTCATCATTTGGCCAAATGGTTGTTGGACAGGAAAAATATGATTTGATTATTTCAATCAAATCATATTTTCCCAAGCCAACAACCTTTAGCCTAATCTGTAGAGTACTGTAGACCAAAGGGCACGATTTGGGTTGTTACATTACATTGACTTTTCTTAGGAATATACTGTATAGTTAGTAATACTTGAAGTTTATATATGTAACCACGTTTTGGAAGAAGAGCAATAACTGGTCCACCCACGTAACATACAGCCCGTAGATGGCGGCAAAGCATAAACCTAGATAATCATGTCTCGCTCCATAGTTTATGATAACCAATTCTATCTAAAACCTTGCCTCACCTATCCCTCGGTCTCTGCATACAATATAGCTAATTATTCGCACCATTCAATCTGATTGTACGCACAAACTACCTCACTTTGTTGCTTACATGACTTTGTCCACCACCCTAATTTCATTATCCTCCGCCTCGACCTATCCAAGCCATAATACTCACTGCGAGAAATCTTCCTCGCTTGGTGACGAGTGAGGTATCTGTAGGCTACATATCCAGTGGAGATTTTTTTAAAATATATATGTTTTTAAATTAAGAATTCATTAACACATATCCCTTTCAAAACCTAATTTAGCTCACCCCCCCCCCCCCCCCCCCCCTCCATCCAGAGGATGTGGGGGCTAAAAAGTCAAACAGCCCAGAAAGAATAGATATGTCTAGCCCGACCCCCAGGGGTTGAAACATTGATATTTCAAAGCAACGCATATCCTAAAGGTGCCCCCGCCCCAGGTCTATAGATGTACATCGGACACATCTAGGTGTTATATCCCTGAGGATGTAGGAAATCAAAAGGGTAATACTGTCTCGACGCACCACCTGTTGTTTGAAACCACTACCTTTGTAATCTAAATCAAATATACCGCATACAGGATGTCTCCCGAAAAATCGTCACCCCATGCCTCTGTAAACTCATTCTGTACTATCACTCCTTTTGAGCCAAGGCCGCGAACTTCTCAACGAGTCTAGTGACAACCGGTCCTCTCTGTTCGCACCGTTTTAGCGCAGCTACAAACCTGCAGGACAGCAGCCCCGAATAGTTAACTGTAATGGCTTCCGTCGGTAGAAGGAGAGGAGGACCAAAGCGCAGCGTGGTATGTATCCATATTTATTCGAATACTTTTTCAATAATGAACAAAACAATAAACAGACGAAAACCCAACGAAGCTACAGTCCCGAACTAGAGAACACAAAAACAGATGAACGCAAGAACAGGAACAATCACCCACAAACCAACAGTGAAAACAGGCTACCTTAATATGGTTCCCAATCAGAGACAACGTAAAACACCTGCCTCTGATTGAGAACCATATCAGGCCAATAAGACAAACCTAAAACAAAGAAACACATAACATAAACTACACCCACCCAGCTCACGTCCTGACCAACTAAACAAAGACTAAACAAAGGAAATAAGGTCAGGAACGTGACAGCGGCTCCTGACTGACGGACGGCTCTAGCGGCTCCTGACTGACGGACGGCTCTAGCGGCTCCTGACAGACGGGCGGCTCAGACGGCGCTGGGCAGACGGGCAGCGCAGGCGGCGCTGGGCAGATGGGCGGCTCTGACGACTCCGGACAGACGGGCGGCTCTGACGGCGCTGGGCAGACGGACAGCTCAGACGGCGCTGGGCAGACGGGCAGCGCAGGCGGCGCTGGGCAGACAGGCAGCGCAGGCGGCGCTGGGCAGACGGCAGACTCTGGCCTGCTGAGGCGCACAGTAGGCCTGGTGCGTGGTGCCGGAACTGGTGGTACCGGGCTAAGGACACGCACCTCAAGGCTAGTGCGGGGAGCAGCAACAGGACGTACAGGGCTCTGGAGATGCACAGGAGGCTTGGTGCGTGGTGCCGGAACTGGTGGTACCGGGCTGGAGACACGCACCACAGGGTGAGTGCGTGGAGGAGGAACAGGGCTCTGGAGACGCACTGGAAGCCTGGTGCGTGGTGTTGGCACTGGTGGTACTGGGCTGGGGCGAGGAGGTGGCACCGGATGTACCGCACCGGGCTATGCACACGTACAGGAGACACTGTGCGCTCTTCCGCATAACACGGTGTCTGCCCGTACTCTCGCTCTCCACGGTAAGCCCGGGAAGTTGGCGCAGGTCTCTTACCTGACTTCGCCACACTCCCCTTTAGCCCCCCCCAAGTCATTCCAAGGCATTCCAAGACACTCCGGCACTCTCCCTGGGTCGACCGCCCACCTGTCTATCTCTTCCCAAGTGGTATAATCCAGATTTTGCTGCCGAGCTAGCTCATCAAAACGCCGCCTCTCTGCTTTCGCTGCCTCCAGCTCAGCTTTGGGGCGGCGATATTCCCCTGGCTCTGCCCAGGGTCCTTTACCGTCCAACTCATCTTCCCATGTCCATTCCTGACATCGCTGCTGCTGCTGCTGCCGCTGTCCGTTACCACGCTGCTTGGTCCGAGTTTGGTGGGTGATTCTGTACTGATGGCTTCCGTCGGTAGAAGGAGAGGAGGACCAAAGCGCAGCGTGGTATGTATCCATATTTATTCGAATACTTTTTCAATAATGAACAAAACAATAAACAGACGAAAACCCAACGAAGCTACAGTCCCGAACTAGAGAACACAAAAACAGATGAACTCAAGAACAGGAACAATCACCCACAAACCAACAGTGAAAACAGGCTACCTTAATATGGTTCCCAATCAGAGACAACGTAAAACACCTGCCTCTGATTGAGAACCATATCAGGCCAATAAGACAAACCTAAAACAAAGAAACACATAACATAGACTACACCCACCCAGCTCACGTCCTGACCAACTAAACAAAGACTAAACAAAGGAAATAAGGTCAGGAACGTGACAGTTAACGTACTGAACATTTAAAAGATAATCTGGGAATCCCTCCTAATGGATCTTTCTGAAGGTGAGTTCGTGAAAAAATTATAATATATACAGTGGGGAGAACAAGTATTTGATACACTGCCGATTTTGCAGGTTTTCCTACTTACAAAGCATGTAGAGGTCTGTCATTTTTATCATAGGTACACTTCAACTGTGAGAGACGGAATCTAAAACAAAAATCCAGAAAATCACATTGTATGATTTTTAAGTAATTAATTTGCATTTTATTGCATGACATAAGTATTTGATCACCTACCAACCAGTAAGAATTCCGGCTCTCACAGACCTGTTAGTTTTTCTTTAAGAAGCCCTCCTGTTCTCCACTCATTACCTGTATTAACTGCACCTGTTTGAACTCGTTACCTGTATAAAAGACACCTGTCCACACACTCAATCAAACAGACTCCAACCTCTCCACAATGGCCAAGACCAGAGAGCTGTGTAAGGACATCAGGGATAAATTGTAGACCTGTACAAGGCTGGGATGGGCTACAGGACAATAGGCAAGCAGCTTGGTGAGAAGGCAACAACTGTTGGCACAATTATTAGAAAATGGAAGAAGTTCAAGATGACGGTCAATCACCCTCGGTCTGGGGCTCCATGCAAGATCTCACCTCGTGGGGCATCAATGATCATGAGGAATGTGAGGGATCAGCCCAGAACTACACGGCAGGACCTGGTCAATGACCTGAAGAGAGCTGGGACCACAGTCTCAAAGAAAACCATTAGTAACACACTACGCCGTCATGGATTAAAATCCTGCAGCGCACGCAAGGTCCCCCTGCTCAAGCCAGCGCATGTCCAGGCCCGTCTGAAGTTTGCCAATGACCATCTGGATGATCCAGAGGAGGAATGGGAGAAGGTCATGTGGTCTGATGAGACAAAAATAGAGCTTTTTGCTCTAAACTCCACTCGCCGTGTTTGGAGGAATAGAAGGATGAGTACAACCCCAAGAACACCATCCCAACCGTGAAGCATGGAGGTGGAAACATCATTCTTTGGGGATGCTTTTCTGCAAAGGGGACAGGACGACTGCACCGTATTGAGGGGAGGATGGATGGGGCCATGTATCGCGAGATCTTGACCAACAACCTCCTTCCCTCAGTAAGAGCATTGAAGATGGGTCGTGGCTGGGTCTTCCAGCATGACAACGACCCGAAACACACAGCCAGGGCAACTAAGGAGTGGCTCCGTAAGAAGCATCTCAAGGTCCTGGAGTGGCCTAGCCAGTCTCCAGACCTGAACCCAATAGAAAATCTTTGGAGGGAGCCGAAAGTCCGTATTGCCCAGCGACAGCCCCGAAACCTGAAGGATCTGGAGAAGGTCTGTATGGAGGAGTGGGCCAAAATCCCTGCTGCAGTGTGTGCAAACCTGGTCAAGAACTACAGGAAACGTATGATCTCTGTAATTGCAAACTAAGGTTTCTGTACCAAATATTCAGTTCTGCTTTTCTGATGTATCAAATACTTATGTCATGCAATAAAATGCAAATTAATTACTTAAAAATCATACAATGTGATTTTCTGGATTTTTGTTTTAGATTCCTTCTCTCACAGTTGAAGTGTACCTATGATAAAAATGACAGACCTCTACATGCTTTGTAAGTAGGAAAACCTGCAAAATCGTCAGTGTATCAAATACTTGTTCTCCCCACTGTATATTAGATTTGGATGCGGGGAATTGTTTGAACATTAAGGATATTATTGTAATATTAAACATGAGTTACATGTGCTTTAAACGTGGACCAATGCCCGTATTCTTAACGTATAAAATGTTAATATTATCTAAAGTTAATATTATCTAACGTTAATATTATCTAACGTTTGTAGGGTCTCCAACATTCACGCAGCTGCTCAGAGGGATAAACGATCTGGAACAGACATCGTTAGACGTTGGTTCTCAGGAGCAAATCGCATGCAGCCAAATCCCGTCACATTATTGTAGACGAAGTACAATAATCCCATACACAAGAATATTTATACATTAAAAACAAAATGTAACCTTATATTAAAAGTTATTTTATGTGTTTACAGCTGACATACAGCCAAGAAGGATAACGGGCTCCATATGGACCCTGAACGGCTTCGGAAGAGCAGAGGACACATCCGAGGACACGGATGCAATTCTACCGTTCTGTACAAACGGTTTTTCAAACACACCGAGAACCGAGGATTTAAACGTCCGGTCAACTCCCCCGGGAACCTCCACCAGCTCGCTACATATTCCTAACCCCAGCAAACAACGTACAATTAGGGCCCAAATACATTGCTCAGAATCAACCCCTCCGGAAAAGTACTCCAGGATAGGGAACTTACGGCTTCGCGACACGGCGCTCCATGGACACGGTATGAAGCCATTATAGATATATATATTATTATTTATACCTATTTTATTATTTATACATTTTTAGGCTTTCTTAATGACAAAAGACAACCTCCCCCGGTTTCAGCGATTCGTCAGAATAGCCCTTGTCGGTATTTTATTTTTATTATGTATTGTTAATATATAGGATTATATCTGAAATGTATTTGACTTTTTTTTTTTAATCTAATATATTGTCACGTTCCTGACCTTATTTCCTTTGTTTAGTCTTGTTTAGTTGGTCAGGACGTGAGCTGGGTGGGCATTCTATGTTATGTGTTTCTATGTTTGGTTTAGGGTTGTCAACTAGCCTGATATGGTTCTCAATCAGGGGCAGGTGTTTTACGTTTCCTCTGATTGAGAACCATATTAAGGTAGGCTGTTCTCACTGTTTGTTTGTGGGTGATTGTTGCTGTGTCTGTGTTTGTTCGCCACACGGTACTGTTTTGTTCGTTCGTTTGTTCCTTCCTGTTCGTGCGTTCATGTTTTATGTTCTCAAGTTCAGGTCTGTTCACGTCGTTTTGTTATTTTGTATTTTGTCAGTGTTCTGTTTTGTTGGATATCATTAAAATTCGACATCATGAACATTCACCACGCTGCGCCTTGGTCCTCCTCTCTTCCACCTAAAGACGAGCGTTACATATATTTTATGTTTAATAACCTATTTTGTATGTATTATTTTCTTTCAGACTCCTCTCCGGCGTATAACGGCACAGAAGACCATACACAACGAGAGCACGCGGAGGATTTCGGCGCACAGGACATCCCCAATAAAACACAGAAACCGGATGATTACAAAGTTATAAATGACATTTCCGAGGTAGACGACTTGATGTTATGTGAAGCGGCCAACCTTCTTGATTCTGCCAATTCTGTGGAGGCAACAGACGGTTCTGAAATAGAACAAGCTAGGTTTTTCACAGCCTTTTCCAGAGTTCTAAAATCCCGAAAGGTTTTGCTACACAGACGTTTGGGTGTTTTACTAGAGCGTCAATACCGTCAGGATATATCATTCTGGCATAGAGCGATTCCACGTATGTTAAACAACAATCAGATAAAAAAAACGGAAATACAGGCGTTAAAAGCATATACAGTGGGGAGAACAAGTATTTGATACACTGCTGATTTTGCAGGTTTTCCTACTTACAAAGCATGTAGAGGTCTGTAATTTTTATCATAGGTACACTTCAACTGTGAGAGACGGAATCTAAAACAAAAATCCAGAAAATCACATTGTATGATTTTTAAGTAATTAATTTGCATTTTATTGCATGACATAAGTATTTGATCACCTACCAACCAGTAAGAATTCCGGCTCTCACAGACCTGTTAGTTTTTCTTTAAGAAGCCCTCCTGTTCTCCACTCATTACCTGTATTAACTGCACCTGTTTGAACTCGTTACCTGTATAAAAGACACCTGTCCACACACTCAATCAAACTGACTCCAACCTCTCCACAATGGCCAAGACCAGAGAGCTGTGTAAGGACATCAGGGGTAAAATTGTAGACCTGCACAAGGCTGGGATGGGCTACAGGACAATAGGCAAGCAGCTTGGTGAGAAGGCAACAACTGTTGGCGCAATTATTAGAAAATGGAAGAAGTTGAAGATGACAGTCAATCACCCTCGGTCTGGGGCTCCATGCAAGATCTCACCTCGTGGGGCATCAATGATCATGAGGAAGGTGAGGGATCAGCCCAGAACTACACGGCAGGACCTGGTCAATGACCTGAAGAGAGCTGGGACCACAGTCTCAAAGAAAACCATTAGTAACACACTACGCCGTCATGGATTAAAATCCTGCAGCGCATGCAAGGTCCCCCTGCTCAAGCCAGCGCATGTCCAGGCCCGTCTGAAGTTTGCCAATGACCATCTGGATGATCCAGAGGAGGAATGGGAGAAGATCATGTGGTCTGATGAGACAAAAATAGAGCTTTTTGGTCTAAACTCCACTCGCCCTGTTTGGAGGAAGAAGAAGGATGAGTACAACCCCAAGAACACCATCCCAACCGTGAAGCATGGAGGTAGAAACATCATTCTCTGGGGATGCTTTTCTGCAAAGGGGACAGGACGACTGCACCGTATTGAGGGGAGGATGGATGGGGCCATGTATCGCGAGATCTTGGCCAACAACCTCCTTCCCTCAGTAAGAGGATTGAAGATGGGTCGTGACTGGGTCTTCCAGCATGACAACGACCCGAAACATACAGCCAGGGCAACTAAGGAGTGGCTCCGTAAGAAGCATCTCAAGGTCCTGGAGTGGCCTAGCTAGTCTCCAGACCTGAACCCAATAGAAAATCTTTGGAGGGAGCTGAAAGTCCATATTGCCCAGCGACAGCCCCGAAACCTAAAGGATCTGGAGAAGGTCTGTATGGAGGAGTGGGCCAAAAAAACCTGCTGCAGTGTGTGCAAACCTGGTCAAGAACTACAGGAAACGTATGATCTCTGTAATTGCAAACCAAGGTTTCTGTACCAAATATGAAGTTCTGCTTTTCTGATGTATCAAATACTTATGTCATGCAATAAAATGCAAATTAATTACTTAAAAATCATACAATGTGATTTTCTGGATTTTTGTTTTAGATTCCGTCTCTCACAGTTGAAGTGTACCTATGATAAAAATTACAGACCTCTACATGCTTTGTAAGTAGGAAAACCTGCAAAATCGGCAGTGTATCAAATACTTGTTCTCCCCACTGTACTCATCATAGAAACCTGTCCATGCTTTACTTGGTGCAGAATGTGTTTCACCAAGGTAAAAATAGCCGTACCATTAGCTTGAACGCCAATTACATGGTTTTGTTCAAAACTCCTAGAGACAAACTGCAAATTAGCACTCTAGCTCAGCAGATGTACCCGGGAAGGAAATCCTACTTTATGGAGAGCTATGAGGACGCTACCAAAGCGCCATTTTCTTATTTACTCATGGATTTAAAAGCAAATACTCCAGAACACCTGAGGCTACGAACCGGTCTGTTCCCATGGGAGTGGCCTGCTGCATACATTCCTAAAAAGTAACCGCCATGTCTCTGCGTTTAAAAAGAAACCTACCCTTCTTGAGAAGCCTAGTTGGGTCTACAGCTAAAGAACGGAAGGCCATCGTGGGTCGCTGTTCTTCAGATCTCATATTATCCCTATGTGAGATTGCTTTGAATCTTCTCAAAGGACGCATTCCACTCACCCTGACCCAATTGAAAAAATTAAAGAGACAAAAGACCGCGATCAAACTCTTTGCCAATAAAAGGGCCAGTCTTCAAAAGAAAAGACATAGCATACAACAGTCTGGGGGTTTTCTTCTGCCTTTACTAAGTATAGCCGTGTCCTTCATCACCAGCCTTATTGCTGCCAGACGTGGGGATTGAACACAGAGTGTGATGGCCAATAAAATGTATTTCGTGCCTCAACAAGAGTTGGATAGACTTAAAAAACAAATGCAGGGTCTTGAAAATATCCGACAAACAGCGGAAGATTATTTGGATACGGCCATGAAGGGTATTTTGAACCGAAAAGGCTTGAACCCCTATGATAAGATCCAAAAATACACAAACCTAATGCAAAGGTATTTGGCCTTGGTAAATCAAGGGGAGAGAGAGACCAACCATTTAACGCTTTCCCTACCGGACCCTTTAAAAGATGTCGAGCCTAGCGAGAGCCATGCCCCTGTAAGGCCTGTACCTGCGATCTTACCAGTTGAAGATCAAATGCCTGTTGAAGATCAAATGCCTGTTGAAGATAAAGTTATGCAGGACCTGCTGACACATGTTCCGGTACGTAACAGGAAAAATGTTAGATACATTATGAACAAGATAAAAGACTCAAAGGGGGCCGCTGCTTGGAATGACTATGGAGAGTTTATCCTTCAGGGCGCTGTTGTCAGGTGTTCCTATATGCTTGACTTGCTTAAAAGTACCACGGCTGCCCACAAGGTTGCTGATGACAGAAGACCTCCCGGGTGGCGTCAGTTTCCCTCTCGGGTGTACCCAACTATAAGCTATGTCAACAGATTCAAGTTTTAACACAAAAACCTTCAACAAGATACAGCACCCCTAAAGATGCCCCAACAACCACGCCCCCATATGAAAGGGTTGATGATAACTCATTTACCCCCCTGAACGTCTCAGGACCTTTTCCTAATCCCGATCTCTCGGGGTGGTTAGACTTTTGAATGACTTTTGAATGACTATGATTAAATTCAATAAATTGTATTTGAAAAAATAAGCAATTTAACATTTGTGGCATTCTTGAAACATTTTACGTGAGCATACGCCTTGATTACACGGTCTTAAAGGACACACATTTGAACACTTTTGATATTTTCTAACAAAACAAGCTACAACGTTATCATTACTTCTTAAATCATCCTTATAAAGAGACATAACATCTTCAAAAGAAACTCCCCGGGCTCTTTGGCATAGGTAGAATACGCATGTAGTGGAAAGGCTATCTTGCACTTGTTTGATGCTGTAGTATATCTTTGATCCGTTTTTGGTCCAAAAATCTTTAATAGATTTGGGGAAATGTAAAAAACCGGGGGGAAAGCCATAGGAATCAAAAAAATTTAGATTTGTCTTCCACCTTCCTCTTCTAATGTCATAGCTAGCCAATGTTCACCCGGCATGTGTTTAGGATGGGTATTGACAATAAACATGGCAGGCCGCTCCGGCCATTTCTCAATAGGTAATTCATTACATGCCAACACTCTACAAAATTGTTTTCCAATCAATCGGCTCATGAGCCCTTCCAACTTTTGGGTATTCATGTCTTTGCTCAACGATCCTTAATAATAATCCACTAAGACCTGTCTTCGGGCATTCACTTCCAAGATTGAATCAGAGCATGCATAAACAATCATGCTAACTGTACAGGCTAAAGGTGTACGGAAACGCATTTCCAGCCTGAGGTTACCTTGGGACAACACAGACAGATTTCCTGAGGTGTCATCATCAGGTGATAAATTTAAAGCATACAATGTGTAACCCTCTGCAAAATCATTTCTGTCAATAGGCAAAGAGAGATCTTTTAGATGCCGCCCTGTAGCCAGGAATAGATTGTAAAATTCTCGCACAGATATCTGGTTATTAAATTGCGGTTGGAAAGCCTTAGCAGGGACCTGACGTCCGTCCTGACAGAGAGCTACATACTCTGCATTGAAGTGTTGAAATTAAAGATTTTTTTTAATATAAGCTGCCCGTATTAGAGGTGTGATCAACCAGACCTATAACCACGTATCGAGGTCAAGGGCCTAGAAATAGGTTTTCTTGACTGCAGATTCTACTGCCCACAGGTATGCTAAAGGTTTTCAAGGTAATTCTTTGGAGAGGGTAAAGGGCATTTCCTTTCATCAAAGCCTGTGAGTGACCCAGACGAACTGCCAGAGATACAGACACTTTTTTAATAAAAAGTGTGGCCCCCAACACTTTTAAACTAAAGTCCCCGTCCTGGGCAGACATCAGGCAAAACTCATCCTTGGCCCTGGTTAATTTTACTCTTAAATCAACCGAATTTAAGAGTAAACGTTCTTGAAAGAAAATGTCAGAGTGTATAGGGCCTAGCAAATGAAACTGTCGAGATTCGGCGCAGTAGCGAGCAAGTGCAACCAGTCCTTTGTTTGCACCGATGGAAGAGTCTGTCGATTCCATAGAGCCTCATGCAGTATCCTTGCTAAACAGCCCGGCGCTGAATTGTGTTTTGAGAGTGTCTTCGGAGTAGTTGAGTAAACACTCCATGATGGCCCTATAAGGGTATGTGGCACTGCTTTGACTGATTAGGCGTTCACCCAAAGTCTCGTCCACTTGGGAGAAGATGGTGGCCACTGGGTAATTAATGAGACTCACTTTGGCATCGCCTGCAATATTAGTGCCATCTCTTCTGGTCACTTTTAGACGCAAATGCACCAAGGTGTTGTTGAGGTCCAGATAGTTGTCACTGTGGCCTGGTATGAAAAATTCTATAGGACGTTGTCGGTAATGGCAGAGAGTGGGGCTATCTCCACATAACTGGATCTCTCTATTGAATGTTGGGTTAAGGGGGCCGTGAAAAGATCGAGCTCTGTCTTTATAGCTTCAGAGGACATGCGGTGTAAAAGAGCCATGCTGCTTGTTCTTTTAGAAAATACTTCCGAGTATTATTTTTGTCGTTTTTGGTCCAGACTTCCTCACTTTACCATGTCTTTGACTTACTGAGTTTCTTTTAACTTGACACTACAGGGGGTGCTGTTTCAACTTGGACATTTATCGTTCCCAAATTAAACTGCCTCGTACTCAATTCTTGCTCGTACAATATGCATATTATTATTACTATTGGATAGAAAACAATCTCTAGTTTCTAAAACCGTTTGAATTATGTCTGTGGGTGAACCAGAACTCTTTCTGCAGCGAAATCCATGACAGGAACTGCGAAGGTCTGAAAACGAGGCTCTGTTCTCAGATCAGTTTAAAGCTCTGTATGTATCCTATGGGTCGACATGAACTGCACCCGCCTTCCCCTGGATGTCAGTAACCAATGAGAAGTGGAATGGAGTGTCTACGTAGTTCTCAGAGCTTATAAAAGGCCAAGGAACGAAGTGAGCTCTCTTTTCGTCGTTCGTCATTGCGCAAAGCAAGACCTCAAGATGGCATTTTGAAACGCTCAGTTATCGGCCTTAGCTATATCCGTCTGTAATTTAATTCGATATAGGTGTTAGAAACATCATAACGAAGTTATTTTAAACCGAGTTATATCAGTTTATGCGAGTATATTGCTATTTTCGGAATTTCCTTAGTATTGCCTTTTGAACATTTGGGCATGTTGTGGCCACATAGCTATTGTTAGCTGCTAATTCCGAAGTTGAAGACGACGTTTTACAACCAAGCAACGATTATTTTGGACAAAGGACACCTTGCCCAAGATTCTGATGGAAGCTCGTCCAAAAGTAAGAGCTATTTATGATGTTATTCCGTATTTATGTGGAAAAATGTAAACGCATTTGTCCGCCGTAATTGCGGCACTAGTCTGGCTGTAACGCACACTGTATGTCTAGTAACGTTAATTTTAAAAATCTAACTCAGCGGTTGCAATAATAACTAATGCATCTTTCATTTGCTGTCCAACCTGTATTTTTTTGTCAATCTAATCGATAAATAATCGTAAACTTAGGTGCCTTTCCAAGATGGCGCCGGCCAGAATGCATGACCTATTGCCACTGATCACATTGTATAACAACGATTTGTGCTGCTAAATATGCACATTTTCGAACAAAACCTATATGCATTGTGTAATATGATGTTACAGGACTGTCATCTGACGAAGTATATCAAGGTTAGTCAAAAATTATATATCTTTTGCTGTATTGTTACGATCGCTAACCTGTGCTGCTGGTAAATTGCTTGTGTTTCTGGCTATTGTGCTAAGCTAATATAATGCTATATTGTGTTTTCGCTGTAAAACACTTGGCTGGATTCACAAGATGTTGGGCTTTCATTTGAGGTACGCTGTGTATTTTTCAGAAATGTTTTAAGATGAGTAATTAGGTATTTGACGTTGGTCTCTGTAATTATTCTGGCAGCTTCGGCACTATTTCAGATTGCAGCTGCAATGTAGAACTGTGATTTATACCTGAAATATGCACATTTTTCTAACAAAACATATGCTATACAATAAATATGTTATCAGACTGTCATCTTATGAAGTTGTTTCTTGGTTAGTGGCTATTTATATCTTTATTTGGTCGAATTAGTGATGGCTACTGATGGAGTAAAAAAAGTGGTGTCTTTTGCTAACGTGGTTAGCTAATAGATTTACATATTGTGTCTTCCCTGTAAAACATTTTAAAAATCAGAAATGATGGCTGGATTCACAAGATGTGTATCTTTCATCTGGTGTCTTGGACTTGTGATTTAATGATATTTAGATGCTAGTATTTACTTGTGACGCTATGCTAGGCTATGCTAGTCAGCTTTTTTACTGTGGGGGGTGCTCCCGGATCCGGGTTTGGGAGGAATTAGAGGTTAACCTCCGATTTTTAGGGGCAGGCCTGCGCCTTATACCGGAGGTCTCTTTTTTGGTCTTCGAGACAACATCATAAGCCCCGAGCCTTCTTGATGCTCCGCATCTGGTGACGCCCTTCGGGTCATAGCATTGGCTACAACCTCACTTACTATATTTTTAGCCGCTGATTTTAAATGAGATTTGGCTATGCTGAAGCCTCTCTTCATAAACGGTAAAACCATCCTAAAGAGGTTACGAAATATACCTCCTATCCCCGAACCGTATATGGTCGGGGATCCATAATAGCTGGGTAGTCCATTACCAACTTGATCCACATAGTATGAGACATAGCGGTTAGGGTCGAGATGTTGGTGGTCCATAACCCTTTATTTTATTTGTATTATGTTTATAAATATATATAATACACATATTATATATGTAGAGAGGTTTTGGAGGGTCTAAAGTGGAGTTTTACAATCGTTTTACCATATGTAAATTCGATGTTTTCGTTCAGATCCAATTTAAGCTCAACCAGAATGTTTTCAATATATTTCTTGCTGACAGTTACATAGTGTGGCTTGTCGTAGGTGACAGTGATGATGTCCCTATCCTTTCCGTCTATATGAACTGTTCTCAGGAGGGGCACACAGCTGTCTCCCTTTGATAGGTTATGATGTCGGTATACACAAATATGTTGTAAAATCCTGCATGTATATCCGCAGGGAATGGGAATAATTTATCTTTCACATACGTTCATTTATTGGGACCCATCCCCTACATGTAGGCTAAATTACCGCTGGTCTTTATACCCCCGTCAGCATCCCCTGAGATTTGTACCCTTTTATGGATAGGGTTGTAGATCAGGAATATTTCCATATTGTTCAGGGTTAGGAGTTCATTCAACACTGAGACGATCCTGTCAACGGTTCTATAGAACCCTTTTTTAAGCTTAATAAGTTTTGCAGGTTCCGATAACTTTTTGCAATAAAAATCACGGTCCTTATCGTTGATATTATACCAACTATGGGGGTATGTAATCTCGCTGAGACCTACCTCCCAGGCCTCTGATAACTCTATAGACTTTGGAAAATTGGTTGTATAATTCGAACTGATTATTACGATATATATGTGCAGACGCATTACTGGGGAGAGTCAGGTAGAAGCCGCTGTGTTCCATGATGCACTCCTGTGTACACGCGAATGATGGAGTATTTATCATGCCTGAGGGTTTAAGTTAACCCCCGATGCCTCCACCACATCGTGCTCTAATACCCAACTGTTGAACTTTTGGGGCCAGGTTTTCCAGCGGACCAGCAACCATTTTTTACCCTTTTCTCTCTTTTGATCTAGAATCTCCTCCACGTGAAAGACTTTGTCTTTACCCAACTATACCTTCTGGAGTTCTTTCTCATAAAAAGATCCCTCTATAAGCTCCCCGTCATAATTTTTTAACTTGTAGACCGGGGGTATGCGCGGCAGACACTCGGTAACGGTGAACAACTCATCGCTGTAACCTTGCTCATATTTTTTGTCGAAAACACCCCTCAACTTGGATATACGCACCAAGTCCCCCACTATGAATTTAAAAATAATTGTTTTCTTACGGCGAAGGGGGAACAAACCATACAGATTTTTAAAGACTTGAAAATAGTTTTTAGAAGAGACCTCGGAGGGCTTCATAAGTATACTCTTATTGTCACGGTTTTCTAAAATAGAACCCAGAAGCAGACCAGGACAAGGAGAGTAGGACGAAGGTGAGTATTTATTTACAAGTTTAAACGTAGAGGTAGAAAGATCCAGGTGGCGGAGCGAGCAGCGGAGGTGAGTTGATGGGAGTGAATAGGCAGATCCAAGGGAGTAACAGAAGCCACCGACAGCCAGGCAGGGATGGGGTGAGTGTTCCGGGTGAATGATGTTCATGGCTAACGATCCGGCAGGGAATGGATGTCAGGTCAGAGCTTATGAAGTGGAGGGGTGATGATCAGGACCAGGTGTGCAGATAGCCAGGTGTGCAGAAACCTCCGGGTATCTTCTCCCATGGCAGGCCACCAAAATAGTCTGCGCAGTAGCGCCATAGTCCGAGCAACGCCAGGGTGACAAGCTATCTTGCTGGCGTGGGACCACTGAAGGACAGCAGAACGGACCGACTCAGGCACGAACAACCGACCGGGTGGACCGTTACCGGGGCCGGGCTGCGTCCGAAGGGCCGCCATCACATCCTCCTCAATCCTCCATGTAACGGCTCCCACGACAAAGTTCTGGGGAAGAATCGTCTCAGTCTTGGCCCCACTCTCCTCCGTCTTGGAGAACATCCGGGACAAGGCGTCCGCCTTGCCGTTCTTCGACCCAGGTCGGAACGTCAGGGAAAAATTGAAGCGTCCAAAAAACAAAGCCCACCTGGCCTGACGGGAGTTGAGACGTTTAGCCGATTGCACGTAAGCCAGATTCTTGTGGTCAGTCCAGACCACAAACGGTTGCTCCGCTCCCTCCAACCAGTGGCGCCACTCCTCCAAGGCAAGCTTCACAGCGAGAAGCTCCCGGTTACCCACATCGTAGTTTCTCTCTGCTGGTGAAAGACGACAAGAGTAGAAGGCGCAGGGATGGAGTTTACCGTCAGTGGAGCTACGCTGGGACAGGATGGCGCCCACCCCCACATCAGACGCGTCCACCTCAACAACAAACTGACGGGAAGTGTCAGGTTGAGAGAGAATCGGGGCGTTGGTGAATCGGCTCTTCAAGTCCAGAAATGCTCGGTCTGCCTCAGGAGTCCAACAGAAATTTCTGGTGCAAGACGTCAGGGCAGTTAAAGGGGCGGCCACCCGGCTGTAATCACGGATAAACCTCCGATAGAAGTTCGCAAACCCAAGGAATCTCTGGAGCTGCAATCTCGTACCGGGCTGGGCCCAATCCCGAACCGCTCGAACCTTCTCTTGGTCCATTTTGATCTCTCCCCTGGAGATGATGTACCCGAGGAAGGACGTAGTGTGGGCGTGAAAATCACACTTTTCAGCCTTCACGAACAGGCGGTTCTCCAATAACCGCTGCAGGACCTGCTTGACATGCTGGACGTGGCTAGAAGGCTCCCTCGAGAAGATGAGGATATCATCCAGGTAAACGAACACAAAAATACCAATCATATCTCTCAGCACGTCATTCACCATACTTTGGAACACAGCAGGAGCGTTGGTCAGTCCAAACGGCATCACCTGGTACTCGAAATGTCCCATAGGTGTATTGAACCCAGTCAACCACTCGTCCCTCTCTCTGATCCGAACCAAATGATAAGCATTGCGTAGGTCAAGCTTCGTAAACACCGTAGCACCCTGTAAAGAGTCGAAAGCAGAGCTCATCAAGGGCAGGGGATACTTGTTTTTGACCGTAATATCATTCAACCCCCGATAATCAATACACGGTCGAAGAGAGCCATCCTTCTTGCTCACAAAAAAGAATCCTGCTCCCAGGGGTGATGACGAGGGGCGAATGAGACCTGCAGCTAGAGACTCCTTGATGTAGGTCTCCAAGGCTTCACGCTCAGGTCGAGAGATACTGTATAACCGTCCCTTGGGAAAGGCAGCTCCAGGGAACAGATTAATCGCACAGTCATAAGGTCGGTGGGGAGGAAGTGACAGAGCCTTCTGCTTACTGAATACTTCACCCAAATCGTGATATGTTTCTGGAACCAGGGACAAATCAGGAGGAGCAGACTCACTGACCTGACTGGGAACAGCATGAGAACAGGCAGTCCTAAGGCAGTTAGCATGACACTCAATGCTCCAACTAGTTACCTTACCCGTCACCCAATCAAACGAGGGATTGTGTTCTCTCAGCCAGGGGTAACCAAGAACCAGAGGAACATGGGGCGAAGGCAGAATGAAGAAGGAGATAACCTCTGAATGATTCCCCGACAACAACATCTTAACCGGTTCAGTCCTCATAGTGATCCGTGTCAGACTACTGCCGTTCAGAGTGGTTGCTTCAATGGCTTCCGGCAATTGCTCCTTGGAAAGCCCCAGCTGTTCCACCAAGTCGGCATCAATAAAGCTGCCATCGGCACCTGAATCGATAAAAGCGTTCATCGCTAAACTCTGATTCTTATTCATGAGGGTCGCAGGAAAACGGGGTCTGACAGGGTTGACAGAGAAGACACCTCCACTAATCCCGTGTGGGGAATAATGATCAACACGTTCTGGTCCACTTCCTGACCCGAATGGTAAACGAGTTGCTGATTGATTGGACGGGCCCCACTGCTTCTCCCTCCTTCTCTCTCGGACTCTATTATCCACCCGAATAGATAATGTGACCAAACTGTCTAGGTCACTAGGCTCTGGATAGGAGATCAGCTCGTCCTTGAGTTGCTCCGACAACCCCTGGTAAAAAGCCGCTTGTAGTGACTCCTCATTCCAACCACTCTCCACAGCCAATGTCCTGAATTCGATCACAAAGTCTGCCACACTGCGAGCTCCTTGGCGAAGAGAGAACAAACGTTTAGCTGCGTCCTTACCTCGGACTGGATGGTCAAAAAGCTTTCTCATCTCTGCCGTGAACTCCTGGTATGACGCCATGCAGGTGTCCTGTCGTTCCCAAACGGCTGAAGCCCATTCCAGAGCTCTACCACGCAGCAGTTCAATAACAAAAGCTATCCTAGCCTTCTCTGTGGCGTAAGAGTAGGGCTGCAGATCAAAAACTAAACCACACTGCATAAGAAATGAACGGCATCTTCCCAAATCCCCTTCGTACTTATCAGGCGTCGGAACCTTGGGCTCACGGAAGGAAACCGCTCCAGAAGCGGCAGGTGAGAGGGGTGAAACAGGTGGTGGATGACCCGCCGGCAAACTGAGCTGATCCTGGATACTCGTCAAGCTAGCAGAGAAGTTCCGGACTGAAAACGCTATCTCCTGTAGCGCCGTGTTGTGTTGTCCCAATATCTTCTCCTGCTGGGTAATGGCATAGCAAACGGAGTCCAGGTCCGCTGGGTTCATCCTTGGCCGGATCGTTCTGTCACGGTTTTCTAAAATAGAACCCAGAAGCAGACCAGGACAAGGAGAGTAGGACGAAGGTGAGTATTTATTTACAAGTTTAAACGTAGAAAGATCCAGGTGGCGGAGCGGGCAGCGGAGGTGAGTTGATGGGAGTGAATAGGCAGATCCAAGGGAGTAACAGAAGCCACCGACGACCAGGCAGGGATGGGGTGAGTGTTCCGGGTGAATGATGTTCATGGCTACGATCCGGCAGGGAATGGATGTCAGGTCAGAGCTTATGAAGTGGAGGGGTGATGATCAGGACCAGGTGTGCAGATAGCTGATGGGATACAGGTGCGGGTAATCAGAGATCTCCCAACTAGCTACGTCGCCCGGCAACTAGACAGGGTGCGTTCCAGGACACCGGAAAAACACTCCAGGACAGAACACAGGCAAAAACAGACTCAGGAAGCGGGATTCGTGACACTTATGGTAGCTGTTGTTGTACCCCTTTACTAAATCTTGAACTATATCGATATATCTGTGCGTGTTGTGAGCTGTAAAATATCGCCACATCCGCTCCTTCAGAGTTCTGTTAAAGCGTTCAACAACTGAAGCTTTCAAATCCGAGCCTGTAGCAAAATGTACTATATTGTGCTTCTTCATGAGTTTCTGAAAAGTATTATTAAAAAATTATTTTCCGCCATCAGTCTGCACTTTCTTGGGGGCTCCTCCTTCCTTCAAGATAGAGTCAAAGGCCCGGGTCACCTCTGCCCCGCTCTTATTTTTTAAGCCCCTTACAAATGCTATTTTAGAGAAAATATCTATAACCGTTAGCATGTAGCGATTTCCATCATTTTTATCTGCAAGGGCCTGCATGTCACATAGATCCGCCTGAAATTGGGAAGTAGAAAAAACTATATTTCTAGGAAATTGCTTTCTTACAGGTTTATGGAGGGTATATGCATCCTGCTCTGAGAACCACTCATTCACTTTAGCATCGCTTACCTGTTTCTTCGGCTATAGTTCTCTGGAAACGCTCTTTACCCCCATAAGACCCGGGGTTAGAGGGATTATAATAAATGTTTTTCAACATCTGCTCCGCCATCCTTCTTGCCTCGCTGAGGTACAATAACGTTAATGAGCCACTTTCAAATAACGACAACATTTCATTTTCATTTTTAGAATTTTTATTTTATGCATGCACCAAGTATTACGTATACAGACAATTCAGGATTCTTTGCAAGATACATGTCCCAGTTTTCACAACGATCACAGCATGCGAATATTTGGTTGAGATTTACAGGCTTGTGTCGCTGAATTTTTAAAACACACACGTCCGATATATAAGCATATAAACAACACATATGATACACGTTACAATTAAATGGTGTTTCAAACAAATAAAGTAAAATCTTAGACAAAGTTGTTTGTAGTTCTACAGAATCATCCACAAGACGTGATACCATTTGTGTCCATTGCATACTCTCGCCAGTATGTCGTACATGATTCATGATTTGTTCCATTTTCAGCACACGCTCTACATTAACCCCGGAATTGTGTGTCGTGTAGAACGATACATTGTTCACTTTATTTTCAATAATTTGATGCATAGCATTTGTAAGTTCTCTCAAAAGAAAACATTTATTTATTCTCTCTAACATCGAAGACATATAGTTACCCATTGCTTTACATCTAAATAACAAAATGTAACTCGGTCTCTTGGGGTTTATTGAGCCAGAAAGTCATCACATCAGCCACCACAGCTTCCCGGTATTTATTGTTGTCCACCAGGGTGTGTCGGATTTCTTTGAGTTTCTTGTGGATGTAGATTGCCTCCTTCAGTTCATGTAGGAATGCCTCGGTTACCCCGTAAACTCTGGGGATAGACGGCACAAGACCCATAGACTCCAGGGATCTGACCAGCGATGGTATAAACCTGCAGGACCAGTCTTTTCACCAGCTCCTCAAAATGGTTGAAGAAGTAGTATCCGAAACTTCCCGCCATTAGCTCTGACAAATTGAAAACCCTAGTCATTGGCGACTCCATTACCCGCAGTATTAGACTTAAAACGAATCACCCAGCGATCATACACTGTTTACCAGGGGGCAGGGCTACTGACGTTAAGGCTAATCTGAAGATGGTGCTGGCTAAAGCTAAAACTGGCGAGTGTAGAGAGTATAGAGATATTGTTATCCATGACGGCACCAACGATGTTAGGATGAAACAGTCAGAGGTCACCAAGCGCAACATAGCTTCAGCGTGTAAATCAGCTAGAAAGATGTGTCGGCATCGAGTAATTGTCTCTGGCCCCCTCCCAGTTAGGGGGAGTGATGAGCTCTACAGCAGAGTCTCACAACTCAATCGCTGGTTGAAAACTGTTTTCTGCCCCTCCTAAAAGATATAATTTGTAGATAATTGGCCCGGACTCCATCCTAGCTGGAGGGGTGCTCTCATCTTATCTACCAACATAGACAGGGCTCTAACTCCTCTAGCTCCACAATGAAATAGGGTGCAAGCCAGGCAGCAGGCTGTTAGCCAGCCTGCTGCCTGTGGAGTCTGCCACTAGCATAGTCAGTGTAGTCAGCTCAGCTATCCCCATTGAGACTGTGTCTGTGCCTCGACCTAGGTTGGGCAAAACTAAACATGGCGGTGTTCGTCTTAGCAATCTCACTAGGATAAAGACCTCCTCCATTCCTGCCATTATTGAAAGAGATCGTGATACCTCACATCTCAAAATAGGGCTACTTAATGTTAGATCCCTCACTTCAAAGGCAGTTGTAGTCAATGAACTAATCACTGATCATAATCTTGATGTGATTGGCCTGACTGAAACATGACTTAAGCCTGATGAATTTACTGTGTTAAATGAGGCCTCACCTCCTGGTTACACTAGTGACCATATCCCCTGTGCATCCCGCAAAGGCGGAGGTGTTGCTAACATTTCCGATAGCAAATTTCAATTTACAAAAAAAAAAATGACGTTTTCGTCTTTTGAGCTTCTAGTCATGAAATCTATGCAGCCTACTCAATCACTTTTTATAGCTACTGTTTACAGGCCTCCTGGGTCATATACAGCGTCCCTCACTGAGTTCCCTGAATTCCCATCGGACCTTGTAGTCATAGCAGATCATATTCTAATTTTTGGTGATTTTAATATTCACATGGAAAAGTCCACAGACCCACTCCAAAAGACTTTTGGAGCCATCATCGACTCAGTGGGTTTTGTCCAACATGTCTCTGGACCTACTCACTGCCACAGTCATACTCTGGACCTAGTTTTGTCCCATGGAATAAATGTTGTAGATCTTAATGTTTTTCCTCATAATCCTGGACTATCGGACCACCACTTTATTACGTTTGCAATCGCAACAAATAATCTGCTCAGACCCCAACCAAGGAGCATCAAAAGTCGTGCTATAAATTCTCAGACAACATAAAGATTCCTTGATGCCCTTCCAGACTCCTTCTGCCTACCCAAGGATGTCAGAGGACAAAAATCAGTTAACCACCTAACTGAGGAACTCAATTTAACCTTGCGCAATACCCTAGATGCAGTTGCACCCATAAAAACTAAAAACATTTGTCATAAGAAACTAGCTCCCTGGTATCTAGAAAATACCCGAGCTCTGAAGCAAGCTTCCAGAAAATTGGAACGGAAATGGCGCCACACCAAACTGGAAGTCTTCCGACTAGCTTGGAAAGACAGTACCGTGCAGTATCGAAGAGCCCTCACTGCTGCTCGATCATTTATTTTTGATACTGTTGCAAAGCTAACTAAAAAGCAGCATTCCCCAAGTGAGGATGGCTTTCACTTCAGCAGTAATAAATTCATTTGAGGAACTTCTTTGAGGAAAAGATCATGATCATTAGAAAGCAAATTACGGACTCCTCTTTAAATCTGCGTATTCCTCCAAAGCTCAGCTATCCTGAGTCTGCACAACTCTGCCAGGACCTAGGATCAAGAGAGACACTTAAGTGTTTTAGTACTATATCTCTTGACACAATGATGAAAATAATCATGGCCTCTAAACCTTCAAGCTGCATACTGGATCCTATTCCAACTAAACTAATGAAAGAGCTGCTTCATGTGCTTGGCCCTCCTATGTTGAACATAATAAACGGCTCTCTATCCACCGGATGTGTACCAAACTCACAAAAAGTGGCAGTAATAATGCCTCTCTTGAAAAAGCCAAACCATGACCCAGAAAATATAAAAAACTATCGGCCTATATCAAATCTTCCGTTCCTCTCAAAAATTTTAGAAAAAGCTGTTGTGCAGCAACTCACTGCCTTCCTGAAGACAAACAATGTATACGAAATGCTTCAGTTTGGTTTTAGACCCCATCATAGCACTGAGACTGCACTTGTGAATGTGGTAAATGACCTTTTAATGGCGTCAGACCGAGGCTCTGCATCTGTCCTCGTGCTACTAGACCTTAGTGCTGCCTTTGATACCATCGATCACCACATTCTTTTGGAGAGATTGGAAACCCAAATTGGTCTACACGGACAAGTTCTGGCCTGGTTTAGATCTTATCGGGTCGGAAAGATATCAGTTTGTCTCTGTGAATAGTTTGTCCTCTGAGAAATCAACTGTACATTTCGGTGTTCCTCAAGGTTCCGTTTTAGGACCACTATTGTTTTCACTATATATTTTACCTCTTGGGGATGTCATTCCTAAAAATAATGTTAACTTTCACTGCTATGCGGATGACACACAGCTGTACATTTCAATGAAACATGGTGAAACCCCAAAATTGCCCTCGCTAGAAGCCTGTGTTTCAGACATAAGGAAGTGGATGGCTGAAAACGTTCTACTTTTAAACTCGGACAAAACAGAGATGCTTGTTCTAGGTCCCAAGAAACAAAGAGATCTTCTGTTGAATCTGACAATTAATCTTGATGGTTGTAAAGTCGTCTCAAATAAAACTGTGAAGGACCTCGGCGTTACTCTGGACCCTGATCTCTCTTTTGACGAATATATCAACACTGTTTCAAGGACAGCTTTTTTCCATCTACGTAACATTGCAAAAATCTGAAATTTTCTGGCCAGAAATTATGCAGAAAAATTTATCCATGTTTTTGTTACTTCTAGGTTAGACTACTGCAATGCTCTACTTTCCGGCTACCCGGATAAAGCACTAAATACACTTCAATTAGTGCTAAATACGGCTGCTAGAATCCTGACTAGAACCCAAAAAATTGATCATATTACTCCAGTGCTAGCTTCCCTACACTGGCTTCCTGTTAAGGCATGGGCTGATTTCAAGGTTTTACTGTTAACCTACAAAGCGTTAGATGGGATTGCTCCTACCTATCTTTCTGAGTTGGTCCTGCCGTACATACCTACACGTACGCTACGGTCACAAGACGCAGGCCTCCTAATTGTCCCTAGAATTTCTAAGCAAACAGCTGGAGGCAGGGCTTTCTCCTATAGATCTCCATTTTATGGAATGGTCTGCCTACCTATGTAAGAGACGCAGACTCGGTCTCAACCTTTAAGTCTTTACTGAAGACGTATCTCTTCAGTAGGTCATATGATTGAGTGTAGTCTGGCCCAGGAGTGTGAAGGTGAACGGAAAGGCTCTGGAGCAACGAACCGCCCTTGCTGTCTCTGCCTGGCCGGTTCCCCTCTCTCCACTGGGATTCTCTGCCTCTAACCCTATTACAGGGGCTGAGTCACTGGCTTACTGGTGCTCTTTCATGCCGTCCCTAGGAGGGGTGCGTCACTTGAGTGGGTTGAGTCACTGACGTGATCTTCCTGTCTGGGTTGGCGCCCCCCCCTTGGGCTGTGCCGTGGCGGAGATCTTTGTGGGCTATACTCGGCCTTGTCTCAGGATTATAAGTTGGTGGTTGAAGATATCCCTCTAGTTGTGTGGGGGCTGTGCTTTGGCAAGTGGGTGGGGTTATATCCTTCCTGTTTGGCCCTGTCCGGGGGTATCATTGGATGGGGCCACAGTGTCTCCTGACCCCTCCTGTCTCAGTCTCCAGTATTTATGCTGCAGTAGTTTATGTGTCGGGGTGCTACGGTCAGTCTGTTTTATCTGGAGTACTTCTCCTGTCTTATCCGGTGTCCTGTGTGAATTTAAGTATGCTCTCTCTAATTCTCTCCTTCTCTCTTTCTTTCTCTCTCTCGGGGGACCTGAGCCCTAGGACCATGCCTCAGGACTACCTGGCATCAAATCTAATTTTATTTGTCACATACACATGGTTAGCAGATGTTAATGCGAGTGTAGCGAAATGCTTGTACTTCTAGTTCCGACAATGCAGTAATAACCAACGAGTAATCTAACCTAACAATTCCCCAACTACTACCTTATACACACAAGTGTAACGGGATAAAGAATATGTACATAAAGATATATGAATGAGTGATGGTACAGAACGGCATAGGCAGATGCAGTAGATGGTATAGAGTACAGTATGATAACTCCTTGCTGTCCCCAGTCCACCTGGCCTTGCTGCTGTTCCAGGTTCAATTGTTCTGCCTGCGGCTATGGAACCCTGACCTGTCCACCGGACGTGCTACCTGTCCCAGACCTGCTGTTTTCAACTCTCTAGAGACCGCAGGAGCGGTAGTGATACTCTTAATGATCGGCTATGAAAATCCAACTGACATTTACTCCTGAGGTGCTGACTTGCTACACTCTCGATAACTACTGTGATTATTATTATTTGACCATGCTGGTCATTTATGAACATTTGAACATCTTGGCCATGTTCTGTTATAATCTCCACCCGGCACAGCCAGAAGAGGACTGGCCACCCCTCATAGCCTGGTTCCTCTCTAGGTTTCTTCCTAGGTTTTGGCCTTTCTAGGGAGTTTTTCCTAGCCACCGTGCTTCTACACCTGCATTGCTTGCTGTTTGGGGTTTTAGGCTGGGTTTCTGTACAGCACTTTGAGATATTAGCTGATGTACGAAGGGTTATATAAATACATTTGATTTGATTTGATATCTTGGCGGGTCGTATAGGCACGGATGACGGCGCTGGCTGGGATGATTGATCTCACAGCCGATGCATTTTTCTCTTATATATTCTCCAATCACCACGTCTAAAAGTGTCGCTACAGAGGCCTTGATGGTGTCCACAAAAACAGTACTGACTACCCCATCAAACACATCCTCAGGCTGTGTAACTGTAGGGGGTGTCGCGGGTCTTGCCAGGGGGGAGTATAATGTCGGGCTTTGAGGCATAGATTCCTTAGTGTCGGTTCCCCATGTCGTATCGACGTCCTGGTATGTTGTATGAATATCGATGGTATATGATGAAATGAAGAACTTGAGGCTTTTTTCCTTTTATTGTGGAACCAGGCCTTTGGGTATCAGGGCGTGGTTAACGCAGCCGCATACTTAGTTTTCTTCGGAGGCTGTCCCTTCTGACGATGTCCCTTCTTGGGGCTCCTTTGAATCGTAATCTTTAGGATTCATATATTATGCACTTCTTTACATGAACAATGCTCTGACGCTGTTGGCTCTGTACAAAGAGAGCGTCCAACAACTGCAACATGTTCAATTCCATTAGATCCCAACTTTTAAAAGGAATAAGCATTCGCAACCTAAAATCCCCAGTCAGGCCCCCATCACGAAGGTTTTGGTTGCGGGTTTCCTCGTTGCAGATATAAAACTCCACGCAGCCACATGGAGTCCATTCTTTCTTTGTATTTTCACCCTGTGAAATATTCTTCCTGAGGAGTCAGGGGCACCTTCCCAACCGGTCTCGTAGCCCGTGAACACGCTATACCCCTTGGTGATAAGGCTCAGTTTAGGACACACAACCTTGCGAAAAACCAACCAGTCTTCAACCCCGTAGTCCACTCCTAAAGTCTGGTCTGTATATTCTTCTCCTTCAGCTACCGTATAGAGGTTCACTCTACAGGCCAGGTAATCAAACCGATACTCCCATTGATGGCCATTAGACATCAGCACTTGATCTTTCAGCGCAGTTGCGGGCGGTATTTGGGTTCTATACACATTTTGAAACCGCTTTTTTGGCGCATCGTATATTGCAGCTTGATACTTTGCCCTTTCTCTATGTTTCACCCGAGGTCCTGCTTCCGTTGTTACAGTCATCACTGCTTTGCCACTGATCACAAAATCCATGCTGATTTAAAAAAATCTTGTTTAGTCTTCGGCATGTATTGTTCTGGGCTTTATTTATAAGGCGTCTGCCAAGCCCAATACCCCAGGACATTTGTGTCTCATAGACAACAACCCTAAGGGCAATAAAACAGGGGGGTGAGGAGGCCATACTCTTTCAAATGTTCATCCCCCACCTCAGTTCAAAGAGGTCCCTAGACATCAATCATCATGACAACTTCAAAGACATTATATACATATTTTCGCACTCGCTCTAAGGCGTGAGAACAGGAACAGGATGCCCATATATGGGCATAACCACATGGTCACTTTCCCGCCACGATCTCCTGACCGGATGCCCAAATATGGGCATGCACACGTCATCATGACATAGGGTCATAAATCAAACGTTTGACATGTGACATCTACTTTATTCTCGTTCTGCTGTCTCATCATTGTCAGTGATCAGTCCTACCACCATTGTGTCATCGGCAAACCTAATGATGGTGTTGGAGTTTCCCCCTGAGGGGCCCCCGTGTTTTATTTATTTTATTTTATTTCACCTTTATTAAACCAGGTAGGCAAGTTGAGAACAAGTTCTCATTTACAAATGCGACCTGGCCAAGATAAAGCAAAGCAGTTCGACACATACAACAACACAGAGTTACACATGGAGTAAAACAAACATACAGTCAATAATACAGTAGAAAAATAAGTTTTTATAACCAAAACTCGCCATTTGGTTTGCGCGTTATGTTCAGAAAACCACAGGCTCGTTCCGGTCCTGAAAGGCAGACGAAAATTCAAAAAAGTATCCGTAATGTTCGTAGAAACATGTCAAACGTTTTTTATAATCAATCCTCAGGTTGTTTTTAACATATACAATGTGAGCAAGTGAGGTGAGATAAGGGAGGTGATGGCAAAAAAAAAGGCCATGGTGGTGAAGTAAATACAATATAGCTATAAATAATTAATAATACTTATTTTCCACCATAATTTGCAAATAAATTCATTAAAAATCCTACAATGTGATTTTCTGGAATTTTTTTTCTCATTTTGTCTGTCATCGTTGAAATGTACCTATGATGAAAATTACAGGCCTCTTTCATCTTTTTAAGTGGGAGAACTTGCACAATTGGTGGCTGACTAAATACTTTTTTGCCCCACTGTAGATGGGCTGTATGTACAGGTGCAGTAATCTGTGAGCTGCTCTGACAGCTGGTGCTTAAAGCTAGTGAGGGAGATAAGTGTCTCCAGTTTCAGAGATTTTTGTAGTTCGTTCCAGTCATTGGCAGCAGAGAACTGGAAGGAGAGGCGTCCAAAGGAAGAATTGGTTTTGGGGGTGACCATAGAGATATACCTGCTGGAGCGTGTGCTACAGGTGGGTGCTGCTATGGTCACCAGCGAGCTGAGATAAGGGGGACTTTACGTAGCAGGGTCTTGTAGATGACCTGGAGCCAGTGAGTTTGGCGACGAGTATGAAGCGAGGGCCAGCCAACGAGAGCGTACAGGTTGCAGTGGTGGGTAGTATATGGGGCTTTGGTGACAAAACGGATGGCACTGTGATAGACTGCATCCAATTTATTGAGTAGGGTATTGGAGGCTATTTTGTAAATGACATCACCGAAGTCGAGGATTGGTAGGATGGTCAGTTTTACAAGGGTATGTTTGGCAGCATGAGTGAAGGATGCTGTGTTGCGGAATAGGAAGCCAATTCTAGATTTAACTTTGGATTGGAGATGTTTGATGTGAGTCTGGAAGTAGAGTTTACAGTCTACCAGACACCTAGGTATTTGTAGTTGTCCACATATTCTAAGCCAGAGCCGTCCAGAGTAGTGATGTTGGACAGGCGAGCAGGTGCAGGCAGCGAAGTCAGAAAAGCAATAAAATGAATCGCTTACCTTTGATAATCTTCGGATGTTTGTACTCACGTGACTCCCAGTTACACAATAAATGTTATTTTTGTTCGATAAAGATTAGTTTTATAACCAAAAACCGCCATTTGGTTTGCGCGTTATGTTCAGAAAACCACAGGCTCGTTCCGGTCCTGAAAGGCAGACAAAAATTCAAAAAAGTATCCGTAATGTTCGTAGAAACATGTCAAACGTTTTTTATAATCAATCCTCAGGTTGTTTTTAACATACGTAATCGATAATATTTCAAACGGACGATAAAATATTCAATACTACAGAGAAAGAAAATGTCGAGCTACAACTGTCCCGCGCATGAACTAATCAAAGGACACCTGATGCGTTTTGATAAATCTCGCTCATTTGTCAAAATAAAAGCCTGAAACTATGTCTAAAGCCTGGTGACAGCCTGAGGAAGCCATTGGAAAAGGAATCTGGTTGATACCACTTTAAATGGAGGAGGGGCAGGCAATGAAACAGGGATTTTTCCTTATAAAAGGCACTTCCGGGTTGGATTTCCTCAGGTTTTCGCCTGCAAAATCAGTTCTCTTATACTCACAGACAATATTTTGACAGTTATGGAAACTTTGGAGTGTTTTCTATCCTAATCTGTAAATAACATGCATATTCTACGATCTGGGCCTGAGAAATAGTCAGTTTACTTTGGGAACGTTATTTTTCCAAACATAAAAATAGTGCCCCCTAGCTGAAAGAGGTTAACTACTTCGGGATCGGTGTCGCTCCCACGAGACGGTTGAGCTAACGTAGCCTAATGCAATTAGCATGAGGTTGTAAGTAACAAGAACATTTCCCAGGACATAGACATATCTGATATTGGCAGAAAGCTTAAATTATTGTTATCTAACTGCACTGTCCAATTTACAGTAGCTATTACAGTGAAAGAATACCATGCAATTGTTTGAGGAGAGTGCGCAATTTTGAACATGAAAAGTTATTAATAAACAAATTAGGCACATTTGGGCAGTCTTGATACAACATTTTTAACAGAAATGCAATGCTTCATTGGACCAGTCTAAAACTTTACATATACACTTATGCCATCTAGTGTCCAAAATCTAAATTGCACCTGGGCTGTAATAATACATTATGGCCTTTTTCTTCCATTTCAAAGATGATGGTACAAATAATTACAAAATAACATTTTTTTTTTCTTTGTATTATCTTTTACCAGATCTATTGTGTTTTATTCTCCTACATTCCTTTCACATTTACACAACCTTCAAAGTGTTTCCTTTCAAATGGTACCAAAGAATATGCATATCCTTGCTTCAGGGCCTGAGCTAGAGGCAGTTAGATTTGGGTATGTCATTTTAGGCCAAAATTTAAATAAAAGGAGCGGATCCTTAAAGGGAAACATTGAAATGTCTTGGAATGGCCTAGTCAAAACCCAGACCTCAATCCAATTGAGAATCTGTGTTACGACTTAAAGATTGCTGTACACCAGCGGAACCCATCCAACGAAGGAGCTAGAGCAGTTTATCCTTGAAGAATGGGCAAAAATCCCAGTGGCTAGATGTGCCAAGCTTTTGAGACATAGCCCAAGAGACATGCAGCTGTAATTGCTGCAAAAGGTGGCTCTAAAAAGTATTGACTTTGGGGGGGGGTGAATAAATATGCACGCTCAAGTGTTCTGTTTTTTTTGACTTATTTCTTGTTTGTTTCACGATAAAAAATATTTTGCATCTTCAAAGTGGTAGGCATGTTGTGTACATCAAATGATACAAACCCCCCAAAAATCAACATTTTTAGAACGTTCTTGGGACATTGTGTCATGGTCCCCTGGAGGTTTTGTCTGGTTCCCGGTTTGTCCCAGGGACATCCCTGAGGACGTTTTTAGGACGTTCTTGGGACGTTGTAACATGGTTCCATGTAGTTTTATTTTAGTACCCAGCTTGTTTCTGGGAATGTCACCAGATGGTCGCAATGAAATATTCTCCCCCACCAAAAAAGGTCTACCGAGGGCATGCACACCCTAGTTTCATTACACATCACCACTTGTTACGGTTGCCAAGCCCATCAACGATATCATAACCGCCATCGATAAGAGACATTACTGTGCAGCCGTATTCATCGACCTGGCTAAGGCTTTCGACTCTGTCAATCACAACATTCTTATTGGCAGACTCAACAGCCTTGGTTTCTCAAATGATTGCCTTGCCTGGTTCACCAACTACTTCTCTGATAGAGTTCAGTGTGTCAAATCGGAGGGCCTGTTGTCTGGACCTCTGGCAGTCTCTATGGGGGTGCCAGAGGGTTCAATTCTCGGGCCGACTCTCTTCTCTGTATACATCAATGATGTCGCTCTTGCTGCTGGTGATTCTTTGATCCACCTCTACGCAAACGACACCATTCTGTATACCTCTGGCCCTTGTTTGGACACTGTGTTAACCAACCTCCAGAAAAGCTTCAATGCCATACAACTCTCCTTCCGTGGCCTCCAACTGCTCTTAAATGTAAGTAAAACTAAATGCATGCTCTTCAACCGATCTCTGCCCACTCCTGCCCGCCCGTCCAGTATCACCACTCTGGAAAGTTCTGACTTAGAATATGTGGACAACTATACATACCTAGGTGTCTGGCTAGACTGTAAACTCTCCTTTCAGACTCAAATTAAACATCTCAAATCCAAAATTCAATCTAGAATTGGCTTCCTATTTCGCAACAAAGCATCCTTCACTCATGCTGCCAAACATGCCCTCGTAAAACTGACCATCCTACCGATCCTCGACTTCGGCGATGTAATTTACAAAATAGCCTCCAACACTCTACTCAGCAAATTGGATGCAGTCTATCACAGTGCCATCCGTTTTGTCACCAAAGCCCCATATACTACCCACCACTGCGACCTGTACACTCTCGTTGGCTGGCCCTCGCTTCATACTCGTCGCCAAACCCACTGGCTCCAGGTCATCTACAAGTCTCTGCTAGGTAAAGCCCCGCCTTATCTCAGCTCGCTGGTGACCATAGCAGTACCCACCCGTAGCACGTGCTCCAGCAGGTATATCTCACTGGTCACCTCCAAAGCCAATTCTTCCTTTGGCCGCCTCTCCTTCCAGTTCTCTGCTGCCAATGACTGGAATGAACTGCAAAAATCACTAAAGCTGGAGAGTCTTATCTCCCTCACTAGCTTTAAGCACCAGCTGTCAGAGCAGCTCACAGATCACTGCACCTGTACATAGCCCATCTGTAAATAGCCCATCCAACTACCTCATCCCCATACTGTATTTATTTATTTATCTTGCTCCTTTGCACCCCAGTATCTCTACTTGCACATTCATCTTCTGCACATCTACCATTCCAGTGTTTAATTGCTATATTATAATTACTTCGCCACAATGGCCTATTTTTTGCCTTACCTCCCTTATCCTACCTCATTTGCACATGCTGTATATATACTTTTTCTACTGTTGTCATGCCCTGACCTTAGAGATACTTTTTATGTCTCTTTTGGTTTGGTCAGGGTGTGATTTGGGGTGGGCATTCTATGTTCTATCTTCTATGTTTTTGTATTTCTTTGTTTTGGCCGGGTATGGTTCTCAATCAGGAACAGCTGTCTATCGTTGTCTCTGATTGGGAACCATACTTAGGTGGACATTTTCCCTCCTTTCTGTGTGGGAAGTTGTCTTTGTTTGTGGCACTTAGCCCTTAAGCTTCACGGTCGTTTTTGTATTGTTTATTGTTTTTGTCGGCGTCATCTTAATAAAAGGAATATGTACGCTCACCACGCTGCGCTTTGGTCTACTTCCTTTGACCGCCGTGACAACTGTATTTGTTGATTGTATGTTTGTTTAGTCCATGTGTAACTCTGTGTTGTTGTATGTGTCGAACTGCTTTGCTTTATCTTCGCCAGGTCACAGTTGCAAATGAGAACTTGTTCTCAACTAGCCTACCTGGTTAAATAAAGGTGAAATAAAAATAAATTAAATCAAGGCTCTGATTGGTAAGCCAATGATCCATTCACAGCTCTTTGTCTTTTGGCAATGTTAAAGACACACCCACACACAAAGAAACAGTGCTTTTAACATCGTGTGTTCAACTTACATACTTGATATACAGTGCCGTGAAAAAGTAAAATAAATAATGGATACTTATTTTATGTATTTAATTAACAAAGTTATGCAACACCCAATTCCCCTGTGTGAAAAAGTAATTGCCCCATTACACTCAATAACTGGTTGTGCCACCTTTAGCTGCAATGACTACAACCAAATGCTTCCTGTAGTTATGGATCAGTATCTTCCATCACCGTGGAGGAATTTTGGCCCACTCTTGCATGCAGAACTGCTTTAACTTAGCAACATTTGTGGGTTTTCAAGGTTCTTAATGTGGAATGTAGTGTTTGTTTTTCCCTAGACATAATGGGACCCATCTCATCCAAAAAGTTGACTCAAGTTTGCCAAAAAACACCTGGAAGCACCTGGGTGACCAACAAGACTCTTGCAGCTGTAGAAGCACGGTGGCTAGGAAAAACTCCCTAGAAAGGCCAAAACCTAGGAAGAAACCTAAAGAGGAACCAGGCTATGAGGGGTGGCCAGTCCTCTTCTGGCTGTGCCGGGTGGAGATTATAACAGAACATGGCCAAGATGTTCAAATGTTCATAAATGACCAGCATGGTCAAATAATAATAATCACAGTAGTTGTCGAGTGTGCAACAAGTCAGCACCTCAGGAGTAAATGTCAGTTGGCTTTTCATAGCCGATCCTTAAGAGTATCTCTACCGCTCCTGCGGTCTCTAGAGAGTTGAAAACAGCAGGTCTGGGACAGGTAGCACGTCCGGTGAACAGGTCAGGGTTCCATAGCCACAGGCAGAACAGTTGAAACTGGAGCAGCAGCACGGCCAGGTGGACTCGGGACAGCAAGGAGTCATCATGCCAGGTCGTCCTGAGGCATGGTCCTAGGGCTCAGGTCCTCTGAGAGAGAGAAAGAAAGAGAGAAAGAGAGAAAGAGAGAATTAGAGAGAGCATACTTAAATTCACACAGGACACCGGATAAGACAGGAGAAGTACTCCAGATATAACAGACTGACCATAGCCCCCCGACACATAAACTACTGCAGCATAAATACTGGAGGATGAGACAGGAGGGGTCAGGAGACACTGTGGCCCCATCCGATGACAGCCCCGGACAGGGCCAAACAGGCAGGATATAACCCCACCCACTTTGCCAAAGCACAGCCCCCACACCACTTGAGGGATATCTTCAACCACCAACTTACCATCCTGAGACAAGGCCGAGTATAGCCCACAAAGATCTCCGCCACGGCACAACCCAAGGGGGGCGCCAACAATGGCATAGGTAACTAAACTCGCCACAACACCGCTATAGAAAATGCTAAGCATTTTGTCACATACATTATAAGATCTAAGCTTCTTAAAAAGTACAGTCTGGATTGGGCCTTGTTGTAGAACATAGTTCTCCTTACAGTTGCGTTTGTTGTCCACTATTACACCCAAGTACTTACAAAAGTCAACAGTACAAATCTCTTCACCATTAATAGAAATGGGATTAAATACATCTTTCTTTTTCCTAAAATCTACCACTAGCTCCTTGGTCTTCTGTACATTTAGGTCCAAGGAATTGACCTCTCACCATTTCACAAAGGACACAGCTGACTATAGCAGACTCATTAGATAATTTCTGGACGTGGCTCAGTTTATTGTTGTGTGTGTTAAGTAATTTGTGTAAAGGGTAAACAGGAAAGGTGACAGGACTGTCCCCTGCATGTCACGCCTTGACCTTAGAGATCCTTTTAATTCTCTATTTGGTTAGGTCAGGGTGTGACTAGGGTGGGCAATCTATGTTTTCTATTTCTTTGTTGGCCTGGTATGGTTCCCAATCAGAGGCAGCTGTCTATCGTTGTCTCTGATTGGTGATCATACTTAGGCAGCCTTTTTCCACCTTAGTTTGTGGGGTCTTGTTTTTGTACTGTTGCTTTCCAGCCCTTCAGAGCTGTGCGTTTCGTTTAGTTTTTTTTTCTTCCGGTGTCATCAATTAAAGAAAGATGTACGCCTACCACGCTGCACCTTGGTCCAATCCTTCCATCAACAACGAGCGTAACACTGCAGCACCCTAGTGTTTGTACATATCGTATCTAATACTGCCTGGTTCAGTATTACGAACTGTGGTTTATTAGTCATGTAGTTCACAATATATTTGATTGTTTGTGGGTTTACATGAATGCCAAAAATAAATGTAGCAACTGCTGATTGTCCCTTTTAAATCAATTCCAATATATTCCTTTTATATACATAATATTTTATTTAACTTTATTTTTTTTACAATAAACTAAAACATACATATACAAAAACAATTAACATCTACATGCATACATTTCCACAAACATTAATGACATCACGCTTGCTCAGACCCACACGTTCCCACTGTGTCCACACCGTATCCACACCCAATGTTGTTTCTAATGCTCTGCTCCATATAACTTCAAATTGTGTTATGTTGTTTATGTCTGTAGCCAGATTTTTTCAATATGTAAATAATAAAGCATTTGATTCTATCATTCTCTTAACGTTGGAGTATCATTTGACTTCCAGTATTTAAAACTTCTTAAGACTAGGGGGCGACATTTTCACTTTTGGATGAATTGATGCCCAAATTAAACGGCCTCGTACTCTGTCCTAGATCATATGATATGCATATTATTATTACTATTGGATAGAAAACACTCTGAAGTTTCTAAAACTGTTTGAATTATATCTGTGAGTAAAACAGAACTCATATGGCAAGCAAACTTCCAAACAGGAAGTGAAAATTCTGAAATGGGTCGCTGTGAAAGGCATCGCCTATTCAATTGCCTTATATTTATGGATCTGTATGCAATTCATACGCCTTCCACTAGATGTCAACAGACAGTAGAACGTGGAATGAAGCGTCTAGCCTGATGTGGGACCGAATGAGAGCCTTTGGAGTGACAGGTCAGGCATATTAACAGTTCTTGGCCACGCGCATTGGGAATGTCATGTCATTGTCTGCAATGCGTTAGATAGACATGAAGAAATCTCCCGGGTGGCGCAGTGGTCTAGGGCACTGCATCGCAGTGCTAGCTGCGCCACCAGAGTCTCTGGGTTCACGCCCAGGCTCTGTCGCAGCCGGCCGCAACCGGGAGGTCCGTGGGGCGACGCACAATTGGCATAGCGTCGTCCGGGTTAGAGGAGGGTTTGGCCGGTAGGGATATCCTTGTCTCAGTATGTCAGAAATTTAATAAAATGTATGCACTCTACTGTAAGTCGCTCTGGATAAGAGCGTCTGCTAAATGACTAAAATGTAAATGTAAATGTAAAAAATGAAATGCTCCGTCTGGGACGTTATTGGAGATATATGAGAAAAACATCCTGAAGATTGATTCTCAACTGAGTTTGACCAGTTTATTCGATTTGTAATATCACTTTTTGAAGTTTTTGTTCATTAGCGTAAAGTTCTCTGGACACGTGAACGACACATGCTAGCCAAAGTTGCTAATTCGACAGAAGTAATGGACATTATAAAACAAAAAAACGATTTATTGTGGAACTAGGATTCCTGGCACTGCATTCTGATGAAAGTTCATCAAAGGTAAGGGAATATTTATGATGTTATTTTGTATTTCTGTTGACTCTGTTGACTCCAACATGGCGGAGAATGGCTGAGCGCTGTCTCAGATTATTGCATGCTGTACTTTTTACTAAAGTTATTTTTAAATCTAACACAGCGGTTGCATTAAGAACCAGTGTATCTTCAATTATATGTTAAACATGTATCTTTCATCAAAGTTTATGATGAGTATTTCTGTATTTCACGTGGCTATCTGTAATTACTTTCGCTATTTTGGAGCCATTTCTGAACATGGCGCCAATGTAAAACCACGATTTGTGGCTATAAATATGCACATAATCGAACAAAACATAAATGTATTGTATAACATGATGTCATATGACTGTCATCTGATGAAGTTGTTCAAAGGTTAGTGATTAATTTTATCTCTCTTTGTGGGTTTTGTGAAAGCTATCTTTTCTGTGAAAAAATGGCGGTGTGTTTTTGGATATTGTGGTGAGCTAACATAAATATATGTTGTGTTTTCGCTGTAAAACATTTTAAAAATCGGACATGTTGGCTGGATTCACAAGATGTTTATCTTTCATTTGCTGTATTGGACTTGTGATTTCATGAAATTATATTATATCCCTGTGGCGCTAGGCTAGGCTATTCTAGTCAGCGTTTCTGATGACAATGATCCCGGATCCGGGATGGGTGGTCCGTAGAGGTTTTAAGTAATAACTTATTCAATATACAGTAAGTGACTAAAATAATATTGTTCAACCCATTGGGTCTCTCACCGTACACCCATATGCCATGTCATGAAATAATATGCAGATAGACAGATTAAAAGTAAACTTACATTATAAGACTTCTGACAGACAGCTTTCTAACTCTGCCCATAACTTTTTGACTTTATAGCACTCCCAGAAGGCATGAATTATTGAGTCATTGTTAGTTTTACACTTAAGACATGAATGTGCCATTCTGCTGTAGAATTTGGGAACGTTATCTCTTGTATAATACATTCTATACATAAGTTTATACCGGATTAAGCACACATTTTTGTTAACTGTAATTGTGTTTGTTATGTTCCAACATTCCCTCCATCTTGTGGCAATATCAGTTATTTTTATGTCTTGGTTCTAATAGTTTATAGTATAGTAATAATATTTTTTTCTAAGAGATTGTCAGGTGGATAAGCTCTCTGCAAGGTTTTGTATATCTTACCTATCATATGAGTATCTTTTTCTGACTCAAATAGGAGTCCCTCAACATTGCTCCGATGTCCAAAAGCTTTCAGGTCTACATTTTGTGATATAAAATGTTTAAGTTTTAAATATATGCATATTTGAAAATGTCTTCACTGGTCAGTCCAAAATTGCCTTTTAATTCTGTCATGGAAATAATGGTATTTCCTAGTACCACATCCTTTACAGTTTCTGTGCCTTTAGTTTTCCATGTGGGCCAATTTATCGGTGAATTCTGAAAAGCTTTCCAAGGATTGCTCCAGAGGGGTATGTTTTTACGGAGTGATGGTATTGTTTCTTATAGAATCCTCTTCATTTTCTTCCATGTTGTTATAGTGTTTTTAACTATGAAGTTGTTAATGTTCTTAGGTCCATCCTTTGAAAATAGACACGTGAAAAGATTCTGGGGAAGTGCATGTGCGTCTTGTATCAAAGGTTTGGGTGGTGAGTTAATACAATATTCAAATATATTCAAAAAGATAACAATCTCTACATAATAAAATGTACATTACAATTAGGGCTGTCCCCAACAATAACGAAAATCTTGGTTGACCGAAAGTCGTGCGTTCTTTCAACTAATCGTTTGGTCGAATTATTTAAATGTGTATTTTTCCATAGCGCTATATAGACACACCCTATGTGTTTTAAGAAAATAATCTATATGTATTGAGCGTGGCTGATGCTTTAAATCAAATCAAAGTTTATTTGTCACGTGCGCCGAATACAACAGGTGTACAATGAAATGCTTACTTACAGGCTCTAACCAATAGTGCAAAAAAGGTATTAGGTGAACAATAGGTAAGTAAAGAAATAAAAACAACAGTAAAAAGAGTGAAAAACAGTAGCGAGGCTATATACAGTAGCGAGGCTATAAAAGTAGTGAGGCTACATACAGACACTGGTTAGTCAGGCTGATTGAGGTAGTATGTACATGTAGATGGTTGGTTAAAGTGACTATGCATATATGATGAAAAGAGAGTAGCAGTAGCGTAAAGAGGGGTTGGTGGTGGTGGGGGTGGGACACAATGCAGATAGCCCGGTTAGCCAATGTGCGGGAACACTGGTTGGTCGAGCCAATTGAGGGTAGTATGTACAAGAATGTATAGTTAAAGTGACTGTGCATATATGATAAATAGAGAGTAGCAGCAGCGTAAAAGAGGGATTGGGGGGGCACACAATGCAAATAGTCCGGGTAGCCATTTGATTACCTGTTCAGGAGTCTTGTGGCTTGGGGGTAAAAACTGTTGAGAAGACTTTTTGTCCTCGACTTGGCACTCCGGTAACGCTTGACATGTGGTAGTAGAGAGAACAGTCTATGACTGGGGTGGCTGGGGTCGTTGATTTTTAGGGCCTTCCTCTGACACCGCCTGGTGTAGAGGACCTGGATGGCAGGCAAGCTTAGCCCAGTGATGTACTGGGCCGTACGCACTACCCTCTGTAGTGCCTTGCGGTCGGAGGCTGAGCAATTGCCGTACCAGGCAGTGATGCAACCAGTCAGGATGATCTCGATGTTGCAGCTGTAGAACCTTTTGTTGATCTCAGGACCCATGCCAAATCTTTTTCGTTTCCAGAGGGGGAATAGGCATTGTCGTGCCCTCTTCACAACTGTCTTGGTGTGTTTTGACCATTCTAGTTTGTTGGTGATGTGGACAGCTCTCAACCTGCTCCACTACAGCCCCGATGATGAGAATGGGGGCGTACTCGGTCATCTTTTCCTGTAGTCCACAATCATCTCCTTTGTCTTGGTTACGTTGAGGGATATGTTGGTATTCTGGCCCCACCCGGCCAGGTCTCTAACCTCCTCCCTATAGGCTGTCTCGTCGTTTTTGGTGATCAGGCCTACCACTGTTGTGTCGTCTGCAAACTTAATGATGGTGTTGTGTCGATGTGGAGTCGTGCCTGCCATGCAGAAGTGGGTGAAGAAGGAGTAAAAGAGGGGACTGAGCATGCACCCCTAGGGGCTCCAGTGTTGAGGATCAGCATGGCAGCTGTGTTGCTACCTACCCTTGGGTTTCTGGAATAATGGTGTTGATGTGAGCCATTACCAACCTTTCAAAGCACTTCATGGCTACGGATGTGAGTGCTACGGTTCGGTAGTCATTTAGGCAGGTTGCCTTTGTGTTCTTGGACACAGGGACTATGGTGGTCTGCTTGAAACATGTTGGTATTACAGACTCAAGACACCTGCCAGTTGGTCAGCACATGCCCGGAGCACACGTCCTGGTAATCTGTCTGGCCCTGCAGCCTTGTGTATGTTGACCTGTTTAAAGGTCTTACTTACATCGGCTACGGAGAGCGTAATCAGACAGTCGTCCGGAACAGCTGATGCTCTCATGCATGCCTCAGTGTTGCTTGCCTCGAAGCGAGCATAGAAGTGATTTAGCTCATCTGGTAGGCTCGTGTCACTGGGCAGCTCGCGGCTATGCTTCCCTTTGTAGTCTGTAATAGTTTGCAAGCACTGCCACATAAGACGAGCGTCGGAGCCGGTGTAGTATGATTCAATCTTAGCCCTGTATTGACACTTTGCCTGTTTGATGGTTTGTCGCAGGGCATAGCAGGATTTCTTGTAAGCTTCCGGGTTAGAGTCCCGCACTTTGAAAGTGGCAGCTCTGCCCTTTAGCTCAGTGCGAATGTTACCTGTTACCATGGCTTCTGGTTTGGGTATGTACGTACAGTCACTGTGGGGACGACGTCCTCGATGCACTAATTGATAAAGCCAGTGACTGATGTGGTATACTCCTCAATGCCATCGGAAGAATCCCGGAGCATGTTCCAGTCTGTGATAGCAAAATAGTCCTGTAGTTTAGCATCTGCTTCATCTGACCACTTTTTTATAGACTGAGTCACTGGTGCCTCCTGCTTTAATTATTGCTTGTAAGCAGGAATCAGGAGGATAGAGTTGTGGTCGGATTTACCAAATGGAGGGCGAGGGAGAGCTTTGTACGCGTCTCTGTGTGTGGAGTACAGGTGATCTAGAAAAGTTTTCCCTCTGGTTGCACATTTAACATGTTGATAGAAATTTGGAAGAACTGATTTAAAGTCTCCGGCCACTAGGAGCGCTGCCGGTGGATGAGTGGTTTCCTGTTTGCTTATTTCCTTATACAGCTGACTGAGTGCGGTCTTACTGCCAGCATCTGTCTGTGGTGGTAAATAAACAGCCACGAAATGTATAGCTGATAACTCTCTAGGCAAGTAGTGTCGCCTGTACTTTAGCACAATATACTCTACTTCAGGCGAGCGAAATCTAGAGACTTCCTCAGATTTCGTGCACCAGCTGTTGTTTACAAATATGCACAGACCCCCCCTCCCCCTCGTCTTACCAGAGTGTGCTGTTCTGTCTTGCCGGTGCAGTGTATATCCTGCTAGCTGAATATCCATGTCGTCATTCAGCCACGATTCCGTGAAACATAGGATATTACAGTTTTTGATGTCCCGTTGGTAGGATATTCATGATCGTACCTCGTGTAATTTATTGTCCATTGACTGCACGTAATATTGACGGTAACGGCAGCTTACCCACTTCTGCGGGTCCTCACGAGGCATCCCGCTCTGTGTCCCCTGTACCTGCGTTTCTTCCTCTTGCAAATAATGGGGATGTTCGCCCTGTCGGGTGTTTGGCGAATGTCCTGTGCGTCTTGCTTGTTGAAGAAAAAATCTTCATCTAATCCGAGGTGAGTGATCGCTGTCCTGATATCCAGAAGCTCTTTTTTGCTGTAAGGTACGGTTGCAGAAACATTATGTACAAGCGCTCTGCTTGATGTTTAAGCGCTCTGTTTGATGAAATAAGATATAAATGACTCAAGAGGGAGCCAGAGACAAACATAACCAGAAAAAAAGTGACCTGACCATTCTCCCGCTCCTGATGGTTTTGCCGATTCTGTCGTTACTCTCTTGAAGTTGCTGGTAACAGGCTACACAAAGACTCTTCGACCTTTGTGGAATGCCAATGTGGAATGCCAATTCATCTCACCATTTCTACCAATCTGTGTGCCAGTTATGGTTTTCATATGCACATTTTCATGGAACAGTTTCATTTAATTTCTAATAATGTCTTCCTATCTCAAAATCATTGTCATGTGTTTAATCAAAATTCTGTCAATCTAAATAACATTTCCAATGGATCAGACCATGACATTTTTCCCTTCACCCTGAGGGGTTATCGAAAGGGGGAGAGCTGAAAAAAAATAATCAAATACTTTGAGGAATGATTGTCCAAAGAAAAGACAATGACTAAATTGACAAAACTCATAAATTGAATGAAATAAACCAAAACTTGTTTCTCACAAGTGTAGCATAGGTTTTGCATTTTGCAGAGGCCAAATCAAGCTCCATACCGCATCACCTTGTGCCTCTCAAATGAGAGCTCCATATAGCTCCTCATTGATATGATTGGTTGACGGTAGGTGAGGGTGAGCGGTCTTGTATAAACACAAACTCACTTCCTTGACAACTTCCTTTACAACAGCTCTGCTCCGCAAAGCGGAAAAAGTTTGTTTACTCTGACTTCCGCAGAGGCCGCGTCGCAGTAAATGCTGATTGACCAAGCTGCACCTTTTAGACACACTCCCCTTCTTCTTGGACTGTGTCATCCCCGCGGCCTCTGCAATGGATTAGTCTTGGACTCCACAATGGATTCGTTCAATGAAATGGGCGCAAATAAGACAGGTATCTTATGTGCCATAATCCTATATATATATATATACAGTGGGGAGAACAAGTATTTGATACACTGCCGATTTTGCAGGTTTTCCTACTTACAAAGCATGTGGAGGTCTGTAATTTTTATCATAGGTACACTTCAACTGTGAGAGACGGAATCTAAAACAAAAATCCAGAAAATCACATTGTATGATTTTTAAGTAATTAATTTGCATTTTATTGCATGACATAAGTATTTGATACATCAGAAAAGCAGACCTTAATATTTGGTACAGAAACCTTTGTTTGCAATTACAGAGATCATACGTTTCCTGTAGTTCTTGACCAGGTTTGCACACACTGCAGCAGGGATTTTGGCCCACTCCTCCATACAGACCTTCTCTAGATCCTTCAGGTTTCGGGGCTGTCGCTGGGCAATACGGACTTTCAGCTCCCTCCAAAGATTTTCTATTGGGTTCAGGTCTGGAGACTGGCTAGGCCACTCCAGGACCTTGAGATGCTTCTTACGGAGCCACTCCTTAGTTGCCCTGGCTGTGTGTTTCGGGTTGTTGTCATGCTGGAAGACTCAGCCACGACCCATCTTCAATGCTCTTACTGAGGGAAGGAGGTTGTTGGCCAAGATCTCGCGATACATGGCCCCATCCATCCTCCCCTCAATACGGTGAAGTCGCCCTGTCCCCTTTGCAGAAAAGCATCCCCAAAGAATGATGTTTCCACCTCCATGCTTCACGGTTGGGATGGTGTTCTTGGTTGTCCTCATCCTTCTTCTTCCTCCAAACACGGCGAGTGGAGTTTAGACCAAAAGGCTCTATTTTTGTCTCATCAGACCACATGACCTTCTCCCATTCCTCCTCTGGATCATCCAGATGGTCATTGGCAAACTTCAGACAGGCCTGGACATGCGCTGGCTTGAGCAGGGGGACCTTGCGTGCGCTGCAGGATTTTAATCTGTGACGGCGTAGTGTGTTACTAATGGTTTTCTTTGAGACTGTGGTCCCAGCTCTCTTCAGGTCATTGACCAGGTCCTGCAGTGTAGTTCTGGGCTGATCCCTCACCTTCCTCATGATCATTGATGCCCCACGAGGTGAGATCTTGCATGGAGCCCCAGACCGAGGGTGATTGACTGTCATCTTCAACTTCTTCCATTTTCTAATAATTGCGCCAACAGTTGTTGCCTTCTCACCAAGCTGCTTGCCTATTGTCCTGTAGCCCATCCCAGCCTTGTGCAGGTCTACAATTTTATCCCTGATGTCCTTACACAGCTCTCTGGTCTTGGCCATTGTGGAGAGGTTGGAGTCTGTTTGATTGAGTGTGTGGACAGGTGTCTTTTATACAGGTAACGAGTTCAAACAGGTGCAGTTAATACAGGTAATGAGTGGAGAACAGGAGGGCTTCTTAAAGAAAAACTAACAGGTCTGTGAGAGCCGGAATTCGTACTGGTTGGTAGGTGATCAAATACTTATGTCATGCAATAAAATGCAAATTAATTACTTAAAAATCATACAATGTGATTTTCTGGATTTTTGTTTTAGATTCCGTCTCTCACAGTTGAAGTGTACCTATGATAAAAATTACAGACCTCTACATGCTTTGTAAGTAGGAAAACCTGCAAAATCGGCAGTGTATCAAATACTTGTTCTCCCCACTGTATATATATACAGTATATATTTGCTACTGCTCAACTAAAAAAAATCTTGTTTGACCAACAGCCTATTGACCAAACAATCGACCAGTCGACGAATTGGGGTCAGCTCTAATTGCAATCAAGGTGAAACTTTCCTGGAGCAGGACATATTGACTACTACTTTGCGTATCTCTTTGGACTGAAGGCCGTATATGATGGGGTTCAGGCTCCCGGGGATGATATGGAAGAGCAGGGCTGCCACCTTCCTGTAGTCTGAGTACTGAGGAAAACGGTGCAGGATGATGATGATGGAACCACTAATCAGCATGATCATGTACACAGTCAGATGTGTGCTGCAGGTCTTCAGGGCCTTACTGTTCATAGCCTTGTTCTTCCTGGTAAGGCACTCGGCTGCGATCTTCATGTAGGTCAGTGCGATGCTGCCAATTGAGGAGACGAAGAGGACAACGGTGAAGGTGAGGCCATACATGTTGTTGATCAACACACTCTCGCAGGAGAGCTTGAATAACGAGGCGTTATCGCAGAAAGGGTTTAATATCATCGACCTGCAGCGTGACAGGCGGATAGTGAGGCCCAGCAGGATCCCCACTAAGACTATGGCCACCCCCCAGGCAGACACAGACAACCTTATAACCATTTTGTTGGTCATGATGGTGGAATATCGCAGGGGGTTGCAGATGGCCACATACCTATCAAAGGCCATGATCATCAGTATTGTATGAGAGGTCGTCCCAAACATTTGTGTGCAGAAGGCCTGGACCACACACTCTGAGTAGGTAATGTAGCGCTCAGAGGCAGGGACGAGGATGTCTGCCAGCAGACGGGGGAACGTGATGGAGTTGCCGATGATGTCGTTGAAGGACAGGTTACAGAAGAGGATGTACATGGGCTGGTGCAGGCTCTTCTCCATGGAGATGAGGACCACTATTCCCACATTGGTAAACATGATGATGACGTAGGAGAAGAAGAGGATGATAAAGACAGGGTACATGGTCTCCTCCGTTACCTTTAACCCCTCCAGCTGGAGCATGTAGCTGTTGTAGGTCAGGTTAAACATCGAATGTCTGAGAGAGGAGGAGAGGAAAGAGAGAAAAGATGTGAAACACATTGTGTCACACCGAGGCCCAGACAAATGTAAAGGTAAAAGGATAGATAGTGTCGTCTGAAAATATTATATAATAGAAGTTCATTGTACAACAATTGCTAGAATTAAAGCCATGATCATAAAATCAAAGACATATGTCGATTTCCTATTGAAAAGGACTCCTCAAATGACAAACCAAATGGGATTGTAGCCTAGGGAGTCTGCTGTTTCTGCATTAAACAATGAGACCTCCCACTGGGCACAAACTGGTTGAATCAACGTCGTTTCCACATCATTTAAACCCCAAAAATCTATTTGATGATGTTGATTCAACCTGGAAAACTGATTGGATTTGAAAAAAGTAATCAACGTAAGGGCATTTCTTCTTTTTTTCACAGACCTTTTAACCTAAATCCAATGACATGGTTAAATGTTTTCTGGATTTCATGTTGAATTTCATGTTAGTTAATCAAAACTAGTCTTGAACTGACATCTGTGCCCAGTGGGATTGGCTTCAATCTAAGGCGCTATAAATCAGCGCTCTATACCAGACTTTTAAAGGTAATTTACGCTTGAGCGTTTACCATGAATCCAAGCTCTGTGAATGTTGGGGAAAATTCCATTAAGGTGCATTGTCGGCTGTCTAGTGAGCTTCTCTATAACGCTCCTTGCATTGAATCCCAGCCAACATTTTCTTTTTATCAAGATAATGCATGATATAATGGCTGAAGAAGAAACAGACTGGCACCTAGGCTGAAGGTATGGGGAGTGGAAGTTCACTGCATATCAATGATCACGATATCAGCCATAATTGTAACTTCAAGGACATATATGAGGATTTTTTCTGAGTCCTCAGATCAGCTTGTTTATAACTGTAAAACCATCCTCTAACAGAGCTTTAGAGTTATACACATACTCTTACTACCTTATTAATTCCTCAAACTCATCTAAAATACATTTGACTTTACATTTAGCATAAATAAACTTGTATCCAGAGTGGCTTATCATAATTGTATTAAACGTAGGATAATGAAACAACATAGCACCATGATAACAAATAAAACATTCAAAATAGGAAAATCTGAAAATACTTTGAAAACCTCTTAATCGGCACCTTGCTTTTTCCCCGATCCTTCAGTTCTCAATCTGTAGATGAACCTGGTGTCGATATCTCACCTACCTTTATGAGTCTATAACTAAGCAGGTTCTGCTACCTTCTATCATTTTATAGGACTCAACCTCTCTTTTTCTGTCAGGGGAGCCACAGTCAGCACCTCAGATAATGTTGCTATGAGGCATCAACAAAAGTGCCATGGTAATGGTCAGGTCCTTACCCCCATGAATTCATACAGTGCTATAAGTTTTTTTTCTTCTCTTAAACTAGCTGTTTATGATTGATTGAACAACACCCAGAGTCATTGTGAACTAATGGACCCATAATTAAGGCGCTTACACAAGAAGTGAATTTGTCAATATAAAGACTCTAAAGCTCTGCCCGCAAACAGGGGACATCCTAAGGACATTCGGCAAAGTTCCCATTAGGTCCCTTTAAGGGTTTCGGCAAAACATTAAAACATGAAGTTAACCTCCGGACCATCCCTGCAAATAAAAATGAGTCGCTAGGACGTCCCCGGAATGTCACAAAATGGTCGCCTAAAGTTTCCAGGGCCTTGTGTCATGGTTGCTTGGAGGTTTTGTCTAGTTCCCGGTTTGTCCCAAGGACATTTTTAGGATGTTCTTGGTACATAGTGTCATGGTCCCCTGGGGGTTTTGTCTAATTCCCGGTTTGTCCTGGGGACGTTTTTAGAACGTTATTGGGACATTGTGTCATGGTCCCCTGGAGGTTTTTGTCTAATACCTGGCTTGTTCCGGGGAGGTCACCTCGCAATAAAATGTTCAGTCCCCCAACAAAGGTCTACCCAGGGTATGCAAACCCTAGATTCATTACACATCATCCCTTGTTACTGTTGCCAAGCCCATCAAGGCCATGATTGGTAAATCACTGATCCAATCACAGCTCTTTTGGCAATGTTAAGGACACCCACAACAGCACTTTTAACATAGTGTTTTCAATGTACATATTTGACGTACATGATTACAATGTGTATGTTTATTCATACAGAAATTATTATTCCACATGTCCCCACCTCACAGCATTCCAAACTTCCTGCTACGTCACCATATCTGTATCAATGACTGATTTCACCTGTATTCCTACACTTTGCACTTCATAGTAAAACTCAGCTCTGTAAAAAATCAAGAAAAACTATATTTATCATAGTGATTCAGGAGTAACATTAAAACAGAATTATATTTCCCACCAACATTTGACAACTATACTAAAAACCCAAACTCAAATTGCTGAAAGTCTATGAAATCAATGATGAGAGAATAGAAAGATTAACTGAGGACTAAAATAGCACAGAGTTTGGGTTTTTGGCACTATTTTGCTAAGTGCAGAGATGTATTATAGGTAATGAATGTGTTTGGGACTTTAGAAATTCAACAGACTTTGGAGCGCAGCAGAAAGATCAGCATTCCCCAAATCCAAAGGTTGTGTGTTCAAATCCCAAGTGGTCTCATATTGAAAAGTAAGTACCAAGTGATCATGTCAAATTGTAATCATATTGTCATTGATTAAAGGCTTTTACACTATTTTAGCTGAACAGTCTACCACTTATAATTACTTTACTTATAATGGTTTATAAGTAAAGGCACAAAGCCGGGAACTAGATAAAACCTCCAGGGAACCATGACACCACACCCAAAGAACATCCTAAAAACGTCCCCGGGGACATCCGCAGGACAAACAGGAAACTAGACAAAACCTCTAAAGGACCATGACACAACGTCCTGACCACTTTAGGTGACCAATACATAACATTCCGGGGGATGTCCTAATGACTAATTTTGTCTTCAGGGACGTTCCCCTGGGAAGATCACATGACATCCTAATGACTAGTAAAATAAAGTCCTGAGAACATCCTAAAAAGGTACTGGCATGGTCCTCAATGACGTACTGATGACTTACAGGGAAATAGACAAAGGTCCCCCAGAGAACGTTCCCTTGGGAGCATCATACAAAATCCCCTTGACCATCATGAAACGTCCCCTTTTGGTCATTGAATGTCCCATGGATAACGTCCTATCAGAACCAAATAGGAACCTTTTCATAATGTTCCCTAATGGACATCAAAATACCTTATTATAACATTATGCTGCGACCAAATAAGGCCGCTCATTAACCTGGAATTACAAGAACGAAACATATATCACAGAGCGATATATTTTAGCGTGAATGCTGCAGCCGACGCAAACTCTGCAGCGCACTCTTACCCACCATCTCGTGTGAAAATACATTGGCTGGGAAACGGCTACACATTGGCCGGTAAACAGTTGCTGGCTCGGCAGGAAACTCGCTATTTGAAGGCTGATATCAAATCAAATCAAATTGTATTAGTCACATTCGCCGAATACAAAAGGTATTCAGTGAAACAGTGAAATGCCTACTTACGAGCCCCTAAACAACAATGCAGTTAAACAAAATACAGGTAAGAATAAGAGATAAAAGTAACAAGTAATTAAAGAGCAGCAGTGAAATAACAATAGCGAGACTATATACAGGGGGGTACCGAAACAGAGTCAATGTGCGGGGGAACCTGTTATTTGAGGTAGTATGTACATGTAGGTAGAGTTATTAAAGTGACTATGCGTAGATGACAACAGAATAGCAGTGGTGTAAAGCGGGGGGGGGGGGGGGCAGTGCAAATAGTGCAAATAGTTTGGGTAGCCATTTGACTAGATGTTCAGGAGTCTTATGGCTTGGGGGTAGAAGCTGTTTAGATGCCTCTTGGACCTAGACTTGGCGCTCCGGTACCGCTTGCCATGTGGTCGGAGGTCGGTCGGAGGTCGGAGGGCGAGCAGTTGCCATAGCAGGTAGTGATGCAACCAGTCAGGATGCTCTCGATGGTGCAGCTGTAGAACCTTTTGAGGATCTGAGGACCCATGACAAATCTTTTCAGTCTCCTGAGGGGGAATAGGTTTTGTCATGCCCTCTTCACGACTGTCTTGGTGTGCTTGGGCCATGTTAGTTTGTTGGTGATGTGGACCAAGGAACTTGAAGCTCTCAACCTGCTCTACTGCAGCCCCGTCAATGAGAATGGGGGCGTGCTCGGTCGTCTTTTTCCTGTGGTCCACCATCATCTCCTTTGTCTTGATCATGTTGAGGGAGAAGATGATGTCCTGGCACCACACGGCCAGGTTTCTGACCTCCTCCCTATAGGCTGTCTCATCGTTGTCTGTGATCAGGCCTACCACTGTTGTGTCATTGGCAAACTTAATGATGCTGTTGGAGTCGTGCCTGGCCGTGCTATCATGAGTGAACAGGAAGAACACGAGGGGACTGAGTACGCACCCCTGAGGGGCCCCCGTGTTGAGGATCAGCGTGGCTGATGTGTTGTTACCTACCCTTACACCAAGGGGATCCAGTTGCAGAGGGAGGTGTTTAGTCCCAGGATCCTTAGCTTAGTGATGAGCTTTGAGGGTGAACTATGGTGTTGAACGCTGATCTGTAGTCAATGAATAGCATTCTCACATAGCTGTTCCTTTTGTACAGGTGGGACAGGGCAGTGTGGAGTGCAATGGAGATTGCATCATCTGTGGATTTGTTTGGGAGGTATGCAAATTGGAGTGGGTCTAGGGTTTCTGGGATGATGGTGTTAATGTGAGCCATGTCCAGCCTTTCAAAGCACTTCATGGCTACAGACGTGAGTGCTACGGGTCGGTAGTCATTTAGGCAAATTACCTTAGTGTTCTTTTTTTCACACCTTTATTTAACCAGGTAGGCTAGTTGAGAACAAGTTCTCATTTACAACTGCGACCTGGCGAAGATAAAACAAAGCAGTGCGACACAAACAACAACACAGAGTTACACATGGAATAAACAAACGTACAGTCAATAAAAAAAGTATATATACAGTGTGCTAATGAGGTAAGATAAGGGAGGTAAGGAAATAAATAGACCATAGTGGCGAAATAATTACAATTTAGCAATTAAACACTGGAGTGATAGATGTGCAGAAGATGAGTGTGCAAGTAGAGATACTGGGGTGCAAAGGAACAAAAAAAGAATAATAACAGTATGGGGATGAGGTAGTTGGATGGGCTATTTACAGATGGGCTATGTACAGGTGCAGTGATCTGTGAACTGCTCTGACAGCTGGTGCTTAAAGCTAGTGAGGGAGATATGAGTCTCCAGCTTCAGTGATTTTTGCAATTTGTTCCAGTCATTTGCAGCAGAGAACCGGAAGGAAAGGCGGCCAAAACAGGAATTTGCTTTGGAGGTGACCAGTGAAATATACCTGCTGGAGCGCATGCTACGGGTGGGTGCTGCTATGGTGACCAGTGAGCTGAGATAAGGCGGGGCTTTACCGAGCAAGACTTATAGATGACCCGGAGCCAGTGGGTTTGGCAACGAATATGAAGCGAGGGCCAGCCAACGAGAGCATACAGGTCGCAGTGGTGGGTAGTATATGGGGCTTTGGTGACAAAACGGATGGCACTGATAGACTGCATCCAATTTGCTGAGTAGAGTGTTGGAGGCTATTAGTCATGACTCATGACCATCGGTGTGGCGGTAATATGTCACTGTAACAGCCCTAGTAGCACCCTACATCGCTCTGGGTTATCCCATTCCAGCAGAACACTACTCCCCTCCGGGCCTAGGCATGCCCTATCCCAATCCAGCAGCGCCATACACTCCTCCGGACCAGACATCACCCTACCATGCGCCTGCTTTGCCACTTTGCATGGACAGCTGATTGCCTCCTCACATGGCATCCCAAAACCGTTGTTGCCCCATTTTGAGAGTGGCAGAGAGAGTGACTTTGCCCTCCTCCAAATGGTCCTAGACAACCCGATGAGCAAGTTCAGATGTTCAGATGTGGATCCCATGTCGACCGACTCTTAAGCAAGATGCCACGGACCTACTGGAATTCCATCGTAGAGTATTGCTTTACTCACAGCATTCTCTAGACAGGCATGGACCAAACGTACACCTTATCTGACCTGGCAGCCTGGTTGCAGAGGAAGTCCCAGGTTAAGTGGGAGAGCTGCGGCCCTCTACAAATATGACATGCCCGTGCCAGCAAAGAAAACCAGCATTCCTCTTCTTGACCAAAAGAGAGATACACTTCGATCTACTTCAACTCTAGCAAAGACCCCAGCTCTTAGGAGCCTGCATCATCCAATCCCCCTTCCAAGCCATACTCTCCTCACTGTGACATCAAACACTACCTCACCATCTGTCCCGAGTTCAAGAAGTTGAACACAGGACAGATCATTGAGTGGATAAAGGATAGACAACAGTGTTGGAAGTGCGGACTATCCCACAAACTAGAGGCTTGCCACCTCAGACGACCCTACAAGAAATGCAACGAGCTGCACCTAACGGTGCTTCAATATTCCATCCACCAAGACCAGAAGAGTGTTCTCATGATGAGTGTACTTACTACAAATGTGTACCAAGATGGACCAATATTATGAAAATACAATCAAATCAAATGCCATTAGCCATGAAAAAGATTTTTGGTGGTGACAGCTGTTCTTCTCCTTCATCAGAAGAAAATTCTAAATTGCAACGGCTGCTCTGTCAGTTGAAGGCGGGCTGGGGCTATTTTTGAAATACACACAGCTAAACTTACTATGTTTCGTAAGTGACAGGTAGGCTATACCTCAAGAGCTGCACAATTTATTTTAAACTACAACTCAATTATTTAACTTTTGCATTCAAACTCCACTTTGGCGACCTAATGCTAAGGTACGAGAGGTAAAGAAAAGCAAAAAGTATATTAAATTAACAGATATTTTTTAATATATGCCATGTTCTATAATGTGCTCAAGTTTTATATTTCATAAATATATTCTGGACAAATTAGATGGGATGGCGTATCGCTGCAGAATGCTGTGGTTGCCATGCTGGTTAAGTGTGCCTTGAATTCTAAATAAATCACCAACAGTGTCACACCATCACACCTACTCCACGCTTCATGGTGGGAACCACACATGCGGAGATCATCCCATTCACCTACTCTGCGTCTATCAAATACATGGCGGTTGGAACCAAAAATCTCACATTTGGACTTCAGACCAAAGGAAAGGTTAACACCGGTCCAATGTCCATTTCTCGTGTTTCTTGGCCCAAGCAAGTCTCTTCTTATTATTGGTGTCCTTTTGTAGTGTTTTCTTTGAAGCAACTCGACTATGAAGGCCTGATTCACGCAGTCTCCTCTGAACAGTTGATGTTGAGATGTGTCTGTTACTTGAACTCTGTGAAGCTTTTTTTTTGGCTGGAATTTCTGAGGCTGGTAACTCTAATGAACTTGTCCTCTGGAGCAGAAGTAACTCTGGGTCTTCCATTCCTGTGGTGGTCCTCATGAGAGCCAGTTTCATCATAGCGATTGTTGGTTTTTGTGACTGCACTTGAAGAAACTTTCAAAGTTCTTGAAATGTCCTGTATTGACTGACCTTCATGTCTTAAAGTAATGATGGACTGTCGTTTCTCTTTGCTTATTTGACATGTTCTTGCCATAATATGGACTTGGTCTTTTACCAAATAGGACTATCTCTGTATACCACCCTTGTCCCAACACAACTGGTTGGCTCAAATGCATTACAGTTTTTTACGATTGCTTACACACTAAAATGTAACTTTTCCCACAATTAGCAAAACCTTACTCTCAAGGACCAAACCACAAGGCTAGATTTGCACAACTGTAAGCACATTGTCAGCTTCACACTATTTGCAAAACACTAAACACACTTGTATACATCAGACACAGAAGTATATCATGATGTCAGTTCCTTTTCAATTCCAAAGCACTGACTGTCAAATTACCACACCTATGAGCCAATCTGTTAAACACAGCCATCAGGTGCACAAACACATGATTTCTAAATTGTAGACACACCAATCAGCACTATAAAAATGCAGCAGGTAGGTTCACCTGCCTTCAACCAAAATGGAAGGAGTCAGAAGAAGAGTGAGGGTGAGAGGAGGAGTACACAGAGGAGGAGTACACAGAGGAGGAGTACACAGAGGAGGAGTACACAGAGGAGGAGAACACAGAGGAGGAGAAGGAGGTAGAGGCAGAGGCCGAGCCAGAGGTCGAGGAAGACCTGAAGCAGGAGGAGAACGTGCACAAAGAAGAAGAGGACCAAACTTATCAAATGAAATTCGTGCAACACTAGTGGACCATGTTGTGAACCACGGATTGACGCTGAGGGAGGCTGGATTGAGAGTTCAGCCAAATCTTAGCAGATATACAGTGTGAACACTTCAAAAGTGTTCCATTTTGCAAATGATCTGAAGTGTTGTGCTACTTTGGTGTAGGGTTGTGCTAATTGTGTGTAGTGTTTTGACAAACCGGGCCCTGTTTTCAAAATTGTGCTTAAACAATTGAAAAAAACTAAGAATAAAAATAAATTCCACACATTAACTTTTAACAAGGTACACCTGTGAATTCAAATGCATTCCAGGTGACTGACTACCTCATGAAACTGGTTGAGAGAATGCCAAGAGTGTGCAAAGCTGTCATCAAGGCAAAGGGTGGCTACTTTGAAGAAATTCAAAACTAAAATATATTTTGATTTGTTTAGCACTTTTTTGGTTACTACATGATTCCATATGTGTTATTTCATAGTTTTGATGTCTTTACTATTATTCTAGAAATTAGTAAAAATAAAGAAAAATCTTTGAATGAGAGCATGCGTCCAAAGTTTATTAACAATATTTTGACCTGTAAGGGTCTTTGTCAGGTTTACATCATCATACAGCATCCCTGACATGAGATCAAAGCCATGGTCTGATGTTAGTCAGTCAGTTCTAAACTCAGAATGTAAAACTTTAGTTGATTAGTCTAATTGGCTGGACAATGAGTGAGTTTCTGCACAGTGCTGAGTCACTAGTAGCTGTATGGAGGAGGTGAGGAGTCTGTGTCCTTAGAGTCCTCATTAACCCCTTGGTGTTTCATGGTGTGATTAGTGGCTCTATGCCAGTGACTGGGGTACTCATTAGTCAGACTGCAGCAACAAGATGCATGTAAGGAACGTCGTCGGGAGAAGGAGAAGAGGACCAAGGTGCAGCGTGGTAAGTGTTCATATTTTAATCAATCAACTGAACACTGAACAAAAACAACAAAAATGACAAACGAACAGTTCTGTAAGGTGACGACACACAAAACAGAAAACAACTACCCACAAACACAGGTGGGAACAGGCTACCTAAGTATGGTTCTCAATCAGAGACAACGATAGACAGCTGCCTCTGATTGGGAACCATACCAGGCCAAACACATAGAAATACAAAAAAAGGACAACATAGAACACCAGACATAGAATGCCCACCCAAACTCACGCCCTGACCAACCAAAATAGAGACATAAAAAGGATCTCTAAAGTCAGGGCGTGACAGTACCCCCCCCCCCCCCCCAAGGTGCGGACTCCGGCTGCAAAACCTGAACCTATAGGGGAGGGTCTGGGTGGGCAGTTCAACGCGGTGGCGGCCCTGGTGCGGGACGTGGACCCCGCTCCACCTTAGTCTTGGCCCACTTAGATGGCGCCTCTGGAGTGGGGACCCTTACCCGCTCCAGTTGGGTTCTCAGTTCATTGCGCAGACAGGAATAAAGATCTATCCGGGAAGAAGAAGGGTAGGGGTGTATGTTTCATGATTAACTACACATTGTGTGATTGTGATAACATACAGAAACTCAAGTCCTTTTGTTCACCCGACCTAGAATACCATATTATCTCCCAAGAGAATTATCTTCGGTTATAGTCACAGCCGTGTATACTCCCCATCAAGCCGATACAGATGTTCTACCAACACATTTAATGTAGCACTCGCTCTGACAAAACATTGGACCACTGCTACTCAGCTTTTTGAAACGCCTACAAGGCCCTTCCCCGCCGTCCCTTCGACAAACCTGATCATGAGTCCATTTTGCTCCTCCCTTCCTGTAGGCAGAAACTCAAACAGGAAGTACTCGTGCTACGGACTATTCAACGCTGGTCTGACCAATAGTAATCCATGCTTCAAGATTTTTTTGATCAGACAGACTGGGATATGTTCCGGGTAGCCTCTGAGAATAATATCGACGAATACCCGGATTCGGTGACTGAGTTTATCAGGAAATGTGTAGGAGATGTTGTACCCACTGTGACTATTAAAGCCTACCCAAACCAGAAACCATGGATAGAGATGTGCTTAACAAGTCACATAATAAGTTGCATGGACTCACTCTGTGTGCAATAATTGTGTTTAACATAAATGTTCCATAACTACCTAATATCTGTACTCCACACATACAATTATCTGTAAGGTCCCTCAGTTGAAATGTGAATTTCAAACACAGATTCAACCACAAAGACCAGGGAGGTTTTTCAAAGGAGGTTTTCCAACGCCTCGCAGAGAAGGGCACCTATTGGTAAATGGTTAAAAATACAGACATTGGATGGTTTATCAATAGACCCAGTCACTGCAAAGATACAGTTGTCCTTCCTAACTCAGTTTCCAGAGAGGAATCAAAGTACTAAGGGATTTCAAAATGAGGCCAAAGGCGACTTTAAAACAGTTACAGAGTTTAATGCTTGTAACTCTGGAGAAAACTGAGGTTGGACCAACAACATTGTATTCTGAACAAAAATATAAACGCAGCATGTAAAGTGTTGGCCTCATGTTTCATGAGCTGAAATAAAAGATCCCAGAAATGTTCCATATGCACAAAAAGCTTATTTCTCTCAGATATTGTGCACAAATTTGTTTACATCCCTGTTAGTGAGCATTTCTCATTTGCCAAGATAATCCATCTACCTGACAGTTGTGACATATCAAAAAGCTGACTAAACAGCATGATCATTACACAGGTGCACCTTGAACTGGGGACAATAAAAAGCGGTTTGCTGATGTCAATGTTGTGAACATGGTGGTGGGGTCATGTTATGGGCAGGCATAAGCTACGGACGACGAACACAATTGCATTTTATCGATGGCAATTTGAATGCAAAGAGATACCGTGACGAAATCCATTAATCCGCCGCCATCACCTCATGTTTCAGCATGATAATACATGCCCCCATGTTGCAAGGATCTGTACACAATTCCTGGAAGCTGAAAATGTTCCTGTTCTTCCATGGCCTGCATACTCACCAGACATGTCACCCATTGAGCATGTTTGGGATGCTCTGGATATACGTGTACGACAGTGTGTTTAAGATCCCGCCAATATCCAACAACTTCGCACAGTCATTGAAGTTGAGTGGGACAACATTTCACAGGCCACAATCAACTACCTGATCAACTCTATGCTAAGGAGTGTCGCTCTGCAAATGTTGGTCACACCAGATACTGACTATTCTATGCTATTCTAACTGCAGGTACAGTATGTGGCGGTTCACCACTGAGGTACCATGCTATCACGACCATGGCCCACATGGTGTTTGTGTTCATGCTGGCCAGGAGCAATCAGCCTTATAGCTGTGCTCTTCACTTTGAATGTGGGTACCTCCCTATGTGGCAACCTCATCAGGCATGTCTACTGCAGCAACCGCTCCATCCTGAACCTGGCCTGCTTACCCACCCCCATCAACAACATCTACGACAAGTAAGTATATTCTTCATGTCATTCCAGGTTTGTGCATGACTTGTCTTGGACTCTCAGCAGCAGCACCTTTCTTTATCATCGGTTTCTGCTACGCCAAGATCCTGTCAGCCTGACTGATGAGGAGGAGTGACAAGGGCCGTCCACGTAAAACCTTACAGACCTACGCCTCTCACCTGGTCATCTATGATCTATGATCGTCATTCTTATGATCATCATCAGCTACTGCTTTCCACTAGCTCCAATAAATGTCAGGAGGTTCTACAGTACCATAACCCTGAGAAAAATGTAGATAAGGAACACACATTTGATGATGATAGTCATGGATGGTGACACAAATTAGTAATGGATTTTTTTTTAAATGGTATTAGTGCCTTCCATCAGGTCCCAAACACTTTAATTGTAAAAAAAATGTAGGCTAAGCATTGGGTGTGTCGCTGGCTAGCAGGGATATTGGTCAGAAACATTTATTGTTTCAAAATAAATGGGACAATCCGGAGTTGAAAAAATAACAAAGCAGCCATCCAGCCTCTGTTTTGGTAAAAAGCTGAGAGATGGGCCTGAATAAATGTAACCACTCTTAAATTCATAGACGTACTGTAGCTATTGATGCAAGGACTGACCATCTAAGTTATCCAATTTAGAGTTTTAAGCATATTATTAGGTTTAAACAGTGTTTGTCTACATTTACAATGTTTTCAAACATTGGAGTAAAACAATCTTATATTTTCAGTTCTGATGGGGTACCAGTTGAACTAAGCTCATTGAGCTTTTATAAGTTATATTCTGAAGGAATCGATGAGTATATATCATTGGTATGATATATCCTTATTTATACGTTTTTAAAATTATGTAGCAATTGAGTTACAAATACATATCAGAAATGTGTCGGAGTGTGCATCTGCATGTATGTGTTTCTTATTTTGCTTGTTGTTTGAAGCAGGGCTAAGGTCAATTCAAATTAAGGTAACTCAATTCAGAAAGTGATTTGAATTTTTAATTACAAATCTTGAAATAAATAGCTTCTCCTTTTCAGTCTATTGAGAAGTCAGTTAAGATAGATGTAGTGCCAACAGTTTACTTCCTGAATTGACTGATTATATCCAAATTGACCCCAACCCTGGTGTGTAGGCATATCTGTGTGTAAGATTGACTCTGCTATTTCATCACACATGCTTGTTTGTTAGTGTTGCAACTTGTTGCTGCAGTATAGAGCCCATGTCTGACTAATGAGTTCCCCAGTCACTGTCATAGAGCCACTAATCACACCATGTAACACCAGGGGGTTAATGAGGTCTCTGTAGGGACAGCCTCCTCACACCCTCCAAACAGCCACTGGTGAGAAAGCACTGTGCAGACTCACTCAATGTCCATTCAACAAACTAAAGTTTTACTTCAGAAGATCAAAGTTGACTGCACTGTACTCCTTTAGGGACTATGGTTGATGTGGTCAGTGTGAGTGTGTGCTTCTGTATGTATGTGTGTGAAGGAGGTGGTGTGTGTGGTCTTGTAGGTAGTGAACGGTCCCTCTGGCCTCATAGGTGTTGCTGATGACCCAGAGATAATTGAATTAGAGGAGGTGAAGTGATGCACCCTGGGATGGCCCTCCAGGGCAGAAGACAGGGAATAGTTGGGCCCCTTCGGATGGACTGTTCAGTTTGGCCTGTCCCTCTACTCATCTCTCATTCTTCCCCCCCTTTCGCTCCCTTTCTCAGCCAGGTTTTCCACTGGACACTGCAGGGTTATAGAGCATACTTTAGTGAGGAGTGAGGACACAGAAAATAGTGTCACACAGACACCTACAGACAGAAAAGGTCAGCATGAAATTTGTGTAGGCCTATTATTGTCTGAAATAGGAGTGGGATTCATTATGAACACAGACTATATAATACTGACTGAGCAAAATTCAAAGTTTGAACTGTTGTCTAAACTATATCACTCTAGTAGGCAATACAGAAAAACCCAAGGCCCAAAGGCCAAACACCAATCAGTCTTGTGATTATGAGGTAGAGGTGGAGCTGTTGGGCCTCAAATACCAGGAGACAACATTATGGACTTATATCATTAGTATTAACGTAGCCGTCTGATAAACACAATCTCTGGCTCCCAAAGCACTAATTACTATCAGACACTTTTAATAGGTGTTTGTTGAAGTCATCCCACAATGGAGCTTGATAATGACAGTGCAACAGTTCCACTCATCCCTATGGGTGTTAGGCAGAGCCATTAGGTTAGCGTTCATTATGGATCCTCTAGTCGCTCAGAGGTCCATGCTATTCTAACGGGGGCATGTTGACTGGGGGCAGGGGTGATGAAACAGCAGACATTAGGGAGCCAACTTTTCCCTTGAGCTCCTTGTTAATAACAGAGTGTTCCATGGTGCTTGGAGGAGAAAGATACAAACATAACTTTAGTTGTCATAGAAACTCAAGGACATGAGAGTAAGAACTGGCCCTAACTCAAGAATTTGACCATATGAAAATAAGTACATAATGTTACCAATCCAGCTGGAAATCTGTGCTGTTCTGTTACTCTCTCACCAAATATGTTCCCTTTCACTAGTAGGCTACCCCTAGTCCTTGACACATTTAATTACAATGAATTGACCATTGAACAGGCGTCCACTACAACAGCGGAGGTGATGATGATGATAATGATGACTTTATTGTATCCATTAGGCATTTCTTTGAACAGGTGTTTCACTTCTGAAACAAGAGTTGGAAACACATCCAAGGCCTTTATTGTATAAGAAAATGACTGCCAAGGTCAGACTCGGAAAACCTATTACTTTGCTCTGGAAAGATTCACACTATTTGAGAGGCTGTAATTGATTTATTTAACTCTGCAAGTCAGTTCAGAACAAATTCTTATTTACAATAACAGCCTAGGAACAGTGGGTTAACTGCCTTGTTCAGGAGCAGAACGACAGACATTTACCTTGTCAGCTCAGGGATTTGATCTAGCAACCTTTCGGTTACTGGCCCAACGCTCTAACCACTAGGCTACTTGCCACCCCGTTAAATCACGGCTGGTTGTGATACAGCCTGGAATTGAACCAGGGTCTGTAGTGACACCTCTAGCACTGAGAAGCAGTGCCTTAGACTGCTGCGCCTCTCAGGTCGTATTACTCTTGCACAATTAAAAAATCAGTCTAAGCAACATTCAATGAAAAGTAATATAATAGATATGGACCCTGTAGTGTTGTGTCCACTGCAGGGACAATAGGAAACGTGTGGCGAGCAGGCATTTGCCTCAGCACTTTTCAATTACCACCACTTTGATTTGGTTTATTAAATTGAAGCAAAAGCATTGAAAACAGGGACAAAGTAGTCCTACTGTTTTTTAGACTGACTAGCCTTGCCTCATAATTCGTCAACTCGCACTCTATGACCTTCTCATCAGAGTGATGCTGGTTTGTGTGTGTGTGTGTGTGTGTGTGTGTGTGTGTGTGTGTGTGTGTGTGTGTGTGTGTGTGTGTGTGTGTGTGTGTGTGTGTGTGTGTGTGTGTGTGTGTGTGTGTGTGTTGACCAATCAGATTCACTGAAATCACAGGTCGCATGTGTCAAGCATCTATAGAAAGCTCACTCCCATCAGACAAAAGCAAAAACACTTTACAGAAATGTTGTAGCAGCCTACACCTACACATTAACGATCTGACATGCTGTATCAGGCTGATCAACTGTATGCCTGGCCTCTATGCACCCTGTCCCATCTGCCCATGAGAAACAAAGCAGAAAACAGGGAGCGCTGCTCGAACCCTCAACATTCTCCATATCCGCGCTTATAAACCAGGATCCCTACAGTTTTTGTAGCCTAAGCAAATGTATTTGTGTTAAAATGTGAAATGTTGTTCATATTTTGTTTAAAATGTTGTTTATATTCAAACTTTAGTTGGCTGGGGTACCTGGGCCTTTTTTAATTAAAATGTTTTATTAAATCAACAAATAGTGATTACATAGGCTAGACTGTGTTAATGCACATGTAACGGAAACCCCCATTAGTTTACTTTTAAAATACAATTCCTTGAACAAGTACAAGGTTGCTACAGTTTGACAGGGTTTTCATCCTCCCTATAGGGCCAGGAGTTTTTCTTGTTTAAAACTATGTGACCTGGTTAGAAAAACTCTGTCATCATAAAACCGTTTTGCAACTGATTAATCATTATGTCATTATGTCTCTTACACAGAGACTAACTTTAAGGTCTGAAAAGCACTTTCCCATTGGCCAAGTCAGCAGTATTTTTTGGTTGCCCGAAGATTATGGTCACTTGCCTTGAAAATGGGAAAACAGTTGTTTACACAAAGAAATGCCATAATGAATTAAACCACAAAATATGTTTTACTGGCCCGCTACATCGGACTTGTTGTCCAGGTAAGTCAGTTAAGAACAAATTCTTATTTACAATGACCGCCTACCCTAGCCAAACCCGGGCGATACTGGGCCAATTGTGCACCGCCTTATGGGACTCCCAATCACAGCCGCATGTGATACAGCCTGGATCCGAACCATTGACTGTAGTGATGCCTCTTGCACTGAAATGCAGTGCCTTAGACTGGGAGCCAAAATCAGGAGTGGGCTGAACGAGAAATGAAACAATTTTGACAAGTTTGGATTTTGCAGTAAGGACATTTATTAAGGAGTTAACTTGGATAGTCCATCTGTAGATGCTCTACAGACTATCAATAACATTTCAACTAACTATCTACTAACCCTAACCCTTAACCTAAACCTAACACTAACCATAACCCTTACACTAACCCTCATTTTAAACCTAACCCTAACTGTAACCTTAGGAAACAGTTGCTTATCAACATACAGTGTTGATAGTATGACCATCTGTAGAGCATCTGCCGATGGACAATCTGGACTATCCAAATAAAGTGTGGCCAGGAGATAAGTACACTAAGGGGATGTAGAGTAACTCACGTACTAAATAGATGGCAATGCAGCCTGGCGAGGGTGTCATTAGAGCAGTAGGCCTGTGATTCAGATCAAGATATCATTGCTTTTCAAAATGTCCAATTACACGTTTGAAGACTGCTGCAAAATGAGTTTTGTCTTGCAGTTGGTTGTATAGTACAGGTTCTCTGTGATTTTCTGTAGCGTGCTCTTTACGGAAATATCCCATACAAAGCACTGTATATACCACCTCCTGGTGATATGATGCCATTGCAGCCTGATCAGAGTCCTGAGGATATCCAATAAAACCACCAGAGGCCAATATCAGAATAGTGTTATTTACACTGAATAAAAATATAAAGGTAACATGTAAAGTGTTGGTCCAATGTTTCATGAGCTGAAAGAAAAGATCCCAGAAATGTTCCATATTCACAAAAATAAATATATAATCCATCCACCTGACGGGTGTGCAATATCAAGAAGATGATCATTACACAGCATGATCATTACACAGGGGCACCTTGTGCTGGGGACAATAAGATGCCACTAATAAAATTTAGGTTTGTCGCAGAACACAATGCAACAGATGTCTCAAGTTGAGGGAGCGTGCAATTGGCATGCTGACTGCAGGAATGTCCACCAGAGCTGTTGCAGGAGAATTTAATGGTAATTTCTCTTCCATAAGCTGCCTCCAATGTCATTTTAGAGAATTTGGCAGTATGTCCAACCGGCTTCACTAGTGCAAACCACGTTTATGGCGTTGGGCGAGCGGTTTGCTGATGTCAACGTTGTGAACAGATTGCCCCATGGTGGCGGTGGGGTTGTGGTAACGAACACAATTGCAGTTTATCGATGACAATTTGACTGCACAGAGATACCTTGACAAAATCCGGATTCCCATTGTCGTGCCATTCATCCGCCGCAATCACCTCATGTTTCAGCATGATAATGCACTGCGCCATGTCGCAAGGATCTGCACACAATTACAGGAAGCTGAAAATGGCCCAGTTCTTCCATGGCCTGCATACTCACCAGACATGTCACCAATTGAGCATGTTTGGGATGCTCTGGATCGACAAGTACAACAGTGAGTTCCAGTTCCCACCAATATCCAACAACTTCGCACAGCCTTTGGAGAGGAGTGGGACAACATTCCACAGGCCACAATCAACAGCCTAATCAACTCTATGCGAAGGAGGTGTCGCGCTGCGTGAGGCAAATGGTGGTCACACCAGATACTGACTGGTTTTCTGATCCATGCCCCTACCTTTTTTTAAGTATCTGTGACCAACAGATGCATATCTGTATTTCCAGTCATGTGAAATCCATAGATTAGGGCCAAATAAATTTATTTCAATCGATTGATTTCCTTATATGAACTGTAACTCAGTAAAATCTTTGAAATTGTTGCATGCTGCGTTTATTTTTGTTCAGTATAGTTTTTTTAGACTGCGCCGTATATGCCACTCCACAGAGGATTATCTAGAAAAAGCAGCGGAGATGCGCATGGGGTATCTAATAAGAGGCTATTCGTCATAATGTGTGGATGAAGCTCATAATTTGGCATTGGAAAAAACACGAGATGAACTGCTACAAAAAAGACCCGCTAAAGCTAAAGAACACTCCGTAATGTTCACAACTACATATACTTTGAATTCGCGAAAAGTGGGAGGTGTCGTCAAGAAACACTGGCATATTTTATCATCAGACCCAGCTTTGCCGGCTGAATTTAAATATCCACCACGTATTGTGTATAGGAGAGGTCGCAATTTACGCGATAAATTGGTTCATGCCAACTGCCAGCCACAAAATAAAACCAGCCAAGCTCTTTTACGCCCTCTACCAAATGGTAGCTATAAATGCAGAGGATGCGCACAGTGCAACAATATGATGAAATGTGAATATTTCTGCCACCCACACACAGGAAAACGGTTGCTAATAAATGACATTATTACGTGTTCCACCACCCATGTTATTTACATTATTAAATGTCCATGTGGGCTCTGTTATGTCGGTAGTAAAACCACCCGCTCTCTCAAACAGAGAATTAGTGAACATAAAAGTTCAATCAGGAGAAACGACAGGGATTATCCAGTCGCTGTACATTTCAATGACCTGAAGCATGACATTTCCACCTTTAGATTTTGTGGCATAGAGAAAGTTAAGATATCAGACAGGGGAAGAGATATTAATAATACTCTGAGTAAAAGAGAATGTTTTGGGATTTTCACCCTCCAGACATTATTTCCTAAAGGACTTAATGATGAAATGCCTATGTATGTTATGTTGTGAATTTGAACATGAAAATATGTGTCTATTGTAGATTATTCTGACGTTTTTCGTACGATGCACCCAATGACTAATGAAAACTTGCTATGTCCTCATTGAGGTTTTATAGACGTGTTCAATACGCCTTATTTATACACTTTTGTAATATTTATGAAATGCATATTGTTATATTTGGTAGCACTTATTTGTTTTTCCTTTGCCTCCAACCCCCTTCGATGTGTAGAACGGATATGGGTGGGGCCAGGTCTACATGAGAGTGCACATTTTTTTTAAATCACAAAAGCTCTGACGAAGGCCGTGAGGCCAATACTTAAGCTTATTAAATATCGGTGATACTATCAAGAGCAGTGTGCGTTTCCTTTTTCCTTTATCTTGTTCAGTATAGTTAAAAGGATTATTAACGCTAATCAAGATAACATACAGTTGAAGTCAGAAGTTTACATACACCTTAGTCAAATACATTTAAACTCAATTTTTCACAATTCCTGACATTTAATCCTAGTAAAATTTCCCTGTCTTAGGTCAGTTAGGATCACCACTTTATTTTAAGAATGTGAAATGTGAGAATAATAGCAGAGAATGATTTATTTCAGCTTTTATTTCTTTCATCACATTCCCAGTGCGTCAGAAGTTTACATACACTCAATTAGTATTTGGTAGCATTGCCTTTAAATTGTTTAACTTGGGTCAAACGTTTCGGGTAGCCTTCCACAAGCTTCCCACAATAAGTTGGGTGCATTTTGGCCCATTCCTCCTAACAGAGCTGGTGTAACTGAGTCAGGTTTGTAGGCCTCCTTGCTCACACACACTTTTTCAGTTCTGCCCACAAATGTTCTATAGGATGGAGGGCAGGGCTTTGTGATGGCCACTCCAAGACCTTGACGTTGTTGTCCTTAAACCATTTTGCCACAACTTTGGAAGTATGCTTGGGGTCATTGTCCATTTGGAAGACCCATTTGCGACCAAGCTTTAACTTCCTGACTGATGTCTTGAGATGTTGCTTCATTATATCCACATAATTTTCCTACCTCATGATGCCATCTATTTTGTGAAGTGCACCAGTACCTCCTGCAGCAAAGCACCCCCACAACATGATGCTGCCACCCCCGTGCTTCACGGCTGGGATGGTGTTTTTCGGCTTGCAAGCCTCCCCCTTTTTCCTCCAAACATAACGATGGTCATTATGGCCAAACAGTTCCATTTTTGTTTCATCAGACCAGAGGAAATTTCTCCAAAAAGTGTGATCGTTGTCCCCATGTGCAGTTGCAAACCGTAGTCTGGCTTTTTTATGGTCGTTTTGGAGCAGTGACTTCTTCCTTGCTGAGCGGCCTTTCAGGTTATGTCGATATAGGACTTGTTTTACTGTTGATATAGATACATTTGTACCTGTTTCCTCCAGGATCTTCACAAGGTCCTTTGCTGTTGTTCTGGGATCAATTTGCACTTTTCGTGCCAAAGTACGTTCATCTCTAGGAGACAGAACGCGTCTCCTTCCTGAGCGGTATGATGGCTGCGTGGTCTCATGGTGTTTATACTTGCGTACTATTGTTTTCACAGATGAACACGGTACCTTCAGGTGTTTGGAAATTGCTCCCAAGGATGAACCAAACTTGTGGAGGTCTACAAATGTTTTTCTGAGGTCTTGGCTGATTTCTTTTGATTTCCCATGATGTCAAGCAAAGAGGCACAGAGTGTGAAGGTAGGCCTTGAAATACATTCACAGGTACACTTCCAATTGACTCAAATGATGTAAATTAGCCTATCAGCAGCTTCTAAAGCCATGACATCATTTTCTGGAATTTTCCAAGCTGTTGAAAGGCACAGTCAACTTAGTGTATGTAAACTTCTGACCCACTGGAATTGTGATACAGTGAATTACAAATGAAATAATCTGTATGTTAACAATTGTTGGAAAAATGACTTGTGTCATGCACAAAGTATTCGTCCTAACCGACTTGCCAAAACTATAGTTTGTTAACAAGACATTCGTGGAGTGGTTGAAAAACGCGTTTTCATGACTTCAACCTAAGTGTATGTAAACTTCCGACTTCAAGTGTATATCACACCAAATTAACCATCCAATTCAGATCTTTTGCGCTCAGTCTTTACTATAAGCCAAATAAACAATGTGCATAGCTGTCTAACAACCAGTACAGTATGTTATGTTCAGGCATTCTACCCACATGATAGCAGAGTTTATCTCCTTTCTCTTATCCTGTATTCTCTTATAATGTTAACTTACCTCCCTTTTCCTCATTCCCACCCACACCCCCACTCCCACTCCCAGCCCCACTCTCCTCCCCCTTTCTGTTCAGTCACTTGCCCATTTCAAGGAATTCATCAAAGTTGAGCACGCCTTATTTCATCGAGTGAAAGCTACCTCCTGGGGTTCCAACTAAGCTCACTTTCTGTGTGAGTCGACATCTGAGGAGTGGATACAGAACACACCACTAAACCTCAGCTTCATCTACAGAGTAAGTGACCAACTGTACTGTTCTGTACTACTGCTTTTAACTGTGATCCACTATCCACTAACTCTACTAGCTGTAATTCAGACACTGTAATCTAATGTACTGTGCAGTGTGTAGAGATTATGTGTGAGAGGACAGGTTGTTGTGTGCAGCATAAAGTTGAAGTTGGAAGTTTACATACTTCGGTTGGAGTCATTAAAACTTGTTTTTCAACCACTCCACAAATGTCTTGTTAACAAACTATAGTTTTGGCATGTCGGTTAGGACATCTACTTTGTGCATGTGACAAGTAATTCTTTCCAGCAATTGTTTACAGACAGATTATTTCACCTAAAATTCACTGTATCACAATTCCAGTGGGTCAGAAGTTTACATACACTAACTTGACTGTGCCTTTAAAAAGCTTGGAAAAATTCCAGAAAATGATGTCATGGCTTTAGAAGCTTCTGATAGGCTAATTGATATCAATTGAGTCAATTGGAGGTGTACCTGTGGATGTATTTCAACGCCTACCTTCAAACTCAGTGCCTCTTTGCTTGACATCATGGAAAAATCTAAAGAAATCAGCCAAGACCTCAGAAAAGCAATTGTAGACCTCCACAAGTCTGGTTCATCCTTGGGAGCAATTTCCAAATGCCTGAAGGTACCACGTTCATCTGTACAAACAATAGTACGCAAGTATATACCCCATGGGATCATGCAGCCGTCATACCGCTCATGAAGGAGACGCGTTCTGTCTCCTAGAGATGAACGTACTTTGGTGCGAAAAGTGCAAATCAATCCCAGAACAACAGCAAAGGACCTTGTGAAGATGCTGGAGGAAACAGGTACAAATGTATCTATATCCACAGAAAAACGAGTCCTATATCGACATAACCTGAAAGGCCGCTGAGCAAGGAAGAAGCCACTGCTCAAAAACCGCAATTAAAAAAGCCAGACTACGGTTTGCAACTGCACATGGGGACAAAGATTGCACTTTTTGGAGAAACGTCCTCTGGTCTGATGAAACAAAAATAGAACTGTTTGGCCATAATGACCATCGTTATGTTTGGAGGAAAAAGGGGGAGGCTTGCAAGCCGAAGAACACCATCCCATCCGTGAAGCACGGGGGTGGCAGCATCATGTTGTGGGGGTGCTTTGCTGCAGAAGGTACTGGTGCACTTCACAAAATAGATGGCATCATGAGGTAGGACAATTATGTGGATATAATGAAGCAACATCTCAAGACATCAGTCAAGAAGTTAAAGCTTGGTGGCAAATGGGTCTTCCAAATGGACAATGACCACAAGCATACTTCCAAAGTTGTGGCAAAATGGCTTAAGGACAACAAAGTCAAGGTAGAGGAGTGGCCATCACAAAGCCCTGACCTCAATCCTATAGAACATTTGTGGGCAGAACTGAAAAAGCGTGTGTGAGCAAGGAGGCCTACAAACCTGACTCAGTTACACCAGCTCTGTCAGGAGGAATGGCCCAAAATGCACCCAACTTATTGTGGGAAGCTTGTGGAAGGCTACCCGAAATGTTTGACCCAAGTTAAACAATTTAAAGGCAATGCTACCAAATACTAATTGAGTGTATGTAAACTTCTGACCCACTGGGAATGTGATGAAAGAAATAAAAGCTGAAATAAATCATTCTCTCTGCTATTATTCTGACATTTCACATTCTTAAAATAAAGTGGTGATCCTAACTGACCTAAAACAGGGAAATTTTACTGGGATTAAATGTCAGGAATTGTGAAAAACTGAGTTTAAATGTATTTGGCTAAGGTGTATGTAAACGTCCGACTTCAACTGTATTTGTGGTTGAAACTGGCCTTTTGGCATTTAGTGCATGTGCCTAACAATGAACACCAAGGTGTTAGCACTAAAATCTAAAATGTATTGCTTTTGTGTGTATACATTTGAGGAGTCTGAAATGGAGTTTGATATTTCTACGACTGCAGTAATGCCAGTCCCACTGGTGTGGTATTTTATGGTGCAGTGTTTGTTTTTGTTGACATTCCACAACTGATTGGTGCTTGTCTCCTGCCCGTCTTATCTCTCTTGACTGCAGCCACACCAACTCCCATGTTACACAAACATGCTTGGGGGGGAAACGTGGAAAAACACCACAAAAACACTACAATGCCTTCAGAAAGTATTCATACCATTTGACTCCACATTTTGTTATGTTACAGCCTCAATTCAAAATTGCAAATGTATTGAAAAGGAAATGGAGAAATATCTCATTTACATACGTATTCACACGTCAGAGTCAATACTTTGTCGAAGCACCTTTGTCGTCATGGGGATTGTGTGTAGGCCAGTGACAAAAATGTTCACTCCGAAATGTTCACAACTACATATACTTTGAATTCGCGAAAAGTGGGAGGTGTCGTCAAGAAACACTGGCATATTTTATCATCAGACCCAGCTTTGCCGGCTGAATTTAAATATCCACCACGTATTGTGTATAGGAGAGGTCGCAATTTACGCGATAAATTGGTTCATGCCAACTGCCAGCCACAAAATAAAATCAGCCAAGCTCTTTTACGCCCTCTACCAAATGGTAGCTATAAATGCAAAGGATGCGCACAGTGCAACAATATGATGAAATGTGAATATTTCTGCCACCCACACACAGGAAAACGGTTGCTAATAAATGACATTATTACGTGTTCCACCACCCATGTTATTTACATTATTAAATGTCCATGTGGGCTCTGTTATGTCGGTAGTAAAACCACCCGCTCTCTCAAACAGAGAATTAGTGAACATAAAAGTTCAATCAGGAGAAACGACAGGGATTATCCAGTCGCTGTACATTTCAATGACCTGAAGCATGACATTTCCACCTTTAGATTTTGTGGCATAGAGAAAGTTAAGATATCAGACAGGGGAAGAGATATTAATAATACTCTGAGTAAAAGAGAATGTTTTTGGATTTTCACCCTCCAGACATTATTTCCTAAAGGACTTAATGATGAAATGCCTATGTATGTTATGTTGTGAATTTGAACATGAAATATGTGTCTATTGTAGATTATTCTGACGTTTTTCGTACGATGCACCCAATGACTAATGAAAACTTGCTATGTCCTCATTGAGGTTTAAAAGACGTGTTCAATACGCCTTATTTATACACTTTTGTAATATTTATGAAATGCATATTGTTATATTTGGTAGCACTTATTTGTTTTTCCTTTGCCTCCAACCCCCTTCGATGTGTAGAACGGATATGGGTGGGGCCAGGTCTACATGAGAGTGCACTTTTTTTTTTTAATTACAAAAGCTCTGACGAAGGCCGTGAGGCCGATACTTAAGCTTATTAAATATCGGTGATACTATCAAGAGCAGTGTGCGTTTCCTTTTTCCTTTATCTTGTTCAGTATAGTTAAAAGGATTATTAACGCTAATCAAGATAACATACAGTTGAAGTCAGAAGTTTACATACACCTTAGTCAAATACATTTAAACTAAATTTTTCACAATTCCTGACATTTAATCCTAGTAACATTTCCCTGTCTTAGGTCAGTTAGGATCACCACTTTATTTTAAGAATGTGAAATGTGAGAATAATAGCAGAGAATGATTTATTTCAGCTTTTATTTCTTTCATCACATTCCCAGTGGGTCAGAAGTTTACATACACTCAATTAGTATTTGGTAGCATTGCCTTTAAATTGTTTAACTTGGGTCAAACGTTTCGGGTAGCCTTCCACAAGCTTCCCACAATAAGTTGGGTGCATTTTGGCCCATTCCTCCTAACAGAGCTGGTGTAACTGAGTCAGGTTTGTAGGCCTCCTTGCTCACACACACTTTTTCAGTTCTGCCCACAAATGTTCTATAGGATGGAGGGCAGGGCTTTGTGATGGCCACTCCAAGACCTTGACGTTGTTGTCCTTAAGCCATTTTGCCACAACTTTGGAAGTATGCTTGGGGTCATTGTCCATGTGGAAGACCCGTTTGTGACCAATCTTTAACTTCCTGACTGATGTCTTGAGATGTTGCTTCATTATATCCACATAATTTTCCTACCTCATGATGCCATCTATTTTGTGAAGTGCACCAGTACCTCCTGCAGCAAAGCACCCCCACAACATGATGCTGCCACCCCCGTGCTTCACGGCTGGGATGGTGTTTTTCGGCTTGCAAGCCTCCCCCGTTTTCCTCCAAACATAATGATGGCCGTTATGGCCAAACAGTTCTATTTTTGTTCCATCAGACCAGAGGACATTTCTCCAAAAAGTGTGATCGTTGTCCCCATGTGCAGTTGCAAACCGTAGTCTGGCTTTTTTATGGTCGTTTTGGAGCAGTGACTTCTTCCTTGCTGAGCGGCCTTTCAGGTTATGTCGATATAGGACTTGTTTTACTGTTGATATAGATACTTTTGTACCTGTTTCCTCCAGGATCTTCACAAGGTCCTTTGCTGTTGTTCTGGGATCAATTTGCACTTTTCGTGCCAAAGTACGTTCATCTCTAGGAGACAGAACGCGTCTCCTTCCTGAGCGGTATGATGGCTGCGTGGTCCCATGGTGTTTATACTTGCGTACTATTGTTTTCACAGATGAACACGGTACCTTCAGGTGTTTGGAAATTGCTCCCAAGGATGAACCAGACTTGTGGAGGTCTACAAATGTTTTTCTGAGGTCTTGGCTGATTTCTTTTGATTTCCCATGATGTCAAGCAAAGAGGCACAGAGTGTGAAGGTAGGCCTTGAAATACATTCACAGGTACACTTCCAATTGACTCAAATGATGTCAATTAGCCTATCAGCAGCTTCTAAAGCCATGACATCATTTTCTGGAATTTTCCAAGCTGTTGAAAGGCACAGTCAATTTAGTGTATGTAAACTTCTGACCCACTGGAATTGTGATACAGTGAATTACAAATGAAATAATCTGTATGTTAACAATTGTTGGAAAAATGACTTGTGTCATGCACAAAGTATTTGTCCTAACCGACTTGCCAAAACTATAGTTTGTTAACAAGACATTCGTGGAGTGGTTGAAAAACGCGTTTTCATGACTCCAACCTAAGTGTATGTAAACTTCCGACTTCAAGTGTATATCACACCAAATTAACCATCCAATTCAGATCTTTTGCGCTCAGTCTTTACTATAAGCCAAATAAACAATGTGCATAGCTGTCTAACAACCAGTACAGTATGTTATGTTCAGGCATTCTACCCACATGATAGCAGAGTTTATCTCCTTTCTCTTATCCTGTATTCTCTTATAATGTTAACTTACCTCCCTTTTCCTCATTCCCACCCACACCCCCACTCCCACTCCCAGCCCCACTCTCCTCCCCCTTTCTGTTCAGTCACTTGCCCATTTCAAGGAATTCATCAAAGTTGAGCACGCCTTATTTCATCGAGTGAAAGCTACCTCCTGGGGTTCCAACTAAGCTCACTTTCTGTGTGAGTCGACATCTGAGGAGTGGATACAGAACACACCACTAAACCTCAGCTTCATCTACAGAGTAAGTGACCAACTGTACTGTTCTGTACTACTGCTTTTAACTGTGATCCACTATCCACTAACTCTACTAGCTGTAATTCAGACACTGTAATCTAATGTACTGTGCAGTGTGTAGAGATTATGTGTGAGAGGACAGGTTGTTGTGTGCAGCATAAAGTTGAAGTTGGAAGTTTACATACTTCGGTTGGAGTCATTAAAACTTGTTTTTCAACCACTCCACAAATGTCTTGTTAACAAACTATAGTTTTGGCATGTCGGTTAGGACATCTACTTTGTGCATGTGACAAGTAATTCTTTCCAGCAATTGTTTACAGACAGATTATTTCACCTAAAATTCACTGTATCACAATTCCAGTGGGTCAGAAGTTTACATACACTAACTTGACTGTGCCTTTAAAAAGCTTGGAAAAATTCCAGAAAATGATGTCATGGCTTTAGAAGCTTCTGATAGGCTAATTGATATCAATTGAGTCAATTGGAGGTGTACCTGTGGATGTATTTCAACGCCTACCTTCAAACTCAGTGCCTCTTTGCTTGACATCATGGAAAAATCTAAAGAAATCAGCCAAGACCTCAGAAAAGCAATTGTAGACCTCCACAAGTCTGGTTCATCCTTGGGAGCAATTTCCAAATGCCTGAAGGTACCACGTTCATCTGTACAAACAATAGTACGCAAGTATATACCCCATGGGATCATGCAGCCGTCATACCGCTCATGAAGGAGACGCGTTCTGTCTCCTAGAGATGAACGTACTTTGGTGCGAAAAGTGCAAATCAATCCCAGAACAACAGCAAAGGACCTTGTGAAGATGCTGGAGGAAACAGGTACAAATGTATCTATATCCACAGAAAAACGAGTCCTATATCGACATAACCTGAAAGGCCGCTGAGCAAGGAAGAAGCCACTGCTCAAAAACCGCAATTAAAAAAGCCAGACTACGGTTTGCAACTGCACATGGGGACAAAGATTGCACTTTTTGGAGAAACGTCCTCTGGTCTGATGAAACAAAAATAGAACTGTTTGGCCATAATGACCATCGTTATGTTTGGAGGAAAAAGGGGGAGGCTTGCAAGCCGAAGAACACCATCCCATCCGTGAAGCACGGGGGTGGCAGCATCATGTTGTGGGGGTGCTTTGCTGCAGAAGGTACTGGTGCACTTCACAAAATAGATGGCATCATGAGGTAGGACAATTATGTGGATATAATGAAGCAACATCTCAAGACATCAGTCAAGAAGTTAAAGCTTGGTGGCAAATGGGTCTTCCAAATGGACAATGACCACAAGCATACTTCCAAAGTTGTGGCAAAATGGCTTAAGGACAACAAAGTCAAGGTAGAGGAGTGGCCATCACAAAGCCCTGACCTCAATCCTATAGAACATTTGTGGGCAGAACTGAAAAAGCGTGTGTGAGCAAGGAGGCCTACAAACCTGACTCAGTTACACCAGCTCTGTCAGGAGGAATGGCCCAAAATGCACCCAACTTATTGTGGGAAGCTTGTGGAAGGCTACCCGAAATGTTTGACCCAAGTTAAACAATTTAAAGGCAATGCTACCAAATACTAATTGAGTGTATGTAAACTTCTGACCCACTGGGAATGTGATGAAAGAAATAAAAGCTGAAATAAATCATTCTCTCTGCTATTATTCTGACATTTCACATTCTTAAAATAAAGTGGTGATCCTAACTGACCTAAAACAGGGAAATTTTACTGGGATTAAATGTCAGGAATTGTGAAAAACTGAGTTTAAATGTATTTGGCTAAGGTGTATGTAAACGTCCGACTTCAACTGTATTTGTGGTTGAAACTGGCCTTTTGGCATTTAGTGCATGTGCCTAACAATGAACACCAAGGTGTTAGCACTAAAATCTAAAATGTATTGCTTTTGTGTGTATACATTTGAGGAGTCTGAAATGGAGTTTGATATTTCTACGACTGCAGTAATGCCAGTCCCACTGGTGTGGTATTTTATGGTGCAGTGTTTGTTTTTGTTGACATTCCACAACTGATTGGTGCTTGTCTCCTGCCCGTCTTATCTCTCTTGACTGCAGCCACACCAACTCCCATGTTACACAAACATGCTTGGGGGGGAAACGTGGAAAAACACCACAAAAACACTACAATGCCTTCAGAAAGTATTCATACCATTTGACTCCACATTTTGTTATGTTACAGCCTCAATTCAAAATTGCAAATGTATTGAAAAGGAAATGGAGAAATATCTCATTTACATACGTATTCACACGTCAGAGTCAATACTTTGTCGAAGCACCTTTGTCGTCATGGGGATTGTGTGTAGGCCAGTGACAAAAATGTTTTTTATACATTTTCAATTCAGGCTGTAGCACAACAAAATGTGGAAAAAGTCAAGGGGTGTGAATACTTTCTGAAGACACTGTATATTGCAGCATTTTACTGCTTTACAGTAAGAACACACAGTAAGTATATACTGCATGTGGAAATGCTTCTCTAAGGTGTGTTCTAGTGGCCAGTGCCATGCAACCTCTCTTCTGTGTGGTCTTCAGATTTATATCTGCTATTAGTGCCTTGTTTAGTGTGATCTAGTGCATAATGTGCACAGTAATTCACCAAACTGAGGTAAAGTTAATCTTAAAGTCATGATCTCTCCAGCATGTCACCACAACTTGGGATTCTTTATGGGAGGTAATGGAGTAATGCTTACTGACTTTCACATTCACTTTGTAATGAGAAATGGTGGACAACTTGAACCCAGGCATATCCCCCTAAATTTTTCTCCCTACATCTGTCTCTGTTGGTCTCAATTTGTCGATCTCTCTGTCCCCACTCTCTGTCTCTTTCTCTCTTAATCTCTCTCTTTCTCTCTCTCTCAACATTATGATGTGAATGAAGATTGTTTCTCTTCAAACTGAATATAAACTCAGAGCACTGCATCTCAATATGATTTAAATGAATAGCACATCTCCTCTACCTGATTTTAACAATGGCAGTAGATACAGAACACCAGCAGAGATAGAAGTATATATAAGTATAAGTGTTATTGGAGTCCAAATTATAGAGAGACAAAGTGAATATAAAGATTGAAGATACAAAGTAACCAGAGTACAAGGAAAAGAACTTGACTGGAAATCTGTGACATTTATAGATTTTCTACTTCCTGGGTTGGATCACTGAGTCTGACAGGTATGATGGCCAGCGACCTCCAGATGAACTCTGAACAATTGAAGTCGAAGCCTCCTGCCAGATGCAGGAGCCCCTTCAACAGCATCAAGGTAGGTTGCATCACCTCAAAACTACATATAACATTTCCACTTGCAACTAGCGCCAAATGTCAATTACATACCAGTAGTAGCAAAGGAATAGAAATCTATGAGAGTAGCATACTTTTTAGAACGCCACACAACACTGCTGATTAGCATAATAGCATTTTACCGTCCGGCTGTTGCTGTTGTGTGTACAATTTCCAAAATTATAGGTTCTCGTTTATTACATTTTACTCCCAGTGGTATAAAGTACCTCTTAAGGATACGCCCCTTTATTTTCAATTTTCACCTAAAATGACATACCCAAATCTAACTGCCTTTAGCTCAGGACCTAAAGCAAGGATATGCATATTCTTGATACCATTTGAAAGGAAAAACTTTGTAGTTCGTGGAAATGTGAAATGAATGTAGGAGAATATAACACATTAGATCTGGTAAAAGATAATACAAAGAAAAAAAACATACATATTATTCCAGCCCAGGCTCAATTTAGATTTTGGCCACTAGATGGCAGCAGTGTATGTGCAACGTTTTAGACTGATCCAATGAACCATTGCATTTCTGTTCAAATGTTGTATCAAGACTGCCCAAATGTGCCTAATTGGTTTATTAATACATTTTCAAGTTCATAACTATGCACTCTCCTCAAACAATAGCATTGTATTATTTCACTGTAAATTGGACAGTGCAGTTAGATTAACAATAATTTAAGCTTTCTACGAATATCAGATATGTCTATGTCCTGTGAAATGTTCTTGTTACTTACAACCTCATGCTAATCGCATTAGCCTACGTTAGCTCCACCGTCCAGCGTGGGACACACACTTTCCTTTAGAAAGGTTAAGTAAAAATACTTTGAAGTAATACTATTTGTATTTGTACTTTGCTATTCATATTTTTGACTACTTTTACTTTTACTCATTCCTAAAGAAAATAATGTACTTTTTACTCCATACATTTTCCCTGACACCCAAAAGTACTCATTATATTTAGATTGCTCAGGCAGGACAGCAATATGATCCCATTGATGCACCAATCAAAATAACACATTGTCATCCGTACTGCCTCTGATTCACTAAACACAGATATTGCATTTGTAAATTATTGATGTGTGGGAATGTGCCCCTGTCTGTCTGTAAATTTAAAAAACAATTAAATTGTGGCGTCTGGTTTGCTGAATATAATGATTTTGATGTATAGCGTTTACTTTTTACTTTTACTCAGGTATGACAACTGAGTACCTTTTCTACCACTGTGCCTAAGTACATTTTAAACCAGATACTTTTAGACTTTTCCTCAAGTAATATTTTACTGGGTGACTTTCACTTTTACTTGAGTCATTTTCTATTAAGGTATCTTTACTTTTGCTCAAGTATGACAATTTAGTATTTTTTCCACAACTGGTTACTCCTGTCTCTCACCTCTCACATCATTACTCCCAACTCTCACTGAGTGTCAGTGTTCGAGAGCATCAAATCTTTGATGCGTTGTGAGTAAATTGACTGATCTACAAATAATAATTAGTAGTTATTTATGATTCAAGCTGATTTGTAGATAACCTGCAATGTCGAAAAAGCCCAATTAATGTATTGGTCTGCTTTGTGTGTTGTGTTGTCGCAGAACTGAGACAATACCGGGAAGTGAGGTCAAAGGGCAAATCTATGTCTACAGACTGCTGTTCAGGAGTCCAGAAGATTTAGACTTGGATTATGTGATGTTAGGGTCACAGAGACTGCTAGCGTGCTAACATTAAGGAGTTTAACCTACATTAATTGACAGGATATCCTCATGTTATGGACTGGAGCCAAAAAATCTAAGGTCCACCGTCAGAGAGGAAAGGGAGCAAATCTTCCTTGTTTTGCAATCTGAAATGTAGTTTATTTCTTAATGTAGTGAAAACGTTGATGTGTGTCCTGTAGTCTACTGTGATTTTCCTCTGTAGCCCCAGGAGGGGTTGTGTTTCCTGGTGTTTTCAGCACAACCTTGTAGTGTTCCCATGAGTTAGAAACACATAAACTTGGCTTCTGTATGTGTCTTTTAACTACATGAGTCTACTTCCTCGTGAATTCACTTGTAAAACTGTATCTTCAGGAGAGTTAAGATAAGAAACTTGGCAAATAAAGAATTACTTAAAAAATATTAGGGTTAGGCAGTTTGTATTACGTGTAACACATTATGTTCTGGGAGTGAAAATCCTCATAAAGTTACCCATAGGCCTACAGTGGCCATTCTAAAGAGAGAAAACCAGACCCTCTTTAGCCCTCCAGGTAACTACAGTAGCATTACGTTTTGTTACATTACATAATTTCTTTACATAAAGGTGTCATACGTGAAACATGACATGGTTCCACATAAAGTTCTCCTGAATATTTGAATCAGACTTTTGAGCTTTCTGTAGACCATTGATCAGATCTGTTATATTAATTTTGAATGATTCCTACTACACGTATCTATAGTCTGTCAACCTCTCTCTCCACTAGTTCTTCGTGCTATGCCATGGTATGCTCCAGCTGGCCCAACTGTTGGTGTCTGGGTATCTGAAGAGCTCCATCTCCACTATAGAGAGACGCTACGGCTTCTCCAGCCAGAAGTCTGGCATCCTGGCCTCATTCAATGAGGTGAGCATGCCATGTACCCCACCACTCTACTGAGCTGGTTCAGATAACAGGCTGGCTAATTTGTTCCAAATTCATCAGGTTAAGATGATTCTTTTCAGAAGATTTTCAGAAGATTAATTTTCACATGTGAGAGGGTGCACGTGAGTGTGTTAAGGTGTGTGTGTGGATCACAGTGCCATCCGTTTTGTCACCAAAGCCCCATATACAGTGGGGAGAACAAGTATTTGATACACTGACAATTTTGCAGGTTTTCCTACTTACAAAGCATGTAGAGGTCTGTAATGTTTATCATAGGTACACTTCAACTGTGAGAGAAGGAATCTAAAACAAAAATCCAGAAAATCACATTGTATGATTTTTAAGTAATTAATTTGCATTTTATTGCATGACATAAGTATTTGATACATCAGAAAAGCAGAACTGAATATTTGGTACAGAAACCTTAGTTTGCAATTACAGAGATCATACGTTTCCTGTAGTTCTTGACCAGGTTTGCACACACTGCAGCAGGGATTTTGGCCCACTCCTCCATACAGACCTTCTCCAGATCCTTCAGGTTTCGGGGCTGTCGCTGGGCAATACGGACTTTCGGCTCCCTCCAAAGATTTTCTATTGGGTTCAGGTCTGGAGACTGGCTAGGCCACTCCAGGACCTTGAGATGCTTCTTACGGAGCCACTCCTTAGTTGCCCTGGCTGTGTGTTTCGGGTCGTTGTCATGCTGGAAGACCCAGCCACGACCCATCTTCAATGCTCTTACTGAGGGAAGGAGGTTGTTGGTCAAGATCTCGCGATACATGGCCCCATCCATCCTCCCCTCAATACGGTGCAGTCGTCCTGTCCCCTTTGCAGAAAAGCATCCCCAAATAATGATGTTTCCACCTCCATGCTTCACGGTTGGGATGGTGTTCTTGGGGTTGTACTCATCCTTCTATTCCTCCAAACACGGCGAGTGGAGTTTAGAGCAAAAAGCTCTATTTTTGTCTCATCAGACCACATGACCTTCTCCCATTCCTCCTCTGGATCATCCAGATGGTCATTGGCAAACTTCAGACGGGCCTGGACATGCGCTGGCTTGAGCAGGGGGACCTTGCGTGCGCTGCAGGATTTTAATCCATGACGGCGTAGTGTGTTACTAATGGTTTTCTTTGAGACTGTGGTCCCAGCTCTCTTCAGGTCATTGACCAGGTCCTTCCGTGTAGTTCTGGGCTGATCCCTCACATTCCTCATGATCATTGATGCCCCACGAGGTGAGATCTTGCATGGAGCCCCAGACCGAGGGTGATTGACCGTCATCTTGAACTTCTTCCATTTTCTAATAATTGTGCCAACAGTTGTTGCCTTCTCACCAAGCTGCTTGGCTATTGTCCTGTAGCCCATCCCAGCCTTGTACAGGTCTACAATTTATCCCTGATGTCCTTACACAGCTCTCTGGTCTTGGCCATTGTGGAGAGGTTGGAGTCTGTTTGATTGAGTGTGTGGACAGGTGTCTTTTATACAGGTAACGAGTTCAAACAGGTGCAGTTAATACAGGTAATGAGTGGAGAACAGGAGGGCTTCTTAAAGAAAAACTAACAAGTCTGTGAGAGCCGGAATTCTTACTGGTTGGTAGGTGATCAAATACTTATGTCATGCAATAAAATGCAAATTAATTACTTAAAAATCATACAATGTGATTTTCTGGATTTTTGTTTTAGATTCCGTCTCTCACAGTTGAAGTGTACCTATGATAAAAATTACAGACCTCTACATGCTTTGTAAGTAGGAAAACCTGCAAAATCGGCAGTGTATCAAATACTTGTTCTCCCCACTGTACTACCCACCATTGCGACCTGTATGCTCTCGTTGGCTGGCCCTCGCTTCATATTTGTCACCAAACCCACTGGCTCCAGGTCATCTATAAGTCTTTGCTAGGTAAAGCCCTGCCTTATCTCAGCTCACTGGTCACCATAGCAGCACCCACTCGTAGCACATGCTCCAGCAGGTATATTTCACTGGTCACCCCCAAAGCCAATTCCTCATTTGGCTGCCTTTCCTTCCAGTTCTCTGCTGCCAATGACTGGAACGAATTGCAAAAATCACTGAAGCTGGAGACTCATATCTCCCTCTCTAACTTTAAGCACAAGCCGTCAGAGCAGCTCACAGATCACTGCACCTGTACATAGCCCATCTGTAAATAGCCCATCCAACTACCTCATCCCCATACTGTTATTATTTTTTGCTCCTTTGCAACCCAGTATCTCTGCTTGCACATTCATCTTCTGCACATCACTCCAGTGTTTAATTGCTAAATTGAAATATATAGAAATATATAGAATGTATATAGAATTTTCTATTGTGTTATTGACTGTTTGTTTGTTCGCATTGCTTTGCTTAATCTTGGCCAGGTCGCAGTTGTAAATGAGAACTTGTTCACAACTGGCCTACCTGGTTAAATAAAGGTGAAATAATACAAATTTAAAAAAGGTTAGGATTTTCGGTTAAGGTTAGGGTTAAGATTAAGGTTAGGGTAAGAGTACGGTTTAGTGTTAGGTTTAAGGTTAGGGGTTAGGAAAAATAGGATTTTGAAAGGGACTGAATTTTGTGTCCCCACATGGTTAACTGTACAAGACTGTGTGTGTGTGTGTGTGTGTGTGTGTATGTGCGCTTGTGTGTGTGTGTAGGTGGGGAACACGGTCCTGATAGTGTTTGTGAGTTTCTTTGGTAGCCGTGTTCACCGGCCGCGGTTCATCGGTGGAGGGGCACTGGTGGCCAGTCTGGCTGCTTTGATGATGGCCCTGCCTCATTTCATCAGTGGCCCCTACGAGTACACAGTCCACATCAGCCGTAAGTCACACACACACAAATGCAGACACGTACACACATTCAAATACACGCACACACAAACACACATTTGTTTGAATCTCAAAACAAAATAGTTGTTATCACCTAACTTCTAACTCCTTCCTACCTCTACCTTTGTTCCATAGAATCCAAGGATGACAACTCTGGTCTCTGCCAATTAGAGAGCTCCTTCCAAACCCCCTTGTCCAATCACAGCTGCACACAGCAGGAGAGTCATGCTCAGCAGGGCGTATTCCCACTCCTGCTCCTAGGACAGCTACTCCTGGGAATCGGCGGAGTTCCCATCCAACCCTTCGGAATCTCCTACATTGATGACTATGCCAGCAAGAGAAACTCTCCCTTCTACCTAGGTGCGATCACTGGGAATGACTGGGAAACACAGAAAATTCTTGGAATACTGGGAATATACATTCTGATGCAGGACTTTTGGGCCAAAACGTCCGTTTTTTTTAACTACAAATCAGTAGATTATTTTTTATTTTTTTGAAGGGAGCGTTCCACCATACTTCTGTAACGTTCCTGCAACTTTTGCCTGCACTTTATAACCTCCAATACTGGGAATACATGCAGGGATGTTAGAGGGAGTGCTAGATGAGACATTTCACACATAACCCTGGTGCAGAAGCTGAAAAAACTGGCAAAGAAACAAAAGTGAATGTATTGTATCCACTCATTGTTTGCAGCTCTCAAGGCTGTGTTGTGTTTAGTCTAAAAACGATAAGCAGACTTTCATTTTCTTTTCATCAACTTAGAAGTATGATCTGGGGTGAAGCAAATCATGAGCAATCACACTTTATTTTCTGTTTAACTGTATTGACCCCACAACAGGAATGTTATGTTTGACTGTGGTTCCCCCCTGCAGGTATTCTCCTGGCTGTCACGTCTATCGGTCCTGCATTTGGTTTCATGATGGGCTCCTTCATGCTGAGATTTTATGTCGACATCGACAAGATGTCCAAAGGTTAGCACACGCACTTGCTCGCTCACTCACGCATGCACGCACGCACACACACACACACACACAGTCCCAGGCACTCCTCAGATGTTCACAGCATGTCAGAAGTGTTTCATCTGGAGTTGATATGGAGAAGGAAAATCCAGGGGTCATGTTTTCTCTTACCACACTACTGACAATGAGTTTCACCAAAGTTTTATGAGGATTAAGGGTTAGTGTTGAACCAGGATGTGGACATAAAGCTAGGGTTAGGTTTGAACTGGGAGGTTTGAACTGGGATGTGGACATAAAGCTAGGGTTACACAGAACCCAAACCGGCTGTGTGCGCCATCGTGCATACATTTATTTTGTCCCCCCACACCAAACGCTTGCACTTGCTAGCTATTTTGTCCTATTTTGTCCTGGATTAATTTGTCCTGGGATAATAACATTAGGTTGTTATTTTACCTGAAATGCACAAGGTCCTTTACTCCGACAATTAATCCACACATAAAACAGTCAACCGAATCGTTTCTTGTCATCTCTCCTCCTTCCAGGCTTTTTCATCCTTGAACTTATATCGTGATTGGCATCTAAACTTTCATAGTATTACCACAACAACCAGCAACACAGTTCGTCTTTCAATCACCCACGTGGGTATAACCAATGAGGAGATGGCACGTGGGTACCTGCTTCTAAAAACCAATAAGGAGATGGGAGAGGCAGGACTTTCAGTGCGATCTGCGTCAGAAATAGAAAGGACTTCTATTTTAGCCCTTGGCAACGCAGATGCTCGTTAACGTGCGCGAGCAGTGCGGGTGCAATAATTGAATTTCAAAATGTATTTTGCACGCGACGCGAGCAGTGTAGTCAGGGTATTAGGGTTGAACTGGGATGTGGACATAAAGCTAGGGTTAGTGTTGAACTGGGATGTGGACATAAAGCTAGGGTTAGTGTTGAACTGGGATGTGGACATAAAGCTAGGGTTAGTGTTGAACCGGGATGTGAACATAAAGCTAGGGTTAGGGTTGAACCGGGATGTGAACATAAAGCTAGGGTTAGGGTTGAACCGGGATGTGAACATAAAGCTAGGGTTAGGGTTGAACCGGGATGTGAACATAAAGCTAGGGTTAGGGTTGAACCGGGATGTGAACATAAAGCTAGGGTTAGGGTTGAACCGGGATGTGAACATAAAGCTAGGGTTAGGGTTGAACCGGGATGTGGACATAAAGCTAGGGTTAGTGTTGAACCAGGATGTGAACATAAAGCTAGGGTTAGGGTTGAACCAGGATGTGAACATTAAGCTAGGGTTAGTGTTGAACCGGAATGTGAACATAAAGCTAGGGTTAGTGTTGAACCGGGATGTGAACATAAAGCTAGGGTTAGGGTTGAACCGGGATGTAAACATAAAGCTAAGGTTAGGGTTGAACTGGGATGTGGACATAAAGCTAGAGTTAGGGTTAGGGTTGAACTGGGATGTGAACATAAAGCTAGGGTTAGTGTTAGGGTTGAACTGGGATGTTAACATAAAGCTAGGGTTAGGGTTGAACCGGGATGTAAACATAAAGCTAAGGTTAGGGTTGAACTGGGATGTGGACATAAAGCTAGAGTTAGGGTTAGGGTTGAACCGGGATGTGAACATAAAGCTAGGGTTAGTGTTAGGGTTGAACCGGGATGTTAACATAAAGCTAGGGTTAGGGTTGAACCGGGATGTAAACATAAAGCTAGGGTTAGGGGTGAACCGGGATGTAAACATAAAGCTAGGGTTAGGGTTGAACCGGGATGTGAGCATAAAGCTAGGGTTAGGGTTGAACCGGGATGTAAACATAAAGCTAGGGTTAGGGTTGAACCGGGTTGTAAACATAAAGCTAGGGTTAGTGTTGAACCAGGATGTGGACAGAAAGCTAGGGTTAGTGTTGAACCAGGATGTGGACATAAAGCTAGGGTTAGTGTTGAACCGGCATGTGGACATAAAGCTAGGGTTAGTGTTGAACCAGGATGTGGACAGAAAGCTAGGGTTAGTGTTGAACCAGGATGTGGACATAAAGCTAGGGTTAGTGTTGAACCGGCATGTGGACATAAAGCTAGGGTTAGTGTTGAACCAGGATGTGGACATAAAGCTAGGGTTAGGGTTGAACCGGGATGTGGACAGAAAGCTAGGGTTAGTGTTGAACCGGCATGTGGACATAAAGCTAGGGTTAGTGTTGAACTGGGAAGTGGACATAAAGCTAGGGTTAGTCTTGAACCAGGATGTGAACATAAAGCTAAGGTTAGGGTTGAACCGGGATGTGGACATAAAGCTAGGGTTAGTGTTGAACTGGGAAGTGGACAGAAAGCTAGGGTTAGTCTTGAACCAGGATGTGAACATAAAGCTAGGGTTAGTGTTGAACCGGCATGTGGACATAAAGCTAGGGTTAGTGTTGAACCAGGATGTGGACATAAAGCTAGGGTTAGGGTTGAACCAGGATGTGGACAGAAAGCTAGGGTTAGTGTTGAACCGGCATGTGGACATAAAGCTAGGGTTAGTGTTGAACTGGGAAGTGGACATAAAGCTAGGGTTAGTCTTGAACCAGGATGTGAACATAAAGCTAGGGTTAGGGTTGAACCAGGATGTGGACATAAAGCTAGGGTTAGTGTTGAACCAGGATGTGAACATAAAGCTAGGGTTAGTGTTGAACCGGCATGTGGACATAAAGCTAGGGTTAGGGTTGAACCGGGATGTGGACAGAAAGCTAGGGTTAGTGTTGAACCGGCATGTGGACATAAAGCTAGGGTTAGTGTTGAACTGGGAAGTGGACATAAAGCTAGGGTTAGTGTTGAACCTGCATGTGGACATAAAGCTAGGGTTAGTGTTGAACTGTGAAGTGGACATAAAGCTAGGGTTAGGGTTAGAATGCAATATAGGGCGGGTTATGTACTAAGGGTCACGTTAGGGTGTTTTCTTTACATGCCTGAGTTTCAAGCCGTGAATAAAATCAGGTGTTAATGAAGACTAGCTGGAATAATGTTCATGATAGCGACGACCTTGTCTTCACTCCACTCCTGTGAATTCTAAGATCGACCTCCTTCTGTGTGAACCAAAGCCACCACTACAGACATGTTCTCACCCTGCAATGCTTCAGATACCTCTAAAACAGGATTTACAACAATCATGGGCCAGTGTCCTGTATTTGCAGTCTGCTCTCATTGATCTCAGCTTTTTAGTTTAATGCATCTCATTTATCAAGGTGTGATAGCATTGTCTATGATTTGACAAATGTTCAAAACTGTTCAAAGGCCAGCTGAATTCAATTTAGGTAATACTAGATTATTCCCCATTGTTTTGAGGTGTGTGTCTGGGTGTGTGCGTGTGCTCGTGTGTGTGTGTTTCCTCAAGCCTGAACTAGCGCCTTCTACAAGGCACACACAGTGCAGCCTAATGGAACGTGACTTCATTCTTGCAAATATTTAGATAGAACTAATATGGAAGTTATATATAGTGCCTTCTCCTTGACTTTTTCCACATTTTGTTACGTTACAGCCTCATTCTAAAATGGATGTAAAAAAAATCTTCATCAATCTACACATAATGATAAAGCGAAAACCGTTTTTTAGACATTTTTGCAAATGTATAAAAAATTTAAAACAGAAATACCTTACTGACATAAGTATTCAGACCCTTTGCTATGAGACTCGAAATTGAGCTCAGGTGCATCCTGTTTCCATTGATCATCCTTGAGATGTTTCTACAACTTGATTGGAGTTCACCTGTCGTAAATTAAATTGATTGGACATGATTTGGAAAGGCCCACACCTATCTATATAAGGTCCCACAGTTGATATGAGGTTGAAGGAATTGTACGTAGAGCTCAGAGAGGATTGTGTTGAGACACAGATCTGGGGAAGGGTACCAAAAAATGTATGAATCATTGAAGGTCCCCAAGAACATAGTGGCCTCCATCATTCTTAAATGGAAGAAGTTTGGAACCAGCAAGACTCTTCCTAGAGCTGGACGCCCGGCCAAACTGAGCAATCAGGGGAGAAGGGCCTTGGTCAGGGAGATGACCAAAAACCAGATGGTCACGCTGACAGAGCTCTAGAGTTCCTCTGTGGAGATGGGACCTTCCAGAAGGCCTTTGTGGTAGAGTGGCCAGACTGAAGCCACTCCTCAGTAAAAGGCACATGACAGCCTGCTTGGAGTTTGCTAAAAGGCACCTAAAGACTCACAGACCATGAGAAACAAGATTATTTGGTCTGATGAAACCAAGATTGAACTCTTTGGCCTGAATGCCAAGCGTCACGTCTGGAGGAAACCTGGCACCATCCTTATGGTGAAGCATGTTGGTGGTAGCATCATGCTGTCGGGATGTTTTTCAGCGGCAGGGACTGGGAGACTAGTCAGGATTGAGGCAAAGATGAAAACAGAAAAGTACAGAGGGATCCTTGATGAAAACCTGCTCCAGAGCACTCAGAACCTCTGACTGGTACGAAGGTTCACCTTCCAATAGGACAACGACCCTAAGAACACAGCCAAGACAACGCAGGACAATTCTCTGAATGTCCTTGAGTGACCCAGCCAGAGGCCAGACTTGAACCCAATCGAACATCTCTGGAGAGACGTGAAAATAGCTCTGCAGCGATGCTCCTCAGAAGAATGGAAGAAACTCCCCAAATACAGGTGTGCCAAGCTTGTAGTGTCATACCCAAGAAGATTTTTTTTTTTTAATATAAATTAGTTTTTGCTTTGTAATTATGGGCTATTGTGTGTAGATTGAAGAAAAAATGAAAAATGTAATCCATTTTAGAGTAAAATAGATTCTTAGCTGGAATTTGGGTTTCTACAGCCAGTGTGACCTCATTCAACAGAACATTGAATCTCCGTCAAACTGATAGCAGTTTCCAGGAAGAAATCAGTCTTTCACTTTCAGTCATTGAAAATGAATGTGGAGCTTCTCCCAGTGAAAGAGAGTGATTTCTTCCTGGAAACTGCTAGCAGTTTGACGGAGATTCAATGTTCTGTTGCATGATACCAAGGGAAAAAACAACTTTCTCTTAACACTGTCTAAAATTGCTCAAAACGTTACAACATGTTGAAACCAGGAACTGTGCTCAGGGTACACTTCTATACATACAGTGCATTTGATTCAATTTATTATTTTATTTAATAGTTTCATCGAATATTTTTATTTTATTATTGATAATGTACTTTGCAACTAGTACAGTAACATGTCTCTCTCCTGTCTGCAGATGAGATAGGTCTGGAGAGAGGGGACCCTCGCTGGGTGGGAGCCTGGTGGTTGGGCTTTGTCGTGGCAGCCTCCTTCCTCTTTCTCACCTCCCTGCCCTACCTCTTCTTCCCCAAACAGATGCCAAAAGAGGTGATTGTATACCAGCTGAGTCACAGTCATGACATATATTTCTAATGAAAGTTGCACAATCTTCTCTCATAGAAAATATGTGGTTCAGAGCAAGTGAGAGTGATGTGGTTTGACCTTGTTGAATAAGGTTTTGGCTCATATCCATCATTCTGAAATAATGTTTTTATCAGATTTTGGTTCATGTTTCTCTAATCAGTCATCGAGCACAAAGAAGAATACTCATGCCAGTTCTTGCTCAATAGTGAAAGTGGCTGTATATCATATTAACATGGCAGAGCATAACTGGGCGTGCACACACACACACAAACACAAACACAGACACAGACACAGACACACAGTCTCTCTCTCTCTGTCTCTTGAATGCTGGAGCTTTAAAAGCTCTAAAGCTTGGCGTGTAACTTGAGTGCACTGCATTGCACCATACTTAGAATATGTGGACAACTACAAATACCTAGGTGTCTGGTTACACTGTAAACTCTCCTTCCAGACTCACAGTAAGCATTTCCAATCCAAAATTAAATCTAGAATCCTATTTCGCAACAAAGCATCCTTCACTCATGCTGCCAAACATACCCTCGTAAAACTGACTATCCTACCGATCCTTGACTTCGGCGATGTCATTTACAAAATAGCCTCCAACACTCTACTCAGCAAATTGGATGCAGTCTATCACAGTGCCATCCGTTTTGTCACCAAAACCCCATATACTACCCACCACTACGACCTGTATGCTCTCGTTGGCTGGCCCTCGCTTCATATTTTTCGCCAAACCCACTGGCTCCAGGTCATCTATAAGTCTTTGCTAGGTAAAGCCCCACCTTATCTCAGCTCACTGGTCACCATAGCAGCACCCACTCCAGCAGGTATATTTCACTGGTCACCCCCAAAGCCAATTCCTCCTTCGGCCGCCTTTCCTTCCAGTTCTCTGCTGCCAATGACTGGAACGAACTGCAAAATCACTGAAGCTGGAGACTCATATCTCCCCCACTAGCTTTAAGCACCAGTTGTCAGAGCAGCTCACAGATCACTGCACCTGTACATAGCCAATCTGTAAATAGCCCATCCAACTACCTCATCCCCATACTGTTATTTTTTTGCTCCTTTGCACCCCAGTATCTCTACTTGCACACTCATCTTCTGCACATCTATCACTCCAGTGTTCAATTGCTATATTGTAATTATTTCGCCACTATGGCCTATTTATTGCCTTACCTCCGTTATCCTACCTCATTTGCACACACTGTGTATATACTTTTTCTATTGTATTATTGACTGTATGTTTGTTGATTCCATGTGTAACTCTGTGTTGTTGTTTGTGTTGCACTGCTTGCTTTATCTCAGCCAGGTCGCAGTTGTAAATGAAAACTTGTTCTCAACTAGCCTACCTGGTTAAATAAAGGTGGAATAAAATAAAAAATACACTTTACATTTGATCATTTCGCTATCAGACAAACTATCTCTTTGCCACATCGTGTGACCCAGGTCTCTTCAAAGGCTATTAGAGAGAGTTAATGCAATACAGGCAGGATTACATGTTTACTGTACCGTATTCACACTCAAATCTGTTTTAACACGAGTAAAGAGCATCATTGTGGTTCTTCCTCTCCCCTGGTTAGGAAGCTGCAGGCGATGCCAAAAAACCCAGAGCCGAGGAGAAAAAGAAACCGCTGCCAGACCCCGTCCAGGAGCTCACCCTCACACAGTTCCTCAAAAGTTAGACTCTTTTATAAGACCACATCCGTCTGTTTCCTTTCCATTTCCCTTCATTGTGTCTGTGGGTGACTACATGGCGTTGAGGGTGACGGTCACTGATGTCATGATACTGATAGTATATGAAAAGTAGTTGTGGTGGTCTCTCTCTTCCTCTATTGTTGCTTCTCATCCCTTGTTAAATATGGTCTGAAGCAGTTAGGTCATCGGCTTCGTTCGCCTATTTCTTCTCCCTCTCTTCCCCCCCCTTCTCTCTCCCAGGTTTCCCCCGTATCACCCTGCGGACCTTGCAGAACCCCATCTACCTGTTGGTGGTGCTGGCACAGGTCCACCTGGCAGCTATGATAGCCGGCCTTGCCACCTTCATGGCCAAGTTCATAGAGCGCCAGTTTACCCAGACCGCCTCCTTCTCCAACATGATGATCGGTGAGAGACACCATTCGTTATCTCTGTGGAACATCCTGGTTTAGATTAAGGTTAAGGTTAGGGTTTGTCTAAAAAATTTGAATAGAAATAGAACCAATGGACCAAATGAAAATTCCACTCCATGGAGAGTGATTGCTTCAGTCAAATCTGCACACCTCCAGTATTTGACACCTGTGTTTGACATATACACAGTATTAGCTGAGAATAATTATGCTTCAACTTTCCAATGGTCTATGGAAAGCACAGGGCGCATAGAAAACGACCACAAACACTTTTGTGGAAATCTAATTAGCCTAGTAAAAAAATCCCCATAACAATCTGTCAGATTAATGATCAACTGGAGGTAATCATTCACAGATGCTGTCCAGACGATAAAGACTCCATTGTATGTGCAGAGCACAGCCAATCAAACCCCTGCCACCCATGCTTATAGCCTTGGAATACAGTGTGTTCTCTTTGATGAACAGGGTCAAATCTGGATGGGATTTACTTGCCCTTTACCCCAGTGTTGTAGCCAGTTCTTTGGCGGGGTGCAGAATCTCCAGTGTTAGCACCTGAAGCTGCCAATATATCACCATTTTCCATGACAACCAAATAAGGCGGACCATTTTTAGGAGGGTGTTAACAGAGCGAGGCAGAGGGGAACCACCCTGCCTAAGTAATGGGAAACACTGGTTGTGTTCCAGGTTGTCTTTCTCAAAGTCGGGATGCGCACATCTCACAGTGTTTAATGTCTCCGGAACCATAGTAACATAGCTATCGTCTGAGATGTGCAGGGCGACTGCAATTAACATTATCTGGAATGTGCCAACTGCTTTATTCTGAGTAACCTTTAATCTTTGTGTGCCTGAAGGTGGGGTGAACATCCCTCTGGCGGTGCTGGGCATCGTGCTGGGCGGGGCTCTGATGAGGAGGCTGAATATCTCTACTAGAGGCTCCGCCCTCATCTGCACGTCAGCCATCTTGATGTGTATACTCACCGCACTGCCTCTCCTCCTCCTCGGCTGCTCCACACAGAGGGTCACTGGCATCTACCCCACCAAGTAGGTTGCCGTCTCAAAAGGTTACCCTCACCTCTCCACCCTCCTTAAAACAACACTTAAGCCATAAGTTGCCATATTGTACCAGGCACCATTTCTCTTACATCTTCTTCTGTTCTCAGACAGAACAGGTCTTTGGAGTGTAGCTCTGGGTGCTCCTGTCCGACTGAGGACTTTAACCCAGTGTGTGGCTCAGACGGGGTGGAGTTCAGATCACCCTGTCATGCAGGCTGCTTGACCAAAGTACTGGATGACAACACCAGCAAAATCCTGGTAAACCACTACACCTGCCTATCCATAAATGGGCTGAATCCTAACTTCTCCTGGCATTCAATGAATGTTCCATGTATTATATTTGCACATGAGCTTAAAAAAGAAAGCAGAGAGAAAATGAAATCATATAAGATGCAGAATGACTGAAGAAACCCTAGATGATGGGTTTCAAGGTAGTAGACGTGTCAGACAGACTCTAAAGGGGCCTCACTTCTGCTTTACTGTCACAGCCCGGTGCCTACTGCATGGAAAACAGAGTTTAAAGCCAGACTCAGCATTCTTGAACCAACACACACACACTTACACACATGCACGCACACATGCTACCACCACACAAAGCCTGGGAGAAGAATATTCGTTTTGCTTGAAGCCAGAGAGACTGTTTCTTGATAATGTCTTTTCAATGTCTTTGTGAGATTCTCATTCATACCTAATAATGCCAACAGTTACTGCCAGATGCAATGGTGTGAGTCTGATTGGCCAGTCAGTGGTTAACGTCATGTGACTCTCTCTGTCTCTCTGACAGAAATACACCGACTGTGGCTGCATAGGGGTCAGCGGATCCTATGGTTATGCGTTGCCAGGGACATGCGGTAGTGACTGCAAACACCTCCTCCTGCCCTTCATGGTTCTCTCTGCTCTCACCTGCTTCATTGCATCATTCTCACAGACCCCATCCTATATGATGATACTGAGGTAGAACATACACACACGCCTTTCACACACAGGCCTAACATGATACTAACATACTGAACACACACACCAATGAAAGAGAGGGAGAGAGAGAGCATCTGCAAATCAAAGTCACGTACACAGATTTGAAGATGTTATTGCAGATGCAGCGAAATGTTTGTTTCAAGCTCCAATGCCTAGAAAACAATACCCACATAATCCAAAAGTGAAAAGAAATTAAGAATTATCAGAACGAGCAATGTCAGAGTTCAGGAAGATAAATATATATAATGGTGTGTATAGACAGAATATAAGTAGAAAAGTTGTGTACAGCAGTAGTTATAGGTTGAGTCATGACTAAAATACAGTATATACATATAAAGTCGGTAAAACAGTGTGTAAACATTATTAAAGTGACCAGTGTTCAATGATTATATGTACATAGGGCAAAGCAGTCTCTAAGGTGCATGCAACAACAAAGATTTCAAGATAAAGAGGATGGGGGTAGTGTGGCATGTTGATATTTGAGGTGTGTGTGTGTGTGTGTGTGTGTGTGTGTGTGTGTGTGTGTGTGTGTGTGTGTGTGTGTGTGTGTGTGTGTGTGTGTGTGTGTGTGTGTGTGTGTGTGTGTGTGTGTGTGTGTGTGTGTGTGTGTGTGTGTGTGTGTGTGTGAAAAAAGTCTGACATGGTTTACTGCATCCGTTCAGCTGTTGTGATTCACTCTGATTTAAACGCTGTTCTATCCAGCTCTCCATCCCCTCTACCCTCTCCATAATTTTTTCCTTATCTCTCCCACTCTCCTCTGCAGGACAGTGAGACCAGAGGATAAGTCTTTTGCTGTGGGTGTTCAGTACATGCTCTTCAGAGTGCTGGGTGAGTTACAGTCTGAATTAAAAATGGATTAAATTTAGATTTTGTGTCACTGGCCTACACACAGTACCCCATAATGTCAAAGTAGAATTATGATTTTAGAAATTGTTACACATGAATAAAAATGAAAAGCTGAAAATGTTTTGAATCAATAAGTATTCAACCCATTTGTTATGGCAAGCCTAAATAAGTTCAGGAGTAACAAGTCACATAATGCTTAATAAGAAGTCATAAAATAAGTTGCATGGGCTCACACTGTGTGCATTAATAGTGTTTAAAATTATTTATATTTTTGAATGACTCCCTAATCTCTGTACCTCACACATAGTATTATCTGTAAGGCTCCTCAGTTGAGAAGTGAATTTCAAACACTGATTCAACTGCAAAGACCAGGGAGGTCTGGAAAATGGCTGTCTAGCAATAATCAACAACCAACTTGACAGAGCTTGAAGAATTAAAACATTTATAATGTGCAAATATTGTACAATCCAAGTGTGCAAAGCTCTTCGACTTACCCAGAAAGACTCACAGCTGTAATCACTGCCAAATGTGATACTAATGTGTACGTATTGGCTCAGGGGTTTGAATACTTATGTAATCAAGACATTTTAGTGTTTATTTTCATACTTGATTTTTTACAAATGTTCATATTTTTCTTCTACTTTGACATTAGAGTATTTTGTGTAGATCTATTACAATTAAATCCATTTTAATCCCACCTTTTAAAATAACAAAATGTGGAAAAGTCAAGGGGTGTGAATACTATCTGAAGACACTGTATATCAGCATTACACAGCCAGCCACACTCACCTCTTTGCCTTGGATCCCAAGAAATGTAGATAAATGACCTACAGTGATCGACTTTTCTGCTCGAGCAGACATCCATCATTTTAACAGCAAATGTCTGGGAAACTGCCTTTTAAATATTTAACCCTGAATTTGACTCTGTTTGTCCTGTTAGGTGACATTAAAGGTACAGTAGAGTCAGCAATATGACGTAGATGCACAAATCAAACAGCATAGTGGGTCAATTTCCACAACAACTAAAAGCATTGGAGCGCGATGCCAAACGTCTCTGCTGTTTTGGTCCCATGGCTACCACGTTATAAAAGTGTGACGCAAACTTGTGAGCATGCGCAGATACTGTGTGAGAGCGAAGTCTTGCATCTCACTCATCACAATATCTGCATTACTGCTGATGCAATGTAATTTAGCTGACTCTACCTTTAAGCTGGACCATGTACACTATGGAAATAAGACTCGACAGGGATAATTAACACAAAAACACTGCCACTCATAAAGAATCACCTCACAGGCGCTCATCCAAATGTCTGTTTACACAGTGTGTTTATAATTCTGTGTATGTGTGTCTCCAGCGTTCCTGCCAGCCCCAGTCCTGTATGGCACTGCCATAGACACCACCTGTATCATCTGGGGGAAGAAGTGTGGGAGGAACACGTCCTGTCACTACTACAACATGGACCTCTTCAGACAGAGGCAAGCGCCAACATATATGTCAGCCATGTCAGTCATTCTAGAAAGTATTTGAGATGTGCTTGATTTAGCATAGAGCAGTTATGGACCATTTTACCAGGCAAACTAAATCAAACACAGTTCAAGTATTTAAAAGTATGTCCAATACTGTATTTCTTAGACCCAGGCCTGTTATAGAGTAGTGGAATGTCTGATATTCTCCTTTCTCTTCTGTGTGCAGGTTCCTGGGTCTGCAGGCATTCTTTGTCACCGGAGCATTTGTCTGCTTCCTGCTCTCCCTCCTGGTCCTGAGACATAGAGCAGGAAAACAAGGCCAGCAGGCAGGACAGGGATACACTATGATTGACAGAGAGCAGAGTCCAGACAAGAACACTGCCTCCAATGAATTGCAGAGTATGGCAGCATAAGAGAGGCCTGATAGAGAAGGAGAAAAAGGAAGAAAGAAAGAACTGAATTGCGAACTGAGTAGAAAGTCTATTTCTATCCCCCAGAGGGTCATGATGAAAACTACAGAAATGAGAGGTGCTCCTTAGAATTCTCTCTCATTGAGAGTCCATCTCTTACTGTGTGTGTCCTCCATTTTGTCCATGGGAGGACTTGTTACTTTCTCTTCCTGACCCGTTGGCCAATGAGCAGTGCTTCGAAAGTGTTGGTGAAGCTACTCTGAAAATATAGGTTACCAAGCAGGCAATTACTTCACACTGGAAGAAGTTAAGCTACACTAAAGCTACCCTTTAAAAAAATATATAGTTTTATTAAACTAAAGTTACTTTGAAAAAGGAGTTCACTATATCCAAACTACTTGGTGAAAATGTATAAAAATAAAAATTATATCTGAAATGTCATAGACTACCAATTGCAATAACGCATCACTTTGGGGTATCAACAGAATGTGTAATTTTGCCTATTAATCACAAAACCTATGTATCAAGTGAGAATTAAGTAATGTGTGGCTCAATTGGCAGAGCATGGTGCTTGCAATGCCAGGGTTGGGGGTCTGATTCCCATGGGGGACCAGTACAAAAATGAATCCATTCTGAATAAGCGCGTCTGCTAAATGAAAAAAATGAATTAGGCAGGTGTGATGCAGAAAAAATGAAATGATTGACTACACTATGCAAAAAAGTAGGGTGGAGTTCCAGTAGTTAACTACACCCCTACATGGCAAAAAGTAATTAAGTGTGCAACTCTAGATTTCTTACATACTCATATTATTATTATTTGATTTCTTTAGCCCGCTCGAGCTTAAACGATTTAACACGAAACCAACTTCCAAATGCCCAGACTGCCCCAACTGGGGTTGCTTGAGAAAAAGATTTTTGATAACATTTGAACCATATCAATATTTAAATGAGCTCCCAATGCATTTCAATGGAAAAAAGGGTCACAGACTTCAATTGTAAAAAAATTAAAAAAATAAAAAAATAAAAAAGAGATTCTAGAGCAATCTCTATTAAGCTATTAACACCAAACCAACTTAGATTTCTTGTCAAAGGATTTTCTTATACTATGTATACTTTTTTTAACTATAACGATCTTAAATGTGCATAAATTAACATAAGTTTAAATGAGAACCATAGGAATATAAGGGTAGCTTATCAAAATGGACCAGTTCCTTGGCCAGTTAAGCTAAGCTACAAGACCAACTTTAAAACATTCAGGCTATACCTACTTCAAATTCTTTAAAATCTGTATTAACTATAACTACATGAATGTGTCCCACATTTGCATAAATTAAATCACCAACAGCAACTCATAGACCATTCAAACTACAGACACCAAACCAACTTTCACATGTTCAGGCTATCATAACTTCCAATTCTTAAAAACACGTATTAACTAGAACTATTCAAATTTGCATAAAATACCTCACCAACAGTAACTCTTGAACCATTCAAGCTAGAGACACCAAACCAACTGCCACATGTTCAGGCTAGCCTATACCTTTCTAGTTACCTACTAAAAATACTACCATATTTTAATTTAGTTCAAGTAACACCAAGCTACTGCAAAATGTATTTAAATTACTGCTTGAACTACATAGTTCCCTACTCCCAAAACTGTGCTTAGAGAAAGTACACTATTACTGCGCCCAAACTGACTGTAATAATGTGTACAGCAAGTGCTGTATCTGAGCCATGGCACTTTTACTATAGCATGTCATTCTCTGGGACCAGTCTGAGTGGTTCCCTATCCACTGAAACAGGGTCAGATCTTTTTCTATACCTCTTATGGTTAAGGTTAGGACTTGGGGAGTATAAGCTGATCCTAGACCTCTAGAGGATAATCTCTACCTATAGTGAGTATTGCAGGAGACACCTGATCTATGAACTGTAGATCAGCGTTATCAGACCAAAGAGAGCATTAGATAACCACACTTACCAAGCCAATGGTCTTCAGATGTTGGTTGTTTTTATACCATTTTTATATACCATATATTTTTCTACAGATTTAAAAAAAATCTTTTTGTCCTTTGTAAACAATATAAAGTGGTGAACGTATACTTTCAAAGAAAAGTATCATTATAGATTGAGGAAGTGCCTTACATATAAACAACTCCAATAATATATCATGCTTATAATCTTATCCTGTGAAGAAAAAAATGTAAATATTTTCACTACATTATATAAAGTGGAATTTATATTTGATGGACAATTCCACACAAGGCATCTGTTTCTCCATTGCTCTTGTCATGTAATGAGTTATGGTAGGCAAGCATTGTGAGTTCAAATGCCCTTTCCAAACAGGGAAGAAATCATGCACGTAATGAACTAATGTGAACCCATGTGACATGGAAGAGGGCATTGCTCTCCAAGGGGAGCGAGAGGCGGGAGTTGTTGTGAAACCTGAGCCAAGCATTTATAACTGCCATCCTGAGTGATGATACACAAGGTTAATAAACTCTATCAGCAGACATGTTCAGTCCTCATCCTTTCACTGCAGAAAAGGTTGTGTCAAGGAGTCATGCCAGGAGATGGCATGTTTTTACTTCATAGAGCAACTGTGTCTTGCTGACTTACTGTCTTAAACAGGTATGGGGTGACACAAGCTGGTGCATGAACGATTGTGAGTGTGGACCTGCCAAGACCTCCCTAACATTGATATATCTGATATCTGAATCTCAGAATATCAGAGTTAACATCTGGGAGTCCTGCCATGTCCCGCAGAGTCAAAAGGCAAAGAGGCCCAATTCCTGTTGTCATTCCAGAGAGACACATCATTCTTGAATTGTGAGCGTATCTGCTGGCTGGCTCTAACACTGCTGCTTCCAGAACACTATGTTGGGGTATAGGGGAGTGTGAGTGAGTGAGTGAGTGAGTAACTAGGCAGTTAAGTCAGTTAAGAACAAATTCTTATTTACAATGACGGCCTACCCTGGCCAAACCCGGACAACGCTGGGCCAATTGTGCACCGTCCTATGGGACTCCCAATCACGGGCCGGATGTGATACAGCCTGGATTCGAACCAGGGACTGTAATGACCTGATGAAGGCAATTCAATCTCCCGGTTAGTCACCAGTTAAAGTATCCTAGGGTAAGGATTTTTTGGGGATAGGTTCAATTAAATTTGTATACATTTATTACTTCTGCATAAGTAATTGAACATATACAAATTGTATTTTATTTATCTCTGACCCCTTAATGACCAGTCAGCTAGTCACAGAGGTGTGCTGGCGAGCGCGTCTGTCAACTGTCTTCAAATAATTTGTCAGAATTCTCCTCTCTAGTCTATGTACACAGACTAATCTTTACCTCAGCCACATCTCCCCTTATTTTATTCCATTGTGAAACTGCATCCCATGTCTGCACCCTGCTTCCTCTGTCTGTGTGTGTGTGTGTGCGTGCGTGCGCGACTTCCTCTTACAGAAAATCTGACCCATAGTGCTATGAAAACATGAAGTTGTGAAATGCTGAATAGTTTAAAGCCAAAGGTTAACCATGTTCACTGACAGGGATATGAATTAAAGTGCATAGTGACATTAAATAAGGTTGCCACCAATCAGAAATCACACTAGCCAACTGCTGACCTCCATATCTTCACAATGCAGCAGAATGCCAAACATGGCATTTCATGTGGAAAAACACATTGAAGTGTGCTACATGACCTCAGCTCTCCTCTCGGTAAATTAATGTCTCAATCTCAATAGTCTCACCTTGACTCCTCATGTTCTCTCCTCCTGTCTTCTCTCTGCCTCCTCAGTGCCTCCTCAGCGCTATCCCTGATAAAGGGCTCCCTCTAGTGGTCACAATGGGGGCCTGAGAGGGATGGCGTGGAGAGAGAGAGAGTGAGTCATGATTCACGCCTTCAAACTCAACTCTGGATCTCAAAGCCAGTCCCACTGCATTTTTTAATTGTTCCCCTCTAATCAGCGACTGATTTCTTCCAGGCATGGCTTTGGTTGTGTTTGTTCTGGGAAGGGTTACCGTGGCCACAGGAATCTCTTCCCAAACATGGAAAATGTATTTCGAATCAGCTCGTACAAGAAACATGACTTCATGCAAACACACCACACACACACACACTACACATACTCTTCATCTATGTTTAATTTGAAAGATACTCTGATGTACAGAGAAGAATGAGAAGAGTATATGTGACCCGTTCCAGGAAGCTAGGCGTATGTTCCACGTCACTACTTCACAGGAGAGGCATTTGAACGTACATTTCCTTTTATCAAAATGCATTTTTTGGTAGAAATGCCTTCTGGAACATGTGAACTTCCATGTGCCTTAATAACAGACTTGTATGCCATCTGTGAATATGAATACAATTGTTAAATTACGAGCCTAGTTGGTTTAGCCACAGAAAAAGACAGCAACCTCCCGCTATCCATGATTGGTTGAGATAATGAGTGGGCTGGACATGCCGAGAGAGGCGTTTGGATTGGTTTGCCATATAGCTCGCTTCTGTCTATTTGAGCTGGTCAGTATGTGTAGGTAATCCTGTCCAACGTGGATTTTTTTTAATGTATCACGTAGTACAGGTATTCCCAAACTGGGGTACGCGCAATGCCGTCAGGGGTATGCCAAATAAAAAAATTATCTTCACATTTTCAAACAGTACATTTATAATGTCAAATGGGGCTATACATTTGGGTGAGTTTTTTTTCCCGCACCTAAGTTGCCTCGTTTCACTGCCAAAAATAAAAATTAAGCCATCTAGGTGTTCAGCGAAATAACACAATGTCAAATACAGGTAGCCTAGTCAAATAATTAACATCCAATCACATTAACCGATCGCGGGAATTCCACTAACGGTCCGTATGTAGCCAAACGTAGCTGCTGCCATTGTTGGTATCTGTACTGATGGTGCAAAAGCCATGACAGGGAGACATAGTGGCGTGCAAGCAGTTGCTCCCGATCCCACTTGGGTACACTGCAGTATCCACCGAGAGGCTCTTGCTGCCAAGGGAATGCCTGACAGCTGTTTTTTCTCACCTGAATGATCTGAATCTAGGATTACAGGGACTCTCCGCAACAATATTCAATGTGCGGGACAAAATTGAGGCTATGATTAAAAAGTTGGAGCTCTTCTCTGTCTGCATTAACAAGGACAACACACAGGTCTTTCCATCATTGTATGATTTGTGCGCAAAAGTACTCAAGCTTGCGGACAATGTCAAATGTGATATAGCGAAGCACCTGAGTGAGTTGCACAATTATGCAGGTACTTTCCCGAAACGGATGACACAAACAACTGGATTCATTATCCCTTTCATGCACTGCCTCCAGTCCACTTACCGATATCTTAACAAGAGAGCTTCATCAAAATTGTAACAATGGGTTCTATGAAAATTATATTTAATCAGAAGCCACTGCCAGATTTCTGGATTGGGCTGCGCTCAGAGTATCCTGCCTTGGCAAATCGCGCTGTTAAGACACTGATGCCTTTTGCAAACATGTACCTACACTACCGTTCAAAAGTTTGGGATCACTTAGAAATGTCCTTGTTTTCCATGAAAACATACATGAAATGAGTTGCAAAATGAATAGGAAATATAGTCAAGGTTATAAATAATGATTTTTAATTGTGTCCTTCAAACTTTACTTTTGTCAAAGAATCCTCCATTTGCAGCAATTACAGCCTTGCAGACCTTTGGCATTCAAGTTGTCAATTTGTTGAGGTAATCTGAAGAGATTTCACCCCATGCTTCCTGAAGCACCTCCCACATGTTGGATTGGCTTGATGAGCTCTTCTTACGTACCATATGATCAAGCTGCTGCCACAACAGCTCAATAGGGTTAAAATCCGGTGACTGTGCTGGCCACTCCATTATAGACAGAATACCGGCTGACTGCTTCTTCCCTACATAGTTATTACATATTGTGGAGCTGTGAGACACAGTGGAGGAGGAAATTGGCTCCAATTAAGCTCCGTCCACAGTGTATGGCATGGCGTTGCAAAAAAGAGTGATAGCCTTTCTTCTTCAAGATCCCTTTTACAAATCTCCCATTTTATCACCACCAAAGCACCCCCAGATCAACACATTAACTCCACCATGCTTGACTGATGGCGTCAAGCACTCCTACAGCATCTTTTCATTTTTCTGCGTCTCACAAATGTTCTTCTTTGTGATCTGAACACCTCAAACTTAGATTTGTCTGTCCACTTTTTTCCAATCTTCCTCTGTCCAGTGTCTGTGCTCTTTTGAACATCTTAATCTTTTATTTTTATTGGCCAGTCTGAGAGTTGCAAAGAAACAGACATCTCTGCCTAGAAGGCTAGCATCCCGGAGTGTTTTGTGGGTACTATTTAATGAAGCTGCCAGTTGAGGACTTGTGAGGCATCTGTTTCTCAAACTAAACACTCCAATGTACTTGTCCTCTTGCTCAGTTGTGCACCGGAGCCTCCCACTCCTCTTTCTATTCTGGTTAGCGTCAGTTTGCGCTGTTCTGTGAAGGGAGTAGTACACCGCGTTGTACAAGATCTTCCGTTTCTTGGCAATTTCTCGCATGGAATAGCCTTCATTTCTCAGAACAAGAATAGACTGATGAGTTGCAGAAGAAAGGTCTTTGTTTCTGGCCATTTTGAGCCTGTAATCGAACCCACAAATGCTAACGCTCCAGATACTCAACTAGTCTAAAGAAGGCCAGTTTTATTGCTTCTTTAATGAGCACAACAGTTTTCAGCTATGCTAACATAATTGCAAAAGGGTTTTCTAATGATCAATTTGCCTTTTAAAATGATAAACTTGGATTAGCTAACACAACGTGCCATTGGAACACAGGAGTGATGGTTGCTGATAAATGGGCCTCTGTACGCCTACGTAGATATTCCATTTAAAAAATCAGCCGTTTCCAGCTACAATAGTCATTTACAACATTAACAATGTCTACACTGTATTTCTGATCAATATGTTATTTTAATGGACAATTGTTTTTCATTTTTTTCATAAACAAGGACATTTCTAAGTGACTCCAAACTTTTGAACGGTACTGTATGTGAGTGTGGATTCTTGTGCCTCAATAGCATGAAAACTAAATACAGGCACAGACTGTGTGTGGAAAATTATTTAAGACTGAGTCTCTCCGATACAACCCAACATTGCAGAGTTATGTGCATCCTTCAAGCACACCCTTCTCATTAACCTGTGGTGAGTTATTCACAATTTTCGATTAACAAAAAGGCTTTATATGTAAGATGGTTAAATAAAGAGCAAAATGATTGATTATTATTATTTGTGCCCTGGTCTTATAAGAGCTCTTTGTCACGTCCCACGAGCCGGGTTGTGACAAAAACTCACACTCATTCTTATGTTTAAGAAATGTATCGTATAGTGTGTGTGTGTGTGTGTTTGTGTGTGTGTGGCAGGCTTACAATGATGGCAAAAACAACATTTGAGAGTTCGCTGACCCTGGTGCTAGAGGAGGTACGCAGCTGGAGGTTGAATGTTTGAAGAGGTACGGGACTATAAAAAGTTTGGGAACCACTGGCACAGTAGAAGGGCAACCTTGGCATCCATGACAGGGAGAGGCGTCCATCCATCTAGCTAGCTTCATACTGTTAGCTAGCTAGCTAAAGTTAGCTGGCTGGCTCACTCGCTAATGTTATGTGTATGATCTTATTATTTGTATCTCAGAGCCATTTGCTTTGCTAGTTATAGCCCAATGTTAGCTAGCTAACATTGAACCTGGTTGGTTAGCTACCTGCAGATTAATGCTGGGTAATAACATCATGAGTTGGGATTATGGTTCATTGTTTACCTAGCTAACTAGATGTCTTAACAAAAGACTCCACTATGCAAGTATCCATTTCAATAGAAATTCACTGCCACAACCGTTGATAGACATAGGTGGTAAATTCGCTCTGGCTATCTACTTCGAGTGTGCCAGAGTTCAGAATAACTGCTCAACACCCGTTGAATATAGCCGTTGTCAGTAAACGTTGACAAAAAAAGTGTAAATTGTTGCCAACAGCACAGTTGCAGTCACCAACGCTCTGGATAACATGAAAACAGCCTAACCAGCTCTGCAAGGGTGAGAAAATGGTCAGTGAGCTGTTCTCTCATTTGTGTCTGGAAGTAGCTAGCCAACGTTAGCTTGGGTGCCTGACTGTTGTTGTTGTTAGGACAGAACGCTCGGCTAAAGCTTAAGAGTGTGTGAACGATGCTGAATGGGTGTAGACAATGTGCAGCTCTCCAGTAGGTACCAAATATTCAAAGGCCATTTTCTCAAAAGTGAGGTTAAGTTAATCAACTTTCAAAGCAGAATTACTTTCCCATTGTTCCTCAAATGCAGTGCATGATATACAATTTTGTCGCTCTGTGTCTCTGCTTTTATCCAATGTAAAAAACACAATTTCAAATTTTGCTACATAAGACCGAATCAAGGCGGTCGGTCACATATGTTTGTGTTAGTCCTTTAAATTTTGTTTACCAGCACAATAGCTAAGGAAAGAGCATCCAAGAGTCCAATTTCTTTCCAACATAACCCAACCCTTTACTGGAAGCAGCTATAGTATGTCAACTGGATAAAGTTATACAACTCCCTCTATGGAGTCAGACAGACAAACAGAAAGACTTAACTTCAATGTTTATTTCTTGCATCGCAATTGACAATATTATGAAGAGTATGTTTTGGGTTAAAGTATGTGCCTCTATTTAAAAATTATGAGAGGTGTAATTTTCAATCACAAATTATTTTCCCTGAAAACAACTTGAGACTATCAGTTGTGAGTGTTCAGACTTTTGGTCTGAACTTTTAGTCTGAATGGTATGCATGGTTTTCATACATGATTAAGAAACTGTATTATATGATCAATGGTTAAATCTAGCTGCTTATCCACCCTCTCATATTGTGCATTTATGACACAAAGAAGCTTAAGCTTAACGATGGCTGATACCCTCCTAGGACCTGCTTAGGATCCAGTGTGTGTCTGTGTTAATATCCTCAGATTGCGTGGGTTGACCACCTTGCCAATAAAGAGCAGTGCCCCCGAGGCCTCATCCCTCACCAGGAACAGGAAGGGATGGTCCACGCAGTACGAAAGGGGTGTGGAGGCGGGGTGGGAGCTGGCATACTGGGTGCCCTCTGGGGCCATCTCCATGACAACCTTATGATTGAGGCTGCCGAGCTTCGCCGCCTGAGACGTGATCTTAGTCAGGTCCGTGTCTGCCAGAAATTCGTCGAGACCTGGAGAAAGAGGATATGAGAGATGTGAAGGCAGAAGAACAAAATGAAGGCCGAGAGGAAGAGAGAAGGAGGGAGGTGAAGAAACTCACCCAGGTCAGTGAGGAGTGACAGGAGGTCAGTGGAGTAGCTGAATTGTAGGACAGGCAGTGTGAGGGCCGTCTGCATGGGGTGAAGGGTCATGGAGAGGTCCTGAACAAACTCAGCTGTCAGGCTCTCCTCCACCAAGGTCATGTTCTGAGTGACATCATCAGGAAGGAACACAAACATGCTGACGTCATAATGCATCTGAATCTGAGCAATCTGGAGAGAAAGGGAGGGGGGGGGGGGTCATCAATAAATGTTTTCCCTGAGGCAAACTTGATAACTGGCTAGTTAAGAAAGTAATGACCACTGGAAAAAGCATAACTGCTGAATATACTGCATCTGTACTCACTGTACAGCCCAGGTCTGGGTCTACACCCATCTTCACCGGGTAATTGTTCTGCTGCATCATGGAAATGCGGGTGGGAGCCTCTCCAACAAGCTGGAAGTCCTCCATCCCTCCACTCTGACTGAACCGAGTCATCCGCTTCACTACACACACACACAAACAGCATGTTACAAACAGCACCCCATAAACAACTGCACACTTTGGGGAGAAGGGTAGAGAATTGGACTGCAGACAGACTGTCCTTACCTTTGAAATAGGCGGCGCCCAGAGGAACCACACCAGAGTTCCGTCCCAGGGGCTTGGACATGAAGCGGTTGACCTTGCCGCCCGTCTGCTGTTTGACCCAATCATTGATCTCATTCACATCTTTAGCCCCGCCCATCAGAGTCTTGGGCCGCACACCATACTGCTTCTCCACCACGCCGAAGTATTACTGCTTCAGACGCAGTCCTAGAGAGATACACACAGCTCAACAAATAAACACACAATCAAAACACACACAGACTGATCAAAATTATCTGAGACACATGCATGCTTACACACACACACACACACACATTCACTCACTGCGGGCCAGGTAGACACGTGCAGCAATGCTGAGGCCTTAGCCAGGTGCTCTGAGTGAGGCAAGTAGGTCTCTGAGAGTGTCATGGAGCTGAGGGTCCTGCAGTGTGTGATACCTCAGAGCTCTGTATAACCACCTCTCTGAACGATCCGGAGACGCTCCTGAGAGAGAGATCAATATGTAATTACAATTTTGCCAATTAAATACCAGATAAATAGCAGACAGTGATATAAAGTATAACAGTGTTGAGGCTTACTAACCCATGGATAGCTGAGTGAGCACTGCAGAGATGCTGATGGGGGCCAGGAACACGTTAGTCTTGGGGTCGCGACCCGCCAAGGTCCGAAACAGGTTGTAGCATAAGTCAGAGGTGGCAGCGGTCATCTTTGCTCTGGGCGTGGTAAAGAGCTCCACAGCTTCCTCAACCCCTCCCGCCTCCTCTGTCTCCAACTGCATGGGATTGGTCAATCGAAAGACACAGGAAGAGAGAGAGGAGGGTTATTGACATGGCTTGTTCATGGAGAATGAGAAAAATAAGGAGATAGAGAAGTGATGTGACAAAAGGTGATGCTGTTCGGGATTGGCAAGCCAGAATGAAAATTGAGGGACGTAGAGATGGAGAGACTGTGGTGAATCTAGAGGAAGATGAGAGAGATGAAGTGTAGAATAGGAAAGCCAAAGGGACGGAGTGAATAAAAGACATGAGAGCATAAGAAAGAATTGAGAGTGAAAACAGCGATGTTGGTGTATCACCAACTGAGCATAAGAGGGAGAGGAGGAACCCCAAACACAGCAACAGGGTCGTCCGCATCATCCTGCAACACAAACATTATTATTATTATTCAAACATACACTCTCTCCATTGAGAATGCTTTTTAGTCCAGGGCCTAGGCTTAATCTGTGTCAGGGAAACTGGCCCATTGTGTGTGAGTCAGATTTTTTGACTGTGAGTGTGAGGGAGAACGTAGTTTTAACTTATGATAAACCCTGTCAGCATCTCTTCTTTTCGAAAAGAATTAAACATTTATGGCAATTTAGCTAGCTAGCTTGCAGTTGCTAGCTAACTTGTCCTATTTAGCTATTAGCTAGCTTGCAGTTGCTAGCTAATTTGTCCTATTTAGCTAGCTTGCAGTTGCTAGCTAACTTGTCCTATTTAGCTATTAGCTAGCTTGCTGTTGCTAGCTAATTTGTCCTGGGTTGTTATTTTACCTGAAATGCACAAGGTTCACTACTCAGACAATTAATCCACACATAAAAATGTCAACCGAATCGTTTCTAGTCAACTCTCCTCCTTCCAGGCTTTTTCTTCTTTGGACTTTATATGGCATCTAACTTTCATAATAAGGTGTATTACCACAACCGACCATCCGACCTCAGTTCATCTTTCAATCACCCACGTGGGTATAACCAATGAGGAGATGGCATGTGGGTCTATGCTTTTAAAAGACAATGAGGAAATGGGAGAGGCAGGACTTGCATCGCGTTCGACGTCACAAATAGAAGTAAGTTCTAGTTTAGCGCTTGCCAACGCAGACGCTCGTTGGTGCATGCGAGCATTGTGGGTGCATTGATTGAATAACATGTGTGTAAATTTATTTGGAACGCTCGCGCACGCGACGGGTCCGGTTTGGGTAGCGTGTAAACCATGTAATATATCCCAAACTTCTGGCTCTCCACACACACAGTGTGCGAGCATTGTGGGTGCAATGATTGAATAACATGTGTAAATTCATTTTGCAACGCTCGCGCACGCGACGGGTCCGGTTTGGGTAGCGTGTAAACCATGTAATATATCCCAAACTTCTGGCTCTCCACACACACAGTGTAGCTAACGCACAACAGAAGCAGAGGCAGACTGTTCACACCTGTTTACTAGCTAGTAACACAGCTAGTAATGTTAATGAGCTTTGTGGATAGGGTCATACAGAGTCCAGAGAGGTGAGCAGACTCATTGACACAGACAGAGAAGTGACAAAGTGAAAGGTCACAGGAGGTGGAGATCAGAGATTATGGAGAGTTTGAGGATGCTTTTTCAGACCACACACAAACACATAATAGTAGTATAACTCTGCCAGTTCTCATTCAACACCCCCGCTCATTCTTTCCTTCTCCCTCTCACATTCTCTTTTACCCACACACACATACTCTCTTGTTCCCTCAGCACATCTGGTTGTCATTGAGCTTCTCCTGGTTTCCCTGATTAAAAAAAACATCCATCACTGAACCTCAGACCACACACTTCTCTCAATTCCTTTCTTCTTCTCCACCTCTCTCTGCAGGCCTGATGGTTAACCCAGGCACTTCATCTCTTTCCAACATGAAGTAGCCAGCCAAACCCACAGAGAGACCTCTCTGTACCGAGGCTGCCCTCTACCACACAACCGTACACAATCACAAGCATGGTAAATTACCACAATGTTTGGCTAATGGTACTATAGGTCATCTTGTTTTTCCGGGTTTTTTTATGGGGGGGGGGGGCAGTGCACAAAAAGTTTTGTTTGGACACCAAACCACTGCTCTCCTACACATCTATTGACTCCCATACTTTCAGGCCATGAACAATGAATCTCCTGCCATGAGTGTCTATATCTTGCAGGTCCTGAGGTACGGACCACTATGGACACAGCATTCTTCACATCACCTTGCATATGGAGTCTAGACATGTCTTTTCTCTATTAGACAAGTTTGCAGTTGATTCAAACAATCTTGAGTGGTTACTGTGATATAGAACTGACTAAAAACAGGGACAATTAAACAAGTTGTTTGGGCTCTGGGGAAGGTTGGTCTTGGCGTGTTTCCCTTGGCGCCCAGCTCAGCAGCTTGAATGGAAATTCTGAACCAGTGAAAAGTAGCCTACTGGAAATGGGACCAGTGGACCAAATTCACCATAACATTGTGCACGTGTTTAAGTCAAAAGCATGGATTATTCACTCCTGATATGGAAATTAAGTTATCCCATAAAATGAAGGCTTCAAACCACTACAAAGCCTGAATAAAAAGCTTTACAGAAAATCCTGATTACTAATAGGTGTTATTAGGTCTACTCCGTTCTGTAAAGGTTGTTGCACAGGAGGTTCTGACTGGAGAAAAGAAAAATAACGTTAAGGTTTAGTGCCCGAGTCTTTCATACCGTGCAATCGACCTTCATAAAACATCCCATATGATGCGTAAAGGTGACTAACCTTTAAGCGCGATTATGGGCCACGTCGCCCGCCCGTGTGTCTCCAGCAGCCGTCTCTCGGGTGGAGTGCTGAATATTTCCGGGCGATGCACACAGCTGTGTATAGCAGCCGTGGAGCCAACTTTCCCCCGCCCAGCTCTGACGTAGCAGAGGATACAGCCGGTTGGGTTTGCCAAGAAGTGGGATGGCTGTTTTGAGCGCAAGGCACATTAATGGTCCCTTCTCTCCACCGCCCTAACATGACAAATTTGACGCGCAATCAATTGACCTAAAAAGTAAATTATTTGTTGAATTGCAATAATGTGCTGGAGAAGAGTTAATGCTGCAATATGTAACTTTTTGGGCGACCCAACCAAAATCAATTATAGATCTCACTCATTGAATGCAAGTCTAAGCAGTAGAAGCATTTTATGTCTATGCTATTAGTTCTGTCTTACTTTTGTACACCAGCGACAAACAGCCGATATATATTTTCTAGAACCAAAAATATTGATTTCACACTGGTTTAGATGGTACAATGATTATCTGCACTATACTTGCTTGTTTTGTCAAACTGAAATCAAGCGAACTATTAGATTTTTAGCAACCAGGAAATTGCAATTCCTGAATATTTAAATGATAATTTGAGGTATAAGGCCTAGCATAAACCCATTTAAAATAAAATAATCAGTTCTTATACCAAAACTCCAGTAACATGATCACATCCACTACTAAGACATTGATTTCATCCCTTTTCTTTAATCAATACCAGAAGTGGGAATAATCAGAATGAGAAAGTATGACAAAGCACAAATAGTGTAAGACAGTGCACAACCAAGTGTAAAAAAAAAAAAAAAGTGTTCATCCACACAGTAGTATGGGACAGGTCCATGGTCTCTCCTAAATCAGGGGGCATACACTTGGGAGGGACTGAGAAGTCAGGTGTCTAGGCATAGGGGCTGGGGTTGATTTTGGTCTGGGAACTGTGCCAATGGATTTGCTATATGTGACCCGCTGGTTGGGTTGTATTGTTCAGGGCAGAAAAGTGAGAGATGGGTTGGGGCAGGCTGGGCATCAAAGTTGGTTTAGGAAGGAACTGTATGAGAGTGGGTGGCACAAGTACTAGATCTTTGCCCTGCCATTTGGGTGTTGGAGTTTCCCCTCCACTTCATTCAGGGGGTGCTGATGCACCTCCCTCCAGCAGGGGCGCCACACTGCATTCTCTCACTATGGCTGGTCAAAGTACATTGTTGCTGCTATGGGGACCGTCGCTCTGTATGTTGTTACTATTAGTGCTGTCACTTTGGGTATTGTTGCCATGGGGATCATCACCGAGAAGACCGTCAATGTGCATTGGGCTGGTGTCAGGGGCAGGGTTAGTGACAGTGCCCAGGAAGAGGGGAGCAAGGGAGGCGTGGTCTACCAGGGCGAACAGAAAGGGGGAGTTTACGAAGAAGATGGGAACGGAGCGCATTATGGTAACAGAGGTGGCTGCAGATGCGTCGGCCCCTTCCTCACTGAGCTCCACCCCGCAAGCGTGACGCACACTGGACACCTGCAGAGGAACCGCCGAGATACCGGACAGATCAGGACCAGAGAACAGAGATCCCAAACCTGAGAGAGAAGAGAGTTTGATTGAGCATTCTTCCATCCTATACTGTTATTGACTGCTGTAAAACACCTGTCTGTTTCTAGCTCACTTAACTCATGGAATAGTTTCAGACCTGAGAAGAAACTCCTGGCCAAAACTATTACCTTTCTCTGCTAGTCTCTAGAGACTGGATGCCTCCCACAAATTACCAATGTTCCAGATTGCACGTCTGTACTAAGACCAATGTCAGTTTGGCAGAGAGGAAAGAGCAGAGTAGGGCACCGGATAATCCATCAAGAGCCCCACCGCAAACATTTTGGCAGTTAGCTAGGAACTTGCAGAGAATCAACTGAGTAGTTTGCATGCGCCATGACATTAGCGTTACAAGCTTACAACCACTGACCGGCTGTGGCAAAAATGACCGCATTGTGTGTACACCTCATGTTTGAGGGGATTATTCATTTATTTTTTGCCCCACCTACCCAAACTTGTGATTTGTTGGGAGTGTCATCTGTCTGAATAGCACCCGAATTGGCGAAGAAAATCCAACATGACTCCCAGACCTAGTGCGATGGTCCTAGGTCTGGAATTTCCTAGATCACTTCTGTGCTCACCCATGCTGGACAGCGCCTCCTGTAGCTCTTGACGGTACTGCAGGGTGAACTTTGGCAGTTGGACCTGCATGGTGCTCTCCTGAGGTAGACGCCTGTACAGGTCCGAGATGTTCAGCTTTGCCACCAGCGATGACACATTTCCTCTTCCTGGCAACGGCATCACTACTAGGAAGCTGGTGTTTCCCTTAAACAGAAAACGTGCAACCTGCAAACACAGGAGAAAGGGGGGTCGGAGATAGATTTTAGAATGGGAGAATGCACAAACCGCACTGTAGATATTAAGAGAAAGGTGGACAAGGACGTTATTTATTATCAATGTTTCAGGAGCAAAACTCCAGTAGGATGTCAAAATATAGAGATGATTAAGACAGCAACAGTGCAGAACAGCCAGCCCAGCTTACCTGAGCTCCAAGCTCCCCATCTTCTAACAGGCTCAGTGGGTACTTGGCTGAGCGCATCATGTCCACATGGACAAAGTTCTTGTTGTCCAGGTAGAATTCCCCCTTCTGTGTGAGCTGAGGGTCGAAGCGAGCCTCCCACTCACCTACCAGAGACAACAAGCCACAGTTGTAATGGGTAGACACTTTTGTATGGTATACAGTTTCCAAACCTTTATTTTAAGACAGGGAGTGAAAGGGTGTACCTTTGAAATGCACAGCATTGATAAGCATTAGCACCATGTCGTGCGGCATACTGGGCAGGAAATTGGTCATGTGACCTTTGGTGGCCTCCTCCACCCATTGGTTGACCTCCTCCACTGAGATCAGGGGGGCAGGCTCTGATCTGTACCTACGCAGGGATTCTGCAATAAAGGACTGGTACACCTCAAACTCTGAGAGAGAGGTGAACACAACATATACCAAGTGTCAAAAAAATGGTAAGACCTTAACAGCAGTTACAATGGATGTGCTTTATATTTATGTTAGTAGATTGCCATTTTCTGGCACAGAGCTGCAGCGCTGACATCTACTCATCCTGGAAGCACACACACCTGGGCGCAGGTACATGCGTGTGGCCACCTGTAGGGAAGTGTTGGTGAGGTGTTGGAGCAGGCTGCCCAAGGTGTGATGGTAGCAGGGTACGGTGTGGGCATGTAGAGAACTGAGCAGCAACTTCTGGGTCTCGTTGTGAGCTCCTGATAGGGGCAACAACCATGTTGAGCACATTAAGTCTTGGAGATAAAAGCTAACAAACACACACATACAATCTCAAGTACTCTTAACATTATACATGAACTCTCACATGCCTCACCCAATGAGAGCTGTGCCAGTGCGAGGGCCACACTTAAGGGTGATATGATGACGTTGGGCTGCTCCGGCCCTGCCTGCAGGCTGTCCAGTAGCTTCCGGCCCAGTCTCTCAATAGTACCTCCTACAGACCGCCAGGCCTCCTGGCTGAACACCTGCTCTCCACAGGAGTGGTCCTTGGGAGCTACCATACCAGTTTCATCCTGAGAGAGCAAGAGAGAGGGTCTAGAGGTTAGACTATAAAGACCAGGGTAGGGTTAGGGTGCTAAAAGGTTAGATATTTAAGAAAGGTTGATGTGTTTCAGGGTAGGGTTATGGTTTGCCCTCTTACAGTTAGTCCCTGCCGACAGAGGCAGAGCAGCAAGAACACAGCCAGATACAGCACCATATCCCAACAGATAGCCTGCAAAACAGAACAAACCTGTACAATAATGTAAGGTTACAGGTTCAAGGCCCATTTAGGGGAAAGTCTGAGGCAGATATAAAAAAAACATTTTTTTTAAAGTTTAGGTTTGCTTGTATAGAAATAGATAAGTACGCATACTAAACAGCATGGATACCCAAAGGTTTTCTTGGGCCTTAGTTCCTTTCTAAAGTGCAACAGTGCTTTCACATGACTAGATTGACCAAGTTAAGATACAGTGACCAAAAACAGTGACAACCAATACTTCCCTTAAGGGAGGACACGATCAACACTGCTTGGACCCAAAACCAACAAAGCCTCTCCCAACACAAATCAACTGGAAACAACTTTTCAGAACAATGGCCACACCCCAAACATTTCTTCCCAGACAGCATGAGCATGTTCACAAAAATGGTTGCTCACAGAATTCACACTTGGTTGCTCACAGAATTCACACTTGACGTCACACCGCCTTCACAAACAATGGCTGTTCCCGTACCAAGCTCTAACATGAAATTGACTCTACGGTGCTTTTATACATTTACATGTTCAACACCAATTATAGTCCCCTGAGAAACATGGACCGAAACGATGGTTCCTACCCTGTCACAGTAACTTTGATATTTAAGATTCAATAACAGTGATTATCAATGCATAGCAATTATTGAACCACTCACTTTTACAGAACAATAACAAAGTACCTATTGCTGCTGGACATGGGACCACTGATTGGCTGAGAGGAAAAGAGAGACAATCAAAATCAGGACTGCTTGGCTAGTGGTCAGTGTGGCGCAGCATAAGCCTGGTTCTACAGTGCAGAGATGGGTGGTGTTTTGCTCTGGGACCGCAAGTGTTTGTCAGAGGGCCAAAGGTTTCTGTTTTACTTCTGAAGTCCACAAACACCAAACAGTGGTCTCACTACTGCAACGGTATCTCTACGGATGCATGGTAGTACTAGTGTTTATATATATATATATATGACTCTGCATAGAATCATTAGCATTCATAGACGTAGTAGAAATAGTGGTAGTGGGGATATTTATTGATTGGTGATTTTAGTGTACATTTACATTTACAACGGGCTCTGTAGTCTTATTTACAAAAAAACTGTTTGTGCTATTATTATATCACTAGTAAACTAATAGCTACAGCCGTACATCTAAATCATGGTCCAAATAGCTTTAAATAAAAAGCACTTACTATAGTAGAATTATATGGTTTCATGCACTGTGCCAAAAAACCTACCAACTACCCAACACCACAATCCCTTCCAAGCCTCTATCAAAGTGAATCGATATGGTAAAAACTTACCCAGCCGATGTTTGGTCAGGGGATAGGTAATATAGGCAAATAGGATTAGGATATAGACAGACAGACAGACAGGCACGGTGAGTGTTCCCTTAGCTGGATCCTGTAGTGCACAGTACTCTACATTGTCAGCCATCCCATTGGCCAGTTAATGTTCAACCCTGCATTGATTCAGCAGAGCGACTACTCTACCAGAAAATGTAAATAGTAACATTTGTGACCCACAGGTCAAACCTACCTTTATAAGAGCTTTGGCTCCACAACCCAGACAGAGAGCACTGAGCAGCATCATTCCTTCCCTCTCTCATTCCTTCTCTCTTTCCTTCCTTCCCTCATTTCACAGACATATCACTGATCTGAAACATTTAGCAGGTGTAATTCATGTAAAAGTTCCCAGTAGCACAATATTTTTCACCTTTCTGCTCTCATCAGATCAGTGGTATCCCTGAGGGAGGAGGACAGATGCATTTTGAAATGTCCAAATAAGAGGGACCCTTACAATGAGAATCTTAATATCTACCAGTCTAGTAAGGACGTCTGTGGCAGCATTTACACAGGCAGCACAATGCTGATCTTATTGTCAGTAGTAGTTTTTTTGACCAATCAGATCAGCTCCAAATAAGATCAAATGTGAAAAGATCTGATGTCAAAAGACCAATTAGTGGGGGAAATATCAGAATTGGGCTGCCTGTGTAAACACAGCCTCAGTTTCTCTATTTATCTCAGCGAAAGATGCGGGGTGTGGTTAGAATTGTGATATTAATCTCTCTGACCTACAAACACATTTTCCTAGAAAGAGTTTGCAAACCCTCACAGATAGCTCTACAATAGTGGCACATGTCAAATGTCCGCCTACTGAAGTGTCTGTGACCATGAGAGTTGATATGTTCCAATATTATTAACACATGCATGTACTTTATTTACAGCACTGTGTCTCCCTCTATCAGCCCTAATGGAGGAAACCCAACATAAGCACTGTAGAATGTTTCTATATGAATCAGAGTTGCTATTATATCATTTTGGGTCTAATCCTAATCCTCTGTCTCTAGCGAGCCCTTCAGGTAAAATAGAGTAAACACAGAGGGTGTAGTTTGGGGAGGGGGTGGGGGATATTGTTTTTCTTGCACAGACCGCCCCATTCCAGCCCTATGCCCACACAAGACCTTGGCACAACCGTTGCCACCCCACAATGCACCTGTGAATCAGGCCATCACCTGCTCAGCCCCCTTGGGGTGGTTTGGGGTGACTGTCTGTTTACTGCCTTCCATTAGGGTAGCATAAAGGACACCAACTCACAGCCTCCACATGTTAACTCACAAGCCAATTGATTGTGTTATGTATACAGGCAGGACTCTGTCAGCAAAACTGATTTAGACCTTTACCTGCTACAAATAGCTGACTGCAGAGAACAAGTAGCCTTCTGCACATGGAAATCCTGGCCCTGAAATGCGGGAAAGGAGGTTTTCACTGATTGGATTACACTGACAATGAAGTAGATGATTGGCCATATTGTATGAAGGATGACCTGCAAGGGGTTCTCCATGTTCAAATAAAATTGAAGAAAATGATCTCTGTTTCAACTCTAATTTCTCAGACCATCTTGGCTATTTCAAGTGACATATCGTGATAAGGACTGAGTGTATGTACAAAAATGGCCATAGGGTGGCAGTGTAGGATCTGAAGTCATGTGTGTGTGTGTGTGTGTGTGTGTGTGTGTGTGTGTGTGTGTGTGTGTGTGTGTGTGTGTGTGTGTGTGTGTGTGTGTGTGTGTGTGTGTGTGTGTGTGTGTGTGTGTGTGTGTGTGTGTGTGTGTGTGTGTGTGTGTGTGTGTGTGTGTGTGTGTGTGTTTGTGTTTTTGTTTAACTATCCTTGTGGGGACAAGAAGTCCTCACAAGGATAGTAAAACAAGAAAAGTTGTGCTGGTCCCCACGAGGAAAAATTATATTTTAGGCTTAGGTTTACATTTAGGGTTACAGTTAGGGTTAGGGTTAGAATTAAGGTTATGGTTACGGTTTACAGTTATGAGTTAGGGTTAGGTATTATTTTTGCAGTTAGGGTAAGGTGTTTGGAGTTAAGGTTAGACTTAGGGTTAAGTTCTGGTTATGGTTATGGTTGGGTGCCCATTTCAAACGGCCTCGTACTCAATTCTTGCTCGTACAATATGCATATTATTATTACTATTGTATAGAAAACACTCTCTAGTTTCTAAAACCGTTTGAATTATATCTGTGAGTAAAACAGAACTCATTTGGCAGCAGACTTCCTGACCAGGAAGTGGAAAGTCTGAAAACGATGCTCTGTTCTAGGGCCTGCCTATAAATGGGCATGACACGTATTAGTATACATGCACGTCATACACCTTCCACTAGATGTCAAGAGGCAGTGAGAGAAGAAATGGGGTGATTATCTTGGTCTGAGGTGGAACAAATCCTCTTGGAATGACGTGTCACCCATTTCCTGTTTTCTGGAAAGCGCGAGGATGGACCTGGAATTGCCTTCTGGAAAGCTGTCGTTATAGGCGACTACTATCTCCGGCTTTGATTTTATTTGATACATGTCACAATATCATCGTAAAGTATGTTTTTTCAATATAGTTTTATTAGATTATTGAAATTTATTCAGGACGTTAGGCGTGTTGCTTTGTCTGCTATGTTCAGGAAGGAGAGCTTCGCGCCACTTTGCTAGCTTTCTGTGCTAATTGACTGGAGAAGAGGACGTTCTAAATCCAAACAACGATTGTTCTGGACAAAGGACCCCTTGTACAACATTCTGATGGAAGCTCATCAAAAGTAGGACCCATTTTATGATGCTATTTCATATATCTGTCGAACTGTGTACTATTAGTTTTGCGCCCAGGTTTTGGGCACTATCTCGCCATAACGTAAGCCTTATGTCTATATGAAGTTATTTTTAGAATTCTAACACTGCGATTGCATTAAGAACTAGTGTATCTATCATTTCCTATACAACATGTATTTTTTAGTCATGTTTATAAATAGTTATTTGGTCAGAATATGTGAGTGTCAGATAAATATCCGGACGTTGTGGGAAAAAGCTGCTACGTTAGCACAATGTATAACCACTGATTTCAGCTCTAAATATGCACATTTTCGAACAAAACATAAGTGTATGTAAAACCTGATGTTATAGGACTGTCATCTGATGAAGCTTATCAGGGTTAGTCAAAAATTATATATCTTTTGCTGGTTTGTTACGATCGCTAACTTTTGCTGCTGGGAAATGGCTTGTGTTTCTGGCTATTGTGGTAAGCTAATATAATGCTATATTGTGTTTTCGCTGTAAAACACTTAATAAATCGAAAATATTGGCTGGAATCACAAGATGCCTGTCTTTCATTTGCTGTACACCATGTATTTTTCAGAAATGTTTTATGATGAGTATTTAGGTATTTGACGTTGGTGTCTGTAATTACTCTGGCTGCTTCGGTGCTATTTCTGACGGTAGCTGTGATGGTAGCAGCAATGTAAAACTGATTTATACCTCAAATATGCACATTTTTCGAACAAAACATAGATTTATTGTGTAACATGTTATAGGACTGTCATCTGATGAAGTTGTTTCTTGGTTAGTTTGGTTGGATCTTGGTTAGTTATGTTGGCTTTGTGCATGCTACCTGTGCTGTGAAAAATGTCTGTCCTTTTTTGTATTTGGTGGTGAGCTAACGTAAATATACGTGGTGTTTTCGCTGTAAAACATTTTAAAAATCGGACATGTTGGCTGATACAAGATGTTTATCTTTCAAATGCTGTATTGGACTTGTTAATGTGTGAAAGTTAAATATTTCTAAAAAATATATTTTGAATTTCGCGCCCTGCACTTGAAGTGGCTGTTGTCATATTGTGCCCGGCGTCGGGCTTGCAGCCTGAAGAAGTTTTAAGGTTAGGGTTATTTTTATTTGGTCCCCACAAGGATAGCAATACTAAACTGTGTGTGTGTGTGTGTGCGTGTGTCAATTACTTTCACATATAGTACCAGTCAAAAGTTTGGACAAACCTACTCATTCAAGGGTTTTTCTTTATTTTGACTATTTTCTACATTGTAAAATAATAGTGAAGGCTTCATTCCTCATGAAGCCGGTTGAGAGAATGCCAAGAGTGTGCAAAGCTGTCATCAAGGCAAAGAGTGGCTATTTGAAGAATCTCAAATATAAAATATAATTTGATTTGTTTAACACTTTTTTGATTACTACATGATTCCATATGTGTTATTTCATAGATTTGATGTCTTCACTATTATTCTACAATGTAGAAAATAGTAAAACATTTATGAGTAGTTGTGTCCAAACTTTTTGACTGGTTCTGTACATTTCGAAGTAAGTATTCAAATATGTTTTATTTGGAAAGACAAGTAGTTGAATATTGGAATGTATTTGGAAATACACTTGGAAAGTATTGGCATATATTTGAAAATACACAAATGCATTGACTCAAATACACTCCCATGCATTAAATCTAGGTATTTGAAAATATTATTTGAAATAAGTAATTTTTATAGGAAATTATTTTAAAATACTTTAAAATACTTCCAATAGGTAGTTTATTCGGGCCACATTATTTGAAAATACTCAAATATACAGAAAATAAGTATTTAAACAACAAATCATCAAATATACATGTATTTGAACCCAGGTCGTGTGTGTGTGTGTGTGTGTGTGTGTGTGTGTGTGTGTGTGTGTGTGTGTGTGTGTGTGTGTGTGTGTGTGTGTGTGTGTGTGTGTGTGTGTGTGTGTGTGTGTGTGTGTGTGTGTGTGTGTGTGTGTGTGTGTGTGTGTGTGTGTGTGTGTGTGTGTGTGTGTGTGTGTGTGTCTGTGGTGTTTTGGGGAGTGTAACTTTACAAAGAAAGTTTGGAGTTTCCCAGCACCCACTGCTGTTCCAAGGAAACCCTATCTATCCGTCTCCTCCCCCTTATGTCTCTCTCAGAATACAGTACATTCTAGTTTCAGAGAGTCGTGTTTATTTTCCTATCTAAGATTTTTTTCTAAGTTAATATTTAAGTAAGTAACATTTTTTCTCTCTCTAGCTCTCACACACTCACTCACACACACACAAGAATACCACTCAAAAGTGTTGCCACCCCTTTGTACACACACACACATACACACAGAGAGAGAGACTAAAAAAAACAGAGAGAGAGAGTAGAGAGAGAGACAGCGAGATGTCATGTGCAGTCGTGTCCCAACTGTAAAGCCGGAGGTATCTGAGTTCTCTCACGCTCTCCCTCATAATTTTAGCTTTCTTCCCTGGGACGGGACGCGTGCAACTCTAATTAATGTCAGTATTCTCTGATCGAGCGAAGATGGTGTCTTCGCTCCAGATTATGTGGATGTTCAAGGATGGGGTGATTCTGTTCTGTACACCGTTCCTGCTCCTCCCGCTGCCTCTACTGATCGGAACCACGGTATGCACCAAATTTCTAGAACGGACTTATTCCAGGGGTCCCTATCTCCTCTTCACCCCATCTAGGCCTAGTCTTTCTGCTTTCTGCACCAGAGTATGTTATCTGTATAATGATTTAAAATATTTCAATAAGAGCCTGCTAGTATTCTATCGTTTTGTTAGATATTTCATGAATTATTCATTTGTACACCTGACGCATGCTGATTTACCTTAAACATTTATTCCTTTAGACCTCTCCCACACACGCACGCATGCACAGACACACAAACACGCACGCATGCACACACACACAGATGTATTATGTTCATTTATTTTTCAGAAAAGCGCACTTATTCTGCCAATTCAGAAAATGGAAATTCCTACAAATGTACAGAGGTTAACAGGGTCAGGACCTGGTGTGACAAGGGGGTGACACATTCCTTCAGCTTGCGCCAGGGGTGAACTTGTCGCAGAGCTCTCGTGTTGTCTTTAACCCTTTGTTGTCCTAGAACTGCCCCACTAAGCAGCCTGGTCTCAAAGACTACACGTAATATAGTAAACGGAAATCCGTGACAACTCAAATTAGTATGATATGTTAAATTTGGTATGGTTACATAAGACAGAAAGTTTTAGCCATGGGAAGTAGGGGTGCTGAAGTAATAAGGATTCCAAAACTGTATAATTACTCCTGTCTGAACACTGATTGAATTTGCGTAGCACATACACTACCATTAAAAAGTTTTGGGTCATTTACATTTTTCCTTGTTTTTGAAAGAAAAGCAAAAAAATTTGTCCATTAAAATAACAACAAATTGATCAGAAATACAGTGTAGACATTGTTAATGTTGTAAATGACTATTGTTGCTGGAAACGGCAGATTTTTTATGGAATATCTACATAGGCGTACAGAGGCCCATTATCAGCAACCATCACTCCTGTGTTCCAATGGCACGTTGTGTTAACTAAGCAATAAAACCGGCCTCCTTTAGACTAGTTGAGTATCTGGAGCATCAGCATTTGTGGGTTCGATTACAGGCTCAAAATGGCCAGAAACAAAGACCTTTCTTCTGAAACTCGTCGGTCTATTCTTGTTCTGAGAAATGAAGGTTATTCCATGTGAGAAATTGCCAAGAAACTGAAGATCTCGTGCAATGCTGTGTACCACTCCCTTCACAGAACAGCGCAAACTGGTGCTAACCAGAATAGAAAGAGGAGTGGGAGTCGCCTCTTCACTGTTGACGTTGAGACTGGCGTTTTGCGGGTACTATTTACTGAAACTGCCAGTTGAGGACTTGTGAGGCGTCTGTTTCTCAAACAAGACACTCTAATGTACTTGTCCTCTTGCTCAGTTTTGCACCGGGGCCTCCCACTCCTGGCGTAGAAGAGGGAGGAAACATTTCCTCGTCACACCATAGGGTGTTGAAGTTCAAGTTTACATTACTTGAGCTCGACGAATTCACATCGCAGATCAATGTTTATACAATGGCACCACCAGACACAGAGAACATTATGTGTTCATGTGCTTCAGTTATTTTGTGTGTGTGTGTTTGTGTCCTTTTGATCCCAAGAATATTTGGGTTCTCTGTACTTCTATATGGCTCTAAATAAAGTATTGTAACTGTGTGTGTTGCAGGAGGCAAGATGTGCCTATGTGATTGCTCTGATGGCAGTGTACTGGTGTACTGAGGTATTGCCACTAGCGGTGACTGCTCTCCTGCCCGCTGTCCTTTTCCCTCTGTTTGGCATCATGGAGTCCAAGCAGGTACGCTTCCCTCACACACACACACACGCGCGCGCAAACACACAAAGACAGTCTCTCACGTACGTGCGAAAAGATGCAGGATCTTAATTTGAGCACCCTGCTGCAGGAGAACTTTCCTGCAATGCAGGAAATGTAAAACTTGTAGAGTATTTGAGATATAAAAAGGCTTTTGAAGTTTGTAATTTCCACTTTGACTTGATTTTCCCTTACTGAAAATGTACACTACATGACCAAAAGTATGTGGACACCTGCTCGTCGAACATCTCATTCCAAAATCATGGGCATTAATATGGAGTTGGTCCCAGCTTTGCTGCTATAACAGCCTCCACTCTTCTGGGAAGGCTTTCCACTAGATGTTGAAACATTACTGCGGGGACTTACTTCCATTCAGCCACAAGAGCATTAGTAAGGTTGGGCACTGATGTTGAGCGATTTGGCCTGGCTCGCAGTCGGCATTCCAATCCATCCCAAAGGAGTTCGATAGTGTTGAAGTCAGGGCTCTGTGCAAGCCAGTCAAGTTCTTCCACACCAATCTCGCCGAGTGGCGCAGCGGTCTAAGGCACTGCATCTCAGTGATAGAGGCATCACTACAGACCCTGGTTTGATTCAAGGCTGTATCACAACCGGCTGTGATTGGGAGTCCCATAGGGCGGTGCACAATTTGCCCAGCGTCGTCCGGGTTAGGGTTTGGCCGGGATAGGCCGTCATTGTAAATTAAGAATTTACAATTTGTTCTTAACTGACTTGCCTACGTAAATAAATAATCGCTTTAAAAAATTATGGGCGGGGGCATTGTCATGTGGAAACAGGAATGGGCCTTCCCCAAACTGTTGCCACAAAGTTGGAAGGACAGTATCGTCTAGAATGTCAATGTATGCTGTAGCATTAAGACTTCTCTTCACTGGTACAAAGTGGCCCGAACCATGAAAAACAGCCCCAGACTATTATTCCTCCTCCACCAAACTTTACAGTTGGCACTATGCATTGGGGCAGGTAGCGTTCTCCTGGCATCCGCCAAACCCAGATTTGTCCGTCGGACTGCCAGATGGTGAGGCGTGATTCATCACTCCAGAGAACGCGTGTCCACTGCTCCAATGTCCAATGGCAGCGAGCTTTACACCACTCCAGCCAACGCTTGGCATTGCGCATGGTGATCTTAGGCTTCTCTGCAGCTGCTTGGCCATGGAAACCCATTTCATGAAGCTCCCGACAAACAGTTATTGTGCTGATGTTGCTTCCAGAGGCAGTTTGGAACTCGGTAGTGAGTGTTGCAACTGAGGAGAGACGATTTTTACGCGCTTCAGCACTCGGCAGTCCCAGCTGAGCCGTTGTTGCTCCTAGACATTTCCACTTCACAATAACAGCACTTACAGTTGACCGGGGCAGCTCTAGCAGGAGAGAAATTTGACGAACTGACTTGTTTGAAAGGTGTTATCCCATGACGGCACCACGTTGAAAGTCACTGAGCTCTGCCGTAAATCTATTCTATTGCCAATATTTGTCTATGGAGATTGCATGGCTGTCTGCTCGATTTTATACATCTGTCAGCAAAGGGTGTGGCTGAAATAGCCAAATCCACTAATTTGAAGGGGTGTCCACATACTTGTGTATATATTGTATCAACCCCTACAAAAATGTCCATTAATTATAATCCACATAATAATAGACATTTCCTGTTGAGAGATTATTTTCCTGCTGTAGCAAACTGGCTCAAAGTAAGATCCTACATCTGTATCAGGTGTGTATGCAGTACCTGAAGGACACCAACATGCTGTTTGTAGGCGGTCTGATGATGGCTGTTGCCGTGGAGACATGGAACCTTCACAAGCGCATCGCCCTCAGGGTTCTACTTGTTGTGGGGGTGCGTCCTGCCCTGTGAGTAGCTAATCACAGGTGTCTATCTTTATCAGTTTTTCAGGTATCAAATCAGGATTGTCTGCAAAATTCAAGACCATGTTAACCCACTGAGCTAAAGCCTAGCATTCTTTCCTCCTTCTCCACTTCCTCTTTTCTCTTTCTGATACACTGTCCCCCTTTTGCTGTCCACGCCAGTCTGATGCTAGGGTTCATGGGTGTGACAGCGTTCCTGTCCATGTGGATCAGTAACACAGCCACCACAGCTATGATGGTCCCCATTGTCCAGGCTGTCCTGGAGCAGCTCAACAGCCCACAGAATGGAAAGAACCCCTTGCCCATCCCCCAGAGCCAGGAGAATGGTATGACTCCTGAGGAAAAACTGGATAACAGTTCAAACCCACAGGACAAACTTATCATCCAGGACAATCACATTCCACTGGAGAAACCAGCCACAGAGGATAAACTGGACTCCCCAGACAAACCAGTTAACCAGGACAACTCTCTGACTGATGGGAAGCCAGGTGAGGGGCACTGGGCTGGGGGCAGAGGTCAGAGCAGGGGGCTAGGTGAGACTGGAGTACTGTCACCAACACACCATAATACAGTTACATGTACATGGCGATTTCAGACAAATATAGACTTAGGCTGTATGTCTACAGGCAACAGGCACACTATAGCCTGCCTAGCTAACAACTTTGGCTGTGACCTCTTGGTAGTCCTGATTCCCAAACTTCTCTAATATATAGTGGTATTGTCTCCCCTTTCCTCTCTGTATAAAGTGGTAGTGTCCATGGTCTTGAAGGAGGGGACTGAAGCAGAGCAGGTTGGGGAGGAAGAGGAGGAGAAGGAGAGGATGAAAATGTGTAAAGGCTTGACGTTGTGTGTGTGTTACGCTGCCAGCATCGGAGGCACTGCCACTCTCACTGGTACCGGACCCAACCTCGTCCTCACAGGGCAGATGAGCCAGTATGTAACACACACACACACACGGAGGCACGCACGCACACACACATAGCGTATGTACCTCTCACAGACACACACCTCGCAAATGTTAGTGTATATACCATATATGAATATAGATATGGGAGTCCGAACATATCGTATTGATCAACTGACATTTAACATTTTTGAGAAGTGAAGTTCTTAACAGAAACCCACTGTCAGACTCTTCCCTCAGAACGGTGACGTGGTTAACTTTGCCTCGTGGTTCGCCTTTGCCTTCCCCACAATGCTGCTAATGCTGACGCTGGCCTGGCTCTGGCTCCAGCTCGTCTTCATCGGCTTCGAGTGAGTGACCTGGCCAGAGCATCACAGTGCATTATTTTAACTCTACTCTCTCCTCTCTCTCAGTTCAACCATGACATGATATTTGTAAAGGTTTGCATATGCCAAATAGGGGCAATGTCTCTCTCACTCACTCTGCTTCTTATCTGACCTATTAGTTTAAATAATCTCTCTCTCTCACTCAGTCTGTCTTTCTCTCACCCCCTTCTCTTTTGCTCCCCCACTCATTTCTCTTGTCCCTTTCTCCCCCTCTTCCTCTCTAGTCTGAAGCGTACGTGGGGCTGTGGTGCTGTGCAGTCAGAGAAAGAACATGCAGCGTATGATTTGATCCGTGAGGAGCATCGTCTTCTGGGGCCAGTGTCCTATGGAGAGTGGAGTGTCCTGGGGCTCTTCATTCTGCTGGTGGTGCTGTGGTTCACACGAAGCCCAGGCTTCATCAACGGATGGGCAACCCACATCTTCAACACAAAGGCAGAGTATGTAACACACACCACACAGTGAAATACTTTACACACCATATATACTCAACCACACAGACTCACACACAAAACACTAGCAGGTGGAAATATACAGACACATGCACAGTAGCACAAGCTTGATCTGAAGGATAGGTTACCTGAGTTGTCTTTAGACCCAGAACCTTCTGTTAGAACAAGTGTCAGGACACGGGGAACAGGAGAAAACAAACACAAATGGGCAAAATGTGTCGTTCACAGAGTAAACCGTCTGTGTTGCATCAATAAACATGTTCTGAACTTTGACACACCAAAACACAAACTTGTGCACGTATACACGCTCTGACCAGCACACACAAAGACTTGCATAGGCACATGCACACACAGAGTCTGGGAAACATGATCTCACTAGAGTGAATGAGAGAGAAAGCACACTTCTTTATGACAAACAGATCGATGGGCAGGAGAGGCACACACTGCGTTCTCTCTTATCTGGTCATGTGACCTCCCTATCACAGAGGGCATATGTGACGTCTGTCAATCTATGAATGGGCACATCACCATGGAAACAGGTGTTGATTATAACAGAATCCTGGATCAAACTGGGGCTAAGGTCATCAAACATACTCTGTCCATTACGTCAATCCACTCTTTATTTGTATTTGTAGTTATTAAGGATCCCCATTACCTGATGTCAAGGTAGCAGCTACTCTTCCTGGTGACCAGCAACATTAAGGCAGTTATATACAATTACAAATATTACATGACATTACATTTCATAGCACTTTTCATAACACATTACGTGTGTGCCCTCAGTCCACTACTGTACTCTACTACCACATATCTACAATACAAAATCTATATGTACGTGTGTTTAGAGTGTGCGTGTTGTGGATATGTACATGTGGATATGTATGAGTGTGTCTGTGCCTGTGTGTCTCTTCACAGTCCCCGCTGTTCCATAAGGTGTATTTGTACCTTTTTAAAAATCTGATTGTACTGCTTGCATCAGTTACCTGATGTGGAATAGAGCTCCATGTAGCCATGGCTCTATAAAGTACTGTGCACCTCCCATAGTCTGTTTAGGGGATTGTGAAGAGACCTCTGATGGCATGTCTTGTGGGGTATGCATGGATGTCTGGTATGCTAGTACTTTAAACAGACAGCTCGGGGCATTCAGCATGTCAATACTTCTTACAAAAACAAATAGTGATGAAGTCAATCTCTTCTGTACTTTGAGCCATGCGAGATTGACATGCATATTATTAATGTTAGCTCTCCGTGTACAGTTGAAATTGTACATTTCCATACACCTTAGCCAAATACATTTAAACTAAGTGTTTCACAATTCCTGACATTTAATTACAGTAAAAGTTCCCTGTCTTAGGTCAGTAAAGATCACCACTTTATTTTAAGAATGTGAAATGTCAAAATAAGAGTGGAGAAAATGATGTGTTTCAGCTTTTATTTCTGTCATCACATACCCAGTGGGTCAGAAGTTTACATACAATGGTAGCATTGCCTTTAAGTTGTTTAACTTGGGTCAAACATTTCGGGTAGCCTTCCACAAGCTTCCCACAACAAGTTGGGTGAATTTTGGCACATTCCCACTGACAGAGCTGGTGTAACTGAGTCAAGTTTGTAGGCCTCGTTGCTCACACACGCTTTTTCAGTTCTGCCCACAAATTTTCTATAGGATTGAGGTCAGGGCTTTGTCATGGCCACTCCAATACCTTGACTTTGTTGTCCTTAAGCCATTTTGCCACAACTTTGGAAGTATGCTTGGGTTCATTGTCCATTTGGAAGTCCCATTGCGACCAAGCTTTAACTTCCTGACTGAAGTCTTGAGATGTTGCTTCAATATATCCACATAATTTTCATTCCTCATGATGCCATCTATTTTGTGAAGTGCACCAGTACCTTCTGCAGCAACGCACCCCCACAACATGATGCTGCCACCCCCGTGCTTCACGGTTGGGATGGTGTTCTTCGGCTTGCAAGCCTCCCCCTTTTTCCTCCAAACATAACGATGGTCATTATGGCCAAACAGTTCCATTTTTGTTTCATCAGACCAGAGGAAATTTCTCCAAAAAGTGCGATCTTTGTCCCCATGTGCAGTTGCAAACCGTAGTCTGGCTTTTTTATGGTGGTTTTGGAGCAGTGACTTCTTCCTTGCTGAGCGGCCTTTCAGGTTATGTCGATATAGGACTCGTTTTACTGTGGATAAAGATGCTGTTGTACCTGTTTCCTCCAGCATCTTCACAAGGTCCATCGCTGTTGTTCTGGCATTGATTTGCATTTTTCGCACCAAAGTACGTTCATCTCTAGGAAACAGAATGCGTCTCCTTCCTGAGCGGTATGATGGCTGCGTGATCCCATGGTGTTTATACTTGCGTACTATTGTTTGTATAGATGAACGTGGTACCTTCACGTTGTGAGGTCTTGGCTGATTTCTTTTGATTTTTCCATGATGTCAAGCAAAGAGGCACTGAGTTTGAAGGTAAGCCTTGAAATACATCCAAAGGTACACCTCCAATTGACTCAAATTATGTAAATTAGCCTATCAGAAGCTTCTAAAGCCATGACATCATTTTCTGGAATTTTCCAAGCTGTTTAAAGGTACATTCAACTTTGTGTATGTAAACTTCTGACCCACTGGAATTGTGATACAGTGAATTTTAGGTGAAATAATCTGTCTGTAAACAATTGTTGGAAAAATGACTTGTGTCATGCACAAAGTAGGTGTCCTAACCAACTTGCCAAAACTATAGTTTGTTAACAAGAAATTTGTGGAGTGGTTGAAAAACGAGTTTTAATGACTCCAACCTAAGTGTATGTAAACTTCCGACGTCAACTGTACATTTAAGGTCCTGTTTGGAGCCAATTGTAAAGTCGCTCATCACATTGTCATTGGGTTATAATTAGTCAGTGTTCAGAAAAGGATTGGAAGGCCTCTCCCTCTCCTAATCCCTGTATACCCCTACCCTAATCCCTGCTGCCTCCTAACCCCACACAGTCTAACCCCCGTAGTAAAAATATCCTATAGGATTCAAATAGAAAAAATCCAATTACAATCCAATAGCAAATCTTATCAGATTCTGGAACCTATCCTGTAGGATAGAATTTTATAGGAGTCCAATAGGACTGGTTCCAAAATCTGATAGGATTGTTCAATTGGATTCTTATACTGAAATCCTATAGGATCCTATAAAATAAAATTCTATCAACCTAAATATCCCCGACACTTGAATTACAGCCACTTGTCACCTAGCCTAGGGATTATAAAAGTGCCTATTAAAATCCTATAGGAGACCAATAGGACTGGTTCCAAAATCTGATTTTTCTATAAGTTATACTACAAATTAACTTGCAGCCTTGAGCTTGAACTTGAGCCATTACCGAATCCCTGGTAATGGCTCACATCAACACCATTATCCCAGAAACCCTAGACCCACTCCAATTTGCATACCGCTCAAACAGATCCACAGATGATGCAATCTCTATTGCACTCCACACTGCCCTTTCCCACCTGGACAAATGGAACACTTATGTGAGAATGCTATTCATTGACTACAGCTCAGCGTTCAACACCATAGTACCCTCAAAGCTCATCACTAAGCTAAGGATCCTGGGACTAAACACCTCCCTCTGCAACTAGATCCTGGACTTCCTGACGGGCCGCCCCCAGGTGAGGAGGGTAGGTAGCAACACATCTGCCACGCGTTCCTCAACACCGGAGCCCCCCAGGGGTGCGTGCTCAGTCCCCTCCTGTACTCCCTGTTCACCCACGACTGCATGGCCAGGCACAACTCCAACACCATCATTAAGTTTGCAGATGACACAACAGTAGGCCTGATCACCGACAATGACGAGACAGCCTATAGGGAGGAGGTCAGAGACCTGGCCGGGTGGTGCCAGAATAACAACCTATTACGTAACGTAACCAAGACTAAGGAGATGATTGTGGACTACAGGAAAAGGAGGACCGAGTACGCCCCCATTCTCATTGACGGGGCTGTAGTGGAGCAGGTTGAGAGCTTCCTTGGTGTCCACATCAACAACAAACTAGAATGGTCCAAACACACCAAGCCAGTCGTGAAGAGGGCACGACAAAGCCTATTTCCCCTCAGGAAACTAAAAAGATTTGGCATGGGTCCTGAGATCCTCAAAAGGTTCTACAGCTGCAACATCGAGAGCATCCTGACTGGTTGCATCACTAGCTGGAACAGCAATTGCTTGCATTGTGTGCCCCCCCCAACCCCTTTTTTACGCTGCTGCGACTCTCTGTTAATCATATATGCACAGTCACTTTAACTATACATTCATGTACATATGTACATACTACCTCAATTGGCCCGACCAACCAGTGCTCCCCCACATTGGCTAACCTGGCTATCTGCATTGTGATCCGCCACCCACCACCCGCCAACCCCTCTTTACTCTACTGTAACTCTCTGTTCATCATATATGCATAGTCACCTTAACCATATCTACATGTACATACTACCTCAATCAGCCTGACTAACAGGTGTCTGTATGTAGCCTCGCTACTTTTATAGCCTCACTACTGTATATAGCCTCGCTACTGTTTTTCACTGTCTTTTTACTGTTATTTTTTATTTCTTTACTTACCTATTGTTCACCTAATACCTTTTTTTGCACTATTGCTTAGTAAGCATTTCACTGTAAGGTCTACCTGTTGTATTCGGCGCACGTAACAAATAAACTTTGATTTGATATTGTGGTGGTGTGTTGAAGAGGTTGAGAACCTGGATCATTCTACCAATTGCTGGGTCATTCTACCAATTTGGTCCCTTTTGAGAAGTGTAACGTGGTCAAAAAAATTCACCTAATTTTAACATTCTGTCATAAAGAGCACATGTTCAACTTCATAAAAAACAAGTTTTCCCATCTCAAGAGGATTTGTTTTTGGTAAATTACTATAGTAAGTGCTTATTAAGTGCCAAATAAATTAAAAGGGTTGACCATAACAAGGTTTATGATTTCTTCTAAAATCAGCCATAAATCCCCTTGTTACAGGGGGAATGAAAGCTTCCCACTGGGCACACACTGGTTGAGTCAACGTTCTTTCCACATAATTTCAATGAAATTACATTGAACCAACGTGGAATAGACATTGAATTGATGTCTGTACCCAGTGGGCTGTTGTGTGCAAACAGGGAGTGGCAATTGAATGCAAGCTTCACATTTATTGATATTTTTTTGTGCCTGTCTATCTATGGGTAACAGGGTTGATGTGTTATGCTCAAGCCACTCAGTTTTCCACCAAAAACACCAGAAAATGGCCAAAAAGAGTAGAACCAGCTTTCCTGCTTTTGACTGATGATTTGACTATTAGATGTTCAATGTTTCTTTAAAATATTTTTTTACCATATAAAAATGAGAGTTCAGTTCACGTAACATGGTTGACAAAATGAGGGACAAATGCAAATTAATCACTAATCACATAGAATAAATAATGATCTTCAAAAATGACTGTCAAAGAAACAAAATAACTAGGGCTTTACAATGATGGTGAAACTTGGACACATTTGGGGATTAAGTGTGTTAAAATCTTCCTAGAAGTGACACAGGTTTGACGGAGGGACAAGTCAAAATGCTGAATTTGGGCACTTTAGATCGAAGGGCCCGGAGCTGAGTTTCTACTAAGCTAACATATGGGAAATGGTGCCGACGGATAGGGCTGTCGTGCTCTTAGGAAACTTTGCAGTATTTCATTTTTTATGTGTTATTTCTTACATTATTAGCCCAGGAAATTTTTGTGTTATTACATACTGCCAGGAAGAACTTTTGGATATCAGAGCGGCGGTAACTCACCAGCATTAGGACCAGGAACACGACTTTCCCGAACTGGATCTTTTGTTCCCCAGGGCAATTGAACTGATTCCAGAGGCTGTTCCAAAACACAGCCGAAGGAAAATTGGTACTCAGAGTGGACTTTTAGTCCGACTCAGTAGGCGCGCACACCACCCACCGCTTCCGAGTATATTACTCGCTAATGTTCAGTATCTGGATAATAAAGTTGACGAGCTCAGGGCAAGGATATCCTTCCAGAGAGACATCAAGGATTGTAACATACTCTGTTTCACGGAAACATGGCTCTCTCAGGATATACTGTGTCCGTTCAGCCAGTTCGGTTCTCAGTTCATCACGCAGACAGGAAAATATCTCTCTGGGAAGAAGAAGGACGGGGGTGTATGTTTCATGATTAACTACTCATGGTGTGATTGTGATAACATACAGGAACTCAAGTCCTTTTGTTCACCCAACCTAGAATACCGTACAATCAAATGCTGACCGTATTACCTCCCAAGAGAATTCACTTCGGTTATAGTCACAGCCGAGTATATTCCCCCTCAAGCCGATACCACGACGGCCCTCAAGGAACTACACTGGACTTTGTGCAAACTGGAAACCACATATCCTGAGGATGCATTTATTGTAGCTGGGGATTTTAACAAAGCAAATTTGAGAAAAAACGTTACCGAAGTTCTATCAACAGATTGACTGTAGTACTCGCGCTGCTAAAACACTCAACCACTGCTACTCTAACTTCCGGGATGCCTACAAGGCCCTCCCCCATCCAATCTTTGGCAAATCTGATCACGACTCGATTTTGCTTCTCCCTTCCTATAGGCAGAAACTCAAACAGGAAGTGCCCGTGCTAAGGACTATTCAACGCTGGTCTGATCAATCGGAATCCACGCTTCAAGATTGTTTTGATCACGCGGACTGGGATATGTTTTGGGTAGCCTCCATGGAACAACATAGACGAATACACTGATATGGTGACTGAGTTTATCAGGAAGTGTATAGGAGATGTTGTACCCATTGTGACTATTAAAACCTACCCTAACCAGAAACCGTGGACAGATGGCAGCATTCGTGCAAAACTGAAAGTGCGAACCATGACATTTAGCCATGGCAAGGTGACTGGGAATATGGCATAATACAAACAGTGTAGTTATTTCCTCCGTAAGGCAATCAAACAGGCAAAATGTCAGTATAGAGACAAAGTGGAGTCACAATTCAACGGCTCATACACGAGACATATGTGGCAGGGTCTACAGACAATCATGGACTACAAAGAGAGAACCAGCTATGTGGCAGGCACCAACGTCTTGCTTCTGGACAAGATAAACACCTTCTTCGCCCACTTTGAGGATAACACAGTGCCACCGACGTGGCCCGCTACCAAGAACTGTGGGCTCTCCTTCTCTGTGGCCAACGTGAGTAAAACTTTTAAGCGTGTTAACCCTCGCAAGGTTTCCGTCCCAGACGGCATCCCTAGCCGCATTCCTCAGAGCATACGCAGACCAGCTGGCTGGAGTGTTTATGGACATATTCAATCTCTCCCTATCCCAGTCTGTTGTCCCCCCCATGCCTCAAGATGACCATCATTTTTCCTGTACCCAAGAAAGCAAAATTAACTGAACTAAATGACTATCGCCCCGTAGCACTCACATCTGTCATCATGAAGTGCTTTAAGAGACTAGTTAAGGATCATATCACCTCTACCTTACCTGACACCCTAGACCCACTTCAATTTGATTACCGCCCCAATAGATCCACAGACAATGCAATCACCATCGCACTGCACACTGCCCTATCCCATCTGGAAAAGAGGAATACCTATGTAAGAATGCTGTTCACAGCTCAGAATTCAACACCATAGTACCCTCCAAGATCTTAAGCTTGAGGCCCTGGGTCTGAACCCCGCCCTGTGCAACTGGGTCCTGGACTTCTTGACGGGCCGCCCCTAGGTGGTGAAGGTAGGCAACAACACCTCCACTTCGCTGATCCTCAACACTGGGGCCCCACAAGGGTGCGTGCTCAGCCCCCTCCTATACTCCCTGTTCACCCATGACTGCGTGGCCCCGCACGCCTCCAACTCAATCATCAAGTTTGCAGATGACACAACAGTAGCAGGCCTGATTACCAACAATGACGAGACAGCCTACAGGGAGGAGGTGAGGGCCCTGTGAATGTGGTGCCAGGAAAATAACCTCTCACCCAACGTCAACAAAACAAAGGAGCTGATCGTCGACTTCAGGAAACAGCAGAGGGAGCACCCCCCTATCCACATCGACGGGACCGCAGTGGAGAAGATGGAAAGCTTCAAGTTCCTTGGCATACAGATCATTGAAATGATCCACCCGCACAGACAGTGTGGTGAAGAAGGTGCAAAAGTGCCTCTTCAACCTCAGGAGGCTGTCAAAATTTGGTTTGGCACCTAAAACCCTCACCAACTTTTACAGATGCACAATTGAGAGCATCTTGTCGGGCTGTATCACCTACTGGTACGACAACTGCACCACCCGCAACCGCAGGGCTCTCCAGAGGGTGGTGCGGTCTGCCCAACGCATCACCGGGGGCAAACTACCTGCCCTCCAGGACACCTACAGCACCCGATGTCATAGGAAGGCCAAAAAGATAATCAAGGACAACAACCACCGGAGCCACTGCCTGTTCACCCCGCTATCATTCAGAAGGCGAGGTCAGTACAGGTGCATCAAAACTGGGGCCGAGAGACTGAAAAATAGCTTCTATCTCAAGGCCATCTCAAGACTGTTAAATAGCCATCACTAGCACATTAAAGGCTGCTGCATAATATACATAGACTTGAAATCAATTGAAACACTAGTCACTTCAATAATGTTTACATATTTTGCATTACTCATATGTATTTACTGTATTCTTTATTATTTGTATATTTTTGTTCAAGCTTTATAGAATGTACATAAATGTAAGTACTAAGATTTTACCGTATCCCAACCACCCTCCTTCCCTCCCTCCATACAACACATCCACCCAACCCCCAGTCCCTTCCCTACCTCTCCACCCTACCTCAGTCCACCCACCTTGATTCCCTCCCTCCCTCCCTCACATCCCATACCCTCCCTCAATTCTGTTCTCGAAAACAAAAATTCTACAGCAATATCGCAACAAATAAACATTCAACAATACAGGGGGGTGGGAATATACAAACAACTCAATACAGATTCAATATACAAAAACATAAATAAATAAATGATCAGTAAACCTTAGACAAACTTGCTTGGACTGGATCAAATCAAATCAAATTGTATTAGTCACACGCGTCGAATACAACAGGTGTAGACCTTACTGTGAAATGTTTACTTACGAGCCCCTAACCAGCAATGCGGTTGAAAAAAAATATTGATATGAATAAGAGATTTTTAAAAACAGCATTATAGCATTATATTGATGATTGTACCTATACCTATTATGTAATGACTTCTGGTAATGCCTACTGGGAAACCTTAAAGCATCTCATCAGAGGGGAGCCTCTGCAGGCCATTAAAATATTATATAAATGGTTGCCATTTTCTAACAAATGTATCATTGGAACCCCTAAGAGAATACTTCATTTTCTCAAGCTTTAGGAAGAACATTACATCGTTGAGCCATTGAGAAGTAGAGGGTGGCTGAGCAGACTTCCACTGGAGATGAATTCTATGTCAAGCTAATAAGGATGTAAAAGCAACAATATCGGCATTTTTGGGGTTCAAGGAGAACAAGTCTTCGGGAATACCAAAAACAGCTTTCAAGGGACAAGGTTGCAGGTTAATTTCAAGCACCTCAGATAAAGTTTTAAAAATAGAATCCCAGTAATTTTGTAATTTAGAGCATTGAATGAACATGTGACTAAGGTCACATGGTGAGACATGACATCTATCACACTCATCATTTACATTTGGATATATGTCAGACAATCTGGATTTGGAAAAATGCACCCTATGTAAAACCTTAAATTGTATGAGACCAAGACGCGCACAATATGTAGTGGATCGTACTCTATCAATCGCCTCATCCCACCACTCCTGTGTAAATTCAACACCCATTTCCCGTTGCCAAGCAGATTTCATTTTGTTGGTGGAGTGTTTGTCCAATGACAAAATACACAAATAGATCTGAGAAATTACTGCTTTCTGTCGAGGTAAAAGAGTCAATATGCCATCCCAGGGTTGGCAAGGTGGAGCAGGGAAGCCAGAAAATTGGGAGGAGACACAATGCCTAATTTGAAGGTAATGGAAAAAGTTAGATGGAGAGAGAGTATTTAGAGGCCAGGTTGGGAAAGCTATAAAAAAATTAGAAGGACTTAATACCTTTCCTTGTCCAGTAAGAGAAAGCATGATCTATTAGAGAAGCGGGGATAAGTGATTCTTATCAATAGGACCCATAGTAGATGCAGCAGAGAATTTAAAATGTTGTCGAAACTGGTACCAAATCTTAAGTGTGGAAAGCACTACAGGATTCCGAGTATAGCGAGAGGGGGATGTTGGGAGAGAAGAGCAGAGTAAAGCAGGAAGAGAAGCAGAAATACAAGAAGGTGCCTCTAGGTGGCACCATGGGGTATCTGGAGCATGTAACCAGAATGGCAATTTCTGAAAGTTGGCTGCCCAGTAATAGTATAAAAAGTTGGGTAGGGCCAACCCTCCACTAAACTTGCAGCTCTGAAGTAAAGATCTACTGACTCTGGGTACCTTTTCTCCCCAGATAAATGTTGCAACAGCCTGATTGATTGACTTTTAAAAAACACTTTGGTAAAAACAACGGGACAGATTGAAATAGATAAAGGAATTTGTGTAAACTGTTCATTTTTACAGAATCCTTACTATAAGTGATAGTGATAAGCTACCCCATCTCTGAAAATCAGTTTTCATTTGCGCAAGAAGGGGAGCAAAGTTTGCAGAAAAAAGAGCATGTAATGAACGAGTTACGTTCACGCCAAGGTATTTGAAACCAGAGCGGCTAAGCTGAAATGGAAAGTCTGTCTGCTGGAGCTGTAGCGCTGCTGGATTGATTGGGAAGCACTCACTTTTCTGGAGATTCAGCTTGTAACTGGAGAAGGAGCCAAAGTTCACCATATTGAAAAGGATAGAATTTAAACAGGTTACAGGGTTATTTACATAGAGTAGCAAATCATCTGCATATAATGATAACCTATGTTCAACTCCTTCCCGTGTTACACCTTGGAAAGAGAAGTATGCCCGTAAAGCTACTGAAAGGGGCTCAATGGCGCCGGAAAATAATAAAGGGGACAGTGAGCAGCCTTGGCGTGTCCCACGTTCCAGGGCAAAATAATCCGAATGAGTGTCATTGGTACAAATACTGGGGAGATGTATGCAAGTAATGGAGCCATGAGCTAAATTTGTCCCCTAATCCAAATTTTTTAAGAACAGCAAATAGGTACTCCCACTCAATTCTGTTGAATGCCTTCTCTGCGTCTAGGGAGATTACCACCTCAGGGGAGTTGGAGAACTGTTTAGAATAAATAATATTAAACAGCGTCCGATTGTAAATAAATTAATATCTGTCCTTTATAAAGCCGGTTTGTTCCTGCGATGTGAGTCCTGGTAAGACTACTTTCAAGCGCCTCGCTATCACCTTCGCCAGCACCTTTACATCCACATTAAGGAGTCTTAGGGGCCTAAATTAAGAACAGGAAGTGAAGGAGAAGCGCTATTGAAGCCTGTGTTGAACGAGCCTTGTTCAAGTGATGCGTTATACATAGATAAAAGTAAAGGGGCTAACTTGGTATAGAAAAGAACTCAGTTGGAAACCCATCAGGCCCTGGAGCCTTGCTGCTCTGCACTGACTTGTTAGACTGAATAACTTCTTCAAGGTTGAGAGGTGAATCAAGGTCATCTGCAGTTTGAGCCTCAACTGTGGGATCCTCCAGTTCACCCAAAAACGTTGTCATATTGGCAGTATCTGATGGAAGTTCAGACGTATACACGGAGGAATAGAAGGATTTGAAGGTGTCATTGATCCCCATAGGGTCAGACATCAAGCTATGAGAGGAATCTTTAATTTGGGGAATCAGACGGGTAGCAACACTGCGTTTTAATTGGTGTGCGAGCAGACGACTTGCCCTGTCACGATGTTCATAGTAGGTACCATGTGAATGCAATAGTAACCGTTCTGCATCTGTAGTGGACAAGAGATTGAATTCAGATTGTAAATTCAAGCGTTGCTTATATAGCTCTGGAGATGGCGTCAGGGCATATTGATTTTCTAAGTCAAGGATGGCTTTAGAGTTCTTCTAGTTTAGCTTTCCGAGTTTTGTTTAAATGAGAAGAATAAGAAATAATGTATCCTCTAAGATAAGCCTTAAGTGATTCTCCAAGATCAATAGAAGTGGAGATAACGTTACAGAAGTCTGCATCAGACAGGAGAAGAGAGGAGTACGAGTTTGTCCTGATAGGACTATGTCGAGGGCTAAAGGTCCATGGTCAGAAATTACAATGGTTAAATATTCAGAAGAGTTGACATTTGGAAGTAACTTATGATCAATAAAGAAATAGTCAATATGAGAAAAAGAATGGTGTACATGTGAAAAGAAAGAATACTCTCTTGCCTGGGGTTTCTGAAATCTCCAGGGATCTGTACACCCATTCTGAACTATAAAACCTCAGAAGGACTTTGACATAGCAGAAGGAGACATAGCTCTGGGGTTGGAGCGGTCTAAAGCCGGGCTAATAACACAATTCAGATCCCCGCCAAATATCAAAAGATGGGTGTTCAGAGAAGGGATTTTCCCTAGCAACCCATTGGCAAATTCAACATCATCAAAATTGGGAGCATATACATTGACCAATACTACCGGTGTGTGCCAAATGGTGCCAGTTATGATTAAATATCTCCCATGACTGTCTGAAATAACATTAGTAGTAGAGAAATGTATTATTTTACTAACCTATATTGCAACCCCTCTGGCTTTGGTGTTAAAGTCTGAATGGAAAACCTGACTAAACCTGGAGTTTTGTAGCCTTGAGTGATATGTAATGTGTAAATGGGTCTCTTGTAAAACATACCACATCTGCTTTTAGCTTTTTCAAATGAGAGAAGACCCTAGACCTCTTGACAGGATTGTTCATTGCCTTAGTATTCCAAGATACAAACTTTATAGGATTAGGCCTACCTATTCCCATAATACTATTATTAGTGTTGTTAGCCATCTAAAATATTGAAATGAAAAAGGTGTGAAAACATATCAAGCATTTGCAAAGGTAACAGAGAAAACTGATGAAAAAATCAAAGCAAAAAAAAAGAAACGAAAAAGGCACAACTTCGGTGTAACGGAATTCTTCGTCCTCCTCTGACGAGGAGTAAGAAACGTCGGGCCAAGATGCAGCGTGGTGAGTATCCATTTTAATATGAATACTTGAAACAAACAAAATAACGAATAAACGAACGAAGACGAAACAGTCCCGTAAAGTGACAACACAAACACAGGAACACAGTAACAGGAACAATCACCCACAACCCACAATACAAAACAGGCTACCTAAATATGGCTCACAATCAGAGACAACGAAAAACACCTGCCTCTGATTGAGAACCATATCAGGCCAAACACATAGAAATAGACAAACTAGACAAACAACATAGAATGCCCACTCAGATCACACCCTGACCAAACAAAACATAGAAACATACAAAGCAAACTATGGTCAGGGCGTGACATTCGGTGCATATAAACAAAAAACCTTACTATCCTAACGCCGAGACTCCATAGCACCAGTAGTGAAATACATTCGAAAAGGCATTCACAAAACGGTAAAGCAGGTCAACAGATAACCAAAACAAACACCCCATAACAGTGAAACGGAACTGTCCTGACTCAGGGAGTCTTCAATCAGTGCAACACGTACAATGTGTCTGAAGGATGGCCAAATAAGTGTCCCACAGTATGTTACCCTGTTACAAAAAAGAAAAGGGGCAGAGTGTGTTTACATGTACGAATGATCAATGGGGCGAAATAAAGTGGTGAAAAGTCCTTCAGTAAGTGTCTAGATGAAGAAAAAAAAAATGAAAGAAAGCTCGGCAAAGGCTTGGAATTGTAGCCATGCATTACTATGCTAGCCATCTAGCCAAATAAAAAGGACCTCCCAAATGTGTAGCTTAAATGACAACCACACAAGACAGTATTAGTCATTTTTATCAGAGTTCAATAACGTTAGTGTTCAATGTGCAGACGAGCAGGGAAGCGGAGTGAGAATTTCACTTTCTTCTGATGAATTTTATGTTTCACATCGAGGAATTTAGCTCTTTTCTTGGCGACATTTGAGCTGAGGTCAAGAAAGATGAACACCTTGCGTCCGCAGAAGTGTAGCTGGTCTTTGCCCTGCCTCTGGAGGATGCGCTCCTTGTCACAGTAGTAGTGAAAACAGACAATAAACACTCTGGAGTTGTCGTCTCCACCCACAGGGGAGGGGCCAATGCGGTGGGCTCTATCCAGCTTCGGGGGTGATGGATCGATGGCCGGACACCAGCACATCCGTGAAGAATTCTGACATGAACTTAAATAAGTTCCCTCCTTCACGTTTCTCTGGTATACCAACAACACGAAGATTGCAACCGCGAGAACGGGATTACAGGTCATCGGTTTTGTCAATCAGCTTTCGGTTTTCGGAGCTCAGACGGGCGACCGTTTTCTCCAGTGCTACTATGCGGTCACTGTAGTCACACAGGTCATATTCAAAGCCGTCAATTTGGTGGCCTTGTTCATCCGCAGTGGCTCGGACACCATCCAGGACAGCGGAGAAGGGGGCCAGAGCAGCATCGATGGCAGTTTTGAGCTGAGTGGACAGGGTAGCTGTAATTTCCGAGACCAGAACCGTACGGAGGTTCTGAAGATCTGTGGGGAGTGTGACCGCATGAGGCTCTGTAACAGTTGGATTGGAGTTGCCGCCATTACCATTCACGTTTGCCATCGCGGTTGAAACGTTAGTTACAGGTCTTCTGCTCCTCAGTCGTGTGACATTTGAATCAAAAAGGTAACTTACGAACTCACCAATGAAATATGATATGTAAGAAAGTGGAATGCAAAGTGCAAATTTGGAAAACTTAACCAATGCGTAGGAACCTCTTCCACGAGCTTCTTCTCTATACACATGCTAAACCAAAACTCCGTATTTACTGTACTCTATCCTATTTTACTGTATCTTATTCTATGCCGCTCTGACATTGCTCATCCAAATATTTATATATTCTAAATTCCCTTCCTTTACTTTCGATTGTGTGTATTGTTAGAAATTACTTGTTAGATATCACTGCACTGTTGGAGCTAGAAACACAAACATTTTGCCACACACGCAATAACATCTGCTAAACACGTGTATGTGACAAATAACATTTGATTTGATTTGAAATTCTGTACAATGACGGAAATATGACTAAAACATTGAAAACTTCATAAGGAAACAAATACTGTACTCACAGTTCTTGCATTCACACACAGTAAAGGATACAACTGTTAGAATAGCTAATGTTAGAAAACCGGAGATTCTCTGCAGAGCCACAAACTATAATTTAATGACGCTAGGGGTCAGATTTTTATTTTATTTAAATAACGTTCCCAAGGTAAACGGACTATTTCTCAGGTCCAGATCGTAGAATATGCATATAATTTACAGATTAGGATAGAAAACACTCCAAAGTTTCCAAAACTGTCAACATATTGTCTGTGAGTATAACAAAACTGATTCTGCAGGCGAAAACCTGAGGAAATCTAACCCAGAAGTGATTTTTTTATTTTTTATCTGTGTTTCCTTGCCCGTCTTTCTTCCATTTAAAGGGGTATCAACCAGATTCCTTTTCCAATGGCTTCCTCAGGCTGTGACCAGGCTTTAGACATAGTTTCAGGCTTTTATTTTGAAAAATTAGCGAGATTTTTCAAAACTAGTCAGGTGTCCTTTGATTAGTTCCTGCGCGCGAGAGGGGTAGCTCTCAATTTTCTTTCTCTCTTTTATTGAATAGGTTACGGTCCGGTTGAAATATTATCGATTATGTTTGTTAAAAACAACCTGAGGATTGATTATAAAAAACATTTGAACAAAAATAACATTTATTGTGTAACTGGGAGTCTCGTGAGTGCAAACATCCGAAGATTATCAAAGGTAAGCGATTAATTTTATTGCTTTTCTGACTTTCGTGACCATGCTAATTTGGGGCTAGCTGTTCTAGCATTGATTGATACACTCACAAAAGCTTGGATTGCTTTCGCTGCAAAGCATATTTTCAAAATCGAACACGATAGGTGGATTAACAACAAGCTAAGCTGTGTTTTAGTATATTTCACTTGTGATTTCATGATTATAAATATTTTTAGTAATATTTTTGAATTTTATACGTTTGGGAATTTTCTTCTGCCTTTCAGGACCGGAACGAGGCTGTAGTTTTCTGAACATAACGCGCAACCCAAATGGCGTTTTTTTGTTATAAAAGTAATATTTATCGAACAAAAAGAACATTTATTGTGTAACTGGGAGTCTCGTGAGTGCAAACATCCGAAGATTATCAAAGGTAAGCAATTCATTTTATTGCTTTTCTGACTTTCGTGACCATGCTAACTTGGGGCTAGCTGTTCTAGCATTGATTGATACACTCACAAAAGCTTGGATTGCTTTCGCTCCAAAGCATATTTTCAAAATCTGACACGATAGGTGGATTAACAACAAGCTAAGCTGTGTTTTGGTACATTTCACTTGTGATTGCATGATTATAAATATTTTTAGTAATATTTTGCGCCCTGCAATTCAGCGGTTGTTTAGGAAAATGATCCCGCTAAAGGGATCCGTAGCGCAGAGAAGTTAATTAAGAAAACAGTTATAATAGGATACTAATACAATAGGGTTGCCAATAGGAAAAAAGTAGTCCAATAGCATTCCAATAGGATTCCGATAGAGGTGACACAAAATCCTATAGGATCTAATAGGATTACTTTTGATTTCCAATAGGAAAAAAGTAGTCCAACGGGATTCCAATATGATTCTGATAGAGGTGAAACAAAATATTATAGGATTGTGAGAATCCTACACGATTCCGTTGGAAAAATCACAAATCCTATAGGATTGTTTTACTAGGGCCTTACCTTCCAACCATCCAACCTCTCCAGGTTTGTGACTGATGCAACAGTGGCAGTGTTTGTTGCCGTGCTGTTGTTCGTCTTGCCCTCTGAGCCCCCCCGCTACCTCTGCTTCTGGAGAACACAGAGCTTTGACACAGGTGAAACACACACACATACACACACACACACACACACTGTAGACATTGCTTGACATGTGTGTGCCCCTCTCCCCTCAGAGCCCCCCCGCGGCCCCACCCCTGCCCTGCTGACCTGGCAGGTGACCCAGAGGAAGATGCCCTGGAGCATTGTACTGCTGCTAGGAGGAGGCTTCGCTCTGGCTAAGGGCAGCGAGGTGTGTTTGTGTGTGTAACCTTGAGTGTGTATGTGCATGTGTGCATGCTTGCGTGCGTGCATGGGTCTGTGCATGTGTATAAGCTTGAATGTGTGTGTACCCATCCAGGTGTCTGGTCTGTCGCGGTGGCTGGGTGATCAAATGATACCTCTCTGCTCCATCCCTCCCTGGGCCATCGCAGTCATCCTCTGTCTCCTCACCGCCATCTTCACTGAGTGTGCCAGCAACGTGGCTACCGCTACACTCTTCCTGCCCATCCTAGCCTCCATGGTACACCCACCCACACTCAACCAACCACACACACACACACACTCTCTCCCCCTCTCGCTCGCTCGCTCACACACACAAACACACTCGATTGCTCTCTCATTCTGGGATCAAGTTTCCTTTTGATAAAATTGGATTGTACTGAATAGAGCTGGTCAATAGGGGATCTGAGCCAGGCCTACTACTGAAGAGTCTCTCAGAGAGCGAAAGAGAGAATGTACGAAGGAAAGAGATAAGCAAATAGCGAGAGAAGACAGAGGGAAAGAGATGAATGAGTGAAAAAGTCAACTCAGAGGGCCTCCCGGGTGGCGCAGTGGTCTAGGGCACTGCATCGCAGTGCTAGCTGCGCCACCAGAGTCTCTGGGTTCGCGCCCAGGCTCTGTCGCAGCCGGCCGCGACCGGGGGGTCCGTGGGGCGATGCACAATTGGCCTAGCGTCGCCCGGGTTAGGGAGGGTTTGGCCGGTAGGGATATCCTTGTCTCATCGCGCTCCAGCGACTCCTGTGGCGGGCCGAGCGCAGTGCACGCTAACTAAGGGGGCCAGGTGCACGGTGTTTCCTCCGACACATTGGTGTGGCTGGCTTCCGGGTTGGAGGCGCGCTGTGTTAAAAAGCAGTGCGGCTTGGTTGGGTTGTGCTTCGGAGGACGCACGGCTTTCGACCTTCGTCTCTCCCGAGCCCGTACGGGAGTTGTAGCGATGAGACAAGATTGTAATTTCTAGCGATTGGATACCACGAAAATTGGGGAGAAATTCAAGAAAGAGAAAAAAAAGAAACAAAAAGTCAACTCAGAGAGAGAGAGAGAAAACAAGACAGGTTATTTACACTAATAGGTCACATTAGAGGCCAGACATTGAGACTGTAGCAGCACTGTGTGTAGAGCTCTCAGCTCTGTTCATTCAGTGACGAGAATCTTTGATAACTGAGCCAACACAGAGCCACACACACGTTCATTCATCCTATTCACATCCACATCACAGGATAATAGGCTACTAATTGTGCATGTACTCATATGTGTGCATGCATGTGCTTGCTAATATGTGTGTGTTCTATTGCAGTCCCAGTCCATAGGAGTGAACCCACTGTATGTGATGGTACCCTGTACCCTCAGTGCCTCCTTTGCCTTCATGCTGCCTGTCGCCACGCCTCCTAACGCCATCGTGTTCTCTTATGGATACCTGAAGGTGTCGGATATGGTGAGAGCCCAACTTTTGACCTCTGCTTCTATAGGTACCTACTATACAGTAGGAAGTATGAATAATAAGTGAATGTACTGTATGTTGGCATATATTTCACCCTACCACCCCACCGCAAATCTGAACCTCCTCCTCGCACCGTATTCTTCATCCACCTTCACCACCATCCCCTCAACCTACCACCACCTCAGCTTTAACCCCTCTCTCTCCTCTAGGTTAAGACAGGTATAGTGATGAACATCCTTGGGATCCTGTGTATCACTCTGGCCATTAACAGCTGGGGTAGAGCCATTTTCAACCTGGACACCTTCCCCTCCTGGGCCAACTCCACCGCTAACATCACTACAGGAGGATGAGGTGGGGGACATGACAGCATCATATGCCCCTGTACTGCATTACCACTGCTACTGATGCCAAAAAGGGGATGAGGGAGGAGGAGGAACGGGGAGTATTATCAAGAGACCACTGACAACCCTCACTGGGGCAACATGGGAACACTGGTTTACTGGTTTATTATCAGTGTATTATATACTTATTTTGTACAGATAATATTATTATACTATATAGTAATGAGGGAGCCTTAGAGAACTCGGATGATAAATAACTTGTAAAAGCCAAGACACGCTGTAATACTGTAACTTATATTTGTATTAATGGCAATATTGTGATATCAATTGATATTAAATAAATATATTATATTACATAAAATTACAGTGCCTTTGGAAAGTATTCAGAACCCTTGACTTTTTCCACATTTTGTTATTACAGCCTTATTCCTCATCAATCTACCCACAATAACCCATAATGACAAAGCAAAAACAGGCTCAGAAAATGTTGCTAATATATTAAAATAAAAAACGGAAATATCACATTTACATAAGTATTCAGACCCTTTACTCAGTACTTTGTTGAAGCACCTTTGGCAGCGATTACAGCCTCGAGTCTTCTTGGGTATGATGCTAAAAGCTTGGCACATCTGTATTTGGGGAGTTTCTCCCATTCTTCTCTGCAGATCCTCTCAAGCTCTGTCAGGTTGGATGGGGAGCGTCGCTGCACAGCTATTTTCAGGTCTCTCCAGAGATGTTCGATCGGGTTTAAGGTCGAGCTCTGGCTGGGCCACTCAAGGACATTCAGAGACTTGTCCCGAAGGATCTCATCAAGGATCTCTCTGTACTTTGCTCCATTCATCTTTGCCTCGATCCTGACTAGTCTCCCAGTCCCTACCGCTGAAAAACATCCCCATAGCATGATGCTGCCGCCACCATGTTTCACCGTAGGGATGGTGCCAGGTTTCCTCCAGATGTGACGCTTGGCATTCAGGCAAAAGAGTTCCATCTTGGTTTCATCATACCAGAGATTCTTATTTCTCATGGTCTGAGAGTCTTTAGGTGCCTTTTGGCAAACTCAATGTGGGCTGTCATGTGCCATTTACTGATTAGTGGCTTCCGTCTGGCCATAAAGGCCTGATTGGTGGAGTGCTGCAGAGATTGTTGTCCTTCTGGAAGGTTCTCCCATCTCCATAGGGGAACTCTAAAGCTCTGTCAAAGTGACCATCAGGTTCTTGGTTATCTCCCTGACCAAGGCCCTTCTCCCCCGATTGCTCAGTTTGGCCGGGCGGACAGCTCTAGGAAGAGTCTTGGTGGTTCCGAACTTCTTCCATTTAAGAATGATGGAGGCCACTGTGTTCTTGATATGTTTTGGTACCCTTCCCCAGATCTGTGCCTCGACACAAACCTGTCTCGGAGCTCTACGGACAATTCCTTCGACCTTATGTCTTGGTTTTTGCTCTGACATGCACTGTCAACTGTGGGACCTTATATAGTCAGGTGTGTGCCTTTCCAAATCATGTCCAATCAATTGAATTTACCAAAGATGGACTCCAGTCATGTTGTAGAAACATCTCAAGGATGATCAATGGAAACAGGATGCACCTGAGCTCAATATCGAGTCTCAAAGCAAAGGGTCTGAATAATTATGTTAATAAGGTTTTTCTGTTTTTGTATTTATTACATTTGCAAACATTAATTAAAACCTGTTTTTGCTTTGTCATTACGGGGTTTTGTGTGTGGATTGCTGAGGATTAAATTTGTTTTATCCATTTTGGAATAAGGCTGTAACTTAACAAAATGTGGAAGAAGTCAAGGGGTCTGAGTACTTTCCTTAGGCACTATGATAAATGCTTTTCAGTAAGTGTAATAACCAATTTAGCTAAAAACCTGGTTGCCTCTGCCAGGAAGCTGACAATCTTCCAGAAAGACAATAACCCCAAGCACATATCAAAATCAACAAGGAAATTGTTAATTGACAACTAAATCTACAATTTGCAATGGCCATTTCAGTCTCCAGACTTTGAAGAGGGCAGTCCATAAGCGCAGACGGAGGACATCAAGGATCTGAAAAGATTCTGTATGGAGTAATGGTCTAAGATCCCTCCCAATGTGTTCTCTAATCTCATAAAACATTTTAGAAAAAGGTTGTGTCATTATCCTTGCAAGGGTAGGGTGCTGCAGTACTGAAAACAGAGCCAATAATATATTTATTACTTGTTAAAATAAATCTGAGCAATTGTATTAGTATAAAATAAGTCAAAATGTGAGCATACAATATAGCTCAGTATTTGTATAATATATTGTATAGTCTATTTTGCTAATCTTTATCAAGGTAGAAAATAATTGTGGACCCCGCTGTACAGTATATGCCATGCATTACAACAGGTCTTCAAACACACATATGGTGGGTAGTGACAGGGAGCGTATTCCTCCACACACGAAATCCTGCTGGACAGGATGAAGTCCACCAACACCAAAAGATAACAGTTCTGAGAACATGACTGACTACACAAAAAAACCTGTATCAATCTCATACTGACAGTCTTCATTCAACAATTATCAAGTGTATTTCATCTTTCCCCTCCCAGTTAAGTTATTGGATGCTTTGGTTGAATGATTTAAAATATGTTTTGTAATTCAGAGGATTGTGAGAACAGGAGGGTGCATTGAACTATGGCCCTCTGTCTGGGGCAGGTTGAGTTGTGGGAACAGTGACATTTCTGCTCAGCAGGGGGCCAGAGACATGCGCATTATAGCCCTTATAGTATCAATCAAGCTAAATCAACATATAACCAGGACCCCAGGATGATAAATGCTGCCTTATTTCCATGATACCCATGTCTACACGCGGAGGCATCATGCCCATAGTGCCCACCATGCCCCCTCAGATTTCATCTGTTCAAAAAACACATGCAAAAGATTTGTTTCTCTATAATACTACTAGCCACCTAGCAATTTTATGAAGTTGGCTTTCGCTAGCCCAGATAGGTTTGCAATCTCCCAACTAGCTACCAATTAAACATTTCACGCTATTAATCAAGAGAGTAGCTAGCTAGTCTAACTGATTTAGCTAGCATGCCTGCTGGCAAGGTTGGTAGACATTAGAAAATTAAGCAATAACTAAATAAAAGACTCCTTTCAAACTGTGTTTTTAAAGAAATGACTTTCCAGCCAGTGATCCCAGTTGATTGGTGTTTATTTTGACAATAAGACAAGGAAGCACATTAGATGTGCAGGACAACAGTATGTTGATGGCTGTAGATTCTTGATTTGTCATTTGCATGTCAATATCAGACTGGGTATTTTGTAAACATAACCATGACCAAAATACAATACATGTAAGTACCTGACGATAAGACACAAGGAAGCACATTAGATGTGCAGTATAAACAGTGTTGATGTTTGTAGATTTGCATTTCATCTGTTAGCATGGAAATAACTGAATTAGCAGGTAGCTAATGTGACCATTAAAATTATAACATTCTAGCTAACTCATTCTTACTATCACGCTGGTATAAAGGATTTGGAGACAGGCGCAGGAATACATAATTGTTTTTTTTTAATACACCAAAAACAAACACGTATACAAAACACTGGGACGTATACAAAACACTGGGACATACCCAAACAAAAGAGCGAGGGTAAACCTCATAGAATGACACAGGACAAGACCCGTAATGCAAAAAAATACACGGCACAGAAGCTGAAACAACGCATAGGTACTCACACAACCAACGGACATGGGAACAATAACCGACAAGGACAATGGGGAACAGAAGGCACATATATAACATACTAATCAGAGGAAATGGGAACCAGGTGTGTGTAATCGGGGTTGATGATAATGAATCCAGTTCAGTGAAGCCTAGAAAGCCGGTGACGTCGACCTCCAGAACTGGTGGACAGAATGAGCAGCAGTACCGGGGAGATCCGTGACACTTACAGCAATAACAAAAGCGCATCCCGGGATGCCCCCAATATCTAACAAGTACCGTACACATATTTATACACATCAGGACATGTACATAGAGAACTCGTACACATTGTAAATATGAAAATAGAATACAGTATTTCAGGACGTGACATCCCACTTGCATGTCAATATCAGACTGGGAAGAACTGAAGTTCGCAATCTCCCCCCATCTGTAAGCATGACCTATGGCATAACACCTTACTCATATGTAAATTCAACCAACCAATAGGAATACATAAATATCAAATACATATCTCTGCAGTGGCAATTGGAAACATAACATTAGGTTACGGGTGTAGAGTAACGGGTCACCAAATGTCCTACGGTAACTGGATCCCCTCCATGCAATGTAATTGAGATGTTTAATATCAAAGATGTTTACAGTCACGCCACACCCTTATTTTACCCACGTGACCTGTCACTATAAAAAGCACTGTGGCATGACATACTGTCTGTTACTTCACTCAAACCCCACGGAGGTGGAGGAATGACATGAAAGCGTGGCGACCCGTTACTCTACTCAGAGAACCATGGTTACACCCGTAACTCAACGTTTTCTATCGTTTTCATAACGGGTCGCCAAACAACCTACGGGAGAGGCTGTACCAGAGAGGTAATTCGGACAACAGAGTGGGATAACTCACCATTTAACTTAGTCCAGATGAGACCCTGGGACGTCCTTGTATCCACCACAGGATGCAACAGATTACAATTACCCAACAGGGTAACACAGAATCTCAACTGTGGTACACAACCATATACACAAGCGAACTGAAAGCTAGAACTTACAACATGAGGCTTCAATTGGGTGCAGCACCACCAAGAGTGGAAGGCCTCTGTATAGAACATCCATCTCACTGATGGTTGATAAGTAAGTATGTACAAGGTTCACGGGTTGAGAGAGCTTGCCTTGTCCAGAACCACAGAGCCCACTGACTTGTTGACATAAACTTTAGTCTGTAGCCCAACTTGCAACAGAACAGATAGAGTCCAGGGAGGCCCTTCATAACATGGCCCATGAAGTGTCCATAACCCTGGTGGAGTGTGCTACTATGCTGTCTGGAGTTGGTCTACCTGCTGCAGCATACGATTTTGACACTGCATTGGTAATACAATGTGCCAGTCTCTGCTTCGAGACATCACGACCGGTACACTTCAACTGTGAGAGACGGAATCTAAAACAAAAATCCAGAAAATCACATTGTATGATTTTTAAGTAATTAATTTGCATTTTATTCCGTATCTCACAGTTGAAGTGTACCTATGATAAAAACTACAGACCTCTACATGCTTTGTAAGTAGGAAAACCTGCAAAATCGGCAGTGTATCAAATACTTGTTCTCCCCATTGTAAATGGAATAATGTGTCCCTGAACAAAGAGTGGGTCAAAATCAAAAGTAACAGTGAGTATCTGGTGTGGCCACCAGCTGCAATAAGTACTGCAGTGCATCTCCTCCTCATGGACTGCACCAGATTTGCCCGTTCTTGCTGTGAGATGTTACCCCACTCTTCCACCAAGGCACCTGCAAGTTCCCGGACATTTCTGGGGGGAATGTCTCTACCCCTCATCCTCCGATCCAACCGGTCCCAGACGTGCTCAATGGGATTGAGAACCGGTCTCTTCGCTGGCCATGGCAGAACACTGACATTCCTGTCTTGCAGGAAATCACGTACAGAACGAGCAGTATGGCTGGTGGCATTGTCATGCTGGAGGGTCATGTCAGGATGAGCCTGCAGGAAGGGTACCACATGAGGGAGGAGGATGTCTTCCCTGTAACGCACAGCGTTGAGATTGCCTGCAATGACAACAAGCTCAGTCCGATGATGCTGTGACACACCGCTCCAGACCATGACGGACCCTCCACCTCCAAATCAATCCCGCTCCAGAGTACAGGCCTCGGTGTAACTCTCATTCCTTCGACAATAAACGCGAATCCGACCATCACCCCTGGTGAGACAAAACCGTGACTCGTCAATGAAGAGCACTTTTTGCCAGTCCTGTCTGGTCCAGCGACGGTGGGTTTGTTCCCATAGGCGACGTTGTTGCCGGTGATGTCTGGTGAGGACCTGCCTTACAACAGGCCTACAAGCCCTCAGTCCAGCCTCTCTCAGCCTATTGCGGACAGTCTGAGCACTGATGGAGGGATTGTGTGTTCCTGGTGTATCTCGGGCAGTTGTTGTTGTTGACATCCGGTACCTGTCCCGCAGGTGTGATGTTCAGATGTACCGATCCTGTGCAGGTGTTGTTACACTTAGTCTGCCACTGCGAGAACAATCAGCTGTCCGTCCTGTCTCCCTGTAGCGCTGTCTTAGGCTTCTCATAGTATGGACATTGCAATTTATTGCCCTGGCCACATCTGCAGTCCTCATGCCTCCTTGCAGCATGCCTAACGCAGATGAGCAGGGACCCTGGGCATCTTTCTTTTGGTGTTTTTCAGGGTCAGTAGAAAGGCCTCTTTAGTGTCCTAAGTTTTCATAACTGTGACCTTAATTGCCTACCGTCTGTAAGCGGTTAATGTCTTAACGACCATACCACAGGTGCATGTTCATTAATTATTTATGGTTCATTGAACAAGCATGGGAAACAGTGTTTAAACCCTTCACAATGAAGATCGGGGAAGTTATTTGGATTTTTACGAATTATCTTTGAAAGACAGGGTCCTAAAAAAGTGACGGTTCTTTTTTTGCTGAGTTTATGTATACGGGTAATGTGACTAGGCATCAGGATATAAGATAAACAAAGTAGCAGCAGCTTGTATGTGAGTGGGTGTGCGTGTGTGTAGAGTCGGTATAAAAGTATGTGCATGTCATGTGTGAGTGAGCAGATGATGGAGTGAGTGTGTGAGTGTGTAGGGCCCTGTGAGTGTGCATAGAGACAAAAATAAAAAGGTCAATGAGGATACAAGGTTGACTCAGATAGTCCATGCAGCTATTTTGTTAGCTATATATCAGTCTTATTGCTTGGGGATAGAAGCTGTTCAAGAGCCTTTTGGTGCCAGACTTGATGCACCGGCAGGGGCATATAGGGGGGGGGGGGGGGGGGGGGTTAGGAGGATTCTAAGGGCCTATGACTGACAGGGGCCCGAAACGATTATTAGAACATTAGGTTAAAAAAAAAATCAATATTAAATTATTAGCCTATCATCATTAATATAATGTTATATTTACAATGTACTAATAAAACTAACAATGTACTAACTAAAACTAACTAACTCTTGTTTTTTGCAAAAAGTAAACATCCAGAGAGCCTCTGTATTGCCCCCCTCTATTTACATGAAATGCCCCCAAACCAGGCCCAATAAGTTGTAAAAGTTTAAGTTTGTGAGGGTTTTAGGTGCCAAGACAAATTTCTTCAGCCTCCTGAGGCTCTTTACCACACTGTCTGTGTGGGTGGACCATTTCAGATAGTCAGTGATGTGTACACCAAGGAACTTAAAGCTTTCCACCTGCTCCACTGCGGTCCCATCGATGTGAATAGGTGTGGATGGAATTTATATGTTTAAATGAATGATTAGAATATTCCACCCCGAAACTATATAATAGTATGTAATTGATTAGAATCATCAGTGAAATACATTAGAGTCATCAAATTATTATTAATGATGTGTGTAGTCTTAGTCAGTAAAATTATAATAAATTATGTGTGTAGTTTTAGTCAGAATTAGGGTAAAACAATATATCTGTACAGATTCGGTGCCGACCTTGGCTAGGGGCCACTGAGAGATTTGGGAAAGGACAGGGAGTGCTTCTCACGGTCCCTAATCTTTGTCGGCTGGGTAGTGGGACAGTGTGTGCGTAGGATACCTAATGGATACCTTCCTGGCACCACACTCCCAGGGGCCTCACCTCCTCTCTGTAGGCTGTCTCGTCGTTGTTGCTAATCAGGCCTACTACTGTTGTGTCGTCTGCAAACTTGATCATTGAGTTGAGTGAACAGGGGGTACAGGAGGGTGCTGAGCACGCACCCTTGTGGGGCCCCTGTGTTGAGGATCAGCGAAGTGGAGGTGTTGTTTCCTACCTTCACCACCTGGGGGCAGCCCGTCAGGAAGTCCAGGACCCAGTTGCAAGGGCTGGGTTCAGACCCAGGGCCTCAAGCTTAATTATGAGCTTGGAGGGTACTATAGTGTTGAATGCTGAGCTATAGTCAATGAACAGCATTCTTACATAGGTATTCCTCTTGTCCAGATAGGATAGGGTAGTGTGTGGCGGATGAATCAGAATTAGTTGGGTAACATAGATAAATAAGATGTTTTATATATGTGTTTTATTTATATAATATGCTTATGTGAGATACTTGTCATTAGAATGTATCCTTTGGACTATAGTGTTGGCAGTTGCACTTTTCCCTCAGCTAGGGCTCAGTCACTTGGGGCCCAGAGAGGGGAGAGGTCAGGCTTGTCTTTCACATGTCCCTGGTGCTATGCAGAATATCAGAAAGGGAAGAGGACAGAATGGAACATTGTCTTCATATGTGAATGTGTCTTTACCTATTCTTAAACCATGTGAAGGGATGGTGTGATTAATGGGGAACCAATTACTTGTCTCCACAATGTCTGTGCGCCAGTCACTCCCTCCTTTTCCCATTGGGGGGAGGTGTATGGCAGTGTCTGTAGGTCCTCTCTCATCTTACACTTATCCTGGGATAGTGTATGACCTAAAGGCTCACTCCCCTCAGTGAGCTTGTCCAGGAGTGGGGTCAAGAGGGGGATTACATGAGATGGGAGGTTCTAGAGTTGACAATTGAGTTATGCCTTGGATTAGGTAATGTTTTTGTACTATGAAGTACCAGGAACGAGATTAGAACCTCGTTTTAGAGACCAAACTGAGCGACAATTTATAGCGAATGCTATCTGGCTAAGGGATACTCCTTTCTCAGGTAAAAGTCTCTTTGTGAAGAGTTCCTAAGATCTGTGGTTCGTCATGTAAGTTGAGAGGGGTGTTTCCTGGCTATAAAAGATCTTTGTATTTTTCTGTAGTGACTCTCAAAATGCATTATAGATAGTGAATTGTTGAAAGTCAAAGGCTAAAGCATAAAACTCATTAAAGATGTAGTTTAAGTATAACTCTGACTGTGTGTGAAGTTTGTCTCTCTCTCTCTTCATTTGGTAATACAGAAAAATGCCACCACAAGTGCGATGGCGATTGTATCGTCTGTGGATCTATTGGGCCAGTAGTCTGTTGTCTGTTGTCATAGTCTGTTGTCTTAGTCTGTTGTCATAAGAGTGGGAGGCTCTTGTGGACAATATGTCAGTGTCATCCGATTCAACAAATCAAATCAAATTTATTTATATAGCCCTTCTTACATCAGCTGTTATCTCAAAGTGCTGTACAGAAACCCAGCCTAAAACCCCAAACAGCAAGCAATCCAGGTATAGAAGCACGGTGGCTAGGAAAAACTCCCTAGAAAGGCCAAAACCTAGGAGGAAACCTAGAGAGGAACCAGGCTATGAGGGGTGGCCAGTCCTCTTCTGGCTGTGCCAGTTGGAGATTATAACAGAACATGGCCAAGATGTTCAAATGTTCATAAATGACCAGCATGGTCAAATAATAATAATCACAGTAGTTGTCGAGGGTGCAACAAGTCAGCACTTCAGGAGTAAGTGTCAGTTGGGTTTTCATAGCCGATCATTGAGAGTATGTCTACCGCTCCTGCTGTCTCTAGAGAGTTGAAAACAGCAGGTCTGGGACATCCGGTGAACAGGTCAAGGTTCCATAGCCGCAGCAGAACAGTTGAAACTGGAGCAGCAGCACGGCCAGGTGGACTGGGGACAGCAAGGAGTCATCATGCCAGGTAGTCCTGAGGCATGGTCCTAGGGCTCAGGTCTTCCGAGAGAGAGAGAGAAAGAAAGAAAGAAAGAAAGAAAGAAAGAAAGAAAGAAAGAAAGAAAGAAAGAAAGAAAGAAAGAAAGAAAGAAAGAAAGAATTAGGGAGAGCATACTTAAATTCACACAGGACACCGGATAAGACAGGAGAAATACTCCAGATATAACAGACTGACCCTAGCCCCCGACACATAAACTACTGCAGCATAAATACTGGAGGCTGAGACAGGAGGGGTCAGGAGACACTGTGGCCCCATCCGATGATACCCCCGGACAGGGCCAAACAGACAGGATATAGCCCCACCCACTTTGCCAAAGCACAGCCCCCACACCACTAGGGGGATATCTTCAACCAACAACTTTCCATCGAAAGACAAGGCCGAGTATAGCCCACAAAGATCTCCGCCACGGCACAACCCAAGGTGGGGCGCCAACCCAGACAGGAAGACCACGTCAGTGACTCAACCCACTCAAGTGAGGCACCCCTCCTAGGGATGCATGGAAGAGCACCAGTAAGCCAGTGACTCAGCCCCTGTAATAGGGTTAGAGGCAGAGAATCCCAGTGGAGAGAGGGGAACCGGCCAGGCAGAGACAGCAAGGGCGGTTCGTTGCTCCAGAGCCTTTCCGTTCACCTTCACACTCCTGGGCCAGACTACACTCAATCATATGACCTACTGAAGAGATGAGTCTTCAGTAAAGACTTAAAGGTTGAGACCGAGTCTGCGTCTCTCACATGGGTAGGCAGACCATTCCATAAAAATGGAGCTCTATAGGAGAAAGCCCTGCCTCCAGCTGTTTGCTTAGAAATTCTAGGGACAATTAGGAGGCCTGCGTCTTGTGACCGTAGCGTACGTGTAGGTATGTACTGCAGGACCAAATCGGAAAGATAGGTAGCAGCAAGCCCATGTAATGCTTTGTAGGTTAGCAGTAAAACCTTGAAATCATTCCTTGCCTTTACAGGAAGCCAGTGTAGGGAGGCTAGCACTGGAGTAATATGATCAAATTTTGGGGTTCTAGTCAGGATTCTAGCAGCCGTATTTAGCACTAACTGAAGTTTATTTAGTGCTTTATCCGGGTAGCCGGAAAGTAGAGCATTGCAGTAGTCTAACCTAGAAGTAACAAAAGCATGGATACATTTTTCTGCATCATTTTTGGACAGAAAGTTTCTGAGTTTTGCATAGATGGAAAAAAGCTGTCCTTGAAACAGTATTGATATGTTCGTCAAAAGAGAGATCAGGGTCCAGAGTAACGCTGAGGTCCTTCACAGTTTTATTTGAGACAACTGTACAACCATCAAGATTAATTGTCAGATTCAACAGAAGATCTCTTTGTTTCTTGGGACCTAGAACAAGCATCTCTGTTTTGTCCGAGTTTAAAAGTAGAACGTTTGCAGCCATCCACTTCCTTATGTTTCCATAGGTCGTTTGGCGAACCATAACGAAAGAGAACCAACCCTGTTACACTTAGATGAGTTCGGATTGGTCTGCCATGTAGCTCACTTCTATAACATGAGCGGCTCATTATGTGTAAGTAATCCTTTCTAACTCAGCTTTTTTGAAAGATATCACAAAGAACTGCAAAAGTGTTGTTAATGCTCTCCACTTTCTGGAGGACGGAGTTTGGAAATCAGTGGAATGCCCAGTGGAAGCAGAGTATGATAGCTAAAGAGATGGAGAAAATTCAGGCGTTTTGATTTCAAATATGCTGAGGGAGTCGAAAAGAGAACATGCATAAGGCTGTTGTATAAAACACCTATCTCCAGATTACATCTTCAAACTAAGGGCATCCGTGACAGAGATGGAGAAGCATTCATCCATGTATACGGGTAAGAGAGTCTAGTTAGCTACATTTTCAGATATACATTTCTAAGTTTGTCAGAATGTCATTTTCATTGCAAGTTAAAGCGTACTGTTAGCTAACGTTAGCTGGCTGGCTTGCTAGCTAACGTTACGAGTATGATCTGTGTAGTAATATTCGTATCTCAAAGCCATTTGCATTGCTAGTTATAGCCTAATGTTAGCTAGCTAACATTGAACCTAGTTGGTTATCTTTAGCTACTTGTAGATTCATGCAGGGCAGTAATGTTATGAGTTGAGATTATGGGTAATTGTTTAGCTAGCTAGCTACATGTCTAAACAGAAGACTCCACTATGCAAGTAACCATTTCACTGTACCATTTATACTTTCTGTATCCTGTGCATGTGACAAATAAACCTTCACACTTGCTCTACATTAATCCCTGGGAAACATATATTTGGAAAATATAACCAAATTGCCTAACTGGATTCTCTGAACATTATCTCACCAAGTTACCACATCAGGCAAACCATTTACAGTATTAAATTGTCTATTGTTATATAATAAAGATAACCTTTCACATTGAACAGCTGCAGTGCTCTTCTTTGTTTATGCCCATTTAGTATCATTCGCACCCTCTAAAGCCCTTAGACACACTCATCATTTTTCAGGTATTTTGTGCTTAACTGACTTGCCTAGTTAAATAAATAAAATACATTTTTTTTTATTTTTATTAAAAGCAGAATGCAACTGGCCAGCTCAGTTAGCTGTCTTAACGTTGCTTCATCCCGCAACGAGTCATCTGTAAACAATGGCTCATTGCAGGACGAAGCAAGTTATAACAGTACCTGTATGCAACTGTCTAGCTAGCTAGCTATATAGCTAGCAATGAAAATGAAAATGACTTTGATACAGTTGAGACAACGTATGTACATGTATCTATCTTGGCATGTTATCTATAGATGCTTACTGGTGTATGAATTATGATGATTCACGGCAGACTGAAACACTTAAAAAAATAATCCTTTCCACTTTGCTTCAACCAGTCCAGACTGCTTTAGCCACAGAAGACAGAGCTGTGTCGATACCAGCAGTTGTATACAGTACAACACTTTTATTGAAAGCTGTAGCTACACTTTGCATGTGGTCCATGATGAAAGTATTAGTAAATCCAATGGATCTGTCAAATTTTAGTTTTAAGTTTAGGAAATATGTTAAAGGCTTAGGGGGTTAGCTAACATGCAAAGTAGTGGCTAATTAGCTAAAATGCTAAAGTTGTCCATGATGAGATTTGAACTTGCGACCCTTAGGTTGCTAGACATTCGTGTTATACGTCCACCCTGACCAAACACCTTCCTTTTGTTTTTGCCTGAAGTAATCATCTGTCTTATGTAACCATACCAAACGTAACATATCATACCAATTTGAGTTGTCCGGTTTCATGTTTACTATGTTACGTCTAGCCTATGAGACTAGGCTTGGCCACCTGTGCTAATTAGCCATCTAGCGTTCTCCAAATACCTACAGTGGGGAGAACAAGTATTTGATACACTGCCGATTTTGCAGGTTTTCCTACTTACAAAGCATGTAGAGGTCTGTAATTTTTATCATAGGTACACTTCAACTATGAGAGACGGAATCTAAAACAAAAATCCAGAAAATCACATTGTATGATTTTTAAGTAATTAATTTGCATTTTATTGCATGACATAAGTATTTGATACATCAGAAAAGCAGAACTTAATATTTGGTACAGAAACCTTTGTTTGCAATTACAGAGATCATACGTTTCCTGTAGTTCTTGACTAGGTTTGCACACACTGCAGCAGGGATTTTGGCCCACTCCTCCCTACAGATCTTCTCCAGATCCTTCAGGTTTCGGGGCTGTCGCTGGGCAATACGGACTTTCAGCTCCCTCCAAAAATTTTCTATTGGGTTCAGGTCTGGAGACTGGCTAGGCCACTCCAGGACCTTGAGATGCTTCTTACGGAGCCACTCCTTAGTTGCCATGGCTGTGTGCTTCGTGTCGTTGTCATGCTGGAAGACCCAGCCACGACCCATCTTCAATGCTCTTACTGAGGGAAGGAGGTTGTTGGCCAAGATCTCGCGATACATGGCCCCATCCATCCTCCCCTCAATACGGTGCAGTCGTCCTGTCCCCTTTGCAGAAAAGCATCCCCAAAGAATGATGTTTCCACCTCCATGCTTCACGGTTGGGATGGTGTTCTTGGGGTTGTACTCATACTTCTTCTTCCTCCAAACACGGCGAGTGGAGTTAGACCAAAAAGCTCTATTTTTGTCTCATCAGACCACATGACCTTCTCCCATTCCTCCTCTGGATCATCCAGATGGTCATTGGCAAACTTCAGACGGGCCTGGACATGCACTGGCTTAAGCAGGGGGACCTTGCGTGCGCTGCAGGATTTTAATCCATGACGGCGTAGTGTGTTACTAATGGTTTTCTTTGAGACTGTGGTCCCAGCTCTCTTCAGGTCATTGACCAGGTCCTGCCGTGTAGTTCTGGGCTGATCCCTCACCTTCCTCATGATCATTGATGCCCCACGAGGTGAAATCTTGCATGGAGCCCCAGACCGAGGGTGATTGACCGTCATCTTGAACTTCTTCCATTTTCTAATAATTGCGCCAACAGTTGTTTCCTTCTCACCAAGCTGCTTGCCTATTGTCCTGTAGCCCATCCCAGCCTTGTGCAGGTCTACAATTTTATCCCTGATGTCCTTACACAGCTCTCTGGTCTTGGCCATTGTGGAGAGGTTGGAATCTGTTTGATTGAGTGTGTGGACAGGTGTCTTTTATACAGGTAACGAGTTCAAACAGGTGCAGTTAATACAGGTAATGAGTGGAGAACAGGAGGGCTTCTTAAAGAAAAACTAACAGGTCTGTGAGAGCCGGAATTCTTACTGGTTGGTAGGTGATCAAATACTTATGTCATGCAATAAAATGCAAATTAATTATTTAAAAATCATACAATGTGATTTTCTGGATTTTTGTTTTAGATTCCGTCTCTCACAGTTGAAGTGTACCTATGATAAAAATGACAGACCTCTACATGCTTTGTAAGTAGGAAAACCTGCAAAATCGGCAGTGTATCAAATACTTGTTCTCCCCACTGTATGTGTGATCTTAACTGGGGAGGAAGTGTAGTTTGTTAACTGGAGGCACACACAGCTATTGAATGTGTAAAAATGCTACAGTAAGTATATATTTTTATTTTAAATATTATTTCTCTATGATGTGAAAGATAAGGGGTATATCAGCATATGTTTCGAAAACCGGTTTGGAAGAGATGAATATTGACTTTCTAAATGTTAAAACACAGTGTCATAATTGTAGTTCACATGAACGCAAAAGTGGGTGAATTTATCGCCTTAAAACCCTACTTACGGAGAACGGTTTTCGAGAGTGTAGGGTTTTCAAGAGCAATGATTATGGTGGCCCAAAGGGCAATTGATTGTATGGTGTGCTGCCTGAGTAGGTGCTTTTAGCAACGCAAGTTTATTTAAATGCTCTAGTGTTGCTTTCAATTGTACTGGGTTGCACAGAAACAGTCCATGGGAAGCCAGAAGTTAAATACAATTCCATTTCAAACTACTGTGCCAGTGGGCAGGACGGTTGGTCATTATGACGGGGGAATTTGGAACAAAATATAGAAAGGATCGTATTATTAAACAGACTTTTCAAATGTGCGTCTGTTGTAGACCCACTTCCTCTAACCCTTCTCCTTTCTCATGTCAAAATAAAAGTTCCCCACAAGTTATTCCTTTTTTGTCCACATATGGCGCACGTGCAGGACTTTTATTTTGACAGACCCACATTTGGAAAGTCTGTGTGTGTGTGTGTGTGTGTGTGTGTGTGTGTGTGTGTGTGTGTGTGTGTGTGTGTGTGTGTGTGTGTGTGTGTGTGTGTGTGTGTGTGTGTGTGTGTGTGTGTGTGTGTGTGTGTGTGTGTGTCACGCTTTTCATACGGAATCTGTCAACAAAAAAACAAAAAAACGAATTCAGGCAGCTGGCCGTTCAAATTGTCTATTGGGTGTCAGTGTTGTTTCACAGTGCTCCTGTCAGTTTTCTTATGTTATTACTCAGTTCTCTAGCTCTAATGCTATAAACACCCTCCTGAATAGGTCCCTGATGTAATTGTATTCAAGGCTTTGTGATTGGCATGTCCCCCTGTCTGTCTGTGTCCTCTGACAGGACCGTGACGATGCACCAGCTGCGAGTTGCAGTGGTGGGTGAGGGAGATGCAGGTCTGTGTGCTGCACGTCACATCCTGTCCCGCCCAGACACCTTTGCACCACCCGTCGCCTACGAGCTCACGGAACACGTGGCTGGCACCTGGTTCTACAAGGAACTTACCGGTAGCTATGACAACGGGCTGCCCATTCACAGCAACATGTACAGAGACCTCAGGTACTGTAACACTCTAATCTCACCCCTCTTTCTCTGTTTTTCTCTCTCTCTCTCTCTCTGACATGACCCAGGTCTTATAGTGTGTCTCATGTTTTACTGTCCCTCCCTCTATGCAGGACCAACTTGCCAAAGGAGGTGATGATGTTCCCTGACTTCCCCTTTGACCCCCAGCTTCCTCCTTCCAAACACACCAGGAAGTGCAGAGATATCTGGAGAGATACTGCCAGAGCCACCGCATCACACCAAACATCAGGGTAGGTACCGTCCACTCACACACAATGCCTCATGGTCCTTTGTCAGGGGTAGAGAAGGAATGTCCACACGCATCGATTTCAGGTGAAAAAAGGAAAAAGTGTATTAGTTTTCATAGGACAAGACTAAAGCCTCTCAACCCATCTCTCCCCCACTATTTGTTAGTTCAGCACCTTGTTGGAGGAAGTGATCCCTGTCACCATGGCAACAGAGAAGGGACTAATGTCGGCATGGGAGGTGACTTCACATGACAAGTCGGGATCACGTAACACTGAAACGTTTGATTCTGTGTTAATCTGCAGGGGGTAAGAGATGTGGATGTGCTTTAGATATTCACTTGACAACAGACCCCTGTCGTTTTCACCCTAACCCTTGACCCCTTTCTCCCTTTCTCCCCGTAGGCACTACTCTGACCCCCACATCCTATCCATCCCTGGGCTTGAGCGATTTAAAGGTGCATACCAGCATCACCATCTAGCCCTCTCTCTCTCTTCCTACACTTCCTACACTTCCTACACCATTTATCTCCCTCTCTCTCATCCCTCTGTCTCTATTTCTAGGCAAAGGGATCTACAGTCACTTATACCGCCACCCAGAGCCTATCTCAGGTCAGTCAGTGGTGGTGCTGGGTGCTGGCACCTCAGGACTGGACATCTCACTAGAACTGGGTTGATCCAATGCCCAGGTGACTCTGAGCCCCTGCCCTTCCCTCTGCCCTATTGGGTCTGCCAGGCTACCCCTGTGGTGGAGGTCCAGGAGGGTGGGTCTCTGCAGTTCCAGGATGGGTCCATTACCCAGGCCCAGGTCCTGCTGTTCTGTACGGGCTACAACTTCAGCTACCCCTTCCTGGAGCCAGCCCAGCTGGGCCTGGTTCTCCCCTCTGCCCCCAGTCACACAGAGCCTGTATGAGGAGGTATGGAGGCAGAGACATGTTCACCCACAGAACTACAGGCAGCTAAACTATCGACTCATCAGCGACACCCAGTGGGAGCAACAGGAACTGCATGCTGGTGAATGAGGAGGAGAGGCGGCCTGGTCTCATAGACTAGATGTAGCATAGTAAATGGGTAAATTCAGAACAGTGACATTAGTATGATATGTAACGTTTGGTATGGTTACGTTAGACAGATGGTTACTTAAGGCAAAAACAAAAGTAGGGTGGTTGGTCAAATGGGTGGGCGTATAACGCAAACATCTAGCAACACAAAGGTTGCAAGTTCAAATCTCATCACAGACAATTTTAGCTAATTAGAAACTTTTCAACTACACTGAACAAAATTATAAACGCAACATGCGACAATTTCAAAGATTTTATTGACTTACATTTTATATAAGGAAATCAGTCAATTGAAATAAATTCATTAGGCCCTAATCTATGGACGTCACATGACTGGGAATACAGATATGCATCTATTGGTCACAGAAGCCTTAAAAAAAAGGTAGGGGTGTGGATTAGAAAACCAGTCAGTATCTGGTGTGACCACCATATGTGATCAGCAAACTGCTCGCCCACACGACGGACGCCATACATGCTATCTGGCCTGTACTGTTGAAACCGGGATTCATCCGTGACGAGTACACTTCTCCGGCGTGCCAGTGGCCATCGAAGATGAGCATTTGCCCACTGAAGTTGGTTACCATGCCGAACTGCAGTCAGGTCAAGACCCTGGTGAGTACGACGAACACGCAGATGAGCATCCCTGAGACGGTTCCTGACAGATTGTGCAGAAATTCTTCGGTTGTGCAAACCCAGTTTCATCAGCTGTCCAGGTGGCTGGTCTCAGATGATCATGCAGGTGAAGAATCCGAAATGCGGAGGTCCTGAGCTGGTGTAGTAACGTGGTCTGCAGTTGTGCGGCCAATTGGACGTACTGCCAAATTCTCTAAAATGGCCTTGTGTAACAACTTTAGACATCTGTGACATTGTGTTGTGTACAACAAAACTGCAGATTTTAGAGTGGCCTTTTATTGTCCCTAACACAAGGTGCACATGTGTAATGATCATACTCACTTAATATGCTCGCTTGCTTGATATGCCACACCTGCCAGGTAGATGGAATATCTTGGCAAATGAGAAATGTCACCCATTGAGCATGTTTGGAATGCTCTGGATCAACATGTACGACAGTATGTTCCAGTTCCCGCCAATGTCCAGCAACTTCACACAGCCATTGAAGAGGAGTGGGACAACATTCTACAGGCCACAATCTACAGCATGGTCAACTCTATGCGAAGGAGATGTGTCATGCTGCATGAAGCAAATGGTGGTCACACCAGATACTGACTGGTTTTCTGATCCACGGCCCTACCTTTTTTATAAGTTATCTATCGGTTACCAACAGATGCATATCTGTATTCCCAGTCGTGTGAAATCCATAGATTAGGGCCTAATGAATTTATTTAAATTGACTGATTCCCTTCCCTTCTGAATTGTAAACTAATTTGTTCACAAAATTTGAGAGAAATACGCTTTTTGTGCATATGAAAAATGTATGGGATATTTTATTCAGCTCATGAAACATGGACCAACAATTTACATGTTGTGGTTATATTTTTGTACAGTATACTTACTACTTTTTAACTACTTTACAACTACTTAGCATGTTAGTTAACCATAACCTTAACCCTTTTAGCTAAGCCTTCCCCTTTAAACTAACACCTAAACGTTAGCCACCTAGCTAGAATTCGTAAAATATTGTTCAGTTTGCAAATTCGTAACATATTTATAGTTTAGCAAATTCGTAACATTGTACGTTTTGCAAATTTGTAATATATTCGACATTAAGCAAATTCGTAATATATAATTATATAATATATAATATGTAATTTGTAACATATCATACGAAATGGGTGATGGACATTCACAAATTAATACATACCATACGAAACGCAACATATCATACAAATGGAGTGGGACGGATTTACGTACAGAATACAGAATAATATGAAATGCTCGTAGACCAGGTTGGGAGAGGGGAGCAGAAAAGAGGAAATTACTGAAATTGCATTTTTTACACACCCCAGTTTTATAATTGGAATGTGATACAAAACGAGGCAACGGTATACTTTAGGTCCATGCGGACACCTCCAAGCGGTCGGGTTGGCCGTTTGGAGTGTTTATCTGAATAGATTTAAAAAATATATAATAATAGTAATATCCCTCCCACTTCTAAAACCAAAGTTGCGCCCCTGCTTGAAAGCTTTGGATAAACGGACAGAATGACATAGGTCTTCTCTCCTGAAATGTTACTTTGACATTATGTATTGTAAATGTAAGTAATATATACATTTTCATCCACAATCCTAGATAAAATCATGTTAGTAGACTATAACAAATGCACCGACTTTGTTTCTTTCACTTATTGTAAATAGAAAACATGTAATATCTTATTGTCACATTAATCAATATTAAATATTTTTTTAAATATTGTATTTCAATAGAATCCTTAATTAACTTTACAAAATGTGTTTCCAATGTCAAAAGTGCCCAGCTTCACGGATATAAAAATATCTTCTCACTTTTGTTTTGAATGTTCTTAATTGGAAAATGCAAAAATAAAATATATTTTTTTTTAATTAAAAATAAATGACAAGGAAATAATAGAACCAAATTGTCCACTTTTTATTAAATTACTATTTTAATATTTTTTAAATTTCCCTCATAAGAATGATATTATTTGAAAAACAATTGAGATGTTTACGTTTTTTCGCCAAATGCTGTAATGCCTTTGACTGTCACTAAAAGCAATCCTCGTGACTTTCTGTTTCCCACCGGGTTTTCCCATCTGGTTTGAATCGTCATCTCCAAAAATTGTGAAATTGGACACCAAAGAGTACATTCTAACCCTTTCTTAGAACTAGGTCCATGCGGACACCTCCAAGCGGTCGGGTTGGCCGTTTGGAGTGCTTATCTGACTAGATTTAAAAATATATAATAATAGTAATATCCCTCCCACTTCTAAAACCAAAGTTGCGCCCCTGCTTGAAAGAAATTGGACACCAAAGAGTACATTCTAACCCTTTCTTAGAACTCCCCTTTACATTGTTTCCCGATCGAAATGTAGGACCAGAGTCAGATCACACCCGCTCGTTTTAATCTTAAATGGATATTGCATGTAATGTCAAACTTTACAGGAACCCGAAACAACGCTAATTAAACGGGATATGCACGGTGGGCTCAACTGGTGGCGCATTGGATGTAGGAAGCGGTCGTATTTCCCCCCCTGCTGCAGAAGGTAGAGGTTACAAATCTGTGGGAACGTGTCAGAGGAAAGAGGGGGCGGGAGGAAAGGGAAGGGGTACCGGAGAAAGGCAGGCAGGCAGGGTGTTTCCTTAACTTCAAGGAAGAGTTTAATCAAGTTAATAGCTTATTGTGGGCTATTAAAACGATACACCACTGGGAAACCGTACGTTATCAAATTTTAAAAGACACAAACAAGAGAAGGAGACCGCGATGTTGGGAATAGGAAAACTGCACCACGGTCTGGAATAGGTAAGTCAAAGTATCCGCTTGCCACCCGCCCCTTTCAATGTTCAACTTGTAAACAACAAGTCTTCAACGATGTGTGTGGCATGTGTGTGAGTTAAATATCAATGGAGAAGAGTTACTTTGTATTCGTGTCGTGCGCGCCTTCCAGCACATTCGCGACAAGAAATCTGAGCGCAATCGTTCTACAGTCAGACATAGCGAGTCTGAAAAGTATTTACTTCCAGCTTTTAAAACAGAGTGGGAATTTTGGGTGTAGTCTAGTGCATGTAATCCTAGTTCAGTTGATGGGAAAGGTAAACAATTCACTATTAGGAAATAGACTAGTCTCTCCTACAGTTCAGGCCAAGTGTTTCCCAACTTCTCTAAGCAATACTTGTTTTTTTCCCCTGAGTATCCTATTGTAAGATTGTGCAGAGTGTATAATGATGTTGGCAGCTGCTAATTTATAAACAAACTGTATTTATTTATCAGAGACAACCCACCATGAATCACTTTATACCAAATTAAAATGAATAAAATCCTCTTCCTTGGCCTCCCTTTCTCTGCCATCTGCCCACTACAACAGGGTGAAGGATGGAGGGAGAGACAGCGGAGGAGAAGGAGAGTGATGAGACACAGCCGTTTGCTGGGGAAGGGGCGGGGCGACTTCATCAGAATGGAGAGTCCTCCGAGGACGACCAGGACCTACCCATCATGCACTGGGAAGACCTGAGCCTGAGGATCGCTGAACTGGAGAAACAGGAGGAGGAGAGGAGAGAAAGGGCAAAGGTCAGAGGGCATGAAGAGAGGGTGAAGATGTTGTGACAGTCCTGAGATCAGCTTACCCGCCCCAAACCCTGACCATAATAATTATCAGGAACAACACAACACTGACCATAGATCAAATAAAATAAAATTGTATTTGTCACATGCGGCCGAATACAACAGGTGAGACTTTACCGTGAAATGCTTATTTATGAGCCATTCCCCAACAATGCAGAGTTAAAAAGTAAGACAAACAAATACAATGGTCAAATAAGAAACAAAAAAAGGAAATAGTAACACAATAAAGAGGCTATACTGTATGCAAGGAGTACCGGTATCGAGTCAATGTGCAGGGATGTGAGGTAATATTACATGTAGGTAGGGGTAAAAGTGACTAGGAAATCAGGATGGATAACAAACAGAGTAGCAGCAGTGTGTGTGTGTTGGAGTGTCAGTGTAGTATGTGTGAGAGTCTAGTGAGTGCATAGAGCCAGTGCAAGAATAATTGGAAAATTAAAAAGCGGGGTCAATGCAAATAGTCAGAGTGCCCATCGGCATTTAGGGGCAACGTAATCCTACTCTCTTTGCTTTATACATGTTAATAATATCCACCGGCATTGAAAAAGACTGCAATGATGGGTTTAATGACACCCATTGCTTACACTCAACTCCCCCGCTACCACACATCTCACCTCTTCCCTCCTCCCATGTCATCCCTCCATCCCTGATCCCTCCCTCTGTTCCTCTCTTTCAGAGTACGAGTGGGTCGGAACAGGGGAGTGTGTCAGGGGGCTGGTCGGAAGAGAGGCAGGGTGGGCTGTGGAGGAAAGATGAATGGGAGGATGAGGAGGACTACGGAAGATGTCGAGTCACGGTCGTCTCGTCTAGGTAACAAAAGTCAAAAACAGTCACTCATTCTCAACTTCATTCTGTATTCTTTGAAACCATATAATTTATGTTCTCTCTTTTAAGTGTTCATGCTGTTTTTGCCTTTTATTTTCTTATTTTAGATTCCACAACCAAAAAAATCTACAGTTATGCTACATCAACAACAGTGAGAGTGAGGATGAGGAGGGGGCTGTCAAAGAGGTGAGCGAGTCCCTCCTGTTTTATAGTATAGCGCAAAACTGGGACAAAAACCTACACACATTGCGGCACTCTAGGGCCAGATATTAAGATATGCATATGTACCCATGCCATGCTTTTGTTGTGTTTCCTGTTTGTCAGGGTTCTATAGGACCAGGTAGCTATGGTTACCACCCCTCTGGCCTGAAGTTGGAAGTGAGGGCCGCACTGTGTGCGCTCAAAAACAAGCTGTTAGCTGAACAGAAAGAGGAGGTGAGAAGAATGGAGAAGTGTGGACTGTGGAGCGAAAGAAATAGGGTTGGAAGAAATAGAGGGAAACAGTGGGCATGTGGTGGGAGAGAGGTAAGGATTGGTATGTGTAAATAATTCCTGTGTGTCACAGCACCTTGCTTGCAGTAGTGTGATCACTAAGAGGACGCATCTGGAACGCTGTGACCTGCAGACCTGCTCAATACAGCAGCTCAACTCCCTCAGGACCTCACTCAACCACGATATACACGGTCAGTAGGCGGTCATTGCATGGTAATCATGGTCTTTACATGGGGCGGCAGGTAGCCTAGTGGTTAGAGCGTTGGGCCAGTAACCGAAAGGTTGCTAGATCGAATCCCCGAGCTGAAAAGGTACAAATCTGTCGTTCTGCCCCTGAACAAGGCAGTTAACCAACTGTTCCTAGGCCGTCATTGTAAATAAGAATTTCTTCTTAACTGACTTGCCTAGTTAAATAAAGGTTAGATAAAAACATGAAAATCATGGTCATAACATGGAAATCGTAGTCATTACATTGTAACGGTTTCTCTCTTCGTCTGAAGAGGAGGAGTAGGGATTGGACCAAAACGCAGCATTGTATGCAGACAAAGAATTTATTTAAACAAGACGAAAATACGAAGAACACTTGAATAGATTACAAAACAACAAAACGACGTAGACAGACCTGAACTTGAGAACTTACAATATAACACGAAGAACGCACGAACAGGAACAGACTAACCAACCAAACGAACGAACACGAAACAGTCCCGTGTGGTGCGACAGACGCAGACACAGGAACAATCACCCACCAACAAACAGTGAGAACAGCCTACCTTAATATGGTTCTCAATCAGAGGAAACGTCAAACACCTGCCCCTAATTGAGAACCATATCAGGCAACACATTTAACCCAACATAGAAACACATAACATAGAATGCCCACCCCAACTCACGCCCTGACCAACTAAACACATACAAAAACAAGGAAAACAGGTCAGGAACGTGACATACATGGAAAAAAGGTGGTTATTACATGGTAATAATGTGTCAGTAAATTAACTTGCAGGTGAGTGCTTGCTGTACGGTTTTTGTGTTTTAGGATCTATATGTTTTTGTGCAAAGTAATATTCTATTCTATTCTTGCAGACCTGAGCTCAGAGTTGGTGGGTCACCTGTTGATAAGGGACCAGCTGAGAACCAAACAGGACGCCATGCTCCTGGACGTACAGGATCTGACATAACCCTCACCCACAGGTGCACAGGACAGGAAGTTGTTGTGCTCAACAGTGGATAAAGTGATGCTGTCCAAGATATGCCACTATGAGACTGTCAGAAGTGTTGCCATAATACCCTACTTAACATATGATTCATCGATTAAAAAGGAGAAATGTTGATGATGAACACTAATGAGCGCCATCTTGGGCCGGCGTCATAATGCAATCCACATTACACAGGCAGGGTACGGATGCTCAGCTATGAAAAGCCAACTGACATTTACTCCTGAGGTACTGACCTGTTGCACCCTCTACAACCACTGATTATTATTTTACCCTGCTGGTCATCAATGAATGTTTGAACATCTTGAAGAACAATGTGGCCTTAAATGGCCATGTACTCTTCTAATCTCCTCCCGGCACAGCCAGAAGAGGACTGGCCACCCCTCAGAGCCTGGTTCCTCTGTATGTTTCTTCCTAGGTTTCTGCCTTTCTATGGAGTTTTTCCTGGCCACAGTGCTTATACATCTGCATTGCTTGCTGTTTGGGGTTTTAGGCTGGGTTTCTGTATAGCACTTTGTGACATCTACTGATGTAAAATGGGCTTTATAAATACATTTGATGGATAACTTTCTCCTCATCATCCCCACCTGATCTTGAACAGCATAATCTTCATTATCATCATTAGTGGAGAGAGTACTGTATTAGGACCTATTTTGATGTACGCATGTACTTAATTAACAAAAAAGAGTTCATATCAGAAAGAGGAGTTTAAGCCATTTGTGATGTTTGAAACATCTCTAATATCTGACTCCTAGTCCATTGCCGGTGGTAAGAAAATCGTATTTATCTTGGGAGAACCTTCAGACGGAGAATCTTCACAGCCATAGTTTAAACCATTTACATATCTGAGGGATACCAGCTTTTCCACAAGTTTTATTGTGTAAACATTGCAATATCCTTGACTTATTAATGTAAGGGAATTGTACACTTACAGCCTGTGTAAAACAAGCTAAGGGGTTACATATTCAGGCTAAAGGGAACTGTCCTGTAACAATTTGGTAGAGAAGCTTCTTTGTTTCTAATTTAGGATAATTATCCCCTTGTATAGTTGCTGATGTAAGGAAATTGTCCACTTATATTGCCTATACGCCTGTGGGTATTGACATGTATGTTGACTCTTGTGATATACCTAGGTGGTTTGCGGCCATAACTATAACTACCACCAGCATAGGAAACCACAAAGCTGCTATTGGATGATTCCATGTGAGCAAAGCCCGAAAATAATTTTGTATCTCAGATTGTTCTGGCAATTATCACATAGAAACGTCATTGGGAAGATGGATGTTTGATAGGCTTTTACATTTGTAACAAACTTATTAAAGTGGCCCTTTTTTAAACAATATACTCTACAAGTACATCAACGTTCCAGAGTGGGCTCTCTGCTACTTTTAAAGTTATAAACAATTTTATGAGCACCATCATCACAGTGAATGGAAAAATGGATTCAAAAGGAACTGTGATAGGTCCTTCCTTAACCCATGTCAATTTCTATGTATTAAATTGATAATTTCTTCAAATTAGCAGAGCCCACCTTCGAAATATGTGCTTGAAGAGTATATTGTTCTAAACAAGATGTCTAAAAAATAAGCAAAATCAAAAAGGGTACTTTTGAGATGTTCATAATATTTTTAATGTTGAATAAATTAATGTGATTTTTTTTTTTCAGAATACAGCCGTACTCCATATTTTAAAGCACACTATAAGGAGTATAATGACACCAAGATGTCTGTACCGTGTATGGTTCACGGATTATAGGGTCTAAAAGAGCCTAAAATGGCCACATTCATCATTAATTCTTTTTTTAAATGGTTTGTGATACAAATGTATAAAGCATGTTAAACATCCTTCCTCTCAATTAAGTTTTTATGTGAGAATTGCCAGAACAATCTGAGATACCCTAAAAAAATTGGGCCATGCTGGTGTGGAATTGCCTTATTCCATTCATTATGTCTAGGTAAAAGAGATTTTCCTGACCATGTGACCTCACCAGTAGCAAACACCAGGCTCTAGTTACTGACCCCCTCTTTCCTGTTCAGGTCAGGAAAAACTCCTGGCCATATTACCTATTTTGCCTTGTCATGCAATTATTATATGTCGTACTTTCAATCTTGTGTATTTGTAGGTTGATGGAAGAATTAACTGTGATAGCAGATTCATAGCTATGGGAAAGGGATGAGTGCTCTGAAGTAACATTTAACTTTTTTGTCTCTGAAGTATTTTTCAGTATTTACTTTAAAAATAATTTTGCATTCAATAAACCTTAGTTATTTCAGGTTGTGTGCTGTCGCTGTGTCTGTGATGCTGCTAGCTCAAATCAAAGTTTATTTGTCACATGAGCCAAATTCAACAGGTGTAGACCTTACAGTGAAATGCTTACAGGCTCTAACCAATAGTGCAAAAAATGTGTTAGGTGAACAATAGGTAAGTAAAGAAATAAAACAACAGTAAAAAGACAGGCTATATACAGTAGCGAGGCTATAAAAGTAGCGAGGCTACTTACAGACATCGGTTAGTCAGGCTGATTGAGGTAGTATGTACATGTAGATATGGTTAAAGTGACTATGCATATATGATGAACAGAGAGTAGCAGTAGCGTAAAAGAGGGGGTGGTGGGTGGCGGGACACAATGCAGATAGCCCGGTTAGCCAATGTGCGGGAGCACTGGTTGGTCAGCCCAATTGAGGTAGTATGTACATGAATGTATAGTTAAAGTGACTATGCATATATGATAAACAGAGTAGCAGCAGCGTAAAAAGAGGGGTTGGGGGGGGGGCACACAATGCAAATAGTCCAGGTAGCCATTTGATTACCTGTTCAGGAGTCTTATGGCTTGGGGGTAAAAACTGTTGAGAAGCATTTTTGTCCTAGACTTGGCACTCCGGTACCGCTTGCCATTCGGTAGTAGAGAGAACAGTCTATGACATTTACATTACATTTAAGTCATTTAGCAGACGCTCTTATCCAGAGCGACTTACAAATTGGTGCATTCACCTTATGATATCCAGTGGAACAACCACTTTACAATAGTGCATCTAAACCTTTTAAGGGGGGGGGAGGTTAGAAGGATTACTTTATCCTATCCTAGGTATTCCTTAAAGAGGTGGGGTTTCAGGTGTCTCCGGAAGGTGGTGATTGACTCCGCTGACCTGGCGTTGTGAGGGAGTTTGTTCCACCATTGGGGTGCCAGAGCAGCGAACAGTTTTGACTGGGCTGAGCGGGAACTGTACTTCCTCAGAGGTAGGGAGGCGAGCAGGCCAGAGGTGGATGAACGCAGTGCCCTTGTTTGGGTGTAGGGCCTGATCAGAGCCTGAAGGTACGGAGGTGCCGTTCCCCTCACAGCTCCGTAGGCAAGCACCATGGTCTTGTAGCGGATGCGAGCTTCAACTGGAAGCCAGTGGAGAGAGCGGAGGAGCGGGGTGACGTGAGAGAACTTGGGAAGGTTGACTGGGGTGGCTGGGGTCTTTGACAATTTTTAGGGCCTTCCTCTGACACTGCCTGGTGTAGAGGTCCTGGATGGCAGGCAGCTTAGCCCCAGTGATGTACTGGGCAGTACGCACTACCCTCTGTAGTGACTTGCGGTCAGAGGCCGAGCAATTGCCGTACCAGGCAGTGATGCAACCAGTCAGGATGCTCTCGATGTTGCAGCTGTAGAACCTTTTGAGGATCTCAGGACCCATGCCAAATCTTTTTAGTTTTCTCAGGGGGAATAGGCTTTGTTGTGCCATCTTCACAACTGTCTTGGTGTGTTTGGACCATTCTAGTTTGTTGTTGATGTGGACACCAAGGAAGTTGAAGCTCTCAACCTGCTCCACTACAGCCCCGTCGATGAGAATGGGGGCGTGCTCGGTCCTCCTTTTCCTGTAGTCCACAATCATCTCCTTAGTCTTGGTTACGTTGAGGGATAGGTTGTTATTCTGGCACCACCCGGCCAGGTCTCTGACCTCCTCCCTATAGGCTGTCTCGTCGTTGTCGGTGATCAGGCCTACCACTGTTGTGTCGTCTGCAAACTTAATGATGGTGTTGGAGTCGTGCCTGGCCATGCAGTCATGGATGAACAGGGAGTACAGGAGGGGACTGAGCAAGCACCCCTCTGGGGCTCCAGTGTTGAGGATCAGCGTGGCAGATGTGTTGCTACCTACCCTCACCACCTGGGGACGGCCCGTCAGGAAGTCCAGGATCCAGTTGCAGATGGAGGTGTTTGGTCCCAGGATCCTTAGCTTAGTGATGAGCTTTGAGGGTACTATGGTGTTGAATGCTGAGCTGTAGTCAATGAACAGCATTCTCACATAAGTATTCCTTTTGTCCAGGTGGGAAAGGGCAGTGTGGAGTGTGTGGAGTGCAGTAGAGATTGCATCATCTGTGGATCTGTTTGGGTGGTATGCAAATTGGAGTGGGTCTAGGGTTTCTGGGATAATGGTGTTGATGTGAGCCATTACCAACCTGTCAAAGCACTTCATGGCTACGGACGTGAGTGCTACGGGTTGCCATTGTGTTCTTGGGCACAGGGACTATGGTGGTCTGCTTGAAACATGTTAGTATTACAGACTCAATCAGGGACATGTTGAAAATGTCAGTGAAGACACCTGCCAGTTGGTCATTACAAGATTTTCATTTATTTGTTCGAATCTATAGTGTGTGTACATGCGTACGAGCAAGCAAATGAGTGTGTGTGTGTGTGTGTGTACCATTGCGTACCTTCAGTTGACTAGCTCAGCACTAATGATTTAGAGGACAAAAATAGAAGGAGAGGGAGGGTATTGACGAGGATAAAGTAAAACAGAGGGAGGAGGGATAATTGAGCAACAGAGTCAGGGATGACTAACCCGCACCAGAGGAGAGATAGAGAGAGCAGGAGGGGGAGAGGAATAAAATAATAGAGCTATATGAGTGTGTTAAAGGTAAGCGGAAGTTAATGTTACATATTAGCAGTGTTTTACTGAAGAGCTCAATGGGTACGGGGACAAAAGTAGGAGAAGAAACAGGCTGGTATATTTTAAAGTGACAAACAAAGGACAATACATCTATATCACCAGAAAACCAGGTAAGATATTATATTTATACTTTAAACCTAACACATAATACTGTACATACTCTGCTGTAGACATTGCTTTGTTCACACATTATATATACATAACGTGAATTATTAAAACAAAGTGAAAATATCAACACCATCCCCACAAACATACAGAGGATGATGAATAAATATTTTCCTTACTGCTGTAATAAAACGTTTAAAATTGTATAAATACCCAATTTCCACACATTCTTGATTTTACAAAATGGTTAATATGTTCAATACACATAATTTGAAGCGATGATAATAAAATGTTGCAAAAGAATTGCAGTAGTAGCGCCTGCAGTCGCTTGTATTGGGTTTCCGTTCTGCATATCTGTCTGAATGAATGGATATTAATTATTTACAGCACCAGCGAAGGTCATAGGAGGTCCATCGGGACCAAGACAGTTTTAGCTGCACCTTCCCATGAAATACACACCCCCCCTGCACCAAGAGGTAATGTGCTCCTTTAAATGTTCCAATCCACTTGTTATTAGAAAGAGATACATGTGAAGGCTTCTGGAATAACTAAACCAAGTTTCAACCAATTATCTTCCACTGGAAGGCCATGAGAGAGTTCTGTGTGATAAACACTCCCAACATGGAAGATAAACATGAGGAAGGTAAACATTGAGCACATAAACAACATTTTCCAACTAATTTAGCATTAATTTACGTGCATCCTCTAAAGAAAACAAACATACAAATACACAAACACACACACACTGTGCACAACAACACACAAGAAGAACCCACTGTCATTGGTCCCATTTCCATTCTTGATACTTAGCATAAACTTTCAAAATATGTCACATTCTTGGACAGTGGATCAATCTACTCCAAAACATGGGCTTGAGTGTACTCATGGTCAAAGCGGATCAGAAATGCAGTATGGATGAATGGAGAGTTTCCGGAAGAGTGTGTTACTGATTGAAGAGCCAATAGACCGAGAATTGTCCATAATCAGCTAAAAACATTCCTAGTGAGTATTTCCAAACTAAAGCACTTGTTTTCTCCCTTATGCAGAGAACATTCCTTCCCTCAAACTATCTGCAAACCTGGAGAGTACAGTTTAGAAGACAACCACACCTGAGAGAGAGCAAATGACAGGAACACTAGACAAGCAGAAGAATTTGCCCCAAGGAAGGCTTGATGAAAAAGGAACATGAGACGCTGCAGAAGAGAGAAAAACAACCACAGTCAACCATGAGTATAAGCCAAGCCTCCAACACCACAGAGAGCACACCTATGACAGAGACCCTCTCTTCCTTCACCCCACCCCCCCCTCTCTCCCCCTCCCCCTGCAGTATTGACGAGTCCTACAAGTATATCTTCCTCCCTCTCTGCTACTCCCTCACCTTCTTCTTCAGCCTGACGCTTAACTCCATTGTCCTGGTGCGCTCCTGCCGTCGCTATGGTGGCTGTCGCCACGGCAATGCCCCCCGCCGCTGGACCACGTCTCTGATCTACATGGTGAACCTGGCAACCACGGACCTGATGTACGGCCTGTCCCTGCCCTTCCTGGTGGCCAGCTATATGCTGCGAGACCGCTGGGTGTTTGGGGACTTCATGTGTCGCCTGGTGCGTTTCCTGTTCTACTTCAATCTCTACTGCTCCATCTTCTTCCTCACCTGTATCTCCGTCCACCGCTACCTAGGCATTTGCCACCCCATGAGGACCATCACCCTGGAGAGCAAGGGGGCTGTGAGGGGGATCTGCGCCATGGTGTGGGTGGTGGTGTTCGTGCTTACTTGTCCCATCTTTAGGTTTGCCCAGACGGGGTATGTGGTGAGAGGAGGAGGTGGTGGAGGGAGGGCAGGAGAGCAGGGGAATGGATCTGAGGAGGAGTGGGGTGGAGATGTACTCGGTGGTGGGCCGAAGGTGTTTGTGAACTGTTGGGATGATGCTATTGATAATGAGTTTGCAGAATACGTCCCGTACGGCCTCGTCCTGCACCTACTGGGGTTCTTCATCCCATTCACCATCATCGCATGGTGCTACTCCCAGGTAGTCAGGACCATCTTTAGGACCCTGCATTCCCCATCCAGCTCCCAGGTGGGGGGAGACGAGGAGGGAGGTGGTGGGGGGTCAGAAGGGCGCAGGGAGAGGACGTCCATCTCCATCTCCAGCTCACAGCACTCCCATTACATCCGCAGGCGCCGCAAGTCCATCAAAACCATCATCACAATCACTCTCCTGTTCGCACTCTGCTTCCTCCCCTTCCACGTTACCCGGACACTATTCCTGCTCCTCAGGAGGGGTCAGATGGGAGGATGCAATGCCATGAAGACAATCTCTATCTGCTACAAGGTCACTAGGCCACTGGCCTCCTGTAATGCCTGGCTGAACGCTCTCCTGTACTTCCTCACTGGAGACAAGAGTGTTCCCTGCTGCGACACGGCCAGTCGGCATGACCACCACCGCAACCCCTCTCTCTGGCCACTGAGGATCCTGAGGAAAGACAGAATGGGAGAGAAGGAGGAGGTGAAGAGAGAAAAGAAGACGGAAAAGGAGAAGGAGGGGGAGATTCGTCGGGACAATGAGTCAAAGTCTTCTGGGATTGTCTTTTAGGAGATTTTACGTTCAGAACATATACGGAATCGTTTAAGTGTACATTTGTGTGTGTGTGTGTGTGTGTGTGTGTGTGTGTGTGTGTGTGTGTGTGTGTGTGTGTGTGTGTGTGTGTGTGTGTGTGTGTGTGTGTGTGTGTGTGTGTGTGTGTGTGTGTGTGTGTGTGTGTGTGTGTGTGTGTGTGTGTGTGTGTGTGTATTTTTTGGGGACCTTTCTATTTGGGACACCTAGTAATTTTGCACTTTATTTCATTTGGACTTGTTACATTTGTTACTTTCTCAGTCGGCATGTTGACATTAAATGCAGGTCAAGTTATCATCGTGAACAGTGTGGTCTATTTCTTGTTCGTGTTTAACTTTATTTGTGTGATCACCGGCCAACAAAGACTGGTTATTACGGGGAGTGTCCTATGATAATTAGCCAATCTCTAATAGGGGTAGAAGGTTAATGATCCTCCCTTTTATCTGGTCCTCTAACACTGCACATAATCTGACACCCTCACACATCTTTAAACTCCGTATTAATTTACAAAACATGTCTGTCCCTCTCAATCACTCATACATTATTGGGAAGGCGCACACACACACAACCTCCATTCATACATTTCCCAGTCATAACCGTCCCTCCACCCCTCTCTCCAGGCCAGAGGACAGCTGGTGTATAAAATGTGATGTTGCAACAACGCAGGCTGGGACAGTAAGCAGCTCTGCCCCTGCTTATCAGCAGCCAGTGACCCACGAAGCCTGGACCACAAATATTATTGCTGACTGCTGTTCCCTCCCCTGCCTCTGTTAATGGAAAAGCGTGTGTGTGAAAAAGCTGTAGGCAAAGGACCAGTAGCAGCAGCCAGCACAAATAGCACAGTCAGAACACTCAAAACATGTTGAGGACAATCCTAGAGGAAACCATGGAGGAAGTCTCAATAGTCCAATTCAACAGAGTAATTGTTATAGAAGGACAACTGCGCAGAGTCACTGATTTAAGCTGTTATAAAGTCAACTTTGATCTACTTTTGTAATCCAGTACAGGGTTCGAATTACAGCTGGGCAAGGGGACTAGGCACCCCATAACAAACCATTGTATTTCAACCTAATAGGCATACCACCCCTAGGGGCCAAACCAGACTCATATTCACCCTAAAACCTGGACTTATTCCCAACCCCTATCCAAACCTTATCTTGAATGTTTGCTATTAAAATCTGTTTGGAAAAAGTGATGCAGTCAGGCAAGGTGCTCATTCGTCTCTCCAGCCGTGTTGGAGTGAATCTCCTTCATGCAATATTATATCTAACCAGGGAGAGGCGCTGTTATGACAGATTACGAAGTACCTCTATTTGGTGGAGGACTATGTTGTGAAATCTTTCAATTAGTTATATTTTGATAAATAGTTTAATTTTTGGGTTATTTTGTAGATTTTTTTGAGGACGCAATGAACAACTTAACTGGAGGATGGAACTTTTCAACGACGCAAATGTTTTGTTGAGGACTGTTCAGGACTGTTTTATTCTCTGACTGGTTAGCTACTAGCTAGCTAGCCAAGTTGAGTGTTAATGGTTAGCTACTGTAGCTAGCTAGCTAACCCTAAAAAGTCACGTCTCCAGCTGGCCGCCTAACCTAATTTCCCTTAAAAGTTATTGTAAGGGATATATCTCTCTAGTTGACAGTATTGGTCAAGTATGTGTTTGTTTAGCCTTTGTGCGACAACAGGAATTGCGTTTGAGTACTTTATACGGTTAGCTAGTTACGAATAGTCGCTTGCTGTAACTTGAGCCAAGTCTGACTTCATCTAACAAAAATGAGATAGAGGGAAGACACCAAGGACATTTCCCGCTGATTTAGCTTATCTGAATTGGACCGAAAGGTTTGTGTGTAAGGCCTGCAGGTCGGGCTTTCACCCAGATAGAGTAGGGCTCTACGCCGCCTCTGAGCACTCCTAGGCCAGCAGCTCGCGCTGCTAGGCTGGAGGCCGGTGATTTCAAGAAATGGAACGAATGGAAGTGGACCAGTGCGCAGGCGCAGCTGCCGGGAGCGGAGGCGGGGCTCTTCGTAGATCGAACAGCGCCCCCATGATCACGAGTGTCAGGTTAGTGAAATTGATATTCTACTTGATTGAAATAGAATTGTCTGTCATTTATGAAATTAGATTTTTGCAGTCATGTTTGTAATATGTCTGCCTTGGAATGATTCTGAGTTTTTTTGTTTGTTTCCCTCCACGTAACAGCGATGGTATGACAGTGTTCAGTCCAACTATTTCAGCCCGGTATCGACGGAGCAGTGTCTCTGTCAACCCCAGCTGTCCTTCTCTGGTGAGTGTGTGTGTGTGTGTGTGTGTGTGTGTGTGTGTGTGTGTGTGTGTGTGTGTGTGTGTGTGTGTGTGATTCAGTATTCTGTTAGTTAGTCCATCAACAGACCAACAATAATATATCCAGTCTTGATTCCATAGGCCATCCCCCTGTCCCCTTTCTCATTGGGTGGTGAGAGACCAGACCACAAAAGGCAGGTGAGGATAATGTTAGGGATATTGTGGGCCTCTTCCCTCTATTTGTGCAAATGCCTGCCTTTGAGTAATGATGCTGGTTTGAGTGTTTGCTTATACATTAGCCAGTGTGTTAGTACAGTTCAGTGTGAGGTTACCTTATGTAAATGCTCACATTGGTGTTTTAGTGTGTGTGGCACACTGTAGTATGTGTGTATGACCACTGACTGAAAGTGTGTATTTTCATTCAAGGAAGAGAATATGGAGATGACACTCAGGGGGAGTCTTCAGAGACTGAGGTAAGGTAGTGACACACACACACACACACACACACACACACACACACACACACACACACACTCACTCTCTCTAACAGTGTTTTCTCTCTCTTGTTGTAGTGCTTCCAACCTGGTCCCTCCTGTCAGTCACTGGCATGACCATTCATCAGTGGTGAGTACTCCCTCTGTGTTCTGCACATGACTGTAGTGCTTTGTCATACCAAAGCATGGAGAAAGGATTGATGGATAGATGATGAATAAATGGATGGATAAAGAGTCATCTCATATTTACTTATATTCGTCCTGTCTTTCACAGGGATTCCATTTACCGGACAGTGGTGTCACACCCAATTCGTCCCCTAGTCCAACTCGAAGGTTTAGGGGGTGAGTTGAGTTTCACGTTGCTTGACAAACTAACTTGAGTGTAGATTTATAGCTATCCTATGATTGTGGACTTACACTGTGTCCACAACAATTTAACACAAAGTGTCCCTTCACCGCCAGGCCAACAGTCAACTCTACTGTGAGATGGCCTGCCCTGACTCCACTGAAAAGGAAAGGTAAGAACAGTGCTTCAAGAATGGTGCTTACTTTACTCAGCCTTGGTGTGTGTGTCTGTCTTCTCTTTCATCCTGTCGTTCTGTCATGTAGGAGGAGTGGAGTCTGATGGTCCGCCGAAGAAGCTGTTTGTTGCAGGTGTAACAGATCCTGCTCACCGAACTAGTTACACAGTCAGGTGAGAACTAGAGACATTCAAACTCTTGCACACTTGTGAATATAGTGCTAGCTGCATCTCTTTTAACTTCCTGTTTTTTTCCCCTCTCCCTCTCCCTCTCCCTCTCCCCCAGTGTGTCTCAGGCATCTGCAGACTCTCCTACAGGTGGTGTGTCTGTGTGTGGTGCTAGTCCCCAGGGTAGTGCCCTGTACCTGTCTCCTCCCCCCTCATTCACCTCTCACCAGCCCAATATCTAGAAACCACAACACCAGCAGCCTATCACAGACCAGGACTACAGTCAGTCCTAGATTCTACTCACAGCCTATCAGAGCGCTCCTCTCCCTCAAACCATCAGAGCCTTGGGGAAACTCATCATATTCCTTGGCTCCTGAAGTAATGTCTTGAGTTGAAATCAAGATAATATATAGATGTTACACAAAGACTGGCACCTGTGCTTTGTTAATCGGAAGGTTGCATGAAATGCCCTGCCAAAGGAAGTCAGGGGTGAAGAGACTATATTTTTCCTTGTTGGGCTTTTGTTTATATCAAAGTTAGAGGTGTTAAAAGGCCTTGTCTGAAATTGTGTTCAGGGGTAATGGTGAGGGCACGTTGTAATCCCACTGAACGTGACCCAATAGCCCAGTATTCTTTGATAGTCCAGAAGTAAGCGCTCAAAAATGAGACATGAAGACAAGGTGTCACAGCAGACTGTCGAGCCAGCGGTGGCTCAGTTTGTCTATGTGAATACTGATATAAGCAGGGCTGCCTTTAAGGCAGGACTGGGAGTGGGTTCTCTGGCTGAAGGGGTTTGTTCTGTAGATATAGAATCCCTAGGCAAAGCTCTGCCCAGAGGACCCACCCAGTCCTGGTCCTTTATGGCCTAAACCTAATGAGAGATCGGCATGGATACTCACCTCTTGACAGGTGTGTGTGAACTTTAGTTTGATAGAAGGGACCTCGACTGGTGATCTCAGTCCTCTGGGTAGTGCGTGATATTACCCTTTCTCTACATGCATACTACTTTAAAAAGGGTAGCCTGTGGGGTGTTATCACATTTTCCCATTGATTACATGAATGTTATTATTTGACTTCTGTAATGTGGTATGGTTGTACATGCTCAGGACCCTCGTAGATATTGTGAAATATCATAAGTGACATCATGGGTATATCATGTTGTTTGGGTTGATGTAATCTATGGGAAATTCTGTTTTTTAATCCCATGCATGAGTCTGTGACCTCCAGACCTTTTGACTTGTGAAATAGAGTACAAGCTGCTTAGAGAAGTGTCTTATACAAAAACAAATAATGTTAATGATAGTAACTATGTGTAATACTCTTCAAATGCCCTTTCCAGAGCTGAGTTTTACAGCAACAGACAGATTCGTTTCTCTAAATCTGGTCTCCTTTTTGTGGACGGAACATTCTACTTCCAATTAAGATTTTGCACAGTATTAGTTTCACATTATTAATCAATATTACTGTTACACAAATGGGATCCTGATTAAGACATGCTGTTGCGTTGTATATTTGTTGCTTAATTTGCTCATTTCTCATCGGGTCTCTGTCCTGTCTCAAAGAAGTGCTTAGGTCAGCAAGAGTTGAGGGTCATCTTCTGATCTTAACCCCAGATTTAGAAACGTTGTTTGTTTTTCCTCAGTGACAATCAGTGAATTTGGAGGGAAATAAAAACTCCAGTTGTTTTAAGTTCTATTCATGTTAACTTGTTGTTCTCAATAATGTAGTTTGGTTCCTTTGGCACAAAATATTCTATGACGCTGGCATACATTGTTTAAATTGACAACCAGCGTCAGTTTCATTTCTCTCAAAAGCTGTATGATTGAGACACTAATGTAGATCATCAATCAACTCACATTGCCAAACCCAAATTTATCTTTCTTACACCATGTACAGAAATATATTGTGGCTTTCGACATGTATTTTATACTATTTCCTGAGTATGGGAAGATCCTGTAAATGCATACTAGGTTAAATGACATGAACATCAATAGAAGATCTCTTATCTCATAACTAACTCAATTTTATCTGCAGTTAGCCAGAGGTTAACTTGCAATCAAATGGCACTAATATTCAGTGGTAGTTTCACCAATCCCATCCTGTTGCAGAGGATGAACTATATAGGGAGGGAAATACAATGAGTTGGAGATGACCTGAAGCCAAATATAAAATATTTTAATCTCCTGTTGATGTTCATTGCAGTTGACCCACAGGATTGGCATGCCTTATCAGCCACAATCTTAAAAATTGTTTTCGAAAAACGACATGTCAGTGTTAGAGGGCTCCTTTTTTTCTGGTTTTCAAACTGACATTAGAATGAGGCCTAGAGAGTGATAGGATGAAAGAGATAGAGAAGAGGTGAAAAAAGGGAACTAAAGCACATCTGCCAGACCATTCAAGTATTTTCAAACTGTAAATAGCTTTGAGAAACGTCTACATAAAAAGATTGTATTTTTTAATGGAACTTTTAATAGAGTGAGAGAAACTATTAATTCCCTCTGAGTAGCCTTTCTCATGCCTGTAAAGTTGACACAAAATGTGTCTAGTTTTAGGGGGGTATAATGTACACCTTTTAAATATATAAATAAAATGATAAAAGTCACTGTATTATATCAGAAAACCTGTGGACTCTCCTTTCTCTCCATAGATCCTTTGATATGGTTACCTGTCCATTTCTGCAAGCTTTCTTTATAACCACCTTAGATGGCAGTCCGGACTGCTACCCTCTGTGTCACATAATTCTACAAGCACAGTGAAACAGACAAAAAGATATTAACATTTTACTAAACAACATAAGGAATCATGTCATGCACAACCATTGTTTGAACAAAATTAAATAATACTTGGCTAGCCTATATCTTGTCTTTATAAATATATCAACCCGTGGTACACAACATGTACACTCACTCCGTTACGTGATGGACATGGAGCGTATTCATTACGGAAACGGTTTAATAACCCAGCGGAAGTAAACAGAGCAAAATAAGAGTTTCTATTGGACTGATTCTGGTACGTCCCTCCCTGTTTCAGTTTGTTTGCTTTCAAGATTTTTTTGCAACAGAATTTGCCGAATGAATATGCCCGACGGCTGCATTCAGTACAAGAAAATACTTAATACAACAGAAACGGTGGTGTTCTGAACAACCAGTTGAAAAAACAGGGAGGGAACTGGGTTGAGGAACACTCTGCTGCCCTTTAAATAGTCACTCATTGCTTCAAGCCACACCCACCAAACAGAGAAAACGTACCTCAAAGTCTGTTCAAGAACGTGTTGGGGAAACATGTCGTTCAGTACAAACCATTCTGCAACGTAACAAATGTATAATCAAACTGAACGCACACCTGCACTGCAACACCTCTCTGGAGATCATGGACATTCATGTTCAGCCACAATACAGTACTTGTAAAATTAGCAGTGCAAATAAATTATAATATTTTACAATACAAAAAGCTATACAAAACACAAAAACAAGTTTTTTTTTCTCAGAGTGAAATGGAAGGGGTTCTCTGTAGAAATGGCACAGACTGAATAGAGAAGCACTTGATTGGGAGGGGGGGGGGGGGGGCTGTTCATAAAAATACAAAAAGGCATCTGCTAAAATCTGTCCAAAATAGCTCTGTAACAAGGATACCAACTAATCTGCTTTCTGGTGATAGAGGGACCCAGGTTTTTCAACCAACGGGTACAACGGGGTTAGAGGTCAGTGAGACAGGAGGGGCATGTCACTGGAGTTCATGATGAGGCTGGAGTCCAGGTTGAGGCTCTCTGAGAAAACAAGATGAGACACACATATTTAAAAACAGAACAGATGAGGACAACTACATTTTCAGCTAAATACCTTTGACTTCAGCATAATGACACAATGTGAACCATATTGATTGAGAGCCAGTGATGGAGCTGATATTATTCACCTTGATCGAAATTGAGCTTGGTGTTGGATCCATCTCCCAGTCCCTCAATGTCCACCAGGTCGCTGTTCACATCCAAGTCATTCAGAGCACTGAGCGTCACATCTACACACAGACAGACAGGGAAAACGTGTAATATGTTAATAAACGTGCACATTCAAAGTAGCCAATGCATCAGCAGTATCGATTCAATAAAGGGTTCAAGTAATTTCTACAAAAAATGTCTTGGTCTTTTGACTATGGATGAAAATCTAGTCTACTAAATTCCGTATACAAGCCATACTCATCACACAATCCCTGCCCTTTGAGGTAAAGGCCTGTATCATTCCACTCACCTGCTGTTTTCTGTTTCTTGATGGCAGGGGGCATAGGGGAGGCGCTCTGAAGCCCTGTTGTCAGGACAACCTGTGAGGTGGGCACAGCAATGACTGTGGGGGCCACGGGTGCTGGTTCAGCTGCCATGGTGACCGTGGTCTTCTTGGTGGTCTTTTTGGGAGAGTCGGAAGAGAGGGGCATCCTGCTGTTCTCATACAGTTTCCTCTTCACTGTTGTCTTTATCTGGGCTCTGCATTAAAACAGGAAACAGATTGGTAATGTGATTTTCATACAGGTTGACAGACTAGATAATTTGCCAACAGATTTATTAACCCCACCAGACATCTTCTTTAGAAAGAAGGTAGTAAAGATGAAAGGTCAATGGATGAAAGCGTGGAAAAAGACAGGTAAGAGTGGGTGCAGTATGATAAAAGATAGAGCGAGAATGATAAAGTGAAAGAGGCATGGACAATTTTAACTTTATATCAATAGTACTGCATTAGTTTAGGGTCGTATGACTAATGTACACCATCATGGTGCCCATGGTTATTAACTAGTAAATCTGTCGATGTGCCCATGAGCAAGGCACTTAACCCTAATTGTTCCAGGGTCGCCATTGTGACTAAACCTAGCCACCGTGACCCCACTCTCCGAGGGTGTCTCGGGTAGAGTTGGGATATGCGAAAAAAATAACATTTCAATTTCACACACGTGTAAAATACACATTTATACATGTGTGAAATAGGACAAATATAAGCACTCACCAAAGTATTATTATTATTATTTGTAGTCAATTTGAGCAGCACTGTTTAAGATCTCTCTTAGACAGTTCTTACCTTAGTAGAGGCGGAAGTAATTTGGGGCTGCTGTTGACTCAAATCAAATCAAATGTATTTTATATAGCCCTTCGTACATCAGCTAATATCTCGAAGTGCTGTACAGAAACCCAGCCTAAAACAGCAAGAAATGCAGGTGTAGAAGCACGGTGGCTAGGAAAAACTCCCTAGAAAGGCCAGAACCTAGGAAGAAACCTAGAGAGGAACCAGGCTATGAGGGGTGGCCAGTCCTCTTCTGGCTGTGCCGTGTGGAGATTATAACAGAACATGGCCAAGATGTTCAAATGTTCATAGATGACCAGCATGGTCAAATAATAATAATCACAGAAGTTATCGAGGGTGTAGCAAGTCAGCACCTCAGGAGTAAATGTCAGTTGGCTCCACTTGGATAGCCAGCTAACTTAGCTAGCTTCCTATCCCACTCAACAACAATATCTTAAGAAGCTAACGTTAGTAAGGAGGTACATTTAGCGTTTCAACAATTAACACGACAGAACAAGTCACATAGACTAATGACTTAACAAAGTGTAACTTTTTCGTTCGCAAACTACGTTTAGCTATTTCAAAAATATCTGCTAGTTATAGTTGCTGATTGTCGTCGAGAAAGGAGAAGGCGGGGCCTAACTGAGGGCTACTACGGAATGAATCGAGTGTCAGCTGATGGAGGTTAGGTTGACGCTCGTCCATTGAGAAAAGAAAACGACTGTTTTAGATTAGTGTATCTAAATTATATATTTGGGTAGAATATATCAACTAGAAGAATGCCATCTCTTTTATTCTGCGGTCCGAAAATGGCCGCCTGTGGAATAGTGATCAGCATATGGGGAGTCATCATGTTGGTAAGGATTTAGCTAGCTGGCTAATGTTAGCGTTACAGACAGTAGTAATGTAGTCAGTATTTCCCACCCCCACGCTTGCAAGTAAAGTATCTGCTAACGCTAGCTAGGTGTCAAGATGTTCCACGTTTCAATATCAGTCAACAATCAGCATATTTGATAAGACACCTATAGCTGATTGTGGGCTTAAGTAACTTGCCTTTTCCAGAATATTTGGTCATTATAGCTAGCCAAATAAAATAACAGTCTGGTGTTGCTAGAACCTCTCTTCTTGACTAACTGTACGGGTATGCTAGATATAGCAGTGAAATGAATTGGCTGATGTTTGATGACAGATCGTGTGACTGAGTTTGTCAATCGACCCTGTATGCACAGGATGTCTCTACTGACTCGGCCCTAATTGACCCTGTAAATACTCTTGACTAGACTGAATGTGGATAATGCAATACATATGTATAGTGATGCACCGATATGACATTTTTGTCCAATACCGATATCCTTTATTCCCCCCCCCCAAAAAAAACACGATACCGATATTTAACATTTTAGCGGCCTTTTAAGCATTCTAGTACAGTTAAATAGCTAACACACACACATGGACGCAGCGGTCTAAGGCAGTGCATCTCAGTGAAAGAGGCGTCACTACAGTCCCTGTTTCGAATCCAAGCTGTATCACATCCGGCCGTGATTTGGAGTCCCATAGGGTGGCGCACAATTTGCCCAGCGTCGTCCAGGTTTGGCCGGTGTAGGCCGTCATTGTAAATAAGAATTTGTTCTTAACTGACTTGCCTAGTTAAATAAATGTTACACACACCACACTGACCAAAAAGTTGTTTTGTTGGCATTTACATATGCCCCATTACCAGTAAATCATAATCAAAACCTATTTCTTTCACTTACTAGCTGTGCTGTTTCGTTGTTCATTAGTTCAGTCGTTTCATTCTCACATACGATTTCTATGGAACTCCGTTTGGGTATTTGCGTGTCAAAAAAGATACTATTTAACACTATTTGATGTGTCAAATAACACTATTTGACGTGTCAAATAACACTATTTGACGTGTCAAATAATACTATTTGACCAATCAGGACCTGAATTTGACAGCACATCACATAATAATTTAAAGCGTTCATAAATGTTTTATGTAGTTATTACACATTGATTACACTATCACTCGTATTTCATATGTCACAACGATTCATCGATAGTATGCTATGATGCTGGTAAAGTTGTCTCGCGCACCTACAGTGCTGGTCATAAAGAAAGCTAGCTAGCTCATGGATGCAAACAATGTTCTTCCCCAAAAACATAGCAAAACAACATAATCTGTTTCAGTAGCAATAGTTAGCTAGCTAACTATATAGCTAGGTGTCATCATCTAAAATAACCCTAATTTCTAAGACAGTTAGAGACAAAGTAGAGCCGCAATTCAACGGCTCAGACACAAGAGGTATGTGGCAGGGTCTACAGTCAATCACAGATTACAAAAAGAAAACCAGCCCCGTCGCGGACCAGGATGTCTTGCTCCCAGACAGACTAAACAACTTCTTTGCTCGCTTTGAGGACAATACAGTGCCACAGACACGGCCCGCTACCAAAACCTGCAGGCTCTCCTTCACTGCAGCCGACGTGAGTAAAACATTTAAACGTGTTAACCCTCGCAAGGCTGCAGGCCCAGACGGCATCCCCAGCCGCGTCCTCAGAGCATGCGCAGACCAGCTGGCTGGTGTGTTTACGGACATATTCAATCAATCCTTATCCCAGTCTGCTGTTCCCACATGCTTCAAGAGGGCCACCATTGTTCCTGTTCCCAAGAAAGCTAAGGTAACTGAGCTAAACGTCTACCGCCCCGTAGCACTCACTTCCGTCATCATGAAGTGCTTTGAGAGACTAGTCAAGGACCATATCACCTCCACCCTACCTGACACCCTAGACCCACTCCAATTTGCTTACCGCCCCAATAGGTCCACAGACGCGCAATCGCAACCACACTGCACACTGCCCTAACCCATCTGGACAAGAGGAATACCTATGTGAGAATGCTGTTCATCGACTACAGCTCAGCATTTAACACCATAGTACCCTCCAAACTCGTCATCAAGCTCGAGACCCTGGGTCTCGACCCCGCCCTGTGCAACTGGGTACTGGACTTCCTGACGGGCCGCCCCCAGGTAGTGAGGGTAGGTAACAACATCTCCACCCCGCTGATCCTCAACACTGGGGCCCCACAAGGGTGCGTTCTGAGCCCTCTCCTGTACTTCCTGTTCACCCACGACTGTGTGGCCATGCACGCCTCCAACTCAATCATCAAGTTTGCAGACAACACTACAGTGATAGGCTTGATTACCAACAACGATGAGCCGGCCTACAGGGAGGAGGTGAGGGCCCTCGGAGTGTGTTGTCAGGAAAATAATCTCACACTCAACGTCAACAAAACAAAGGAGATGATCGTGGACTTCAGGAAACAGCAGAGGGAGCACCCCCCTATCCACATCGACGGGACAGTAGTGTAGAGGGTAGAAAGTTCCTCGGCGTGCACATCACGGACAAACTGAATTGGTCCACCCACACAGACAGCATGGTGAAGAAGGCGCAGCAGCGCCTCTTCAAACTCAGGAGGCTGAAGAAATTCGGCTTGTCACCAAAAGCACTCACAAACTTTTACAGATGCACAATCGAGAGCATCCTGTCGGGCTGTATCACCGCCTGGTACGGCAACTGCTCCGCCCACAACCGTAAGGCTCTCCAGAAGGTAGTGAGGTCTGCACAACGCATCACCGGGGGCAAACTACCTGCCCTCCAGGACACCTACACCACCCGATGTCACAGGAAGGCCATAAAGATCATCAAGGACAACAACCACCCGAGCCACTGCCTGTTCACCCCTCTATCATCCAGAAGGCGAGGTCAGTACAGGTGCATCAAAGCAGGGACCGAGAGACTGAAAAACAGCTTCTATCTCAAGGCCATCAGACTGTTAAACAGCCACCACTAACATTGAGTGGCTGCTGCCATACATGTAAAAAATGTATCACTAGCCACTTTAAACAATGCCACTTAATATAATGTTTACATACCCTACATTACGCATCTCATATGTATATACTGTACTCTATACCACCTACTGCATCTTGCCATCTTTATGTAATACATGTATCACTAGCCACTTTAAACAATGCCACTTAATGTAATGTTTACATACCCTACATTACTCATCTCATATGTATATATTGTACTCGATATAATTTACTGCATCTTGCCTATGCCGTTCTGTACCATCACTCATTCATATATCTTTATGTACATATTCTTCATCTCTTTACACTTCTGTGTATAAGGTAGCTGTTGTGAAATTGTTAGGTTAGATTACTCGTTGGTTATTACTGCATTGTCGGAACTAGAAGCACAAGCATTTCGCTACACTCGCATTAACATCTGCTAACCATGTGTATGTGACAGATTTGATTTGATTTGAGTTCTTATTTGATTAATGGTGGTCGGACCCATCTATGTAAAGCTAGCCACAATAAGGATTAGCCCCAATAGTGGACTTTGCGGTTAGCCTTCAAAATAAAAGTATGGCATAATTCTACTATTTGTATTAATTTCCATCAGTCAATGACATATTATTATTTTGAAGGCAAACTGAAAATTCCACTATTGTGCCTAATCCTTATTGTGGCTAGCTTCACAACACATAACCCTGTCCGGTCAAGCCAGATGAAGCTAGCTGGTTGCTTATAACGTTAGCTTTGGGCAACAGGGTTAAGTAGCTGGCTAGCTATTTATTTTCATGAACTGAAGTTAAATTTCAATAGGTGAACAACAAGTGGCTACCTAGCTAATACTTACTCACAAGGATTCCTAAATCATTGCTAAGAGTAATGAAAATGACTGCAGTTTCTACTGGTCATTGTTTTCAGGCTGGTTGTATTGGTGCTAGCAAGGTACCAAGCTAAAGCTAGCTACCCCAGAAGTTGCGGTCGAACAAATGATGCTTTATTATCAACCCGGGTATTGTAAACACATCGTTCGTGGCCGGTGTTTGCTGACTTTTTTGTACACCTTTGACAGTGCCACTGTATCTTTTTTGACATGCAAAGACCCAAACGACGTTCCATAGTATGTATGTCATGAAGCTAATAGCAGTGACGCTATCACTGTGTAACTCCGGTAGGGTAACATCGGAAAAATATCGCACTTGGTAGTGTTAACCAGTGCTCGACCAGTCGGCGAAAGCCAACATCACCTATGACAGAGAAAGGTTGATTGTCAAGGGCAATGAATTCCATTCTTTTGGCTTTAATGGATTTTGCCTTTGAGTTGTCTCACTGAAATGTTGGTACTCTTTCAAATGACTGCTTGACTTGTTGACTGCTCGATCCACACAGCAGACATTGTGGGCTAGTTTAGGAATGCTGGGTTGCACGTACAGAGCAAAATTTTACGTGGTGTCATTACGTCATGTACCTTCGTTATATAGCTATGCACGTCAGCTTTGACATCGGTTTTGCACATTGGGCGTTAAACTAGACATCGGCCAATACTGATGTTGGCATTTTTAGCTAATATTGTCCGATTCCGATATGTTCACCGATATATCGTGCAACACTACATATGTATCATCTTTTTGTATTGCAGGTTATGTTGGGGATCTTCTTCAGTGCAAAGTCTGCTGTGCTGATTGAGGATGTGCCCTTCACTGAGGAGGACATCCGCAATGAGTAAGTGGTGTGAAAAAAAGGGACCATTAGGTGCTTAGTTTGACTACTAGTGTAGATGCCCTTTGAATTCACTCTTTGTAAACCATCCCATGTTGCCTCGCTTGGGTTGTTTTCCCCAAACTCATCTGTTTGGCTCATCTCTCTCTGCCCCACAGTAAGAACCCTCCGGGAACCATCTATGGACTCTACAACCAGGTGGGCATCAACTGCTTCATTGCAGCAGCCATCTATGTTGCAGTGGGGGCGGTGTCACTCTGCCAGGTCAGACTCAACAAGAGGCAGGAGTACATGGTGACATAAATTCCCCTGAAGCATCAGAAGATTATACACACACTAATTTAAGTTCTCAAGGGAAGCAACCTTATAAAAAGCTATTTGTATAGTAAAACATTGAACATTGAAGTCCTTTCTGTTATGCTATTGATTGAAATGTTATCATTCTTTGTATTTGCATACAACTATTTATTGAATTGACCTAAACTGTAACCCATCAATGCTAACTGACAATATTGATAATGATCAATAAAAATTTAAGTCTTGTTCCGCTCATGGACCAAACATTACATTCATGCTAGATAACTGACCACAAATTCCTAGATGCAACTCAACAGACCACTACAGTTACGGAAATATGTAATTATCTCCTCTTTCAGCCTGAATTGACAGCAAATTGATAGATGGTCAGTGTCTGTCAGGCAAATCAAGAGATATGTCAAAAATGGCTAAATATATTTTGTGTTTGTGTTTATTTATGTGCTGTTGTGAATTGTATGCTGTAAAAATATAGGGTCTGGATTCAGTCCATATCGCGGAAGATTCATGTTAAAATGTAAAGGTAATTTCCAATTGAGCCGACATGCAGCGTCAGAGATACTTTTGAGCAGATGGGAAACTCCATTTGAATCGTATTAACGGCCATTGTATACGTTGCCCATGCGTCGTCAATGGGCCGTGCAGTGCATTCTGGGCAATTTTGGCACAATAGGCCCTATTCTCCAGGATGTGAATGGGAGTCAATTGGGTGCTAGTTCATCCCAAAATTAGCATAAATGTTGTGAACAAGAAGTACAACATTACACATCTTTTCAGAGATGTGAGATAATTAACTTGTTCTAGGCTCCCGAGTGGCACAGCGGTCTAAGGCACTGTATCTCAGTGCAAGAGGCGTCACAACAGTCTCTGGTTCGAATCCAGGCTGTATCACATCCGGCGATGATTGGTAGTCCCATAGCTGGGCACAATTGGCCCAGCGTCGTCCAGGTTTGGCCGGGGTAGGCCGTCATTGTAAATAAGAATTTGTTCTTAACTGACTTGCCTAGTTAAATAAAATAAAAATACATTCTCTGTAATATCTTATAGCTTTGGAATCGTGCCATTACATACTTTCTAGGAAAAAAGGCCGGTTTCTCAACTCATGTCGCATTCAAAACAACTGGGAACTCAGAAATCTCAGACTTCAAGACAACTGGGAACTAGGGGGAAAAAATAAGCTCCGACAGGGAAAAATGGTTTTGAATGGTCATCCAACTGGAATTCCAAGTCGGAAACACAGGCATCTTTCTTGATCACCGAATTTCCGACCTGAAAATCACTGATGTCTTGATTTGACCGAGTTCCCAGTTGTCTTGAAAGCACCAACATACCCTGACTTTGAGAAGGGATTGCGTGACGATTAGTTTAGCAACCGCTGGCTGCAGCGTTTCTCAATTCATTGCCCAATGGGATTCTTATCTCCTCGTTTCTCTAATATCTCAGGCAGCTGTGAATAGTCTCCGCGAACAGTCCTTGCTAGCTGGGATCCTTGGGACGTCACCCCATTGAAGTTAACATTTTAAATGGTTAGGGTTTAGGGTAGGGACGTCCAAAGGATTTCAATCGAGCTATAACGTGGAACTTCCGCAATATAAATTGACTCCAGCCCTAACTGTAATAGTTCTTGTATTAGTTAAATCTGCTATAGTAATTCCTCAGAAAAGGATGGTGTATAAAATGTTCAAATTAAATATGCATTTATTTAATGTGTTTATTGTATTTTCCCCGGCCTTGCTATTCTCCGGAGTGTAATGATGTGAAATGATCTATACATGGTACTTTATGTGAAGGACTTCAGTCTCTTGTAGATGTTCCCTGCAATAAACTGGAAGTATAAATTAAATTAAATCGCTTCATTGAATATGATAATAAAAAATTTAAAAAATAAAATTCCAAGGCAACATGAAACAAAACAAGACATATTGCCAAGGCAGTTTAATTTCAAAATAAACATCAAAAGGCACTAGCACACCTGAGCTATATTTTTTGCAGGTGCATGGTAACAGTTGAATAAAATAAGAAACCCGTACACTGCTCTTGATAGTATCACTGCTCTTTAACAACTTTACGTATATGTAAGTAAACACAATCATGCTGTCTCTTAAGTGTTTGTCCATTCTATTTATCAATTTGACAATTCTAAGAATTATTTTTAAGATTACAGTAAATCAGTTCTTAGTAATATGTATTGATTATAAACAGTAATTATCAGTCATGTCTCTTTCAGCATCTACTAAACGCTCCATAATTACACAGTGTTATTATTACTTAAAAGACAGATAGAAACCCCTTACACCCCGTGACTCTACCCTTGCCACGGGTGAAATACAAATAGTTTACATCCAAAATTATACACTAGAAATCAGACAGAAATGGAAAGTATTCATGAGCAAATGTGGTGTATCACTTCAGTTCGCCACATCCCAGAAAGGTAATAACCTTTTCCCAGATACATTTTTTACACAAGTCATTACACAATGAAGAAGTTAATGTCGAAATACATGTTAGAATTATATACTATCACAAGCATGACTTTTCAAGCCATTGGTTAATGGTTAGGTTGCCGAATCTGCACAGCCTATGATCAAACTTTCCAACCTGGAAACATTTTATCATTCAGGTTGGACTTTCATCTTTTTTTAGAGCTGTAATCTTATTCCCTTGTATTTCTGCCTCCACAGAGAGTGGTAACATATCAACAAGTATCTTCTCAACACTTTCATCATGTTTAATCCCATAGGTCTTTGCCAGGAGCTCTAACGCCACAATGAATTTGTTTAGTGTTTCATCATCTCTGCCTCCAGGATCACCTCGTCATTGCACGCAATTGATTGAATGGACAACATTACAGTCTCAGATTTAGCAGCCTGGATCTGCATACAACAGCGGGTAATAAAAGTGTGTTGAAAATGGTTTAGATAACAGGGACCTACCATATCAACCCTGGTTTCTTTTGTTGAGTTGAGAGAAATACTGTCTTCATACTCACTGGAGTACACATTGGTCACCCTGATAGTGTCTCCAATGCCAACCATTGCAGCGCAGCTTACTTGGTCCCCCCAGAAACAGATCTCAATGGTTAATGGAGTTTTGTTTGGTCTCGTCCTGCAAGGTCAGGAAGCGCTGTGCAGTCAGCTTTCGCTGCTTTTTCACTTTCCCAGCCCCCTTAGTTAGAAAAGAGGGGGCAATTCACAAAAAATCACCAAGAAAAGGGTTAGGGTCATATGTCATGTAAAAAGTTATGAGGACACATCTTTAATTACAGTTCCCTGAATGCTCATCTTGGTGCTGGAATCAGATTCGTTGGCATCAGCTATGGAGAGGACTGTCTGATGAATGAGCATCCAGGCCTCCTCAACTAGCCAGTTAGGAACTTCAAAAGGGCTTGTTTTGGAAACATTGCTTCTGCTTGTGACCTTCACTGTGTCGTCGCTCATGATTAGATTCCTTAACAGGTAGTAGATTCCCTTTTGGAAGAAGTCGTATCTCTCCTTTCCAAATACAATGACTTCGATACAATCTGTGTCATCAACCAGACTCAACTTGAAATAAAAACCTTTTTTCTTTTTGTTAGCTATCAAATCAGACTTTGTGATCATCTTCCCAAGTATCACTTTATCACTGAGTTATTCCAAGGTTTTCAGCTTTGCGATAGTTATCATCTGACCAAAAGAGGGGGAAAGAGGATAAGTCAATGGCTGCGTTTACACAGGCAGACCAATTCTGATCTTTTTTGCACTAATTGGTCTTTTGACCTATCACGTCAGATCTTTTCACACAAAAAAATTATCAGAATTGGCCTGCCTGTGTAAATGCAGCCTATGTGACCAACCAGGTATTAAACCCAAGACATCTGTTTGACTCAAGCTTTGGGTGCTAACATGAGTTTTCAGGGCTCAGACAATGTTACTCATCATGTAATGGTGGTCATGTTGATCCTCCATATTTTAAATAAATAAAGGAGACAAACACTTACCCAGGATTTGAGAGTGCGCTTGGAAGAGGGAGGAGGATGACCCTGATGTCAAGTAGAAAATGAAACTATAAGTGGTTCTTTCATATAACATGGGTAGAGCTGACATTTTATAAAAATTCTATGGTGTATTTCCATCAAACAATTTGTCTACCAGAGGCCACCTGTCTGATCTGTTTTTTTCTTCAATTCAGACCAGGCTAACACGCTAACTTTTATTCAGCTTGTGAAAAGATCCCTAACTCTGGGCCTACCTTGTTGCTTTTCCCTTGCCCCTTCTTCTTTTGCCCTTTAAAACAAAATATATGAATTAATCAAACATAGGCATGAGGAGTAAATAAAATCAATCACCATTGTTCATAGAACTTGTCAAGTGAACATCCATTCAGAATATGTATGGCCATTCTGTACACCTACTGTATGAATTCAATTGAATGATTGAAACAAATGCAATTTAATTTTACGCTTGAAAACGTATATTCTTTATAACCTGGTTCTGACTCATCGTCCTTCGATTCTCTCACATGTTTTCTCTTCTGTAATTCTAATAAAATAATACATTTTATTCATCTTAATGTTTAAATCCTACTGAGTGAGGCACAGCAGCAATTTACCATTACACTAGAGCAGTGAAAACGCACCTGATTTGCCTAGTAACAGTACAACTGCATATGATGCCATCATTTCCATAAAAATGTACCATTCACTGAACAATCACACACCCTGAGGAAATGTTACTAATTTAAAGGGACACCTTTGTAAGGAAAACAATACAGAAAAAGATGTCTGCAATGCTATCAAAACTTGTTATACATATTTAAAATGTATAACAGTGGCTAGATGTCTCGGACTCCGAATCAATTATGTTGTGCGATTCTTGTGAAAAATAATCAACAACTACATTATCAACAAACTTTGTTGCACTCAACAATTTCTGCTGACCAGAGATAGAAAGTGAGATGGGAATGGGAATGTAAAGTCATTAATGCTACACTTTCTGTGAAATTGTAATATCTTTATTTTCTTTCTGCATTTTCCTATTCTGGCCCTTAACAATGGGGAGCAGTAGGTTCTGAACAGTAGGGTCCTTTCTTAGGATCTCCTCCATCACTCTCTTCACCTCAAGGATAGACTCAACCAATCCATAGTGTTTGATAATGATTCTAGCCATGTCTTCTCTTGCGGTGCCCTTCTCTACACTTTCCGTAATTAGTTTTAAACAGTTGAGCATCTTTTTGTAATCACTATCATTCAGGTGCTCTATAATGCTATTAAGCGCTGCATGTCACTTATTTCCATCGCTTGAAGTCATCTCTGGGAAAAGGAAAATTCATCTTAAAAATATAACTTACAAATGCACATTTTAAGCAGATTGATCAAGCTACTGTGGCACCCTTGGCTAACTTGCTATTTCATTTGAAAAGATGTAGGCTACAATAAACTAGATTATATCAATCGGGTAGTCAGACGAGACGATCCCCCATATCGAAATATTCTTATTAAATACTTTTTCTTTACGTAGTTGAATGTGCTGACAACAAAATCACACAAAAATTATCAATGGAAATCAAATTTATCAACCCATGGAGGTCTGGATTTGGAGTCACACTCAAAATTAAAGTGGAAAACCACTCTACAGGCTGATCCAACTTTGATGTAATGTCCTTAAAACAAGTCAAAATGAGGCTCAGTAGTGTGTGTGGCCTCCACGTGCCTGTATGACCTCCCTACAACGCCTGGGCATGCTCCTGATGAGGTGGTGGATGGTCTCCTGAGGGATCTCCTCCCAGACCTGGACTAAAGCATCCGCCAACTCCTGGACAGTCTGTGGTGCAACGTGGCGTTGGTGGATGGAGCGAGACATGATGTCCCAGATGTGCTCAATTGGATTCAGGTCTGGGGAACGGGCGGGCCAGTCCATAGCATCAATGCCTTCCTCTTGCAGGACCTGCTGACACACTCCAGCCACATGAGGTCTAGCATTGTCTTGCATTAGGAGGAACCCAGGGCCAACTGCACCAGCATATGGTCTCACAAGGGGTCTGAGGATCTCATCTCGGTACCTAATGGCAGTCAGGCTACCTCTGGCGAGCACATGGAGGGCTGTGCGGCCCCCCAAAGAAATGCCACCCCACACCATGACTGACCCACCGGCAAACCGGTCATGCTGGAGGATGTTGCAGGCAGCAGAACGTTCTCCACGGGGTCTCCAGACTCTGACACATCTGTCACATGTGCTCAGTGTGAACCTGCTTTCATCTGTGAAGAGCACAGGGCGCCAGTGGCGAATTTGCCAATCTTGGTGTTCTCTGGCAAATGCCAAACGTCCTGCACGGTGTTGGGCTGTAAGCACAACCCCCACCTGTGGACGTCGGGCCCTCATACCACCCTCATGGAGTCTGTTTCTGACCGTTTGAGCAGACACATGCACATTTGTGGCCTGCTGGAGGTCATTTTGCAGGGCTCTGGCAGTGCTCCTCCTTGCACAAAGGCGGAGGTAGCGGTCCTGCTGCTGGGTTGTTGCCCTCTTACGGCCTCCTCCACGTCTCCTGATGTACTGGCCTGTCTCCTGGTAGCGCCTCCATGCTCTGGACACTACGCTGACAGACACAGCAAACCTTCTTGCCACAGCTCGCATTGATGTGCCATCCTGGATGAGCTGCACTACCTGAGCCACTTGCGTGGGTTGTAGACTCCGTCTCATGCTACCACTAGAGTGAAAGCACCGCCAGCATTCAAAAGTTACCAAAACATCAGCCAGGAAGCATAGGAACTGAGAAGTGGTCTGTGGTCACCACCTGCAGAACCACTCCTTTATTGGGGGTGTCTTGCTAATTGCCTATAATTTCCACCTGTTGTCTATTCCATTTGCACAACAGCATGTGAAATTTATTGTCAATCAGTGTTGCTTCCTAAGTGGACAGTTTGATTTCACAGAAGTGTGATTGACTTGGAGTTACATTGTGTTGTTTAAGTGTTCCCTTTATTTTTTTGAGCAGTGTATATATATTTTTTCTTATTTTTTATCTAACGTTACCCATATAGGCAATACGTTTTTCACGCTCATACTATAGGCCTACAATAAATCTCATTTATTGAATCAACATTTAAAATAATCACAGGGTCAACTAAATTCAAACATTTACAACAAAATTGACCAATAAATCATGACATAGCTAAAAAAAAAAAAAAAAGATTATTCACTCTCCTCCCTTGTGTACAGGCGTTTCAAAATAATGCCCGCGAAAACATGTTTAATCTAGTTTAGTTTTTCATTCATGAAGTCCTGTAGTCCTGTAGAATAATTGACACACACACAAAGTTTGAAAGACTGGTTTGACCAAATATTCGATGAGGCTTGGATGATTGAAATTCTGAGACCAAACAAATCTAAAATGGAATCCTTTCTGTTATGATTACATTCTATGGATAGTAATACTGGGAAATACAGTATAGTATAATATACAGTGCATTCGGAAAGTATTCAGACCCCTTGACTTTTTCCACATTTTGTTAAGTCACAGCCTTATTCTAAAATGGATAAAATAAAAATAAAATCCTCATCAATCTACAAACAATACCCCATAATGACTAAGTGAAAACAGGTTTTTCGAAAATAATAATAAAATAAATACCTTATTTACTTAAGTATTAAGTATTCAGACCCTTTGCTATGAGACTCGAAATTGAGGTCAGGTACATCCTGTTTCCATTGATTATCCTTGATGTTTCTACAACTTGATTTGAGTCCACCTGTGGTAAATTCAATTGCTTGGACATGATTTGGAAAGGCACACACCTGTCTATAAGGTCCCACAGTTGACAGTGCATGTCAGAGCAAAAACCAAGCCATGAGGTCAAAGTAATTGTCCGTAGAACTCCGAGACAGGATTGTGTCGAGGCACAGATCTGGGGAAGAGTACCAAAATATTTCTGCAGCATTGAAGGTCCCCAAGAACACTATGGCCTCCATCATTCTTAAATGGATGACGTTTGGAACCACCAAGACTCTTCCTAGAGCTGGCCTCTCAGCCAAACTGAGCAAACAGGGGAGAAAGGCCTTATCAGGGAGGTGACCAAGAACCTGATGGTCAATCTGACAGAGCTCCAGGGTTCCTCTGTGGAGATGGGAGAACCTTCCAGAAGGACAACCATCTCTGTAGCAATCCACCAATCAGGCCTTTATGGTACAGTGGCCAGACGAAAGCCGCTCCTCAGTAAAAGGCACATGAAAGCAGTGGTGGAAAAAGTACTCAATTGTCATACTTGAGTAAAAGTAAAGATCTCTTTATAGAAAATGTCTCAAGCAAAAGTGAAAGTCACCCAGTAAAATACTACTTGTGAAAGTCTAAAAGTATTTGGTTTTAAATATACTATAAAAAGTACTATAAAAAGTAAATGGAATTGCTAAAATATACTTAAGTATCAAAAGTAAAAGTAAAATTATAAACCATTTAAAATTCCTTATATTAAGCAAGCCAGACGGCACAATTGTTTTATTTATTTTTATTGACAGATAGCCAGGGGCAGACTCCAACACTCAGACATAATTTACAAGCAAATAATTTGTGTTTAGTAAGTCCTTCAGATCAGAGGCAGTAGGGATGACCAGGGATGTTCTCTTGATAAGTGTGTGAATTGGACCATTTTCCTGTAAAAATGTAATGAGTACTTTTGGGTGTCAAGGAAAATGTATGGAGAAAAAGTATATTATTTTGTTTAGGAATGTAGTGAAGTAAAAGTAGAAGTTGGCAAAAATATAAATAATAAAGTAGAGTACAGATACCCCAAAAAACTACTTAAGTAGTACTTTAAAGTATTTTTACTTAAGTACTTTACACCACTGCATGAAAGCCAGCTTGGAGTTTGCGAAAAGGCACCTAAAGACTCTCAGACCATGAGAAACAAGATTCTCTGGTCTGATGAAACCAAGATTGAACTCTTTGGCCTGAATGCCAGGCGTCATGTCTGGAGGAAACCTGGCACCATTCCTACAGTGAAGCATGGTTGTGGCAGCATCATGCTGTGGGGATCTTTTTCAGCGGCAGGGACTGGGAGACTAGTCAGGACCGAGGCAAAGATGAATAGAGCAAAGTACAGAGAGATCCTTGATGAGATCCTTTGGGACAAGTCTTTGAATGTCCTTGAGTGGCCCAGCCAGAGCTCGGACTTAAACCCGATCTAACATCTCTGGAGAGACCTGAAAATAGCTGTGCAGCAATGCTCCCCATCCAACCTGACAGAGCCTGAGAGGATATGCAGAGAATAATGGGAGAAACTCCCCAAATACAGGTGTGCCAAGCTTGTAGCGTCATACCCAAGAAGACTCCTGGGTGGCGCAGTGGTCTAGGGCACTGCATCGCAGTGCTAGCTGCGCCACCAGAGTCTCTGGGTTCGCGCCCAGGCTGGGCTGGGTTCGCGCCCAGGCTCTGTCGCAGCCGGCCGCAACCGGGAGATCCGTGGGGCGACGCACAATTGGCATAGCGTCGTCCGGGTTAGGGAGGGTTTGGCCGGTAGGGATATCCTTGTCTCAGTATGTAATAAAAAAAATTATGCACTCTACTGTAAGTCGCTCTGGATAAGAGCGTCTGCTAAAATGTAAAATGTAAAAATGTAAAGACTCGACGCTGTAATCGCTGCCAAAGGTGTTTCAACACAGTACTGAGTAAAGGGTCTGAATACTTATGTAAATGTGAGAAGAGAAAATCATCTGTTTTTACTTTGTCATTATGGGATATTGTGTGTAGATTGCTGAGGGGAAAAAACTATTGAATCAATTTTTGAATAAAGCTGTAAGTAGCATAACAAAAAGGTCTGAATACTTTCCGAATGCACTGTATGTCATGTATGTACATGTACTTACCTGTAGTGTCTGAGGGTGGCACTGTTACTGATTACTACATGTGATCATCTGCTTGTACTTGACACATGAAGCTTGTTTATCTGACGCTTCAAGTGTGCAATATATTCCATGGTGTCAGAAGTCAAAAAGTAATATAAAGGAAAGCTCAACATTACGAAACATGGAACAAAAGAGACCACCAAAAACCGAAAATTGGAGTGTAGATCCAGAAATTCAACCTTTATATAATCGCCAGTGGTATCAGACAAATGCGAAAATGAAATGTGCCACTTTCTTGCATGTAGCTGGAAATGACGCAATCCCTGCTACAGTGTGCAATATATTACAATATCCATTTTACATAAAGAAATGCATGTATTTGTATTTAAAACATTTGTTGATATTGACAGTCAAAAACAATGCAAAGAAATCAAAATGCGTTATTCTGTGACAGGAAACAAACCAAGCCACCATTGCCGTTAGCATTTCCTGTAACAAAAACGGGGTAGTTGCATAAGAGGTAGATTACTGTAGGCTAATGACAGACATATTTCTACATAGCAAAATGGCAATTGCCCTAACTGGTATGTTACTAAAGACATAGTAACCCTGCTGGGAGGAGATGAAGAATCTGCTGAATGAGAACATTTAGCTTATGAAGATCCAGCATGACCTCAGAGCTTCGTCCCAGTTTGACCCGGGTGTATTCTTCCCGGTTTAGGGCCATGTGCAACTGTCCTGTTGCAACCTGAAGATTTAAAGGCAAGATCAATCAATCAAATGTATTTATAAAGCCTTTTTCACATCAGCCGATGTCACAAAGTGCTGTACAGAAACCCAGCCTAAAACCCCAAACAGCAAGCAATGCAGATGTAGAAGCACGGTGGCTAGGAAAAACTCCCTAGAAAGGCCAGAACCTAGGAAGAAACCTAGAGAGGAACCAGGCACTGAGGGGTGGCCAGTCCTCTTCTGGCTGTGCCGAGTGGAGATTATAACAGAACATGGCCAAGATGTTCAAACGTTCATAGATGACCACCAGGGTCAAATAATAATAATCACAGTGGTTGTAGAGGGTGCAACAGGTCAGCACCTCAGGAGTAAATGTCAGTTGGCTTTTCATAGCCGATCATTCAGAATTAGAGACAGCAGGTGCGGTAGAGAGAGTCCAAAACAGCAGGTCCAGGACAAGGGTAGCACGTCCAGTGAACAGGTCAGGGTTCCATAGCCCCAGGCAGAACAGTTGAAACTGGAGCAGCAGCATGAGCAGGTGGACTGGGGACAGCAAGGAGTCATCAGGCCAGGTAGTCCTGAGGCATGGTCCTAGGGCTCAGGTCCTCCGAGAGAAGAGAGAGAAAAAGAGAGAGAAAGAGAGAGAGAAAGAGAAAGTGAGAAAGAGAGAGAGAATACTTAAATTCACACAGGACACCGGATAAGACAGGAGAAATACTCCAGATATAACAGACTGACCCTAGCCCCCCGACACATAAACTTTTGCAGCATAAATACTGGAGGCTGAGACAGGTGTGTGAGGGAGTTCTGAGAGCTGAGCTCAGTCTCTAGTTGAGCTGGCATTGTGCATCTCCTTGGAAAGCTCCAGCACTAAGTCCCTGGAGGAGAGACCATTAACACACATCAGAGGTATATGGACAATGAGTTAGAATAGGTAGAAAAATCAATATTAATCTCTGAGGGGAAATTCTGTTTTTTTCCCCCATGAAGATCAAAATAGTATCTACAGTGGGGCAAAAAAGTATTTAGTCAGCCACAAATTGTGCAAGTTCTCCCACATAAAAAGATGAGAGAGGCCTGTAATTTTCATCATAGGTACACTTCAACTATGACAGACAAAATGAGGGGAAAAAATCCAGAAAATCACATTGTAGGATTTTTTATGAATTTATTTGCAAATTATGGTGGAAAATAAGTATTTGGTCAATAACAAAAGTTTATCTCAATACTTTGTTATATACCCTTTGTTGGCAATGACAGAGGTCAAACGTTTTCTGTAAGTCTTCACAAGGTTTTCACACACTGTTGCTGGTATTTTGGCCCATTCCTCCATGCAGATCTCCTCTAGAGCAGTGATGTTTCGGGGCTGTTGCTGGGCAACACGGACTTTCAACTCCCTCCAAAGATTTTCTATGGGGTTGAGATCTGGAGACTGGCTAGGCCACTCCAGGACCTTGAAATGCTTCTTACGAAGCCACTCCTTCGTTGCCCGGGTAGTGTGTTTGGGATCATTGTCATGCTGAAAGACCCAGCCACGTTTCATCTTCAATGCCCTTGCTGATGGAAGGAGGTTTTCACTCAAAATCTCACGATACATGGCCCCATTCATTCTTTCCTTTACACGGATCAGTCGTCCTGGTCCCTTTGCAGAAAAACAGCCCCAAAGCATGATGTTTCCACCCCCATACTTCACAGTAGGTATGGTGTTCTTTGGATGCAACTCAGCATTCTTTGTCCTCCAAACACGACGAGTTGAGTTTTTACCAAAAAGTTATATTTTGGTTTCATCTGACCATATGACATTCTCCCAATCTTCTTCTGGATTATCCAAATGCTCTCTAGCAAACTTCAGACGGGCCTGGACATGTACTGGCTTAAGCAGGGGGACACGTCTGGCACTGCAGGATTTGAGTCCCTGGCGGCGTAGTGTGTTACTGATGGTAGGCTTTGTTACTTTGGTCCCAGCTCTCTGTCATTCACTAGGTCCCCCCGTGTGGTTCTGGGATTTTTGCTCACCGTTCTTGTGATCATTTTGACCCCACGGGGTGAGATCTTGCGTGGAGCCCCAGATCGAGGGAGATTATCAGTGGTCTTGTATGTCTTCCATTTCCTAATAATTGCTCCCACAGTTGATTTCTTCAAAATAAGCTGCTTACCTATTGCAGATTCAGTCTTCCCAGCCTGGTGCAGGTCTACAATTTTGTTTCTGGTGTCCTTTGACAGCTCTTTGGTCTTGGCCATAGTGGAGTTTGGAGTGTGACTGTTTGAGGTTGTGGACAGGTGTCTTTTATACTGATAACAAGTTCAAACAGGTGCCGTTAATACAGGTAACAAGTGGAGGACAGAGGAGCCTCTTAAAGAAGAAGTTACAGGTCTGTGAGAGCCAGAAATCTTGCTTGTTTGTAGGTGACCAAATACTTATTTTCCACCATAATTTGCAAATTAATTAATAAAAAATCCTACAATGTGATTTTCTGGATATTTTTTTCTCATTTTGTCTGTCATAGTTGAAGTGTACCTATGATGAAAATTACAGGCCTCTCTCATCTTTTTAAGTGGGAGAACTTGCACAATTGGTGGCTGACTAAATACTTTTTTGCCCCACTGTATATGTATATTTGTTATGCAGCAGTGCACATGATATCTGACCTATACGTCCTCTAGAAAGAGGACACATGACGGAGATCGACAGAAGATGGCGGAAATAGATGGTGTGTTCGAAACTGATGGCAGCTCGGGTGAAAATGAGAGTACAGGGAGTGGGCTACAGTCGTGAAAAAGAAAGGAAGCAAAATAAGTAAAGTTTTGATGGAAACTAAGAAATGACTAGATGTGTTGATAGTAGGAGTGAGGCTTCTGAATCAGTGTTACCTGGGGGATCCGTTTGAAGTCACGAGGAGTGTAATGTATGCATTGGGTGAGTTTGCCGTCGGTGAGAATCACAAGAGCTGGTCTTATTCTGATTTTTGTTTGTCCGTGCACCTCAAAAATATTTTTGAATGGGATGTTTTGTGTATGGATTTCCGAAGCAGGGCGCCTGTCAAGGGTGTTATCCACGGCTAACAACTTTTGAAGAAAGCTTGGAGTGAGATTTGCGATGTGAATTTCATTGCCCCCTGCCACAACCCCTAGACGGGGGAATGGGGGACCTCCCCCAGGAAAATTATACTGTTTTAAAGCTAATTTCCTGCAATTCTACGTACACTTGTCGAACATTCCAAAATCATGGGCATTAATATGGAGTTGTTCCCCCCTGTGCTGCTATAACAGCCTCCACTCTTATGGGAAGGCTTTCCACCAGTGGAGGCTCCTCCTCAGAGGAAGGGGAGATCCATCCTTCTCATTGAATTTCATAAAAATAGAAGTTATACTTTTTTGATAAAACTATACAAAATATATGCAGTACCAGTCAAAAGTTTGGACACACCTACTAATTTAAGGGTTTTTCTTTATTTGTATTATTTTCTACATTGTAGAATAATAGTGAAGACATCAGAACTTTGAAATAACACATGGAATCATGTAGTAACCCAAAAAGTGTTAAACAAATCAAAATATATTTTATATTCTTCAAAGTAGCCACCCTTTTCCTTGATGACAACTTGCACACTCCTGACATTCTCTCAACCAGCTTCACCTGGAAGGATTTTCCAACAGTCTGGAAGGAGGTCCCACATATGCTGAGCAATTGTTGGCTGCTTTCCCTTCACTCTGCCATCCAATTCATTCCAAACCATCTCAATTGGGTTGAGGTCAGGTGATTGTGGAGGCCAGGTCATCTGATGTAGCACTCCATCACTCTCCTTGGTCAAATAGCCCTTACACAGCCTGGAGGTGTGTTGGGTCATTGTCCTGTTGAAAAACAAATGATGGTCCCACTAAGCGCAAACCAGATGTGATGGCGTATCGCTGCAAAATGCTGTCGTAGCCTTGCTGGTTAAGTGTGCCTTGAATTCTAAATAAATCACAGACAGTGTCACCGGCAAAGCACCCCCTCACCATCACTCCTCCTCCTCCATGCTTCACGGTGGGAACCATACATTGAACCAAAAATCTCACAGTTGAACTCATCAGACCAAAGAATAGATTTCCACCAGTCTGATGTCCATTGCTCATGTTTCTTGGCCCAAGCACGTCTCTTCTTCTTATTGGTGAGTGAGAACCACATTTGCGGAGATCCCCAGTTCACCTACTCTGCATCTCACAAAGAACCAAAAATCTAACATTTGGACTCATCAGACCAAGGACAGATTTCCGCTGGTCTAATGTCCATTGCTCGTGTTTCTTGGCACCAGCAAGTCTCTTCTTATTATTGGTTGTGGTTTAGTTGTTGTTTCTTTGCAGAAATTCAACCATGAAGGTCTGATTCACGCAGTCTCCTCTGAACAGTTTATGTTGAGATGTTTTACTTGAACTCTGTGAAGCATTTATTTGGGCTGCAATTTCTGAGGTTGGTAACTCTAATGAACGTATCTTCTGCAGCAGAGGTAACTCTGGGTCTTCCTTTCCTGTGGCGGTCCTCATGAGAGCCAGTTTCATCGTAGCGCTTGATGGATTTTGCGACTGCACTTGAAGAAACTATCAAAGTTTTAGAAATTTTCCGCATTGACTGACCTTCATGTCTTAAAGTAATGATGGACTGTAATTTCTCTTCGCTTATTTAAGCTGTTCTTGCCATAATATGGATTTGGTCTTTTACCAAATAGGGCTATCTTCTGTATACCACCCCTACCTTGTCACAAGACAACTGATTGGCTCAAATGCATTAAGACGGAAAGAAATTCCACAAATGTACTTTTAACAAGGCACACCTGTTAATTAAAGTGCCTTCCAGGGGACTACATCATGAAGCTGGTTGAGAGAATGCCAAGAATGTGCAAAGCTGTCATCAAGGCAAATGGTGGCTACTTTGAAGAATCTCAAATATATCATATATTTTGATTTGTTTAACACTTTTTTGGTTACTACATATTCACATAAGTGTTATTTCATAGTTTTGATGTCTTCACTATTATTCTACAATGTAGAAAATAGTCAAAGTAAAGAAAAATCATTGAATGAGTAGGTGTGTCCAAATTTTTGACTGCTACTGTGTGTCACCAAATAATTGATTAAAACACACTGTTTTGTAATGAAGAGCTACAGTATCCTCAACAGCAATCTGTAGGACATTACCATGGTGTAGCCGGACGACAGCTAGCTTCCGTTCTCCTTTGGGTACATTGACTTCAATACAATACCTAGGCGACTCATGGTTCTCACCCCCTTCCATAGTAATTATGACAACTTCTGGAGGACGTCCTCCAACCTATCAGAGCTCTTGCAGCATGAACTGACATATTGTCCATCCAATCAAAGATCAGACAATTAATCTAGTACTGAAAGCATAAGCTACAGCTAGCTAGCACTGCAGTGCATAAAATGTGGTGAGTAGTTGACTCAAAGAGAAAGACAATAGTTGAACAGTTTTGAACAAATTAATTTCTTCCAAAATGAAGCAAGAGAGAGAGAGAGATAATTTTTTTCACTTTCAGTTTCACTCACTGTAGATAGCTAGTCTTGCCTACTCAAAGCCCTGCTCAAACAGACGGACATTTCTTGTGCTGATGTTGCTTCCAGAGGCAGTTTGGAACTAGGTAGTGAGTGTTGCAACCGAGGACAGATGATTTTTAAGCGCTTCAGCAGTCGGCGGTCCCATTCTGTGAGTTTGTGTGGCCTACCACTTCGCGGCTGAGCCATTGTTGCTCCTAGACGTTTCCATTTCACAATAACAACATTTACAATTGGCAGGGCAGAAAACTGACTTGTTGGAAAGGTGGCATCCTGTGACGGTGCCACGTTGAAAGTCACTGAGCTCTTCAGTAAGGCCAATGTTTGTTTGTGGAGAATGGATGGCTGTGTGCTTGAATTTTATACACCTGTCAGCAACTGGTCTGGTTGAAATAGCCGAGTCCACTAATGTTAAGGGGTGTCCACATACTATTGTGTATATATAGTGTACCTGAGGAAGTAGGTGAAGTGATTGATAGGCATCGACTGTCCTGTATGGAGTAAGGAAACCCACTTCTTGCATATTATTGTTTTTTGATGGGTCTCTCCCTTCTTTATGAGATACCCTTTTAGAGTTTGTGCACAAGCCTCTTCAGTGTTATACAACAGTGGGCAACATTTTGGCACCCTTGAACTTTTTTCAAGTAACTCACAATTTTTAGCTAAAAATACATTGAAATTGACCCAAGTATTTGTTCTCCACAATTCTTTATTTTACTGTTAATATTACAGAACCTGTTTTTGATTCAGAACTTAATATATATATATATTTTTTTTAATAACAGAAATGACATTGACAAAATTATTGACACCCTAGACTTAAAATTTGGTAGCACAGCCTTTGGTCAAAATAACTGCAATCCAGCACTTCCTATAGCCATCGATGAGCTTCCTGCACCTCTGTACTGGCAGTTTGGCCCACTTCTCTTGTGCAAACTTCTCCAGTTCTCCCAGATTTGAAGGGTGCCTTCTCCCAACTGTTGTTTTCAGATCTCTCCACAAGTTTTGAATGGGATTTAGATCTGGACTCATTGCTGGCCACTTCAGAACAGTCCAGTGGTTTGTCTTGAACCATTCCTGGGTGCTTTTTGAAGTGTTTGGGGTCATTGTCCTGCTTGAAGACCCATGACCTTCGACGGAGACCCAGCTTTCTGACACTGGGTCTGACATTGCAACCCCATAACCTCACTGAATCTCTGTTATTTTCTTTGAAGGCTTCATTGTGTTTTCTGTAAACATAGATGGTGTGCTTCACCAAAAAGCTCTAATTTGGTCTCATCTGACCACAGGACATTCTCCCAGAAGGATTTTGGCATGTTCAGGTGTGTTTTGGCAAATAGCAGTCGTGCTTTCTTATGTCTCTCTCGGCAGTGTGGTCCTCCTGGGTCTCCTACCATATCCCCCTTTCATTGAGTTGGCGACGTATGGTGCGAGTTGAAACTGTCATACCTTGTGTCTGAAGGTCAGCTTGAATCTGTGTGGCAATTGATCAAGGTGCTTTCTCCACCATTCCAACAATCCTTCGCTGCAAATTTCCATCAAGCTTTCTCTTGCGGCCACGTCCAGGGAGGTTGGCTACAGTGGCCTGGGCTTTAAACTTCTTGATAACATTACATACGGTGGAAACAGGAACATCAAGGTCCCTGGAGATGGACTTGTAGACTTGAGATTTTCCATGCTGGGCTACAATCTTGTGTCTGACCTCCTCAGATAATTCTCTGGTTTTCTTTCTTTTCTCCATCCTCATTGTGGCACAAAACAGGAGAATGAGTCCTTTCCTTTATTAAAACTGGTTGAATGAGGGATTTTTATATTGCAGGCACCTGCAACTCACCACAGGTAAGTTCAATTCCAAAGCAAAGGAGAATCACCTGCTTGAAATCTAATTATTTCTAACTACTTCTAGAAGGTGCCAAAAATATTGTCCGGGTCATTTTAGGATTTCTTTGTGGAATAAGCTAACATTTAGTAAATTATTCCGATTTTTTTTCTCCAACTGCAAACCAATCACATAAATATGATGATACCAAAATATGTTTTCATTTCAAAAACTTTCTGGGAAAAAATGTGCATTATTTGAAAAAAGTGCAAGGGTGCCAATATTTGTGTCTACGACAGTAAATGCAAAATATTTGGTCTTGTATCAAGTGTATGCAGACGGGAAGAATATTCTGTGCCAGCTGAGATTATATACTGCAACATTGGTGGCAAACATATGCCTGATTTCCCGGATTGCCCTGTTAGGGTGAAGGAGACAGGTGGCAAGAGTAAGGGCTTTCCAGCGTGTCTCCTATCTGGAGGCGTTGAGAAGATTGGAAGGAGCATGAGAAGACAGTGATAACTGAGCCTACACAAGTGAATGTTTCTCGGCTATCAAGGAATCCTGATATATTACATGTGAAAAGGGTGGACTTTGTAGTATATTTTTGCAATGCTGATAAACTGGACAGCACAAACGAAGATGAAATCGGAGAAAATTGAAGTCCTTGTGAGTGCAGCAGAACACTTTTTGGATCTCAATGGGTTAACATCCGAGACATTGCAAGAAATCCTGACAAATTATATTCCGCCCTCACAGGTGCCTGTGTAGGGATGTGACTGAAGGAAGTGACCATTTTGTATGTAATTTTATGTGTCTATTTTTGTATTTTGTATGATTTCGATGTCGTTTTTTCCCCTTTCCTACATTGGATATTTTTCTATAGTTTACCACCCCTACAGTAGGTGGCGGCATGCACCTCTACGATTGTTTGCAGACCGCTATAATACTGTGGGAAGAAGACATCCTGTTGCAGCTGAGCCCAGCCAGCCATGAGTAGCAGTGCTTATGCGTCGACCTGTGTATGGTGCAGTCTTTTTCTCCGCATCCTCAGTCCTGTTGAAGTTTGTGCATAGCCCTGCAACTGCAAGCAATCATTCATCAGCGCAGCTAAGGTTGGCGCATACGTTCGTGTGTGAATTTCAGATAAAAGTATATTGCTGGTAAGACAAAGACAGAATGACCTGGTACAACAGCAACATTAGCTAATTAATTTATCCACTGGATCAATTGTACTGTTGTATAAACTGACGCTCAGGCAAATAGCTTGTTTGTTTTGTCAGTGCTATATGTTTTGCCACATGCACTCTTGGGTCTGACTGCCACTGAATTGAATGTGAAGTGTGGAGGGACGAAAATATCACAAAGTTACGTGATAGACTGGACTGCTCACAGTATAAAGTTTTATGTCGTGGCAGACGCAGTGTTCATTCAAGGTTTCTTGCCAATTTAAAGTTTTTAAATTGTGTCAACAATCGCAACCTTGAACAAGGCGTTTACATTTTCAGAGAAAAGACCGCAATGGAAGGGTGGAAGAGTCACGTGCGCGCTAGACTGTTCCAGAGAGATTGTACACAAAAGGACCCCTTCAGTGGTATCTTCAACACCTGTAAGTTGTCGGAGTTATCTGTGTATTGATGACATTTGAATCATTAGTTCTTTGACAACATATTGTGATTGTCTCTTTTCAGTGTCCAAACTAGCGCATCAGCTTAATTTACGGGATACACTTTGGGATGAGGTACAGAGACCCAGGTAGGACAATGGCAACACCTAGGGAAAATGCTGAGTTTTGCAAAGGTGTTGCAAACAATGATTTGAAGACTATTCTCTAATGATATGTCAATATTTTCCACAGTTCTGAAGGAGATGTTGGGCTGACGGTTGACCACAGAGAACTATACCTCCAGCTCAGAGAGAGTGAACATATAACAGAAAAGGTGACTTTCAATTATCTTACTGGATCCAGTCACAATTTTCAAGATTATTGTGCACTTTTTCACAGGTTGTGGAAATGGAGTTGTGTGTGATACTGCTACATTAAGGTTCTACGTCATCCTATCAGTTGGATTCACTGATGTCTTGTGCTGCTTCTGGCAACCCCAGCCCTCACATAGATTACTCACATAATAGCCTTGTACACAGGTGAGTGATTGTTTATCACATTTTTGACCTGCTCTTACTAGTCCAATCTTCTTCTCCTCTTATTCCTCCCCAGCTCTCTCAGACAGTCTCTGACCTGACCACCGTCATGTACCTGAAAGATGCTGAGCTTCAATACTGCCACTCACAGTAAGTGATCAACCAATGAGATCTGTTTATACATTAATGTTATGGTACAGTAGTCTATATGGTTTAATAATACATCCATGAAATGTTCTACAAAGATGAGGCATGAAACGGAGGCATCATAAGTTGAGAGGTTGTCTAATGTCTTGTCTGATATAAGCTTACATAGACTCCTGTCACCATCTTCTATTAGAGTCTCCCGCTATCGGAAGGAAGCTGTCACTCAAGCCAGGGAGGCCAACCTTCTGCAGGCCAGCCTATCAGAGTTTGAGTTTGCATTGGCGAGCCAATCAAAGGAGTTGGCAGCCCTGCGGTTGGAGCAGCGGGAGCTGAAGGAGGGGCTTGCAGCAGCCTGGAGAGAGAAAGAAGAGCTTCTGGAGCGATGGATGGATGAGAAGAAGGAGGAGGCGGAGAGGGTGAACAGGCACAATGACACACAGGAAAGGTGATAGACCAAGGGTTCTGGATATTTTATTTTGAAAATGTATTTTCCTATCTAAATTCAACCCCTATCCCCTTCCCCTAGGGGTAAACTAATATGTATAAAGGGTTGGGGCTAAGAGAAAAGTGGTGGTGTTCAATACTGGACTTAGACAGAGGTACAGTATTTTAATACCTTTTCCCACCAGGTGGCATCGTTTCACCCGGCGACTCAACAAGCATCACCGTAGAGAGCTGCTGCGACCAGGTGAGCAGACCAACTCCTGGACGACTGGTAGGCCTACAACTGAACCAGCAACCACCATACAGAGTAAGACTTCCAATAGCCTGAAATGATCCTCATTGGGTGGTAGCTATTGTAGCTCTTTATGCATACTCTAATCAGTGATATACAGTGCCTTCTGAAAGTATTCAGACCCCTTGACTTTTTAAATGTTTTTGTTACGTTAGCCTTATTTTACAATTGATTTAAATTCCTTTTTTCAATCTACACACAATACCCCATAATGACAATTCAAAAACAGGTTTTTATGCATTTTTGCTCCTTTATAATAAAAAAAAACCTGAAATCTCACATTTACTTAGGTATTCAGACCCTTTACTCAGTACTTTGTTGAAGCACCTTTAGCAGCTTCTACAGCCTCGAGTCTTCTTCAGTATGACGCTACAAGCTTGGCACACCTGTATTTGGGGAGTTTCTCCCATTCTTCTCTACAGATCCTCTCAAGATTTGTCAGGTTGGATGGGAAGTGTTGCTGCACAGCTATTTTCAGGTCTCTCCAGAAATGGTAGATCGGGTTCAAGTACAGGCTCTGGTTGGGCCACTCAAGGACATTAGAGACTTGTCCCGAAGTCACTCCTGCGTTGTCTTGGCTGTGTGTTTAGGGTCATTGTCCTGTTGGAAGGTGAACCTTCATCCTAGTCTGAGAACCTGCTCCAGAGTGCTGCATGGCCTCCCTGACGAAAGCCATGCAGCCGAAACGCGTCGGTTTAAAAAAAAAAAAAACGTTTCTATTGAACATGCCATACTAATAAAGGCATTTTAATTAATTATATGAAGAGTGCCTTGGTCCTCCTTTCTTTTTGAAGGTATTTTATACATTTGGTAAAATTTCTAAACCTGTTTTCGCTTTGTCTTTATGGGCGGCAGGTGGTGAGAGCGTTGTGCCAGTAACTGAAAGGTTGCTAGATTTAATCCCCGAGCTGACAAGGTATAAATCTGTCGTTCTGCCCCTGAACAAGGCAGTTAACCAACTGTTCCTAGGCCGTCATTGTAAAATAAGAATTTGTTCTTAACTGACTTGCCTAGTTAAACAAAGGTTAAATAAAAAATAGGGTATTGTGTGTAGATGGCTGAGATTTATTTATTTGATCCATTTTAGAATAAGGCTAAAATGGAACAACATTTTTAAAAAGTCAAGGGCTCTGAATACTTTCCCGAAGGCATTATATGTTGTGACGTGTGCTTAACTGTCCCACTGTCTATTCTCCTGAAACGCACACAGCAGTGGCAGGCACACTCTTGTGTCCCAACTAATGTCAATGTCTGCTTTGATCAGAGGAGGGTGGTGCACACTGCCCAGGATGGACCTTGACCTTTTTTCCCAAAAGCCTCCTGTACTGAAACACTCCTTCCTGTTAGACACACTGAAAAAACTAGACCTTGAATGTGACTTATTTTTTTTGTATACATTGAAGGATATTTGAATGTGGGCTTTTAATCAATACTGTTGTGAATTTCAGATACTGTATGTATAGACTGGTAAATTAGTACCCAAGACCTAAGTCAATGTTTTCAAATACCATGAGAATAAAGTAACTGTTCAGTCATATTTGTCACTAAAACACCTCTGTCCTGTGACTGCAATGCTTCCTTGGTTTGTGTGTGACTGTCTTTTTCAAACGTCACTCACTGTCTCAGAGGAGCAAAGTAGGTATATATGTGTCAGTGGCACTAAGACCCAAATGGTGAATCATGTGATCTTGATTAAAACATCTGACTGCCTACTGTGCAAATCAAATTTAACTCTAACATTGTTGATAAAGAAATTGCACTTTGAGCTTCTGACAAGGAAGTCATCAGACCATTTTTGGATACTGTATCTTGTCAATTGCTAGAATAACTTCACTTCTGTCTGTGGATGTGAGACTTAGTAGAAAGTACACAATCTACAACAGAATTTAAGTTAATTCATTTTGCCTTTAATAAAAAAAATTACATTCTGAAATAAACAAATGGCAAACAATTTTTTCCTTAAATGATTGAGAATAATCATGGTAATGACACAGTAGTAATAATATTCATTGTTTCCTGTCACGTTCCACCAAAATCATATCAGCATCCTTCCTGTAGATATTATGGAACTCAGCTCAGTGGTAGCACTTTCAAATATTCACACTTAGAGCTGTGAACAGGTACCCATAGAAGCAAAACAACAATAACAGACCATAGTTCACAGCACTGCTGAAAAATATGCTCCATTGGTACTGTTGTGGCTCTGACACCGAAGCTGAATCTCAAACTGACCCATAGCTTGCCCTGTCACTAGGCACTTCTCAGATCGGATAGGTATGGCTATTATGGTAATTGCTTCATCCTGCCTTCTGATTGGTTAGTTTGAATTTTCCTACATTACATATACCTATCCAGTCCTTTCAGTTCTACTGGAGTGCCAATGGAGGAGATGATAGGGGTTGATGATTTGGGATAGGAGTGAAATCTGATCGAGAAATTATTCTAAAATACTCATGCTCTTAGACCATGTGCAAGTGTCTGTCTGAGCGAAATGGGGAAGTGAATGTCATAGTGCTGCATTGAGGCGGACTATAAGGAGTATCCCTAGGCCCTTCAAACTCAACTATGGACCCCGAAGCCAGTGCCACTGCTTGTTTTCATTGTTCCCTTTTAATCAGGGACTGATTTAGACCTGGCACACCAGGCGGGTGCAATTAATTATCAGGTAGATCAGAAAACCAGCAGGCTACAGACCTCGTAGGGTAAGAGTTGAATACCCGTGCCCTAGGCTTTACAGTGAGGGTCCAGATGGTGCACGTTTACTTAAGTGGTAGTGTATAGTCTGTCCTCGTATTGCAGAAGAGGGTGAATCACAAACTTCCTCTATCCTTCCCCTAAAACATGTTTTTTTTACAGAATGGATGACATGGTAGAATTTCAGAGGAATGAAAAAATGGGGCAGATGATGAAAGGTGTCAGTCTGTTTTCCCTTCTCTCCCCTCTTAAGCAGGTACTCTAAACTTTGTTTTATATCAATATTTGTACAAATATTTATTGAAATCATTATTGGTGGAAAAATAATGATATAAAGCCCCCTTTTAAATGGCACTTTCTTCCTCGGTGTGAACAGCCAAGACATTTCAATCATTGTCAGCATCGCAAATGCACAACATTAAGTCACCATTTACATGGTGCTGTGTTTGCCACCCCCCAAATGAACACTGAGTGACATCAGGATCTTTTCAGCAGACCACGAGGCCACCACATCTCTCCGTCCACATGCCTTCATTCCACCGTGTGTGTGTGTGTGTGTGTATATACACATGTGAGCTCTAGCAGTCGTCGTCCTTGTCGTCAGCCATTCCTTTGAGCCGCAGGCGGGCGAAGTCCTCGAACACAAAGTCGTCGTCTTGGGAGAAACTACTGCAGGACGAGAAGCAACAAGAAAACATGGAGTGTTTTAGATCTGAGGGAATAGTGTTAGGGTCTCTTTGATCATAGTAAAGCAGCAGTGCTTACAATGGCCAGACAGACCAGATGAATACTCACTTTGTTTCAAATTCTATCAGGTTGGTGTCGATGGGAGGGTCCGAATCCGGCACAGCTGTTAGAACACACAGATAATGAAATGTCAGTGCGACGTAACCATGGGAACAGCTTTGTGTCTCCATGGCAACTTACAGGCAAGAAATACCAGAGTGAGATGATGTATTTGAGGGGCTTGTGTATGTGAGAGACTGTTGTTCAGGGCTGAGGCTGAACTAAACTACTGACAAATATTTCACAAGACTGTGTCCATTTTCAAACCCTTTTCAGACACTGTATAGGCCTAGTAGAAGTTTCCACTACACAATTCACTGCTTCCCAATCAGTCTAAAAAAGCAAGCTTCGAAAGTCCTCGTCTTCCGCTCTTAATTTGAACTGATCTAAATGTTTGGCTATGTGAATGTAATATGGTGGAAGGATATGGCGGAAGCTTGTCAGAGGATTTGTTCAACTCAATTCAGTGCAAATGAAGGGAAGGAGAAGAGAGGAACTGAGATGCATCCAAAGTAATAAGATAAAGCCTTGATAGTGGGCTTCTGGAGAGGTGGTAGGAGTCTGTAGGTACCTGACTGTGGGCGGGATATGGGCAGTTCTGTGGGTTTGGGGTGCATTAAGACGAAGGGCAGCTCCACCGACACATCTCTGGAAACGCACAGAATATAAACAAGATCCATTGATTACATAGGATCAATAATATGCATGTCAATCAATAACAATTTGATTGTTATTCTATGGAAAATCCATATGTACAGTACCAGTCAAAAGTTTGGACACACCTACTCATTCACAAGCTTTTCAATATTTGTATAGTTTTCTATATTGTAGAATAATAGTGAAGACATCGAAACGATTAAATTACCCATATGGAATCATGTAGTATCAAAAAAAAAGTGTTAAATCAAAATATATTTGATATGAGATTCCTCAAAGTAGCCACCCTTATCCTTTGACAGCTTTGCACACTATTGGCATTCTCTCAACCAGCTTCACCTGGAATGCTTTTCCAACAGTCTTGAAGGAGTTCCCACATATGCTGAGCAATTGTTGGCTGCTTTTCCTTTCTGCGGTCCGACTCATCCCAAACCATCTCAATTGGGTTGAGGTCGGGTGATTGTGGAGGCCAGGTCATCTGATGTAGCACTCCATCACTCTCCTTGGTCAAATAGCCCTTACACAGCCTGGAGGTGTGTTGGGTCATTGTCCTGTTGAAAAATAAATGATAGTCCCACTAAGCGCAAACCAGATGGGATGGCGTATCGCTGCAGAATGCTGTGGTAGCCTTGCTGGTTAAGTGTGCCTTGAATTCTAAATAAATCACTGACAGTATCACCAGCAAAGCACCCCCACACATCACACCTCTTCCTCCATGCTTCACGGTGGGAACCACACATGGAACCAAAAATCTCACATTTGGACTCATCAGACCAAAGAATAGATTTCCACCAGTCTAATGTCCATTGCTCATGTTTCTTGGCCCAAGCACATCTCTTCTTCTTATTGGTGTCCTTTAGTAGTGGTTTCTTTGCAGCAATTCGACCATGAAAGCCTCATTCAAGCAGACTCCTCTGAATTGATGTTGAGATGTCTGTTACTTGAACTCTGTGAAGCATTTATTTGGGCTGCAATTTCTGAGGCTGGTAACTCTAATGAACTTATCCTTTCTTTCCTGTGGCGGTCCTCATGGGAGCCAGTTTTATCCTAGCGCTTGATGGTTTGCACTTGAAGAAACGTTCAAAGTTCTTAATTTTCCAGAATGACTGACCTTCATGTCTTAAAATAATGATGGACTGTTGTTTCTCTTTGCTTATTTGAGCTGTTCTTGCCATAATATGGAGTTGGTCATTTACCAAATAGGGCCATCTTCTGTATACCACCCCTACATTGTCACAACACAACTGATTGGCTCAAATGCATTAAGGAAAGAAATTCCACAAATTAACAAGGCACACCTGTTAATTGAAATGCATTCCAGGTGACTACCTCATGAAGCTCTTTGAGAGAATGCCAAGAGTGTGCAAAGCTGTCATCAAGGCAAAGTGTGGCTACTTTGAAGAATCTCAAATATATTTTGATTTGTTTAACACTTTTTTGGTTACTACATGATTCCATATGTGTTATTTCATAGTTTTGATGTCTTCACTATTATTCTACAATGTAGAAAATCGTAAAAATAAAGAAAAACCCTGGAATGAGTAGGTGTGTCCAAACTTTTGACTTGTACTGTACATATGATGATATACTATTGCACCATGAATAATCCAATATCTGACAGGAAACAACCCAGGAAATAGTGATTCGTGACATGTTCGATCAGTGAAGGGGGAATAAAGCACATCAACCCTACTTTGCTGTCAATTGTTGATCTCACCCAATTGGAACTCTTCCGCGCTGGGTTGCACTTTATTTTACAGAACAGTTATTTTTTAGTAAATCAAAGCCTAAACACCAAGATGTGCAGTGTTATTATATTCAAGCTTCATTACCCTCAACACTGCATTGATAAATCAAAATGGAATTATGAGTGTGGCTTTGTGCAACAGCCTTATGAAACCTCACACCATCCTTAGGGTTAGGACCCTGTGACTCAGAAAGGTAGAAGACTGGGACGGCTGCAGTTATAAAGGATCTTAGCAGCTGCAGGTGAGATTTGACACACACAATAGCTGGTATGTAAAATCATCACACACACACACACTTAAGAGGCACAGATGGCGGTAGGGCATAAGATCACCACACACACAGATGGCGGTGGGGCGTAAGATCACACACACAGATGGCGGTGGGGCGTAAGATCACCACACACACAGATGGCGGTGGGGCGTAAGATCACCACACACAGATGGCGATAGGGCGTAAGATCACCGCATACACGCAGGTGGCGGCTGGGATATCATATTACCTTTCTAACACGCCACTCAGCAGCCTGACACGACCCAACGCAGGAGCAGACGCACGGATGGAGAGAGAGATGCACAGACGGGCGGACAAACACAGGAGTGGAGAGACAAGCCACAGGAGGGGAGAGATGAAATGAGGCGAGAACTCAAAACCAAGGCAACCGCAACCGAGAGGGGAGACGACAAAGCATGGCGACTAGTGCGGGTCTGGCAGACGTGATGTCATTACAGAGTTAATACATGAGTTGGAGTGGCAGAGTATCAGGAGTGTTCGTGTGTATGAGACACAGGAGGGAGTGTAAATGTGTTTTTGAGTATGTGCTTGTCTGTGTGTTTGTAGAATACAGCATGTCTTTGGTCAGTAAAAGTTTTGTGAGTGTGGGTGTGTGAGGACCTGCACATAATCTCCCCCCCCCCATACACCATGCATATTAATATTGACCACTGACTCCTGTAGAACTCACCCTCCACGAGATATTACCAGTTTGACTTTGACCCTGTAGGACACCAGGATTCCAAGAACCTCCTTGTTAGTCACATCCTTAACACTGAAACACACACACGAGCGAAAGAAAGAATGATGAAAAGGGTTCTCAGTAAGGGATGGGTTCTTGCATCTTCTAGGGTGCTGTGGTCAAACATAAATCACAATGCATTTACAAGCTCAACTTCTTCCCTAGCATGTGTATGTAAACTCGCAGGGTGGCCAAGTTAAAGTGTGTGTGTGGTGTGTGATATCTCGCATAGTGAGGGCTAGTGAGTGTTCTTGTTATCTAACACGGTCCTGGATGCCAGACTACAGCGTTTGTGTGAGTGTGCGTCGGTCATCGTCAACACGGTGCTGGAGGGCAGGTGTGTGTGTACATGTGTACGTGCGAGTCAACATACATGGTGCTGGAGGCCAGGTTGGTGTCCTCGTGTTTGAGCTTTCCATCCAGGGCAAGGCCTCTCTTCTCTCGGTTCTTGTCTAGCGTGGGTGTGAGGGTGTACACCTTACAGAACGTAGAGCTAGACGACACCTGGTCACTGAGGAGAGGAACACACACACTTATCAGCACACCTGGGCCATAACTGGAATTTCCATAGATCTGGACAATAAGGTATGGGAAAACATAAGATCACAAGCTAGACGTTATTAAGAGAGATGTCTTGGAAGCCTGAAAAAGGATAAATGGAATCATGTATTAAAGGAAAGGCAAAGGAGAAATAAAGTAACTGAAGAGATGTTGGCATAATAGTCAGGGAAAATACTCACTCTGCCTCCACCTGAGCCACTGGACACTTGTACTGAGCCGTACTGAACAGACAGATATCAGCATACTGTCGCACTAGAGAGCGAGGGATAAAAAGAGTTAACCACACACACATACAAAAAACTCAACAGAGAAGAGTGGATAGAGCCTAGAGTCATAAGAAACATAATTGATGAAACTTTGATTAAAGACAGGTAGACAGGTACCTGAGATTTTGAGTCTTTTGACAGTCTTGGTGGAGTTGTTGGTGACATGAACGTTCACGCTGATGGGTTCTCCATGGTAGTAGAGCTCTTTATCCAGAGAGGCCTCCAGGTGTAGTGAGCGGTCCGACATGAGGAAGCTCCGTGTGGTCTCCACCATGGGCTGAGGCCCAGGCTTCTCTGGGGCATACTGCACCTTACGGATCACCAGCCGCACAGAGTTCCTACACAACACACATGTTATTCTTTACAGATCACCACCTTTGCTGACTAACTAAAAACACACAGAGAATAGACATGCATATCACACGCTTTCAAGGACCGCAGACCCTAAACAGCTCCTGCAGAAGACACACACACAACAAAGTAAAATGGTTTTCGTACCGTTTGTGAATCTTCTCCTCTATCGATTTGGCACAGAATGCTCTGATCTCAAAGTCAACCCCACATGCCTAAAGAGGGAAACGTGGAGGAAAGGAAAAGAGGAGGAGAGACAGGGACATCAATTATAGAATAGGCATTATTAGTGTCATGTGGGTCTGAATAGTTGACTATATAGGTATGGAAATTGCTACGTTTAGATAGGAGTCATATATTATAATGTGTACGTTTGCATAAAGTGATGCTGAAGCTTCTCTACCTTCCCTGTGTCCTCTGGTCCTGGCTGTAAGGTGACTGAGCACGGCAGGTTCTGGGGAATCTGAGACAGACACACAGTTGCCATATTGTTGGTATTATTTTACAGGCTCAAAGTATACGTGTGTGTGTGTGTGTCAGTCAGACCTGGGTTCATATACACGTGTATTTGATCATTTAAATACCTTTTTTCTGTGTATTTGAGTATTTTCAAATAATGTGGCTAGAAACAACTACTTCTATTCAAAGTATTTTCAAATACTTTGCTATAAACGGCCTACTACTTGAAAGTATTTTCAAATACCCATTTCAAATACTATTTTCAAATACCTAGATTAAATGCATGGGAGTGAATTTTAAAATACTTTCCAAGTGTATTTCCAAATACATTCCAATATTAAACACTATTTAAATACCCTAACTCATGGATGGGCAACTGGCTGCACGCAGGCCGCATGCCCCTTTCGTAGGCCCACAGACCAATTCAAAATAAAATACTTTAAAAAATAAAATACATTTAAACATTGATAGTTAGAATAATAGAATACACAATGTGCAATTTTTGAAATTTGGTTGTGCATCATCAGTCACTCATTTTTGGGGGATTTGAAAGTTAGTCTAGCGGCCAGCTATCTAAACTTGTAGTTAGCATGATCGAATTACTGACCAGCGTGAGGCTCATTGATCATCATTTAAAAACGGCAAACATTTGCCTCCACCCTATGGCAAAGTGTATGTGGCCCCACCCCTATCAACATTGCCCATCCCTGCCCTAAATAGTATTTTAACCCAGGTCTGGTGCGTGTGGGTGTCTTCTTGACTCACAGTGAAGTAGAAGGGGTGTGCCTGCTGGCCCAGTTTCTTCAGTAGTCTCTCCTGCAGGCGGCTGTTGGCTTTGCGTTCCTCTGCGATGGGGGGGAACGCCTGGAAGGTGGAGATGTACAGATCTTTCCGGAAAGACAGGCCCAGCACGTCCAGGTCCTCACGGCCGTAGCGGAACGCACATGTCAGGGTCACAAACACTGGGGAGGAGGGATTTGAACATCAGAAGAGGGTGATATCAAATGCCAAAAAAACTGAGGAGGCAAAACAGTGTAGAGAACGAGGAAGATGCCATACCTTTCCTGTCTTTCAGATACTCAGGGTCCACTAGGATCACACCATCTGTAAGAAAAGAAAATGTAAAGAGATGAGGTTTTGATGAGACAAAATTAATTGTTTGAAACACTATTTACAAACACAAAAATTTGGCAGTTTTAGGAGAGATCTGATTCCTCGCGCACCCACAGTTTGGGAACCACTGCTCTAACCAGTAAACTCATTGATCATCTTGCACCTACCGACTGGGTCCACCTGGTCAAGGTGATCCACAAAGTCTCTCTTTCCCAGGTATACTGTGACCTGCAGACAGGAGGGAAGTAGAGGTACTTAGACAAATATGTCACAATGAATAACAAAGTAAAGCATCAAAGGATACAACTAAAAATGCAATACTCATGTCCTTTACCTTGCAGTTGGGGCTTGACTTCTTGAAGACTCTGAGAAAGGATAAGGAAGATAGAAAGCGAGAAAGAGATTATCAAGCAGGAAGATCTAGTTTATAACAGGGGGTATTCAACTCTTAACCTAAGAGGTCCGGACCCTGCTGGGTCTGTTCTACCTGATAATTAATTGCACCCACCTGGTGTCCCAGGTCTAAATCAGTCCCTGATTAGAGGGGAACAATGAAACAAAGCAGTGGAACTGGCTTTGAGGTCCAGAGTTGAGTTTGAGGCCCCTATAAAGTACAGGGTGTGATTTTTACACCTCTGGGCCCAGTTTTTCCCAAACTCTTTATCTGGAGCGATCTGGTTGTTTATGAGAAGGTTTTTCATTCTGATCCATATACCACAACATCAAGATAACAGAATCCAGATTTGATTTTCAATGCTTTGAACAATCCTACACCTTGCCATCTACTGGACAGGTTGTGGTACTACTTCACTCTGTCATAAGGAAACAGAGATGAGTAAACTACATGAATAAAGGTACCTTGATTAAAATGGAGCCTGCATAAAAGTAAGTAAATGCATTTGACACTTCAATATAACAACTGACCACAAACCTACACTGCAGCCAATTTAACAAACTGAACCTTTGGTTTTCAGATGTAAGACAGTTTTTACTTTTTACCCCTTTTTCTCCCCAATTCGTAGTTACAGTCTTGTCCCATCGCTGTAACTGCCTTATGGACTCGGGAGAGGCGAAGGGCGAGAGCCATACGTCCTCGAAACACGACCCTGCCAAGCCACACTGACTCTTGACACTCTGCTCGCTAAACCCAGAAGCCAGCCACACCAATGTGGCGGAGGAAACGCCTTATAACTTGCGACCTAAGTCAGCGTGCATGCACCCGGCCCGCCACAAGGAGTCACTAGAGCGCGATGGGACAAGGACATCCCGGCCGGCCAAACCCTCTCCTAACCCGGATGACGCTGGGTCAATTGTGTGCCGCCTCATGGGTCTCTCGGTAGCGGCCGGTTCCGACATAGCCTGGGATTGAACCCAGGTCTGTAGTGACGCCTTAGATCGCTGCGCCACTCAGGAGTCCCAGGCATCATGTTCTAACCATTGTGAATGTGGCGAGGTGTAACACAGTGTGTGTGTAAGAGGAAAGAGGATATTAACTGTTGCCAACGATAAAATTGCAAACGATAAAATGCAATTGTGTTCGTTGTCGGTAGCTTATGCCTGCCCACACCATAACCCCAACATGGGGCACTCTGTTCATAATTTTGACATCAGTGATTCATTTGAGCCATATCCTGCTGGAACAGGATCCGGCACCTCTCTGTTTTGGACTGTTTCGTTCCGGAACACATTTGGCCGGATCCGGTACTTCTCGTGGAATTAAAAATAATTGTCACTTTGTGCAATGTAAAAATTCAAATAAACTCAATCTAAATTCATTCGAGTTGCCTCTTCGTTAATTCCTCAACCCCGCCTCCCCTCATGCGTTCCGGTACCTCAGAGCTCCCCAGGTCACCCCCATCTCGCGCTCACCTTTTGTTTCCGGCACCTCCCGATTTACAAATGAAGCACTGGTTGACATCAGCAAATCACTCGCCCACACGACGCCATACACGTGGTCTGCACTGCCAAATTCTCTAAAATGACGTTGGAGGCGGCTTATAGTAGAGAAATAAACATTCAATTATGTGGCAACAGCTCTGGTGGACATTCCTGTAGTCAGCATGCCAATTGCACACTCCCTCAAAACTTGAGACATCTGTGTGACAAAACTGCACATTTTAGAGTGGCCTTTTATTGTCCCCAGCACAAGGTACACCTGTTTAATGATCATGCGATTTAATCAGCTCCTTGATTTGCCACACCTGTCAAATGGACGGATTATCTTGGCAAAGGAGAAATGCTCACTAACAGGGATGTTAACAAATTTGGGCACAGAATTTGAAAGAAATAAGTATTTTGTGCATTTGGAAAATTTCAGGGATCTTTTATTTCAGCTAGAGGTCTGCCGATTAAATCGGAATGGTCGATTAATTAGGGCCGATTTCAAGTTTTCATAACAATCGGAAATCGGTAATTTCGGATGCCGATTTCGCCTATTTTTTTTTTTTTACACCTTTATTTAACTAGGCAAGTCAGTTAAGAACACATTCTTATTTTCAATGACGGCCTAGGAACGGTGGGTTAACTGCCTTGTTCAGGGGCAGAACGACAGATTTTTACCTTATCAGCTGAGGGATTCAATCTTGCAACCTTACGGTTAACTAGTCCAACGCTCTAACCACCTGCCTCACGAGGAGCACGTCTCTTACGCGAATGCAGTAAGAAGCCAAGGTAAGTTGCTAGCTAGCATAAAACTTATCTTATAAAAAACTAGTTTATCTAGCGTGTCCTGCGTTGCATATAATCGATGCAGTGCGCATTCGCGAAAAAGGACTCGTTGCTCCAACGTGTACCTAACCATAAACATCAATGCCTTTCTTAAAATCAATACACAGAAGTATATATTTTTTAATCCTGCATATTTAGCTAAAAGAAATCCAAGTTAGCAGGCAATATTAACCAGGTGAAATTGTGTCACTTCTCTTGCGTTCATTGCATGCAGAGTCAGGGTATATGCAACAGTTTGGGCCGCCTGGCTCATTGCGAACTAATTTGCCAGAATGTTACGTAATTATGACATAACATTGAAGGTTGTGCAATGTAACTGGAATATTTAGACTGATGGATGCCACCCGTTAGATAAAATACGGAACGGTTCCGTATTTCACTGAAAGAATAAATGTTTTGTTTTCGAGATGATAGTTTCTGGATTCGACCATATGAATGACCTAAGGCTCGTATTTCTGTGTGTTATTATGTTATAATTAAGTCTGATTTGATAGAGCAGTCTGACTGAGTGATGGTGGGCACCAGCAGGCTCGTAAGCATTCAATCAAACAGCACTTTCGTGCGTTTTGCCAGCAGCTCTGCTGTTTATGACTTCAAGCCTATCAACTCCCGAGATTAGGCTGGTGTAACAGATGTGAAATGGCTAGCTAGTTAGTGGGGTGCGCGCTAATAGTGTTTCAAACATCACTCGCTCTGAGACTTGGAGTAGTTGTTCCCCTTGCTCTGCATGGGTAACGCTGTTTCGAGGGTGGCTGTTGTCGATGTGTTCCTGGTTCGAGCCCAGGTAGCGGCGAGGAGAGGGATGGAAGCTATACTGTTACACTGGCAATACTAAAAAGTGCCTATAAGAACATCCAATAGTCAAAGGTATATGAAATAGAAATCGTATAGAGAGAAATAGTCCTATAATTCCTATAATAACTACAACCTAAAACTTCTTAACTGGGAATATTGAAGACTCATGTTAAAAGGAACCACCAGCTTTCATATGTTCTCATGTTCTGAACAAGGAACTTAAGCTTTAGCTTTCTTACATGGCACATATTGCACTTTTACTTTCTTCTCCAACACTTTGTTTTTGCATTATTTAAACCAAATTGAACACGTTTCATTATTTATTTGAGGCTAAATTGATTTTATTGATGTATTATATTAAGTTAAAATAAGTGTTCATTCAGTATTGTTGTAATTGTCATTATTACAAACACATTTTTTTTTAAATTATTATTATTATCATCTTTTTTTTATCGTCCGATTAATCGGTATCGGCTTTTTTTGGTCCTCCAATAATCGGTATCGGCGTTGAAAAATCATATTCGGTCGACCTCTAATTTCAGCTCATGAAACATGGGACAAAGACTTTAAATGTTGCGTTTATAGGTTTATTCAGTGTACGTCACTGCCTTATCCGCTCATTGCCCACATCCCCCGGATACAAATAGTAGCTAGCAAGCTAGGGTCTGGGTTTCCGAGACTACATGGTGCATATCCCCTTAGCACAGGTCCAGGGTGAATGTGTCTTCTCTGCAAACACTCAGTTTGGATCTCCTTGGCCTAGCGCTCTGCCGTCTCTTCATTTACGAGCCAGTGCTATATTTCATACCTCACCACCAGATATCAGCCAAACCCGATCCCTCAAACACGCCACAGGCCCACTACCTTCTGCCAGTGCTGCGGATGCTTCAGAGACCACAAGACAAAAATCATCTATTAACCTGGACTTACTCAACCACAGGACCTTGACCCTAAACACAACCTGACCATTTATTTCAAACTATTGTGAATAAAGGGACTGCCCACAGCAGAATAATCAAGGAATTTCAACATCAAATCAATTAATGTCAGTAGTGAATCATGCTGCACAACCACCAACTCTATTCCACATTATTTAGTCACTTGCAGAAGACACTGATCCAAAATAACCTAGTGGGGAAGTACAGCTGTACATACTGAGGCAGATGCGAGCAGCTGATTACCAAGAGCAAAATACTTGGAAGTGATCAAATGTGTCAGGCAGGCAAGTGTATGAATAGTTGCATGGTCAATTGCCCTGGCCTGACATGGACAGTGCACAGCAGTGGCTTTACAACATCATGCTATATACAGTAACCATCACGTGTATGGCACATGATATCAATAGCTGGACAGACGTGTGTGCTTGTTTGTTTACATTTCCATGCAGGATATTTATAAAATAACAATGTGGGCGATTATGCGTAAAACCTACGTCAAATATACGTCACTGATGAGGGCCAAATAATCATCAACATTCAACACTTGTGTCAAGAGAAACGACGGCTAATTATACGCTCGTTTACTCAAAACAGCATAGCTATCAATCATGCGGTCAGCTCATTTGTTCATTTTGAGCTAGCTTGTTGTTGGTGTGAGAGAACCTAACCCACACACCACGCTGGCCATCAAGGCTAACCCCACCCTGCAGCTAGCTGTTAGAACATGTTTGTTAAAAATACAGAGATGATATCGCCATTAAGCTGTATACAAGACATTCAAGAGGAAAGCGAAGTCTCCCGCGCGAACAATTCTAGCTAATTACCGCTGCTAACTAGCTAGGGAACACACGGGTCTACCTGTTTGTTTTGTATAGTGTAATAAAAACACGGTCAACGAAATGTTACGAGTATAGGAGTTTTGTCTTAATAACATAGCTACTCCCCAATGTTTCATTAAATAACTAGGTCCTCTTCTTGCTTTAGTAAATACCAATCTGATGTTGATGCATGTGGAAAAGGCTGAGTAGTCTCATATCTCGCTAGTTAGCTCAAATGCTAGTGTAACTAGCTCGCTGTGCCCTCGCCTCCACACAAGGCAACAGCAAATACGAGATTGCGGGGGAATTAATCCTTACCTGGTGCCGGCCTTATCCCCCATCTCCTCGACGGGCTATCGGTAGATGTATTTTTCTTATTTTTTCCCTTTAATTTTATGGTGTCTTTTCCTCAACCCTTGCAAGCTTATTTGCTCTCTAGCGCTAGCAATTTCGCTTCCGCAAAAGCAGGAACTCATCCGATCCGTGCAGCAATAAAGATGCGCTTTTGGGGAAGAGTACTGTAGCATTGCGCAATACCTACGCACTATCAGAAGGCGCTACGCCCAAATGGTATTGCTTTTTGGGATGCAACGTTCAGAGCATTGCAGACAGAATTGCAATGTGTAGAACAGAACTACCTTTTTTTTTTTTTTTACAATATAGTGAAACATGTCTGTTCTACGCTACTATTATATATGAACATTCTGGAAATAAGTGAAATGTAGATAACAACTATTACGGCCATCCTACAATCTAAACTTGATGCCCTCAATCTCACACAAATTATCAATGAACCTACCAGGTACAACCCCAAATCCGTAAACACGGGCACCCTCATAGATATCATCCTAACCAACCTGCCCTCCAAACACACCTCTGCTGTCTTCAACCAGGATCTCAGTGATCATTGCCTCATTGCCTGCGTCCGTAATGGGTCTGCGGTCAAACGACCACCCCTCATCACTGTCAAACGCTCCCTAAAACACTTCAGCGAGCAGGCCCATCTAATCGACCTGGCCAGGGTATCCTGGAAGGATATTGACCTCATTCCGTCAGTAGAGGATGCCTGGTTATTCTTTAAAAGTGCTTTCCTCACCATCTTAAATAAGCATGCCCCATTCAAAAAATGTAGAACCAGGAACAGATATAGCCCTTGGTTCACTCCAGACCTGACTGCCTTTGACCAGTATAAACCTGCACTCAGGCTAGGAAACACTGTCACCACCGATAAATCCACGAAATTGAGAATTTCAATAAGAATTTTTCTACCGCCGGCCATGTTTTCCACCTGGCTACCCGTATCCCGGTCAACAGCCCTGCACCCCCCACAGCAACTTGCCCAAACCTCCCCATTTTTCCTTCACCCAAATCCAGATAGTTGATGTTCTGAAAGAGCTGCAAAATCTGGATCCCTACAAATCAGCCAGGCTAGACAATCTGGACCCTCTCTTTCTAAAATTATCCGCCGAAATTGTTGCAAGCCCTATTACTAGCCTATTCAACCTCTCTTTCGTATCGTTTGTTATCCCCAAAGATTGGAAAGCTGACGCGGTCATCCCCCTCTTCAAAGGGGGAGACACTCTAGACCCAAACTGCTACAGGCCTATATCTATCCTACCCTGCCTTTCTAAGGTCTTCGAAAGCCAAGTTAACAAATAGATTACCGACCATTTCGAATCCCACTGTACCTTCTCCGCTATGCAATCTGGTTTCCGAGCTGGTCATGGGTGCACCTCAGCCACGCTCAAGGTCCTAAATGATATCATAACCGCCATCGATAAGAGACAATACTGTGCAGCTGTATTCATCGACCTGGCCAAGGCTTTCCACTCTGTCAATCACCACATTCTTATCGGCCGACTCAACAGCCTTGGTTTCTCAAATGACTGTCTCGCCTGGTTCACCAACTACTTCTCAGACAAAGCTCAGTGTGTCAAATCAGAGGGCCTGTTCGGAGGGCCTTGACCCGAGGGTTCAATCCTCGGGTCGACTCTTTTCTCTGTATACAACAGCGATGTCGCTCTTGCTGCTGGTGATTCCCTGATCCACCTCTACGCAGACAACACCATTCTGTATACTTCTGGCCCTTCTTTGGACACTGTGTTAACTAACCTCCAGACGAGCTTCAATGCCATACAACTCTCCTTCCGTGGCCTCCAACTGCTCTTAAATGCAAGTAAAACTAAATGCATGCTCTTCAACCGATCGCTGCCCACACACTACTCTGGACGGTCTGACTTAGAATATGTGGACAACGGGCCTCCCGGGTGGCGCAGTGGTCTAGGGCACTGCATCGCAGTGCTAGCTGTGCCACCAGAGACTCTGGGTTCGCGCCCAGGCTCTTTCGCAGCCGGCTGCGACCGGGAGGTCCGTGGGGCGACGCACAATTGGCCTAGCGTCGTCCGGGTTAGGGAGGGTTTGGCCGGTAGGGATATATTTGTCTCATCGCGCACTAGCAACTCCTGTGGCGGGCTGGGCGCAGTGCGCGCTAACCAGGTCGCCAGGTGCACAGTGTTTCCTCCAACACATTGGTGCGGCTGGCTTTCGGGTTGGATGCGCGCTGTGTTAAGAAGCAGTGCGGCTTGGTTGGGTTGTGTTTCGGAGGGCGCATGGCTTTCGACCTTCGTCTCTCCCGAGCCCGTACGGGAGTTGTAGCGATGAGACAAGATAGTAACTACTAACAATTGGATACCACGAAATTGGGGGGAAAAAGGGGTGTAAAAAAAAATTAAAATAATATGTGGACAACTACAAATGCCTAGGTGTCTGGTTAGACTGTAAACTCTCCTTCCAGACTCACATTAAGCATCTCCAATCCAAAATTAAATCTAGAATTGGCTTCCTATTTCGCAACAAAGCATCCTTCACTCATGCTGCCAAACATACCCTAGCAAAACTGACTATCCTACCGATCCTTGACTTCGGGGATGTCATCTATAAAATAGCCTCCAACACTCTACTCAGCAAATTGCATGCAGTCTATCACAGTGCCATCCGTTTTGTCACCAAAGCCCCATCAACTACCCACCACTGCGACCTGTATGCTCTCGTTGGCTGGCCCTTGCTTCATATTCGTCGCCATATCGACTGGCTCCAGGTAATCTATAAGTCTCTGCTAGGTAAAGCCCGCCTTATCTCAGCTCACTGGTCACCATAGCAGCACCCACCCATAGCATGCGCTCCAGCAGGTATATTTCACTGGTCACCCCCAAAACCAATTCCTCCTTCGGCCTCCTTTCCTTCCAGTTCTCTGCTGCCAATGACTGGAACGAACTGCAAAAATCACTAAAGCTGGAGACTCATATCTCCCTCACTAACTTTAAGCACCAGCTGTCAGAGCAGCCCACAGATCACTGCACCTGTACATAGCCCATCTGTAAATAGCCCATCCAACTACCCATCCCCATACTGTTATTTATTTTATTTATTTTGCTCCTTTGGACCCCAGCATCTCTACTTGCACACTCATCTTCTGCACATCTATCACTCCAGTGTTTAATTGCTATATTGTAATTATTTCGCCACTATGGCCTATTTATTGCCTTACCTCCGTTATCCTACCTCATTTGCACACACTGTATATATAATATTTCTATTGTATTATTGACTGTATGTTTGTTTATTCCATGTCTAACTCTGTGTTGTTGCCAGGTCGCAGTTGTAAATGAGAACTTGTTCTCAACTAGCCTACCTGGTTAAATAAAGGTGAAATAAAATACATCTAAAAAACAGGCAGGGTGCTGAATGTTTCTATTCACATTCATAGATTTTCCTGAATAGTTTCCCATATGACATATGATAATGTAGGGTTAGCTTTTTTGGTGTAGTAGATGCATTTGTATTGGGTCACTCCAATACACAGAATTAACATGTCAAACAAAAGTCCCTTGACTTTTTCAGGCAGTCAAGATCAGGGTTCACATCCATATTGAGAGTAGACCAGATTCTGAGTGATCAATGGTGTGTCTGTGTGCACTGCATGTCCGCATCAGATACGGATGGTATACGAGTCTAAATGGGACAGGCAGAGGAATCTAATTTGTAGTCCTGTGCAGGTGTACTTCGACAGCTCAAAGCTCAGACTGATCGATCCTACTTCGTGTAATGAGGCAGAGCTAAGGCCAGGGACCTCCAGCTGAATGTACAGGGAGAGAGGAAGTGCTCAGCATGTTGGTCAATGCTATGCATAGTTGTCTATCTATTACATGTCTATTAGGGTCAAATAGTGTACCTTGAACTACAGGATTATTTTGCACTTGCTAAGTTTTCACTGAAGTATGTTAATCATATAATGCTGTCTGCAGATGCCTCATTGCTCTATGTGACCTGCAAATGGCTCATGGATTTTGAGAACCTGGTCTATAGCTAACGATCTGATCTACAATCTATCTGATTTATAGCAAACAAGTGTGCAGAGATGTGATTCTTCCTCAATGATAAGACATTCCTGATATCAGCATCACTGAAACTGACCTATTTTATCCTCACATTACCAGACCTGCTATCTGCTATTGTGCTGATAATGTTTAGTCACCTTGAACAGGGCGGAGAGCTGGGCGCCCCCCAGGGAAGCGAGGGATCTCCCAGTGGACAGCCTTGTTTTTTGGCTTCAGTTCAGCACTCTGGTCCGGGCTGCTCAACTCCTGAGAGAAATTGGAAAACAACAAGGGTGAGAAGAGATGGAGAGAGCGAGGAGGGGGAGGTTGTTATGTACTGAGAGGGTACGCATGGTGAGAGACCAAGAGAAGGATGGAAGGAACATGAGATAGAGAAATTAGTTTCTCCTCACCTAAGCGAGCCCATGGGGACCGGTATTGTAATGGAAACATTAATAGCAGCGCTGTAAGAGAGAATAGATTGCTTAATTGACAAATAGCAACCTACGTTGCAGCCCAATCAGAAAAGGCAAGGATAATCACACTGACAGACTACACTTAACTATTATAAAGTACTCATAAAGCATTATCAAGTGTTCAATGACTACCACATATGATACATGCAAACTCTACATTCTCAACATAATGTACATGCATATCAGCATTCCCTGTTATTAGAGAACTGACCTCTTTGGGGGCAAGTCACACCGCAGCTTCAAGTACATCATTAACCTACAGAAAATAGCAATTGTGTGTTGAGGGTGGTGGTTGGGATGTTTAAAGACTTGATTTCCTAACACTCAAGTTTGTAAAATGGGGTAGTTAAAATGACAGTTTTCATCATGACTAAGAGGAAGTGAAATTTGTGTTTTCTAAATATTTTGAGATGGTTCTAGTAAACGGTTCTCTACCCAAAAGGAATGAACCACTGTCCCTCTCTATAGAAGGGAAAGTTGGAATGGAGGGTCTGTGGGCAGGTCATCACACAACTGGTATTGCATCACTGTTTGCTTGAGAGCGAAAAATTGTGTGTGAAAAACATTGAGGGAGAATACATTTGTATATGTAACAGAGAGATACAAGTCTTGGTGTACAGTCATGGCCAAAAGTTTTGAGAATGACACAAATATACATTTTCACAAAGTCTGCTGCCTCAGTTTGTATGATGGCAATTTGCATATACTCCAGAATGTTATGAAGAGTGACCAGATGAAGTCCCCCTTTGCCATGCAAATGAACTGAATCCCCAAAAAACATTTCCACTGCATTTCAGCCCTGCCACAAAAGGACCAGCTGACATGATGTCAGTGATTCTCTTGTTAACACAGGTGTGAGTGATGACAAGGACAAGGCTGGAGATCACTCTGTCATGCTGATTGAGTTCGAATAACAGACTGGAAGCTTCAAAAGGAGGCTGGTGCTTGGAATCATTGTTCTTCCTCTGCAACCATGATTACCTGCAAGGAAACACGTGCCGTCATCATTGCTTTGCACAAAAAGGGCTTCACAGGCAAGGATATTGCTGCCAGTAAGATTGCACCTAAATCAACCATTTATCGGATCATCAAGAACTTCAAGGAGAGCGGTTCAATTGTTGTGAAGAAGGCTTCAAGGCGCCCAAGAAAGTCCAGCAAGCGCCAGGACCGTCTCCTAAAGTTGATTCAGCAGCGGGACCACCAGTACAGAGCTTGCTCAGGAATGGCAGCAGGCAGGTGTGAGTGCATCTGCACGCACAGTGAGGTGAAGACTTTTGGAGGATGGCCTGGTGTCAAGAAGGGCAGCAAAGAAGCCACTTCTCTCCAGGAAAAACATCAGGGACAGACTGATATTCTGCAAAAGGTACAGAGATTGGACTGCTGAGGACTGGGGTAAAATCATTTTCTCTGATGAATCCCTTTTCCGATTGTTTGGGGCATCCGGAAAAAAGGTTGTCTGGAGAAGACAAGGTGAGCGCTACCATCAGTCCTGTGTCATGCCATCAGTAAAGCATCCTGAGACCATTCATGTGTGGGGTTGCTTCTCAGCCAAGGGAGTGGGCTCACTCCCAATTTTGCCTAAGAACACAGCCATGAATAAAGAATGGTACCAACACATCCTCCGAGAGTAACTTCTCCCAACCATCCAGGAACAGTTTGTTGATGAACAATGCCTTTTCCAGCATGATGGAGCACCTTGCCATAAGGCAAAAGTGATAACTAAGTGGCTCGGGGAACAAAACATCAATATTTTGAGTCCATGGCCAGGAAACTCCCCAGACCTTAATCCCATTGAGAACTTGTGGTCAATCCTCAAGAAGCGGGTGGACAAACAAAAACCCACAAATTCTGACAAACTCCAAGCATTGATTATGCAAGAATGGCCTGCCATCAGTCAGGATGTGGCCCAGAAGTTACAGTTTTTTCCAATTGCTAACACACTAAAATGACATGCACAGCATAATTATTTAAACTGACACACAGAGAGCAAAACCTCTTCTCAAGTCTCCAAAAGTCTAAACACATTTTCTGCTTTACACACATTTTGCAATTCAAAATGGCACACAGTTCTCTGCATAAGACACAACAATCTGACATAAAGTCACATGTTTGCCATTTCAAATCACTGCCATTCAAAATGACACTACATGAGCTAATTGGCCAATACATGTGCCACCTGGCCAAACACCTCAATGGTTAATTGTTACCACTTCAATCAGGAAGTAAGCACTATGAAAAGACCACAGGTGAGCACCTTTTGTTTTACAACAACATTGGAAGCCGTTGCAGAGAGAGGAAGAGGAAGAGGGGGAGGGAGGGTGAGAATGAAAGGGGGAGGAAGAGCTGGTAGAGGAGTTCATGGCCAAAGAAGACAACAACTTTCAAATGAAATCAGAGCAACCTTAGTTGATCATGTCATCAACCATGGGCTGACTATGCGAGAGGCTGGACAGAGAGTGCAGCCCAATTTGAGCTGTTTTACTGTTGCCTGTGTCATCCAGACATTTAGACTGGAGTACAGGTATGTAACCAACATTTCTTTCACACTATGTAGTACACCCCATGTCATAGTGTATCAGTTGGGTGACACCTGTTTACTTCATGAATGGCTGATGTCATACACTAACTGCACACATTTCCTGTAGAATTTACTCTACTGTGGGGGAAATATCTTTAGGCTGCATTGTCCAAGCCCTATATTTTTGTTTTTTTGTTTTTCTAAAGGACTGAGAGACGCAACCATGGTGGAGGAAGGGGCCAAATGTTCACCGGGGTACAGGAAGCTGCCATTGTAAACTTGGTTTTGGAAAATAATGAAATCAGATTACGAGAAATTCAAAGCCACATCATCCAAGACAACACCATATTCAACAACATTCAACGAGTCAGTCTGTCCACATTGGCTCGCATTCTCAAGCGAAACCAAATCAGAATGAAACAACTTTATAAGGTGCCGTTTGAGAGAAACTCTCAAAGAAACAAAGAGGTCAGACGAGCATATGTGGATGTAAGTACAATATTGACTGCAGTACACTACACGCAACATTGTTTCCCAGTGTACTGGATAACACCATATTGACTGCTTTTGTTCTTTGTTTTCAGGGAGGAAATGGAAATGGATGCTCATGCAATCCCACATGAGTTCATCTTTATAGATGAGGCTGGGTTCAACCTAGCAAAGACCAGAAGAAGGGGGAGAAACATCATTGGCCACAGAGCCATTATAGATGTTCCTGGCCAACATGGTGGGAACATCACAATGTGCGCTGCCATCTCCAATATGCATGGTGTCCTCCACCGTCATGCCAACCTTGGACCATACAACACAGCCCATATTCTCACATTTCTGGACAGACTCCACAACATTCTCATACCACCAGAGCGTATGAATGATGCAGACCATCAAAGAACCCGGTACGTTGTAGTATGGGACAACGTGAGCTTTCATCGTGCAGCCCCAGTCCAAAACTGGTTTGCTAACCACCCACCATTTCTCGTGCAATACCTCCCACCATACTCACCCTTTCTGAACCCCATAGAAGAGTTATTTTCGGCATGGCGGTGGAAGGTATACGACCGGCAGCCCTTGGTGCGCATGCCTCTTGTGCAGGCTATGGAAGAGGCATGTGATGAGATTGATGTGGGTGCGATTCAGGGATGGATAAGGCACTCAAGATGCTTATTCCCTCGATGTCTGGCAAGGGAAGATATTGCCTGTGATGTGGACGAGGCGTTGTGGCCAGACCCAGCTGTGCGGCAAGATGCTGCCTAATTATTTTTCTTGCCTCTTTTTTTCTCTAAATTTTTTCTGCACATTTTTTCTGCAATTTTCTTTTTCAGTTTACTGTTTTTTTGTGAGCATATTTTTGTTCAGTTCAATGTAAATATATCTGCTGTGCATATGTTGCACTGACTTGTTTGGTGAAAAAAATAAATAATAATGTTTCAACAGCATGTGTGTGTATCTGCAAATATTTCTGTGCATCTGAAGAATTTTCTACAATTTGAACTATTTTAGTATTATGGCAAAGCATACTAAAGATGAGTGCTTTTCATTATGCCCAACAGTGTGTAGTTGGTTAGACAAAAATCTGGCAATATGAATGAAGTGTGTGCCATTTCGTGCAAATGTTTGATTTTGATAATGCTATATGTAGTTTTGGTTGCAGTGCTTCATTTTGCAGGATATATGAGGTATTTTGCAGTTTGGTTTTGTGAATTGTGTTAAGTATTTTGATAAAACCAGCCTAGTTTGCAAAATTGTGTTTTAGCAATTGGGAAAAACTGTAATTGACAGCATGACAGGGCGGATTGCAGAGGTCTTGGAAAAAGAAGGGTCAACACTGCAAATATTGACTCTCTGCATCAACTTCATGTAATTGTCAATAAAAGCCTTTGACACTTATGAAATAATTGTAATATACTTCAGTATTCCATAGTAACATCTGACAAAAATATCTAAAGACCACGAACTAGCAAACTTTGTGGAAATTAATATTTGTGTCATTCTCAAAACTTTTGGCCACGACTGTGTGTGTGTGCGCGTGTGCGTGTGCGTGTGCGTGTGTGTGAGAGAGTGAGTGAATTCCATGAGCACCTCTCCTTGGCTGGGACACACTTTCTGGATTCTGTAGGTAGGAGCTGTTTGGAGATTTGGCTTGCCTGGTGACATCCCCAAGCGGTAAATTACCAATAAGACCAATAAGAAAGAGTTCCAAATCTCTCTGCCAATAACAGCTAGTTTTCCCCACTCTGACCACTGATAGACAGTCCTAGCAAAATTATTGCTTGAGAAATTGCTCTTTTTGTTTATTTTTGAAAACAATCACAGTAAGGTACTTAATTGTTACCCAAAAATGATTAAATATTGAGACAAAAACGGCTTCATTGGACCTTCAAAAAAATAGCCTCATATTCATCCATTGCAGGATTTTACAGGAAGTGTAGTAATAAGGTCACCCATATGGCCAGCACAGTGACTGATCTAGCCAGTGAAGGATGTAGCATTTGCAAGGGGAGGGTACTGATAGGTTTGGATTTCTGAACTTTAAATGTTATTAATCATTAGTTGTAATAGAGACCTGAGAGGTGCCATAGCCGAGGGGCTACACCAGAGATTCATGGTTATCTGTATGAAGAAGGTATATGGTGGGTGCAATTAAGCTTGAAATGTACTGAGTGTAGGGAAAGCGATCACATGTGGCAGGCATTGATAAGGGGAGAGAGCCATGGATTAGTGGTGAAGGTGGTCGAGGACAGATCAGGTCACGTTAAGGGAGAAGAAAAATGTATTACTCGTATCACTTAGTTTCCTGCCTAGCAATAAAGATACAATGTTTAGCGAGAAGGAGGAGACTCCACCCAAAGTGGGGTACATATAACACCACTATTGTAAACATGTTTTTGTCTAAAATAGCTGTACTGACCCTCTGGGAAGAATAAACTTGGTTTGAGCTTTCATAATGTCTGGTGAGTTTTTACTCTGAGAATTAGAACCTAACAGTACCAACCTCTCAGCTGGAATTTTCCTATGCTGAACTCTTCATTCAGTACAATCCGCATCTCTATGGACAGGGTGAGGAGCAGAGAACAGAAGGAAAGGGGGAGAGAGTGAGGAGAAAGGAGAGTTTGAGAATGTAAACATGGTTAGGCATGGGAGAATCAGAACCTATTTAAGGCTGTACTTGCCTCTGACAGCACTTCATTCAAAATGAAGACTTTAAACAAGAAAGCTCACCTGAGCAGCTTGACATGTAACACTTCACTCTGATCTCTCCCTCATTGTCTGCTTTCGTCAGGAATCCCTGGAGAACAGCGAAGGAATTTCATCAGTTTATGATCATTCATAAATATATAATCCTTGGAGTATATCCTTATAGAAATATTAAAACCTAAATTATATTTCTGACTTGGTACAGTTTAAAACGTAAGTATCCAATTTAAATGCCTGGGGACAGAGAGAGAGAAATGGAAAGGACAGAAAGGAAGTATAGGTTAAGGAGGAGATACTTATTACATGCATGGCTCCACCATGTTATCGGTAACTGAACTAAATTACTATTGCCCCGTAGCACTCACTTCTGTCCTCATTAAGTGCTTAGAGAGGCTAGTCAAGGATTATATCACCTCTACCTTTCCCGACATCCTAGACCCACTGCAATAGATCCACGAATGATTGCCATTGCACTGCACACTGCCCTATCCGATCTGGACAAGAGGAATACCTATGTAAGAATGCTGTTCATTGACTACAGCTCAGTCTTCAACACCATAGTAACCTCCAAGCTCATCATTAAGCTTGGGGCCCTGGGTCCGAAACCCCGCCCTGTGCAACTGGGTCCTGGACTTCCTGACGGGCCGCCCCCCAGGTTGTAAAGGTAGGCAACAACACCTCCACTACGCTGATCCTCAACACAGGGGCCCCACAAGGGTGCGTGCTCAGCCCCCTCCTGTACTCCCTGTTCACCAGTGGAGGCTGCTGAGGGGAGGACAGCTCATAATAATAGCTGGAATGGAGTGAATGAAATGAAACATGTTTGATACCATTCCATTTACTCCATTTCAGCCATTACTAAGAGCCGTCCTCCGCTCAGCAGCCTCCACCGCTGTTCACCCATGACTGCGTGGCCACGCACATCTCCAACGCAATCATCAGGTTTGCTGATGACACAACAGTGGTAGGCCTGATTACCAACAATGACGAGATAGCCTACAGAAAGGAGGTGAGGGCCCTGGCGGAGTTGTTCCAGGAAAATAACTCTCCCTCAACGTCAACAAATCGAAGGAGATGATCGTGCACTTCAAGAGACAGCAGACGAAGCACGCCCCCATCCACATTGCCAGGGCTGCAGTGGAGATGGTGAAACGCTTCAAGTTCCTCAGCGTACACATCACTGACAATCTTAAATGGTCCACCCACACAGTCAGTATGGTGAAGAATGCGCAACAGCACTTCTTCACCTCAGGAGGCTGAAGAAATTCGCCTTGGGCCCTAAGACCCTCACAAACTTTTACAGATGCACTATTGAGAGCGTCCTATCGGGCTGTATCACTGCCTGGAACGGCAACTGGACCGTTCCCAACAGCAGGGTGCTCCAGAGGGTGGTGCCTGCCCTCCAGGACATCTACAGCATCCGGTGTAACAGGAAGGCCAATAAGATCATCAAAGACCTCAGCCGCCCAAACCACAGCCTGTTCACCCGCTACCATCCAGAAGGTGAGGTCAGTACAGGTGTATCAAACCTGGGACCGAGAGAATGAAAAACAGCTTCTATCTCAAGGCCATCAGACTGTTTTTTATTTTTTATTTCACCTTTATTTAACCAGGTAAGCTGGTTGAGAACAAGTTCTCATTTACAACTGCGACCTGGTCAAGATAAAGCAAAGCAGTGCGACAGAAACAACAACAGCAGTAGCTTACACATGGAATAAACAACGCGTATAGTCAGATAACACAATAGAGATACTAACTGATTGGCTGACAAGGACATTGTTTTTCGAGAACCAGTTACGGTAAAATAACATCTTGTTTCTATGTAATATCGACCCATTATTCCATATAAAAAAAGTTGTGTTTATACAGCAAAGCCCAGCACATTAAAGCCTGCTTGTCAAAAGCCGGCCAATTTCACAGGAAGTTTATCCACAATATAGGGACATTGTAGTAAAAAAGTAAGCCCTCCGAGCTTCTGAAAAACTAAATAATGTATAATATTCCATATTCCATTCAAGCAAGACTTTACATAGTCAAGTAACACTGGTCACTTTAATAATGTTTACATACGGTTTTAACCACTTCGTATGTATATACTATATTCTAGTCGAGGACTATCCTATTTAACTATTGCTGTACATATAGTATTCTTCAGATATACTATATATTCTATCCATATACTGTCCATGTTGTCTATACATCCAATCACACATATACTGTATATACTACCGTTCAAAAGTTTTGGGTCACTTAGAAATGTCCATGTTTTTGAAAGAAAAGCAATTTTTGGTCCATTAAAATAACATCAAATTGATCAGAAATACAGTGTAGACATTGTTAATGTTGTAAATGACTATTGTAGCTGGAAACGGCTGATTTTTAATGGAATATCTACATAGGCGTACAGAGGCCCAATATCAGCAAACATCCCTTCTGTGTTCCAATGGCATGTAGTGTTAGCTAATCCATGTTAACCATTTTAAAAGGCTAATTGATCATGAGAAAACCCTTTTGCAATTATGTTAGCACAGCTGAAAACTGTTGTTCTGATTAAAGAAGCAATAAAACTAGCCTTCTTTAGACTAGTTGAGTATCTGGAGCATCAGCATTTGTGGGTTCGATGACAGGCTCAAAATGTCCAGAAACAAAGACCTTTCTTCTGAAACTCGTCAGTCTAATCTTGTTCTGAGAAATGAAGGCTATTCCATGTGAGAAATTGCCAAGAAACTGAAGATCTCGTGCAACGCTGTGTACTACTGCCTTCACAGAACAGCGCAAACTGCCTTTAACCAGAATTGAAAGAGGAGTGGGAGGAACTGGTGCACAACTGAGCAAGAGGACAAGTACATTAGAGTGTCTAGCTTGAGAAACAGACACCTCCCAAGTCCTCAACTGGCAGCTTCATTAAATTGTACCACGTAAAACACCAGTCTCAACTTCAACAGTGAAGAGGCAACTCCGGGATGCTGGCCTTCTAAGCAGAGTTGCAAAGAAAAAGCCATATCTCAGACTGGCCAATAAAAAGAAAAGATTAAGATGGGCAAAAGAACACAGACAATGGACAGAGGAAGATTGGAAAAAAAGTGTTATGGACAGACGAAGTTTGAGGTGTTCGGATCACAAAGAAGAACATTCGTGAGATGCAGAAAAAATGAAAAGATGCTGGAGGAGTGCTTGACGCCATCTGTCAAGCATGGTGGAGGCAATATGATGGTCTGGGGGTGCTTTGGTGGTGGTAAAGTGGGAGATTTGTACAGGGTAAAAGGGATCTTGAAGAAGGAAGGCCATCACTCCATTTTGCAATGCCATACCCTGTGGACGGAGCTTAATTGGAGCCAATTTCCTCCTACAACAGGACAATAACCCAAAGCACAGCTCCAAACTATTTAGGGAAGAAGCAGTCAGCTGGTATTCTGTCTATAATGGAGTGGCCAGCACAGTCACCGGATCTCAACCCTTTTGAGTTGTTGTGGGAGCATCTTGGCCGTATTGTACGTAAAGTGCCAATCAAGCCAATCCAACTTGTGGCAGGTGCTTCAGGAAGCATGGGGTGAAATCTCTTCAGCTTTCCTCAACAAATTGACAACTAGAATGCCAAAGGTCTGCAAGGCTGTAGTGAAAGGAGCAATCACTATATGTCGGAATAGTCCGCCGGAAGTTACATCAAGTACAATTTCAACTTAATTTGTCGATTTTCTTTAGGCTTGGTCCTTTTGCAGGGGGATATTTGAGATTTAAAAAAAAATAGATCTACTAGATTGTGTAATTAAACAGCATTTCCAAACGTGGGTCTGTTGTAGACCCATGCAGTACCTCAGCAAGGTCAGTTCCTATTTGCTTACCTCATGTCAAAATAAAACTCCCCCACAAGTTCTTTTTTTTCAGGTATTGCGCACGTGTAGGACTTTTATTTGGACATGAGGTAAATGGAGAGGAATTGGGTCTACAACAGACACCCGTTTGGAAAGTCTTTAATTTATTTTCTATTACAATTTTTTCTTTCTTCAATTTACCCCCTGCATAAGGACCAACCCTATGAGTAAATTGAAATTGAATTGTATCTAAGCTATTTCCTATCAACGCTAGTGTAAATACTTGCGTTGCTAAATGCAGCAAGGTCCAATAGTATAAAGAGCTTGACATCAAATAAACTACTGTGTGCTCAGACTGTCAAAGATCAACATTTCAAATGGTTGTGATTCACAATTATTGAGATTAATGTACCAGCAGCCAAAGAACAACCTACTCACTTGACTTGGCTAGAATGTGACTCCTAGTCTTTGACGTTACCACATTACAGTAGCTAACTGTAAATTAAAATGTCATGATTTAGTATGGAGTGGAACGTTGCTTTCCTACAGGATGCTTGCTTACTTAATAATACAAAACAAAATCCCTTTGTATTTTATTTTATTAAAAAAAAAATTAGCTATGTATTTTTTTAATTAAACAGTAACATGCAAAACACAAAAACAGAACAGCCAGAGGGATTCAACAAAGAAATACGGAAGAGAAAGAAAAATAATAATACAAATCCACATTATATCAATTCAAATACAGACATGTAGTGAATAAATTATTTAGAAAAAAATGTGTATACGTTTTAAAGTCGTTTTCCAAATCAGATAAAAAATAAAGAAAAGGGACTTTTTCTTCATAAATGTTGATTTGTGTATCCTAATGAAATAAAGAGATTTATGACATACGTTCAATTGTGGAATCAGTGTAGTAAAATAATATGTCAAACTTAGATATTTTGTTGCCAAGATATAGTTTTACATCAGTCCAGAACACTTCACTATGTAAACAATGACAGAATAAGTATTCAATAGATTCAATTTCTATTTCAGAAAAACTGCATTCTCTGGTAACTTCAGGTATATATTTAGAAATCAAGCTATTACACGGATAGAATCTATGGGTAATCTTAAAGGAGATCTCCTTTACTTTATTAGTCACCACAAATGTGTGTGGAGTGAGCCAAGCACAGCACCAGTTTACATCAAACGATAAAGCCCAACAAAATTTCGCAGAGGGAATAGACTTCCTGAAGAAAATATTCCTTAATAAACGATTGTTGAATTTCTTATCTCGTAAACCCATGCCATTCACCTGGATATTGCTTACAATAGGAGATATTACAAAATATGCATTATTCTGAAGTAAAGATTTTATCCCACTAGGTATAGCTTTTATAGCAGTGTCATATTCCTTGCTTGAAACCTCAAAGTTGTATCTTTCCATAAATTCTCTCCGCGTATATAGATTCCCACTAATACTAACTGATTGGCTGACAAGGACATTGTTTTTCGAGAACCAGTTACGGTAAAATAACATCTTGTTTCTATGTAATATCGACCCATTATTCCATATAAAACATTTATGAGGTAAAAAGTTGTGTTTATACAGCAAAGCCCAGCACATTAAAGCCTGCTTGTCAAAAGCCGGCCAATTTCACAGGAAGTTTATCCACAATATAGGGACATTGTAGTAAAAAATTAAGCCCTCCGAGCTTCTGAAAAACTAAATAATGTATAATATTCCATATTCCATTCAAGCAAGACTTTAACCTTTTCGCAAAGATTAAGGCTATAATTTTGTAGTCGTTATTTAGGAGTGGGATTGGACGCCAATTATCAATATTTAAGAGATCCTTGTGTGGTTTAGGTATAAGAGTAATAACCCCTTGCTTCAGAGAGGCAGGTAGTTCTCCCTTCTTTTTAGCCTCCTTAAAGGTTTCAAGTAAAAATGGTGCTATTTCTTCAGAGGTTTTGTCAAATTCAGAGGTTAATCCATCACATCCTGGAGATTTGTTATTTTTTAATTGAGCAACCCCCTATTGGATGTCTGTCACGCCCTGACCTTAGAGATCCTTTTTATGTCTCTATTTTGGTTTGGTCAGGGCGTGAGTTGGGGTGGGCATTCTATGTCTGGTGTTCTATGTTTTCTGTTTTGTGTTGTTGCACCAGACAGAACTGTTTCGTTTCGTTCACTCTCTTTGTTGTTTTTGTTGTTTCAGTGTTCAGGTTATTTTATTAAATTACAATGAACACTTACCACGCTGCGTTTTGGTCAACTTCTTTCCAGGACGATCGTTACAGAACTACCCACCACCAAAGGACCAAGCAGCGTGGTGGAATGGACTCCTGGATATGGGAGGAAATCTTGGACGGCAAGGGACCCTGGGCACAGCCGGGAGAGTATCGCCGTCCTAAAGAGGAGCTGGAGGCAGCTAGAGCGGAGTGGCGACGCTACGAGGAGTTGGCTCGAGGAAACGTGCACGAGAGGCAGCCCCAGATTTTTTTTTTAGGGGGGGGGGCACACGAGAAGATTGGCGGAGTCAGGTAGGAGACCTGAGCCAACTCCCCGTGCTTACCGTGGCGAGCGTTGTACTGGTCAGGCACCGTGTTATGCGGTGGAGAGCACGGTGTCTCCAGTACGTGTTCTTAGCCCGGTGCGCTATATCCCAGCTCCTCGCATCGGCCGGGCTAGAGTGGGCATCGAGCCAGGACGGAGTCTGCCAGCCCTGCTCTCCAGGCCTCCAGTGCGTCTCCTCGGCCCGGGTTATCCTGCACCAGCCCTATGCACGGTGTCCCTGGTTCGCCAGCACAGCCCAGTGCGGCCTGTTCCAGCTCCCCGCACTTGCCGGGCTACGGGGGGTATCCAGCCAGGACGAGTTGTGCTAGCTCTGGGCTTGAGACCGCCAGTGCGCCTCCACGGCCCAGTGTATCCGGTGCCTCGGCCAAGGAAGAGGCCTCCTGCATGTCTCCTCAGCCTGGTGAGTCCTGTGCCTGTGCTAAGGCCTAACCCTCCTGCATGTCTCCCCAGCCTGGTGAGTCCTGTGCCTTCTCCCAGAGCCAGGCCTCCTGTGTGTCTCTCCACTCAAGTGGTGATCCATGGCACGAAGCCTCCAGTGATGATGCATGGCAAGAAGCCTCCAGTGATGATCCATGGTAAGAAGCCTCCAGTGATGATCCATGGCACGAAGCCTCCAGTGATGATCCATGGCACGAAGCCTCCAGTGATGATCCATGGCAAGAAGCCTCCAGTGATGATCCATGGCATGAAGCCTCCAGTGATGATCCATGGCACGAAGCCTCCAGTGATGATCTCATGGCACGAAGCCTCCAGTGATGATCCATCGGTCACGGAGCCTCCAGTGATGATCCATGGTCAGAAGCCTCCAGTGATGATCCATGGCACGAAGCCTCCAGTGATGATACATGGCACGAAGCCTCCAGTGATGATCTATGGCACGAAGCCTCCAGTGATGATCCATGGCAAGAAGCCTCCAGTGATGATCCATGGCAAGAAGCCTCCAGTGATGATCCATGGCAAGAAGCCTCCAGTGATGATCCATGGCACGAAGCCTCCTGTTTGTCTCTCCACTCCAGTGACGCCCTTCAGTCCGGAGCCTCCAGCGACGATCCCCAGTCCGGAGCCGCCAGAGTCTCCCTCCTGTCCGGAGCCGGCAGATTCTCCCTCCTGTCCGGAGCCGCCAGAGTCGCCCTCCTGTCCGGAGCTCACTGCAAGGGGCCCCAGTCCGGTGTCGGCGGCAAAAACACCGGCCCAACCATGAAGCACAGGGGTGGCAGCATCATTCTCTCTACTATTATTCTGACATTACACATTCTTAAAATAAAGTGGTGATCTTTACTGACCTAAGACAGGGTATTTTTACTCTGATTAAATGTCAGGAATTGTGAAAAACTGAGTTTAAATGTATTTGGCTAAGGTGTATGTAAACGTACAATTTCAACTGTAGGTCAGTAAGAAGTTAGGCAAAAAAAATTATAAAGTGGAACATATTAAGAGTAAATATGGAATGCTGCAGAAGGAAATTGAACATGACGAGAATGAGGGTGAATTAACTGCAGTGGCAGGTGCAGTGAAGCTAAGTTTGAGCCTCATCCCAATGGTGATAAAGGTGATTTTTGGCCCAGTGGGAGTGAGATTTTTGAAAAGAATGGACCCTTGCCTTCTGGCTTATCCATATGTGTTGTCAGGTTGGGTGGAGAAGAGGTTGGGGAATGTTGGGTCGGTAAAAGTAACTCCAAGTGGAGTTGTGTTGATTTTTTGTGTTTCTGTCATCCAGAGGGAGCGTGTGCTTCGACCACGTGACTGGGGACAAGAACTGTGACTTGCTTTCCTCTCTGGAGCAGGGTGCTGTTGAATGGAGTGATAACTGGAGTGGCTTTAAGTGTTGAGGATGGTCAACTGAAGTTGAAGATTCCCGGTGTCTGTGACACCCGTCGTTTGGTGCGACACAGACCTGCTGAAGAGCTTGGTGAATCAGATAAGACACTGTCTGTACTACTGAGTTTTGATGCAGAGTCTTTGACAGATGAAGTCAAGTTAGAATGTGTAAGTTTTCCCATGAGAGCTTTTGTCCCGAACCCATTATGGTGTTTTAGGTGTCAAGCATATGGTCATGTGGCAGCAATGTGTGGGAGGGAGATTCCTAGATGTGAGAAGCGTGCAGGAGGACATGATACAAAGGAATGTGTAGTATCAGTGGAAAAGTTGCATGTGTAAACTGTAGGGGTACCCATGGTGCTGGAGATCAGAGGTGTCCGGTGAGAGAAAGGCAGGCTGAGGTTGACATGATCAGAGTATTGCAGAAGGTGTTAAGGAAAGCTTTGACTATGTACAGACTCAGTGAGCATAGCCTTGCTATTGAGAAAAGCCGCCGTAGGCAGATCTGGCTCTCAAGAGAGACAGGCTATGTGCACACTGCCCACAAAATGAGGTGGAAACTGAGATGCATTTCCTAAACTAATGCCAAATGTACGACCATATTAGAGACACATATTTCCTTCAGATTACACAGAGCCACAAAGAATTCGAAAACAAACCCGATTTTGATAAACTCCCATATCTACTGGGTGAAATACCACAGTGTGCCATCACAGCAGCAAGATTTGTGACCTGTTGCCACAAGAAAAGGGCAACCTGTGAAGATCAAACACCATTGTAAATACAACCCATATTTATGTTTATTTATTTTCCCTTTTGTACTTTAACCATTTGCACATCGTTACAACACGGTATATATACATAGTATGGCATTTGTAATGTCTTTATCCTTTTGGAACTTCTGTAAGTGTAATGTTTACTGTTAATTTTTATTGTTAATTTCACTTTTGTATATTATCTACTTCACTTGCTTTGGCAATGTTAACATATGTTTCCCATGCCAATAAAGCCCCTTGAATTGAATTGAGTAGTAGAGGAAGATGGGTCCAAAAAGGATCCCTGTGAGTAGGCCAAGGCCAATAGAAAGTGATAGGAATTACGTGTGATTCAATAAGAATATATATTTTTTACATTCATGGCCATGGTTGTCAACTGTACCTCAGGAAGGGAATGTAAATCACAGAGGATAGATATTGTGGTGGCAGCTGCAGAGAAGTACTTGGGTATACGAAATTTTACTGCAGAAGAGTTACAAGGTGTATTGAACATCCTCTCAGGCTGCTGGCCTGGTGTAGCATCAGATAGAGCCAAATTAGTGGAATAATGGAGAGGTTTTAATGGCTGTAGGGTAAATTGGTAGGGATTTTTTTTTCTCGCAAAGTGTAATAAAATCATACTGCAGAATAGTAGGTTGATACAATAGGTGGCGTCTTGCACCCATAACATCTGTTTCTGGACCGGCATAATACAGAAGAAGAAGAATATTATTATTATTATTATTATTATTATTATTATTATCCCATCTTCAACCTAGATTTTAGTGCGGAAGTGGAGGCGCGGGAAAGGAACAAACGTGAAAATGGCTTCTCCGAAAACTGTTCCTAAAGATGCACAGGTAGGAGTAAACCACCTAGTTACAATTTGTGAAATGTCATAGTCTCAATCATTCACAGTAATGATGAGTGTTTAGGTAAATATCTATTGTGGCTTTGTCTGAAGTTTTTAAGTCGATTTTTGCAGGATTTTCAGCTCATTATCTCGCTAGCTAACGTTAGCTAGGTGGCTAACATTAGGTAAGTTAACTAATGTTAGCTAAGTTATGGTAGCTTGCGAGCTAGGTAGCTAGACAGTTATTTATCTTTTAGCTAGATAACGTTAGAACTAGAACATAAGGCTTTCTTTTTCAAACTGCATTTATGTAGGGTGCTGTAAAGAAATATAACTCCATGTCATTCTATTTGGATATATTTACATAATGCATCTACTTGACTATTGTATTGGGAAGAGTAACTAGCTATAGTAGCTAGTTAACGTTAGCCTGTTAGTTATCAGGACAAACTAACGTCAGCAGTTGACTTAATTTTTATTGTTGTAGCTAGCTATCTAGCTAGTGCATTGTATTTACCTTTATATCAACAAGGAAGTCATATTGAAACTAAAGTCTCTTTTACAAATGAGCCCAGCACAATACACAAACAAGCACATAAAACAGGTAAGTATAGATAAATATACACAATGTAACACATTAAGAACACATAAGAATAAAAAGTCAATTAAAACCAACACATACTTAAATATAAAAATCCTGTCAGCTGTCGGAATTGCCCTAGGGACTTCAAAGCTAATGTCTGGATTGACGAGTTGATGACACAGTATACTGCTTTTCTAGCTTCTTATCCTCTAATTCTTCCATTGCAAAGGTTATGATTCAAATCCTCAAAGACATGGGGATAACAGAGTATGAGCCCAGAGTGATTAATCAAATGCTGGAGTTTACCTACAGTAAGTATACATTCAACTCTCCTTTGTTAGTTATGCTCTGTGTGTAATATTGCATATTAGCAGCTAACGTACAAGACAAACGTTAATGTACCAAAACAATAGTGCTGATGGATTAGTGCTTTTTGTGGTCGTTTCGGTGTCAATATTTTTACACACTAAATGTATTATGTGGGTTGAATGCTGTAATGACACAGAATAAAACAATTAATAAAAGTCTCATGATGGTAGTAATTGCCCATTACTGCTTATCACTTATTAACCATCATTTATTCACATTAGTTTACTTTAAAAAAATATTTCAGTTGTGTATTTAATGTGTTTTAGGCCTATTTGATTACTTTATTATTTCATATCTCTATAGAGCTGCTGTCTGACGAAATCACTATTTTAGTAGTTTTTGAAAGTAAGTAAATAAGGCATATTTTTATGACTGCTGGATACCAACTATTATTCTTATATAATGTTTTTTTCAGGTAGAGCTTCACAAGCAAGTGCTCTATCCATCTCGATCGCTCGTTTTTCTGTCTCCTCTCTCCGTCTCAGACAAGTAGGCGCGCAATGGATTATGGTCATTGTAGTTCATTACCACGATTTCTGGGCTAAAATATTTATAATATTGGCCTGTTGGAAATTACAACTGTACTACATCGCACAGATCGGACTTGACCTGATTCATCTCTAGAAAAACTGCACGTTGCGCTCACAATTTTTTTTTAAGAACGAAATGGAATTTAAATAATTGAACAGACGTCGGTCAATACATTTTTAAAACCCCAAAATAACCAAAATGTTGGTTGATCACTGAGCACTACAAGAAAATAAAGTAATTTGATTTTACAGGATATGTGACAACCATTATCGAGGATGGCAAAATCTATGCAACACATGCCAAGAAGAACAATGTGGATGCTGACGACATAAGACTGGCGATCCAGAGTCGCATGGACCAGTCCTTCACCTCCCCACCACCACGAGATGTAAGATTGAGTAGCAGTGCCAAGACCGACATCATTATTTGCCTATTCAGGTGTTCATAAATGATCAAGACTAACTCCTGACTATGTTGACTTTGTGTAGTTCCTGCTGGAGGTAGCTAGGCAGAAGAACCAGACCCCTCTGCCTTTGATTAAGCCATACACTGGGCCCCGCCTGCCCCCAGACCGTTACTGTCTGACTGCTCCTAACTACAGGCTCAAATCCATACAGAGAAAGGTAACCTCATGATCTGCTCTGCACTCGCAATTCATCTTTATTGTGTTCTATTCCATTCTGTTCTATTTTGTGAATCTTTCTGATTGTTCCTCTCCTGTGCAGATGTCCTCATCCGCGGGGAGAATAACAGTGCCTCGTCTCAGTGTAGGAGCTGTATCCAGCAGGTCCAGCACACCTACCTTTGGTGAGGGACCCTTTAGTGCAGGGGTGTCAAACATACGGCCCGCGGGCCGGAACCGGCCCCCAAGGAGGTTCGATCAGGCCCGCAGGATAATTTGAAAGTGGAAAAAATGCATAAAAGACATGGAATTAATATTTTTAATTCGCTGCAATTCATGGATTATCCGCTAAGGGGCGCACTCTTTCCATCAGAGTAGAAGACAAGCTGCATCACTGAGACAGACTGAAAACAGCAGACGGTATCAATGCGCCATCTGCTGCTTGTTACGACGTTGTTAATACCTTAATACCTCATTAGCCAAAATGTCGTTATCCAAACGGAGAAAAGTAGATAAGGAGTGTAGAATTTTCAAAGAAAAATGGACCACGTCCTATTTATTTACAGAGATGCACGGAAAACCTTCGTGCTTGGTGTGTTTGCAACAAGTTTCGGTATTGAAGGAATATAATATTCGACGCCACTACGAGACTCATCACAGCGAAAAATATGACGGCTTGCAAGGACAACTGAGAAGAGATAAGATTAACGAATTGCTGGCGGGTCTGAGGAAACAGCAGTCAACTTTCATCCAGAGCCGAGAAGTCAGTGAAGCAGCGGTAAAAGCCAGCTACCTAATTGCTAGCGAAATAGCATTAGCATCGAAGCCGTATTCCGACGGTGACTTTGTTAAACGATGCATGATGAAGGCGGCTGAACTTGTATGTGCCGAGAAGCGACAAGCTTTTGCCAATATTAGCCTGACGAGGAATACTATAGCAGAGAGGATTTCGGAACTATCGGCAGATTTAGACAGTCAATTGAAACAGAGAGTCAAGTCATTTATTGCATTTTCCGTGGCAATTGACGAGAGCACTGACATCACAGACGTGGCCCAACTGGCCATATTTATTCGAGGAGTTGATGAGACATTGACTGTTACTGAAGAGTTTCTTGAGTTGGTGCCAATGATGGACACCACAACAGCCGTGGACATTTTCGGCTCTGTCGTTGCTGCATTGGACAGAGTTGGAGTGGACTGGTCCCGCGCTGTCAGCCTGGCTACAGACGGCGCGCCATCCATGGTCGGAAAGAAAGCAGGTGTCGCGACAAAGTTCAAAGACAAAGTTCAAGCCCTTAATGGAGGAGATCGTTTCTGGACATTTCACTGTATTTTGCACCAGGAGGCATTGTGTTGCAAGTCGCTGAAAATGGACCACGTCATGGAGGTGGTTGTTCGCACTGTAAATTTCATCCGGTCCAGAGGTCTGAACCATCGTCAGTTTGACAAACTTCTCAGCGACAGCAACATTACCCACAGCCTGCCATACCACACTGAAGTGAGATGGTTAAGCCGAGGCGCTGTGCTGAGGCATTTCTTTGATCTACGAGAGGAAATCGGACAGTTCATGGAGAAAAAAGGAAAACCGGTGTTGGAATTACAATCTCAGGAATGGCTACGGGACCTTGCATTCTTGGTTGATATTACTGAACACTTGAACAATCTGAACAAAATGTTGCAAGGCCGCAAAAAAGTTGTCACACAGTTTTCTGACAACATACATGCATTTAAGTTGAAGCTGACTTTGTGGGAGATGCAACTGGCAAATGGCAACCCTGCTCATTTCCCCTGTCTGAGAGATGTGTGTGTGACCAGACCTGATGCGGACATGAAACGGTACAAAGACAAAATTGCAGGACTACTGCGGGAGTTTGAGAAACGTTTTCAGGTATTTGGTGAACTGGAGACAGAATTTTCAGTTTTTCGCTCACCTTTCACAGTTAAAGCTTCTGATCTGCCGGTCGAAATTCAGCTAGAGATAATTGATTTGCAGTGTGATGCAGATTTGAAGGGCAAATTTGCCTCTGTAGGTCTGGACAGATTTTATCAGTATCTACTACCAGGGTACCCCAAATTAACAGCCCTGGCTGCTAAAATTTTGTGCATGTTTGGGACAACCTACCTTTGTGAACAAATTTTCTCAGTGATGAATATCAATAAAACAAAAATGCGTTCAAGGCTCACAAACAAGCACTTAAATGACATTCTGAAAGTGACAGCTAGTCAGGACATGACACCTGGTGTTGATGCACTTGTACAGGCCAAAAGATGCCAAGTTTCAGGAACAAATACAAGTCCAGACTAGACTAACACCTTTAAAATGCTGCCTTAGATACTGTTTGCATTGAAAGAATACAGCTCTGTGAAGATGAATCCTTACTGTGGTGATTTAAAAAAATGTGCACTTTAATGTTAGTCAGCAGCTTCAAAACAAAAGTTGTGTGATGGAATTCTACTGTTCATACAACTCCATAAATTTTCAGTATGTATTGTATGTGTATGTATGTTTCATGTATGAAGTTTACAGATTTACAGGACAGGCGAACACTTTCTTCATTACACATTTAAAATCACTCTCCTTAGTTTGTAAGGTGTACGCAGGGATTACATTTAGATTTTATATGCGTATGTGTAAGTGGTTTAAAAATTCCTTTCTTTAAAAGTCTCATTTAATCTTAAAGTGCATTACTATATTTTTCAGTACCAATTAAAGTTTTGTGCCTTTGTACAATCAGTGGGATCAGTTGCAATGCATATTTGTGAATGATAAAAGTAAATTGCACATTTGTCTAAGGAAATATGAGGTGTTTCATTAAATGTTTTGTAAAAGGATAGTTCATTAAATTTCAATATTTTCCTAATGTTCTTGTGCTTCTTTACACCAAAACAAAGGAAAGACATGATATTTTGGTTATTTATAGCAGAGTATGGTATAATTTTAATGGTCCGGCCCACTTGACATCTCCCTAGGCCGTATGTGGCCCACGATGCGAAATGAGTTTGACACCTCTGCTTTAGTGCATGAACTTTTCAGTAATATCTCTTCATTGTGTTACATATTTTTCTAACACATTGTCCCAAGCACGTACATTTGACATTGGGATTTGGGTTGGCCTTTTGGTGTGCAGCCCTGTTGCTACCATATCTGATGTATTTTCTGTTTCATTACAAAAACATTGACTCCTTTCTTCTTGCATGTTTCCAGGCACTCCCTCAGTTCAGTCAGTCACTACCAAAGTGGGGACGCCAATGTCTCTGTCGGGGCAACGCTTCACCGTTCAGATCCCATCCTCACAGACTGCAGCCTCCAAGTCCTGTAAGAGACTATTCTTCATTTCACACTGCTAACTTGTTTCAGACAGCTGGTGAATGAGTCTACTGTAGTCCTATTAAGTTTATACTATGTACACTGAACAAAAATATCAGTGCAACAATTTATGATTTTACTGAGTTAGTTTATATAAGGAAATCGGTTAATTGAAATAAAATCATTAGACCCAAATCTATGGATTTCACAATACTGAGAATACAGATAACTTAAGTAGGGGCGTGGATCAGAAAACCAGTCAGTATCTGGTGTGACCACCATTTGCCTCATGCAGTGTGACACATCTCCTTCGCATAGAGTTGATTAGGCTGATTGTGGCCTGTGGAATTTTGGCCCACTTCTCTTTAATGGCTATGCGAAGTTTGTGGATATTGGCGCGAACTGGAACATGCTGTCGATCCAGAGCATCCCAAACATGCTCAATGGATACATGTCTGGTGAGTATACAGGCCATGGAAGAACTGTGATATTTTCAGCTTCCAGGAATTGTGTACAGGTCATGCTGAAACATGAGGTGATGGCGTCGGATGAATGGCACGACAATGGGCCTCAGGATCTCGTCACAGTATGTCTGGGCATTCAAATTTCCATTGATAAAATGCAACGGTGTTCATTGTCCGTAGCTTATGCCTGGCCACACCATAACCCCACTGGCACCCTGTTCACAACGTTGACATCAGCAAACCGCTCGCTCACATGGCGTCATACACTCTGTCTGCCATCTGCCCGGTACATGTGAAACCGGGATTCATCCATGAAGAGTACACTTTTCCAGCGTACCAGTGGCCATTGAAGGTGAGCATTTGCCCACTGAAGTCGGTTATGATGCCAAAGTGCAGTCAGGTCAAGACCCTAGTGAGGACACAGATCACGCAAGTGAGCTTCCCTGAGACGGTTTCTGACAGTTTGTGCTGACATTTTTCAGTTGTGCAAACCCACAATTTCATCAACTGTCCGGGTGGCTGGTCTCAGACGATCCCGCAGGTGAAGAAGCCGGATGTGGAGGTCCTGGGCTGGCTTGGTTACGTGTGGTCTGCGGTTGTGACATTGGTTGGACGTACTGCCAAAATCTCTAAAATTATGTTGGAGGTGGCTTATGGTAGAGAAATGAACATTAAATTCTCTGGCAACAGCTCTGGTGGATATTCCTGCAGTCAGCATGCCAATTGCACGCTCCCTCAACTTGAGACATCTGTGGCATTGTTGTGACACCGCTGCACATTTTAGTGGCCTTTTATTGTCCCCAGCACAAGGTGCACCTGTGTAATGATCATGCTGTTTAATCGGCTTCTTGATATGCCACACCTGTCAAGTGGATTATCTTGGCAAAGGAGAAATGCTCACTAACAGGGATTTTAACAAATTTGTGCACCAAATGTGCGTATGGGAAATTTCTGGGATCTATTATTTGAGCTCATTAAACATGGGACTAACACTTTTTAAATGTTGCATTTTACATGTTTGTTCAGTGTATTTACAGTGCCTAAAGAAAGTATCCACACCCCTAAGACTTTTTCCACATGTTGTTACAGCCTGAAATTAGAGATAGTGTCACTGGCCCACACACAATACACCATAATGTCCAAATGGAATTATGTGTTTAGACATTTTTACAAATTGATTAAAAATGAAAAGCTGAAATGTCAATAAGTATTCAACCCCATTGTTATGGCAAGCCTGAAGTTCAGGAGTGCAAATTTGCTTAAGTTGCATGGACTGATTTTTGAATGACTACCTCATCGCTTTACCCCACACATACAATTATCTGTAAGGTCCTTCAGTCGAACAGTGAATTTCAAACACCGATTCAACCACAAAGACCAGGGAGATTTTCCGATGCCTTCCAAAGAAGGGCATCTATTGGTCGATTGGTTAACAATTTTAAAAAGCAGACATTGAATATCCCTTTTGACCAAAGTTATTAATTACACTTTGGATGGTGTATCAATACACCCAGTCACTACAAAGATACAGTTGTCCTTCCTAACTCTGTTGCCGAAGAGGAAGGAAACCGTTCAGGGATTTCACTGTGAGGCCAATGGTGACTTTAAAACAGTTAGAGGGTTTAATGGCTGTGATAGGAGAACTGATGATGGATCGACATTGTAGTTACTCCACAATACTAACGTAAATGACAGAGTGAAAATAAGGAAGCCTGTACAGAATAAAAATATTACACAACTTGCATCCTGTTTGCAATAAGGCACTAAAGTAAAACTGCAAAAAAAGTGGCAAAGATTTGTCTTTTGCAAAGACTAGGTCGTTTTTTTGTATAAAAAGAAACTGAGAACCTGGTTGTCTGCTTTCCAACAGACACTGGGAGACATTCACCTTTCAGCAGGACAGTAACCTAAAACACAAGGCCAAATCTACACTGGAGTTGCTTACCAAGATGACATTGAATGTTCATGAGTTGCCCAGTTAGTTTTGATTGAAATTGGCTTGAAAATCTCTGGCAAGACTGGCTGACCAACATCCGACTTCACAGAGATTAATAAAAAAATATGATTTGCAAATATTGTACAATCCAGGTGTGCAAAGTTCAAACTTTATTTTTCACATGTGTTGAATACAACAAGTGTAGCCTTACCATGAAATGCTTACTTAGAAGTCCTATATTTACCAAATAAATTATAAAAAGTAACACAGCAATAACGAGGCTATATACAGGGGTACCGGTACCGAGTCAGTGTGTGGGGGTACAGGTTAGTTGAGGTAATTTGTACATGTAGGTAGGCGTGAAGTGACTATGCATAGATGGTAAACAGCGAGTAGTAGCAGTGTACAAAACAAATGGGGGGGTCAATGTAATAGTCCGGTGGCCATTGAATTAATTGTTCAGCAGTCTTATGGCTTGGGGGTAGAAGCTGTTGAGGAGCCTTTTGGTCTTAGATTTGGTGCTCTGAAACCGCTTGCCGTGCGTTAGCAGAGAGAAGAGTCTATGACTGGATGGGCGTTCCTCTGACACCGCCTATTTACATAAGTCCTGGATTGCAGGAAGCTTAGCCCCAATGATGTACTGGGCTGTACGCACTACCCTTTGTAGCTCCTTACGGTCAGATGTTGAACAGTTGCCATACCAGGCGGTGATGCAACCGGTCAGGATGCTCTTGATGGTGCAGCTGTAGAACCTTTTGAGGAGATGGGGACCCATGCAAAAAAAAAATCTGTCTCCTGAGGAGGAATGGGTTTTGTTGTGCCCTCTTCACGACTGTCTTGGTGTGTTTGGACCATGTTAGATCGTTGGTGATGTGGACAACAGGGAACTTGAAACTCTCGAACCTCTCCACTACATCCCTGTTGATGTTAATGGGGGCCTGTTTGGCCCACCTTTTCCTGTAGTCCACGATCAGCTCCTTTGTCTTGCTCACATTGAGGGAGAAGTTGTTGTTCTCTGACTTCCTCCCTATAGGCCATCTCATTGTTGTTGGTGATCAGGCCTACCACTGTCGTCAGCTAACTTAATGATGGTGTTAGAGTCGTGTTTGACCACGCAGTCGTGGGTAAACAGGGAGTACAGGAGGGGACAAAGTACACACCCCTGAGGGGCCCCAGTGTTGAGGATCAGGGTGGCAGATGTGTTGTTGCCTTGCCTTACCACCTGGGGGTGGCCCGTGTTTAGTCCCAGGGTCCTTAGCTTAGTGATGAGCTTCGTGGGCACTATAGTGTTGAACGCTTAGCTGTAGTCACTGAACAGCATTCTCACATAGGTGTTCCTTTTGTCCAGGTGGGAAAAGGCAGTTTGGAGTGTGATTGAGATTGCATCATCTGTGGATGTGTTGGGGCGGTATGCGAATTGGAGTGGGTCTAGGGTATCCGGGATGATGCTGTTGTGAGCCATGACCAGCCTTTCAAAGCACTTCATGGTTACCGACGTGAGTGCCAGGTGGCAGTAATAATTTAGGCAGGTTTCCTTCGCTTCCTTGGGCACAGGGACTATTGTGGTCATCTTGAAACATGTAGGTATTACAGACTTAGTCAGGGAGAGGTTGAAAATGTCAGTGAAGACACTTGCCAGTTGGTCTGCACATGCTTTGAGTATACGTCCTGGTAATCCATCTGGCCCCGCGGCTTTGTGAATGTTGACCTGTTTAAAGGTCTTTCTCACATCGGCTACTGAGAACGTTGTCACACAGTTATCCAGAACAGATGGTGCTCTCGTGCATGCTTCATTGTTGCTTGCCTCGAGCATAAAAGGCATTTAGCTCGTCTGGTAGGCTCGTGTCAGGGTTTTATTTTGTAGTCCGTAATAATTTTCAAGCCCTGCCACATCCGACGAGCGTCAAAGCCGGTGTAGTAGGATTCAATCTTAATCCTGTAGTTCTAGAACGACTCAAAGCTGTAATCGCTACTAAATGGGATTCTAACATCTATTGACTCAGGGGTGTGAATACTTATGTAAATTAGATATTTCTGTATTTCATTTTCATTACATTTGCTAAAATTTCAAAACATGTTTTGAATTTTTCATGATGGGGTATAGTGTGTAGATGGGTTACTAATCATCTATTTAATCCATTTTGAATTTGGGCTGTAACTAGGGTTGCACATTTTGGGGAATATTCAGAGGTGGAAACTTTCCATGGGAATTAATATTAATACCATTTAAATGTAGATGGTTTTTTCCATTGGATATATTTACCATATCATATGGAGACAGAAACATAGACCTTTTACATTATCATAAGTAAACATAATTACAAATGATTAAATCCTTCCAATAGAAAAAACAACAACAATTTAGTTAAAAATGTCACTTTAATTAAATGAGTTGACTCTTCACATGGGATGATTTCACTGAACAACAAAAGAAAGGGAATATTGAATGATCCATCGCATCTCCCAAAAATGTTTTCAACATACATCTGTAAAATGATAGTCTAGAAACTAAAGCTTTGGTTGTCTTCCCCTCAGGCTTCCATGTCTTCTCCCTGGATGACCTCAATGTCCAACTCTTGAACATCAGACTCTGAGGCCTCATCTTCACTGTCACCTTCCAACCTTGTTGAGGATGGCTCGTTGTCAGGCTCAAAAAGCCTAAAATTTGCCCGGATGGCCACCAATTTTTCAACCTTGGTCATCCTGTTGCGTGCTTTGGTGTGTGTGTTCCCAAACAAGGACCAGTTGCGCTCTGAGGCAGCTGATGTTGGTGAGATTTGGAGGATGATGGAGGCAACAGGGAAATAGCCTCAGATCCACAAAGTCTCTTCCACCAGGTGGCTGATGAGATATGTTGCCACGACTGCCATATTGCATTTCCATTCCAAAGCCCTTGCTTGGAAGTGTACTTCGCAGACTGCCAAGAACCTTGCCCTGATCCAAGCCAAGGTGGCGAGACACGGTAGAGATGATACCACAGGCCTCGTTGATCTCTGCACCAGACAGGATGCTCTTGCCAGCATACTTGGGGGTCCAACATGTACGTTGCGGCGTGTATGGGCTTCAGGCAGAAGTCTTCACGCTTTTTGATGCATTTCAGAACTGTAGTTTCCTCTGCTTGGAGCAACAGTGAAGTGGGCAGGGCAGTATGGATTTCTTCTCTTACATCTGCAAGCAGAGTCTGAACATCAGACAGGATGGCATTGTCTCCCTCAATCCGTGCAATGGCTACTGCTATAGGTTTCAGGAGTTTCAGGCTGGTTACCACTCTCTCCCAAAATACATAATCCAGGAGGATCCTCTTGATGTGGCTGTCCATATCGGCAGACTGCGATATGGACATTTCTTGGAGAGACTCCTTCCCCTCCAGGAGACTGTCAAACATGACAACACCAACCCCACGGGTGTTGCTGGGCAGCTACAGTGTGGCGCTTTTATTCTTCTTACTTTGCTTGGTGAGGTAGATTGCTGCTATAACTTGATGACCCTTCACATACCTAACCATTTCCTTGGCTCTCTTGTAGAGTGTATCTATTGTTTTCAGTGCCATGATGTCCTTGAGGAGCAGATTCAATGCATGAGCAGCACAGCCAATGGGTGTGATGTGAGGGTAGGACTCCTCCACTTTAGACCAAGCAGCCTTCATGTTCGCAGCATTGTCTGTCACCAGTGCAAATACCTTCTGTGGTCCAAGATCATTGATGACTGCCTTCAGCTCCTCTGCAATGTAGAGACCGGTGTGTCTGTTGTCCCTTGTGTCTGTGCTCTTGTAGAATACTGGTTGAGGGGTGGAGATTATGTAGTTAATTATTCCTTGCCCACGACCATTCGACCACCCATCAGAGATGATTGCAATACAGTCGGTTTTCTCTATGATTTGTTGGACCTTCCCTTGAACTCTGCATCCAGCAAATGAGTAGATAAAGCATGTCTGGTTGGGGGGGTGTATGCTGGGGGAAGAACGTTCAGAAATCTCTTCCAATACACATTGCCTGTGAGCATCAGAGGTGAACCAGTTGCAGACACAGCTTGAGCAAGACATTCATCAGCATTTCTCTGACTACGTTCCTCCATTGAGTCAAAAACTTCTGATTCCAGGAGGACCATGAGCTGTTGTTATCGATACGGTGTCTGATTTATAATTTTCACCTCGAATAGAAGTAGAGTAACTTTTGTCAGATGTTGCTTGTTGTGGGCGCTGAGGGAACTTTATGCACTTGGCCAGATGATTCTGCATCTTTGTTTCATTCTTTACATATGATTTGGCACAGTATTTGCAAATGTACAAGCTTTTCCTTCTACATTAGCTGCAGTGAAATGTCTCCACAAATCAGATAGTGCCCATGGCATTTTCCTGTAAAGATTAGAAGAAAATGAGTAAAAATCCCCAAATACAATTCCATGTACAAGTAAATAGTTAAGCAGTTAAACAACTCCTTTTGTAAGATAAATGTTTTAAAATGAAACATGTATTGAAACAGGTGAATTAACACTCCTCACTTAGCAGGCTCAAGCAAGCTAAAACCCACATGTTAGCAAAAACTAACTAGCAGAAATTGTTAACAAGTTAGAAATGATTTAAACACACTTTGCTGTAGGGTACTAATTTACTAGTTAACAAATAATGTATGTCATATAAAATATATTCATCCCACCCAGTATTGTAATCAACTTACCAGAAAGCATGTAGTCCTTGACTCAGACAGTGTAGTAGTGTGGGCTCGATAGCATCTCATTAGTGTGCAAGATCTTCAGAATCAGCTGTACATGTGATGGAAGAATGCACTGTGCATGCGAGGGTTGCAATTCCATTGAATTGGGGATAGTTTAACCAAAATATGCCACAAGACCTAGAATTTCCATGTGAATCCCACAAAAAAGGTTCACTGTTATAAGCTAACTTTTTAGGATGAATTGAAGCAAAATTCCCCAAATTCCCGGGCTTAACTTCACATGGAAAATTCCCGTAAAGTTTCCGACCCTTGGAATACTTCAATGGGTATGAATACTTTCTGAATGCACTGTACATCATTAGAGTAATTCAGGTCTCTGAAGCTTCAATTAAGTCGTTTGTGGGGATTGTCTTAGCATTTATTCAGTGAATAAAATGTGAATTCAAAATGTTAATAATAAATCATGATTTTTGTCTTGTTTTCCGACAGCCACACCATCCACCCCAACGGTTCAAAACGTCCTAATCAATCCCTCCCTGATCGGCTCTAAGAACATCCTCATCACCACCAACATGGTGTCACAGAACTTGGCCAGTGAATCGCTGAAAAGGAAGCACGAAGACGATGACTATGATGCATTATGACCTCATGGATAAGTAGATAAAGCAGGGAGGAGTCGGCTAGATGAAAGCAAGCGTGTGCTGTAAATATTGTATTAGGTAGTTTTGAGGTTAGCCAGCCAGTTTACAATTCTCCCATCACATTGTGTAAAATGAGTAACTGTTATACCTGTTTGCCACAAATTTTTGTACATACAAATAAAAAAGATATTTGTGACGAGAAGAAATGTGTCATTTAGCAGACACTCTTATAAAGAGCGGCTTATAGGAGCAATTGGGGTTAAGTGCCTTGCTGAAAAGGGCACATTGACAGATTTGTTTCACTTAGTCTGCTCAGGGATTTAAACCAGCAACCTTTCAGTTATTGACCCAACACTCTTAACTGCTAGGCTATCTGCCACCTCCAATAGCAAGTCTAGTCCATTATAACTTATAATGGGACTTAAAATGAAGAAAGCAAGAAGCGAGTGAATACAACAGGAGTTTTCCAGTTGTTTGGGCATAGTTTAGATGTATTCCAGTTAGTAGCCAATAGAGGGAGACTTCAGTCTATTGGCTCCCTAATCTGATTATCATTTTATTGGGAATATACACTTGAATATCAAAGCAGTAGGCTTGTGCTCTTTTTTTTTTTATAGTCCTGAGATGAACAGTAAGAAACTGGACTGTCCTGTCAAACCTTACCCAGCTACTAGGATACAGCAATCATATTGCACATGAATAACTTGGAGTTCCAAACTGTCCAGTAAATTGTGCAGCGTTCTAAATGTTTTACACGACATGTTCTTTTACGATCAATGGTTTATCAAAACCTCTGATCCCAACGTTCATTTTACCCCATGACTACGGTCGCGTTCCCCTGTTCAGACGTTGCATGCATCAACCATTGGTTGCTTGGCACGTCGACTGTCAGCGACTGACAGATTGCTATAACATATGTGGTTAGCTGATACATAAAATACCTATCCAGGCGTTGTAAGATCTGGGAAGCGTCAGCAAAGCCTGTGCAGAAGAAAGTGCACGTTACATAACCGCCCAGGCTCACTTTCTAATTGGCGCAGAAGCTGTCAGTCCAAACCATCTTCTCCAATGGACTACTTGCTTTCTGTCAAACACAGGCCGCCATGTTCTGTCCCCGGGGGCTTGTAGATTTCTTGGAGAGGAGTCTGCCACGCCGAGGAGTGCGTAAACAGTGTTCTGGGCTTCAAACTTCGCGCTGGGTTTATCCTAAAGAACTGAACTAATCGCTATGAGCCACCCGTCCTCTGCGGGCGGCGGGGGCGGAGGACTCGGTGCCGGGAAAGCAGGAGGAGGAAAGCACGGAGGTTCGGGAGGAGCTGCGGCCGCCGCAGCTGCAGTCGCGGCCGCCGGAGTAGGAGCTGTGGCCGGGTCTGTCTCGGCTCTACCTGCCGCTGTTGTTTCCTTGCCCTCAGCAGCACTACCTGGACAATCTGCTGAACTTACAGCCTTGTTTGAGTGCCCGGTTTGTTTTGACTACGTTCTGCCACCGATTCTGCAATGCCAGGCCGGGCATCTAGTTTGCAACCAATGTCGTCAAAAGCTGAGTTGTTGTCCAACTTGTCGAGGCCCTCTCACCCCGAGTATCAGGAACTTGGCTATGGAAAAAGTTGCCTCTACTCTACCGTTTCCTTGTAAGGTAAGAAAATACAGAGATCCATTGAATCCGAAATACGCAGATATCTGATTTTAACTAGCTTGTTGTACTTACTGCCAGGTAATAACTAGATTGACAGCTAAAAGAGAGCTCGCAGTCACTTTCACAAGTGTGTGTGCGAGTCCCTCGTGCTCTCAGGTAGCTAGATCAAAACGAGTTCGGATGATGATACAAGGTCCAGGTTTGTAAATCTCCATACTGTCTCATCCTTCCCATCAGATATCTTCCAGTGTATTGTACTTGGATAACGTTACTTTAAATGAGTCTAAAGCAAACAAAGTGTATTCGAATTGAAGGTTTGGACGTTGATGCCACGCAGGGGTTACTATTGCATCTCTGCTTCTTTTTTTTTTACTACTGGGAAGTAGGTAGTTATGATCTATACTGTGTTGCCGTCATGGTTAGTCACTTGTCATGTAATTGTCAGAGAAGACCAGAATTGAATGGACCACAACATTGAAGAATGCTGGCCTGGCAAATAACAAGAAGCCCTTGTCTGAACTAACATTGTCAGATAAAGTATCTGGTGTTGTCATAAGGACCAGATGTGTTGTCATTGTCTTTGTGAATCATCAACAGTACATTCTGTAAATCTGCTCAATCATTCACACAGTTATGACTGATCAAATGACCTTTACAAATCAAGAGGTTCAGTTTGTAGTTCACACCCTTTCATTGGACCTGCTGAGATGGTGCTGATATCATCACTCTTAACTGCTCAATGAGGGGGTTCGATTAAACCTTGCCCGGACGCCTGTGTAGGTGTGTCTTGCACCGGCTGAACGATGATTGCATTCGATTTGGAACCAGGCTGTCCCCCGGGCGTGAGCCAGGTGCCCCTCTGTTCAACTGCGAAGTCAGTTCAAAACAAAAGTGACATAATTAAGGATGTGTAGTAATTTAAGATTCTGTGTTTTCCCATGCAAAAGAGAATTGCTTTTGATAAATATGCTTTATCTGCCTTCCCAGTGAGAACTAGTTTGAAAATTCTAAATGTATTTAATGGAAAAGAGCTTCTGGGTGATGCACCATGCTGCCTTGTTGACAAAAGGATGCCTTACTGTTTGATTTGAGAATGGCTCTCCTCCCTCCCCGCTTTCGCCTGATGACATGACAGGCTTTTGCCCGGTTCAAACTGGGCCAGCGTAAAATAATTCCCTCAATGTCCCAGGGTCATGAATCCCTTTGGATTCCGACATTCAAAATGGAGCAGAGGAGGCTTAATGTGTACAATTAAATTGGCTCTCACTACTCTCATTCATGCTTGCTTGGATCCACTCAGTCAACCCGTCGCTCGACTTCATGGTAGTGTGAAACACATGTATTCCCGCTCTGTCAGCCAGGGCAGTAGCTGCTCCTGCCTCTTAATGGTGCTGGGATTGCAATGCGGCCGCATTAAAGATGTATCAGCGCTCTGTGGTGCTACAATCCTTTGAAAGATGATCCCTGCTTCATCTTCTCACTCTCTGGCTGAGGCTAAAGGCTGTGTCGGAGAGAAGCGGGGATAAAGAGACTAAGGTCAGTCATTTGGTATTTAATACCTGCCTGTATATCCATCCATATGTCCTCAAGTGTTTTCGTCGGGGTGCTAAGGACTCTGCAGGACCCAGGCCTGCAGAGACGAACATTTGAAAGCTATATGAAGCCCTGCCATGTCCTTCCTTGTCCTTCCCAGCCCTGCCTCAGTAGTCAGCCGAACCATCTTCAGCCCTCATCTCTCAGTAGTACCAACACCATAGAACCCTTAACCTTCTCTAACTTCCACTGAGGACAGGTATCACTATGACCGATAACAGCACAGGACTAAGCAGACCCTTGACCCAAACATTACAGCTCTTGTTCTTCCAGTAGTGTTTCCTCTGAATGCCTGTGTTTATCTTCTCTGAAGCTGCAGCCCACTGCTCCACTGCACATAGAGGTGTTATATGGTGATTTTATGCATGCCCATTTCCTCAGGAGCAGCTGAATGTTTAGGCTACATCACTGATTGGCTTTTTGGAGATCCTCCCTCTATTCAGTGAGCTCTGTTTTATGCAGCTACTTTTGATGTATTTTGGACTTTTCCCAACCAGGTCCTCTCCTCCTGGTGTTAGTGTTGTAACGGTCTCAGCGTTGGCCTGCAACCGGCACACTGTGTAATGGGATTAGACATGGATATGCTGAGCCCCAGGCCTGCCTCCCTGCCTGCATGAGCTGACAGTTTATTTTCGGTAGGAGTCAGTCTATTCTGGACCGGTTCCTGTTTTTTTTGGGTTGTTCACACACAGCCAACTGCCTTCCCGACGGTTTGTTGTTGGCTACGAAAGCTGATTCTAACAGACGCTCGGGTGCGGACAGACAAACACACCTTTTTGGACCCCTCTAATCACACCCCTTATCTGAGTCATTTAGAATGGCAGAGCCTGATTGCAGCAGACGGGGAACAACACACACAAGCATCATTATACATACTAGGAGTCACGTATGCATCATAATAGTAATGTCTCATAGTCTGTCTTACACACACACACACACACACAACAGGTAGGCCTACTCACAAACCCTCTCACACACATTCCCTCCCACACACACTTACCTCCACTCCCCTCCACTCTCATAATGGAGATTTTAATGAGAAATCAGCAACATTTCACACTTCAGCTGAGCTTAGAAGCAGATCAAAAGCCCATACACACACACACACACACACACACATTCTTGCTCATTCATTCTCTCTCTCTCATTAGCCTATCACTTTCTCTCCCACACAAACACATGCACACATTGTTCCCCTCCTTTCTGAGGTGTGTTCCCTCCATAATATGGCTGAGGGAGTGAGAATGCCTAGCCTGCTGCCTCTGGTTAATTTCACCGTTGCGCTGATTGCAGGGTGACCCATGTGCCCTTGCAGCTTTTGTCGAAATCAGGCATTGGGCCATGTGAACAGACACACACACACACACACACACACCATGAGACAATTGTCTTAGCAGGAAAGATGCACTATTTCCTGTTTATCGAAGAAAACAAAATCCTCTTAGGGGATTCTGGTTACTCATTTTCAGGAAATGAGTTGACGACTGAATAAACACTTGAATGGAGAGGAACTCGCACATGGTTAATTCCACTCAGGATATTTGGCATTTCCACTCAATAAAAAACCTTAAGCTTAAAGCTCGATTTCAGGGTGCGGGTGTTGGGACATTCTCTTTTTAGGAGCAGCAAAACTGTTAGCAGGTCAAGAATCGTCTTCCTCTTATTTCATGATTGGTTATCCCAAGTAGAGATTTGAATTGGATGTGTCAGGTCTGTATTGATTTACTATTTATGAAATGCTAACTATGTCTGGTCCTTCCACCCTACAGCATCCCCCTTGCGGTTGCATGGCCGGTGGTGCTGTGCTGGCCTGGTGCGTCACTCCCGAGCATGTGATTCCTCACTTCAGTTCTGCCTCTATGGCCCAATGTTATTTTTAGAAGCAGGCAATGTGACATCTGCTTTGCATACTCCTCTGCCTCCGAGCTGAGACCTCTGCTGGGAGGAAACATGCAGTCTGTGTGTGTCTGTGTGTGGTTAAAGTTGTGGCGTGGTTAGTCGATAAAGCAGGACGCCTGCTGAGGCGTGTGTGTGTGTTAGAGAGAGAGCAGGGCTGATGTATGACAGATGGTAGTTCAGCTCAGTTGTGGTGTGGATGGAATGGCTGTTCATTTGGTCTGTTTTACAGTATTAGTGTGAGCGCTGCTTCCTTACTTTGGATGTTTTTGTATTAGCAGTCTTTTGAGTTGGTTGCATACTTTTGCGTTACCTTTATTCATTATTTATTTGTTTGCATTTGTTGGGATGTCAAGGAAGGTGTTAGGAAGTAGGACGGCGCAATGTTTGTTGTGGTTGTTTTTCAGTGAATGTATCAACTGCTCTGTACAGCAACATGTCTGTAGTGCCACTATCTAATGTAGGGAAACGGAACTGCAGTGTTTAAAACAATTTTTTGACCATCAATTTAAAATGATCGACATCATATGGAGATGAAATGGAATTGCCAATAAAATGTGAGTTTATAATGCAGGGAGGATGTAGTAGACCCTGCGAGTCAGTATATCCGACCTCTACTAGCTATTACAGCTGATGTGATGTCTCACCATGGGGGTTTCTAATGGGGATTTGATTAAACCAGCATTAGCTGTCTGGATCTCACTACTGCGGTCTTGTTAAGTGTGTGATTTAATGAAGAGGATCGTGAGCAGACTCTGGGGCATTCTATCTCCTCGGCTCTCCTCTCTCCTCGTCAGTCTTCCCCTGCATCTCCTCGGCTCTCCTTCTCAAAGCCATCAGCAAATTTTCACACTCAGTCAACCTGAAAATATCATCCTATCCACAAATACATTTCCTCATGTCTCCAGTTGGTGTGTGTGTGTGTGTGTGTGTGTGTGTGTTTCCACACAAACGCTGGCAGGTTGCCAATCCAACCCCATCCCCTCTGAAGTGTTGCTCTCCTGTGTGTGTGTGTCAGCGTTGTGATTGACACATGTGCTTCTGTGTTGCGGTCTTGTGGTTATAGCTGAGGGGAGAGTCTCTAGCCGGAGCCATATGATAACATCTCCACCTGCCTGCCTGTGTAGTATTGATTGTTCCAGTAGTGTAATATGCTTTCCCTTCCATAAATGTATAGAACTGTCTTGTATGTCTGAAAAATACCATTCCATCTCAATAACTCATTCTACTGATGTATGTGGTACGGTAGTGGTCACCAACCGTTTCTGAGTCAAGATCACTTTCTGAATCAAAATACAAACCGAGATCTTCCGCTCAGATTTTTTTTAAACATGACTTAAAAAATGTAATCCTATGCCACATGAAGCTATTAAAAACATTACTGTAGCAATGAGGTTTGTGGAGTAGGCTATAGGCCCAATACATTATCACCGCATATTGGCTTTGCTTGAATTGCCCTGCCAATGCATTATTGTCCTGACCATTTTTTGGTAGGCTATTTGATCACACTGGCAATCGATCAGTCGTATTACTTATGAGGCACAGCTGAGTGAGCATATATTCAAATCATTTGCTTTTTATTTTTTATTTTACTGGGCTGATAGTGCCTGCATCTGATGGTCAGTCTCAGCGGTGGGAGAGAACAGTAGTGCACTTGATTTGTTCTCCGGGCCCGCCGGGAAGGCAGAGTTTGTACCTTCAGACACATGAAATGGTTCAAAAATCAGAACACGCAGGACTGAATCGGGTGCACCCTACCGCCAACTGCGCGATAATTATTATTTTTTGAGTGGAACTCAAGGCTTTATCGTTGGGTTTTTTACAGATGTTTGGCGACTAGAAATGCCTTGGAGATCAACCGGTTGATTGCGATCGACTGCGATAGGGTGTGTATGGTTGCTGTGTGTGTTCACCAAGCCCCTGAATGGAATTTATTGACTGGAACGTGTTTTCATCATGCTGTATTAGCAGCCTGGGCTCAGTGGGGGTGAGATGTACTTGAATGAATGTCATCATGAAAACAAAAGAACCTGATTTATCTGCTTTATGAGCTCCTAGCCCAGCTACCACCACATCGGTCCCTTTCTATTATACTGCTGAATCAGTGACCAGATCATCAGTGTGTCTGTCCTCTACTCTTCCTTTCTCCTCTCCTTCCCCTTATCTCTACTCCTCCTCCCTCTCTCCTGTGTGAGGAGTCCTTCACCTCAGCCAGGCCAGAGTGATGGTCACACCTGACTGCACCATAAACCCTCACCCGTCAGCACTTAATTGAATTGCCTGGTGATTTAAAGAACACTGATCACCCGTCTGTCTCTGCACGATGTCGGTCTTTTAATCATGCCTTTTCTCACTCGTCATTCTCTTCCTCTCATGCTTTTTCTTGTTATTTCCTCATTCACTATCACTCCTACTCATTTATAATTTATTGATTTAACCTTTTATTTAACTAGGCAAGTCAGTTAAGAACAAATTCTTATTTACAATGACGGCCTGGCAAAAGGCCTCATTCTCTCTTTCAAATTAAATGTTATTTGTCACACGTGTCAAATACAGCAGGAGTAGACTTGACCGTGAAATGCTTGCTCACGAGCCCTTCCAGCAATGCGGAGTGAAAGAAAAATGATAGAAATAGTAACAGGAGAAATAAAATCCAGAAGGATGAAGCTAATATACAGGGAGTACTTTCCCTTCCTGTTCTAGTCTTGCTCCCCATCTCCTTCCCTTTGCTCTCACTCTTTAATCATCCATTATTTGGCAGTAATGGAGGCTCCTGGTCCTTTTTGGCTTCAGAGGCATCCTGTTTGTCCTTGTCCATGGCACTTGTCCATGTTGCACTGCAGTGTATGGGTTTGTGTGTGTGTGTGCATGCGTGTGCCTCATTACATCACACATGACTCCAGCTGTCTGATTCAGAGGGGTTGGGTTAAATGGGGAAGACACATTTCAGTCGAAGGCATTCAGTTGTACAACTGACTAGGTATCTCCCTTTCCCTAATTGTAACCTCACCTGATACTGTCACCCACAGCTAACACTATACATATTCAGCCATGTACAGTCGTGGCCAAAAGTTTTGAGAATGACACAAATATTGATTTCCACAAAGTTTGCTGCTTCAATGTCTTTAGATATTTTTGTCAGATGTTACTATGGAATACTGAAGTATAGTAGATTTTATTGACAATTACATGAAGTTGATGCAAAGAGTCAATATTTGCAGTGTTGACCCTTCTTTTTCAAGACCTCTGCAATCTGCCCTGGCATGCTGTCAATTAACTTCTGGGCCACATCCTGACTGATGGCAGCCCATTCTTGCATAATCAATGCTTGGAGTTTGTCAGAATTTGTGGGTTTTTGTTTGTCCACCCGCCTCTTGAGGATTGACCACAAGTTCTCAATGGGATTAAGGTCTGGGGAGTTTCCTGGCCATGGACTCAAAATATCGATGTTTTGTTCCCCGAGCCACTTAGTTATCACTTTTGCCTTATGGCAAGGTGCTCCATCATGCTGGAAAAGGCATTGTTCGTCACCAAACTGTTCCTGGATGGTTGGGAGAAGTTGCTCTCAGAGAATGTGTTGGTACCATTCTTTATTCATGGCTGTGCTCTTAGGCAACATTTTGAGTGAGCCCACTCCCTTGACTGAGAAACAACCCCACACATGAATGGTCTCAGGATGCTTTACTGATGACAGGACTGATGGTAGCGCTCACCTTGTCTTCTCCAGACAACCTTTTTTCTGGATGCCCCAAACAATCGGAAAAGGGATTCATCAGAGAAAATGACTTTACCCCAGTTCTCAGCAGTCCAATCCCTGTACCTGTACCAGAATATCAGTCTGTCCCTGATGTTTTTCCTGGAGAGAAGTGGCTTCTTTGCTGCCCTTCTTGACACCAGGCCATCCTCCAAAAGTCTTCGCCTCACTGTGTGTGCAGATGCACTCACACCTGCCTGCTGCCATTCCTGAGCAAGCTCTGTACTGGTGGTGCCCCGATACCGCAGCTGAATCAATTTTAGGAGACGGTCCTGGCGCTCGCTGGACTTTCTTGGGCGCACTGAAGCCTTCTTCACAACAATTGAACCGTTCTCCTTGAAGTTCTTGATGATCTGATAAATGGTTGATTTATGTGCAATCTTACTGGCAGCAATATCCTTGCCTATGAAGCCCTTTTTGTGCAAAGCAATGATGACGGCACGTGTTTCCTTGTAGGTAACCATGGTTGACAGAGGAAGAACAATATTCCAAGCACCACCTTCCTTTTGATTTCGAATAACAGACTGGAAGCTTCAATCAGCATGACAGAGTGATCTCCAGCCTTGTCCTTGTCAACACTCACACCTGTGTTAATGAGAGAATCACTGACATGATGTCAGCTGGTACTTTTGTGGCATGGCTGAAATGCAGTGGAACTTTTTGCAATTCATCTGATCACTCTTCATAACATTCTGGAGTATATACAAATTGCCATCATACAAACTGAGGCAGCAGACTTTGTGCAAAGTAATATTTGTGTCATTCTCAACTTTTGGCCACGACTGTACACTGCAGGGATGCTGACAGTTAGCTATGCAGCTTATGTAGGGGTGTCGTGTGGTTGTCTGTGTCTGCACATCTATCCATATGCATTTCGGTGTCTTTATGAGTGTGTGCGTTTGCACACACTATGTATGTGTGCCTACTGCCATACCGCTTGTTTATAAACTTGGCGGTGGTGGGTGTTCTGAAGGCATTGCATTAGCAGAACTTCTCTCCTCTGGCAGGACCTGCTGCTGAATCTGTTGTCTTGTTTTTAGACTGAGGTGTGTCCTAGCCTCCAGACACAAGTGTACACGCATACATGTACCTCTGGCTTCTCATCCACATCCCATTGAGGGAGGTATTAGAGGCTGGCCTTGGATAGGGGGGACACCATGGAAACGATGCTGGGGAAATGGAAAGTCAGTCGGCCAAGGCCAGCTGCTCTTCGATCAGCTACCTGCCAGAATCAATGAAACCAGCTCCCCCCCCCACACACACACACACATACACACACATACACATACACACACAATCTGCAAGAAAAAGGCCAGAGGATGGTGAGTCTGCTCTGGAGTCCGAACAGTCTGTCCTACAGGGGCAGAGGGAAAAAGAGAGGGACAAAGAAAAACATGGGAGAGGAAGGCCAGGGGGTTGTTGACATAGACAATGTACAAACTGAATAGACACATAGTCAACATATAGAACATTCAATGGAAATCCAGTAAACAAACTCTGGAGTATAAACTGATTTACACTGAGGATGTATCCTAATATGCAGAGGGAGGGATGCTGCTGTGACGAATACAGTGCCCTCCCCCCCCCAGACACACACACACACAGGCAGTCTGTCTCCCCGCCTCCTCCATTCGTGTGTGTGCTGCAGTTGTTCGATGGGGGAATGTTTTTGCGCGGAACCTTGTCTGTCACCGCGCTGAGCTGAAAGGAGAGCGCAGCAGAGTGTGTGTGTGTTATGCAGTCATTCCTGTGTCCAGCTTCAGGTGATTCAGTAGGAGCTTTTGCTGTGTGTGACAGCCACTATTCTGCTGTTGGTCGTGTGTTTAGCTCGGTAAGCCATCGAGGTGGAGCTGTCATTGAGAGTTGTTTGCATTTGACTGCTGCAGGAGACCGCCAGGAAGGGAGGGAGCAGGAAAGGGGGAGCGCTGGAACGAGTGAGAGACAGCTGTTACCCTCCATGTCCATTGGTCTGTTCATCTTCTCTAGAGATGCTTGCTAGTGTTTAGCTGTGTGGCTGATACAGCACATGCCTGAGTCTGGCTGAAGTCATACAATGGCGGTACTGAATGTTCTCTCTGGGTAGAGGACGGACGGTGAGGTAGCTAGTCAGCTGGGCTCTATGCTGCTGTGTGCTGAGCATCAGACTGTTTGTGTGAGAGAGAAGAGAAGCGGCTGAATTCCTCCACAGCAGAGAGGTTCGGAGCTCCTCGTGGCTTTGTTTAGGCTGCCTGGCGGGAGAGAAACAGTGGGCTGATTTCAGTGTGTTCAGTCAGAGGCACAATAAATGTGAGCTGAGCTTGGGTGGTGGCAGGATTAGTGCTAGAGGTAACTTAGTGTGACTGTGGACCGGACAGACACACACCCATTCATTCACACTTAGAGAGACATGCATACCATTGACTGTGTGAAACCGATATTAGGGACTTTGTGTATTTTCAGCCGTTACTGCACCATTAGAGCAGTCAGTTAGGCAGGCAGCTCTCCTTATACCTCAGGCTGCCGTTACATTACAGCAGTGTGCTTTGGGGACTGATACTCAGATTGCTTTATGTAGCCAGCAGGCCAGTTGTGGAGCCTCCTCATCTCTCTTACCTGGCTTATGGTTGAGCCGGAGAGGTATTCTATCCTTAGAGTGCAGAAGGGATTTAGCCCCTAAACTACTTGAGACTGTGAATTCAGCAGGACTTTGGTATACAGGAATTGAGATTTGGATTGGATCCGCTTGTGAAGGAAGAGCACGGCCATTGATAGGTCTCGTGGGGGGGTATAGTAAAGACTCAGTGGTGCGTGAAATTGGTTGAGGGATAGTGTGTCAGACAGGGTGTGTGTGTGTCCATTCTCACGCGTCATGCTGTGCCCTGCATCCTGCCTGCCTCTCCTGAGGGAGATGGCTCAGTGGCGCTGCCTCCTGGGGTGGCACCGCCATCACGGGGTCAGCACGGGGGTCACGGCAGGGGCTGGGCTGGGGTCAGAAGTCAGGGTTGCGGTGGGGGGCACGACTCGACCCATCTGCCGCACCAATCCTCAACAGGGGAGCAAGGTGAGTACCTTCATTTACTCGGCAACCTTTCAGACAGTTTAAACCTAGTATTTTTACACGACACTTTAGATCAGCTAGATACTGCTAAAAGAGCAATTAATAATTTATAAACCCCGTCTTTTAGGTGTCTATCCCCTCAGAGGGTTCTGTATTCTTTTGAAGAGTTTGTGTGATGCTTGTCATTGGGGGTCTTGCTGCTGGTGTGAGGGTTGTTATGCCCAGAGCCGTTTTTACCACCACAATGTAACTCGTTTGATGAAATTCTTGCCTCTGTTTTGCATGATGTTGAATATTTAGCAGCAGATGAAGGAAAGTCTTGTACTAAAATTAGAAGCGCTCTCCTCTCACCATGGCATCAAAACAATGTTGCTATATCTCATGTTGAAGCCTGCTATTGCAGCCAGGGAAAGAGTGTGACTGAAGGAAAAACAATTGGATAAGAAGAACAGGTAATGGAACGTGTGGTGTTCAATCCGGGAAATTTGATGCCTCTAACCCAATTACTAGACAGTCTCTCACTGCCGGCCAATCTTATCCCAAACTTTTAGCCAGATTGCTATTGATCCTAGTGTGGGCAGAGGAATGGAGAGGAGGTGGTGGGTGTAATGGCTGGGGTTGGAGGGGTGGGGGGAGATGGAGAGGATGCAGACGACCCTCTGTGACACATTCCCTGGGCAAGAGGGTAATCAAACACCCCTGGTCTGGCAGCTGGATGACTGTTCGGGACACATGAGCCTCTGGGTACTCTGTTCAGTAGTCTGTCATTATGACCTCATCACGCTTCCCAGGCAGAGAACCATGAGGTCACTGCCTCTCACTGGAACTACAGGAGAGGACCACACCTGCTCTCTTTCTATTCCTCACCAGCTTCTTGCTTTTCTTCTACAGTTCACCATTGTTTTTTCCTTTCCCTCTGTTTTTCCCTCTGTCTACCTCTACATCCAATGTTTCCTCGAAGCTGCGCGCAGAAGAAATTCCAGCTTCCGCAGAGAAACATGAGCTTGAACTTCACTCAACTTTCTAGAGTTTTCCATGTTAGTTAACCTCTCTGCGCTACGGATCCCTTTAGCGGGATCATTTTCCTAAACAACCGCTGAATTGCAGGGCGCAAAATATTACTAAAAATATTTATAATCATGCAATCACAAGTGAAATATACCAAAACACAGCTTAGCTTGTTGTTAATCCACCTATCGTGTCAGATTTTGAAAATATGCTTTGCAGCGAAAGCAATCCAAGCTTTTGTGAGTGTTTCAATCAGTGCTAGAACAGCTAGCCCCAAATTAGCTTGGTCACGAAAGTCAAAAGCAATAAAATTAATCGCTTACCTTTGATAACCTTCGGATGTTTGCACTCACGAGACTCCCAGTTACACAATAAATGTTATTTTTGTTCGATAAATATTACTTTTATAACAAAAAAACGCCATTTGGGTTGCGCGTTATGTTCAGAAAACCAAAGCCTCGTTCCGTTCGACGAAAATTCCAAAAAGTATCCGTAATGTTTGTAGAAACATGTCAAATGTTTTTTATAATCAATCCTCAGGTTGTTTTTAACAATCATAATCGATAATATTTCAACCGGACCGTAACCTATTCAATAAAAGAGAGAAAGAAAATGGAGAGCTACCCCTCTCGCGCGCAGGAACTAATCAAAGGACACCTGACTAGTTTTGAAAAATCTTGCTCATTTTTCAAAATAAAAGCCTGAAACTATGTCTAAAGCCTGGTCACAGCCTGAGGAAGCCATTGGAAAAGGATGGAAGAATGGAATGTTGGTACTTTAAATGGAAAAAAGACGGGCAAGGAAACACAGATAAAAAAATAAAAGAAATCACTTCCGGGTTAGATTTCCTCAGGTTTTCGCCTGCAGAATCAGTTTTGTTATACTCACAGACAATATTAACAGTTTTGGAAACTTTGGAGTGTTTTCTATCCTAATCTGTAAATTATATGCATATTCTACGATCAGGACCTGAGAAATAGTCCGTTTACCTTGGGAACGTTATTAAAAAAATAAAAATAAATAAAAATAAAAATAAAATCTGACCCCTAGCGTAAAGAAGTTAACACTATCAACATTTCCTTTTACTGTGGGAATTGTGATCAATCAGCGCAATATTATCCACTTTAAATGCAACATACCAAAACAAAACAAACTATGCAAGACTGAGTATGCAAAACTAAATATGCAAGATATTTTGTTGTAGGCAGAATGCATCGGAGTAGGATTCTACACAGACCGGTGCAGGATAACCAATCAGAGCTGCAGTAGGCCTATGCTAATGGACCATTGCCATATATTAATCTGTGCCATTTACTTTGAACTGGACTGTGTTTACAGCATGAGCAGTCATGAGTAGATGTGCTTGTTTTGAGATCAAAGCGAGAGCTGCATGTAGTCACGTGTGAGATATTAGCCCAGTTATAGATCATTTGTACTGATTGCTTCCTACAAGAGCACAAAACGTGTACATTTCTATCTTTGAAAATCAAGTCAGGTAAAGGGGCCGTGTTGTATTTTGAGATGGACTTGAGTAAGCTAAATAGGTAGAGGGTAGCATCATTTGTCTGATTCTATATAATAATGGTATGGGAATACTAATGCATTTTATTTTGTAAAGTGGTTTCTTGCATTAAACAACATTTTCACTCACCTTGTCTGAAGGACAAGTAGATAAACAGGTTCATGTCAAGCTCTGAATGGTTTTGTTCAAACGTCTCATGGAATGTAGGCCTACAATAAACACCACACTTTGGCTGCTACTGTAAGCTATTTCCATTTGGGATGCATTTTCTCCGTTGATGATGGTAGACCACTCTATTAAGCCTACATTATGATCAAATAGCCACAGTAGCCTACTTGGCCACTGTTAAAACTAACTTAAAGCGGGTATAGCCTCAGTGTTCACAGTAAACACGCACTGGAAGTTGTACAGAATTTTCACAACGTTCAAGTTTGCGCTCAGTAGACCTGAAATTTGCTCAGTGGGATTTTTCTTTTTAGGGAACGTCTACATCCACTTTGCTATTCTCTTGATCTCGCCACCCTCCTCACACTTCTCTTGAGCTCGCCACCCTCCTCACACTTCTCTTGAGCTCGCCACCCTCCTCACACTTCTCTTGATCTCGCCACTCTCCATCTCCTTTTTTTGCTTACTTCATCCATCTTCTCTCTCCCTTTTGATCATTATTTACCCTCCCTCTCTCTGTCTCGTGGGACATTCCAACCATCCGTGGAGAAGAGAGAGAGCTGCAGGATGGAGACTAGCTAGCAGGGTTTGTGTTCTGAGTCTGGCGGTTAATGATGCAGTCAGGCTCCAAGGAGTTAAGTCCCCTCAGCACCACCATCACTCCTCCCCAGGGCTCTGTCTCAGGGAATCTGCCTAGACAACACACACACATTTACAGTATCTGTACAACCATCTCACACCCATCTCATTTTCTCCAATCTGCTCTGTCAACGTCAATATGAAATAAATCGTTCCGTTTATAGTCGAGGTCGACCGATTTTAATCGGCAGGGCCGATTTCAAGTTTTCATAACAATTGGTAATCTGTATTTTTGGACGCCGATTACATTACAATCCACGATGAGACTGCGTGGCAGGCTGACCACCTATTACGCGAGTGCAGCAAGGAGCCAAGGTAAGTTGCTAGCTAGCATTAAACTTACCTTTATAAAAAAACAATCAATCTTAACATAATCATTAGTTAACTACACATGATTGATGATATTACTAGTTTAACTAGCTTGTCCTGCGTTGCATATAATCAATGCGGTGTCTGTTAATTTATAATCGAATCGCAGCCTACTACGCCAAACGGAGGATGATTTAACAAAGCGCATTCGTGAAAAAAGCACAATCGTAGCACCAATGAACCTAACCATAAACATCAATGCCTTTCTTAAAATCAATGCACAGTATATTTTTTTAAAACCTGCATATTTAGTTAAAAGTTTCATCTTAGCAGGCAATATTAACGAGGGAAATTGTGTTCTCTTGCGTTCAGTGCCAGCAGAGTCAGGGTATATGCAGCAGTTTGGGCCGCCTGGCTCGTTGTGAACTGTGTGAAGACCATTTCTTCCTGACAAAGACTGTAAATAATTTGCCAGAATTTTACATAATTATGACAGAACATTGAAGGTTGTGCAATGTAATAGCAATATTTAGACTTAGGGTTGCAACCCGTTCAATAAAATACGGAACGATTCCGTATTTCACTGAAAGAATAAACGTTTTGTTTTCGAAATGATAGTTTCCGGATTTGACCATATTAATGACCTACGGCTCGTATTTCTGTGTGTTTATTATATTATAATTAAGTCTATGATTTGATAGAGCAGTCTGACTGAGCGGTGGTAGGTAGTAGCAGGCTCATAAGCATTCATTCAAACAGCACTTTCCTGCATTTGCCAGCAGCTCTTTGCAATGCTTAAAGCACAGCGCTGTTTATGACTTGAAGCCTATCAACTCCCGAGATTAGGCTGGCAATACTATAGTGCCTATAAGAACATCCAATAGTCAAAGGTATATGAAATACAAATGATATAGAGAGAAATAGTCCTATAATTCCTATAAAAACTACAACTTAAAACTTCTTAACTGGGAATATTGAAGACTCATGTTAAAAGGAACCACCAGCTTCATATGTTCTCATGTTCTGAACAAGGAACTGAAACGTTAGCTGTTTTACATGGCACATATTGCACTTTTGTTTTTGCATTATTTAAACCAAATTGAACGTTTCATTATTTATGTGAGACTAAATTGATTTTATTTATGTATTATATTAAGTTAAAATGAGTGTTCATTCAGTATTGTTGTAATTGTCATTATTACAAATATATCAATCAATCAATTGGCTGATTTAATCAATATCGTCTTTTTTTGGTACTCCAATAATCGTTATCGGCGTTGAAAAATCATAATCGGTCAACCTCTAGTTTATAGTTCTGTTTTTAAGCACAACGATTAAAATTGCACGAATGTACACTACTCCAGGGCTGTGATCCCAGACTCTCTAATTGACTGACCTGTAAAGTCTTCCATCAGGTTAGTCTGAGGCCCATTAACCCAGGTACCTTGTAGTCTCTGGACCAGGTCTCCCAGCAAGCCCTGCTGGCTTGTGAAGAGTAGCCACTTAGCAGGACTGATGAGTCTGCAACTTCACAGGCCTGATGGAACACATCCTGGAGGGAGGACAAGACACTCTCTACCTCATAAGGAGTGCTTCCAAAGTGCCTCATCCAGTCAGTCGATACCAACCCAGCCCGGCAAAGCAGTGAGGAAGTTGCCCAGGCGAATGTTGTCTTAGTCTGAGAAGCTGTTCAATAATTCAGTGTAGCTAACAACTTGTAACTGTTAGAACAGGCCTGACCGTTCCACTCCTGCACAGCCAGTGAGGTAGTTTGCGTACTTTGAGTTGGTCATCTCAAGAGGTAGTGGTGGGAGAGAAGCTGGGTCTCTCAGCTGAATTGAGGTGGGGTTGGCAGTGTTTTACTGCTGCTTCAGGAGGTTGTCAGTAAATTAATTTTCTAGCAATGCCCTCACAGTTAATGGTCACACAACTGGGTGTTTTTATTCATCTTCTCAAATTTGAGATGGTTTCATGTCATTTGTTAATTGATTGCTGACCAGCTTATAATTGAGGTTGGCTGTGTTGGACAGAATTTAAGAGAGAGAATCATGGACTCTGTTTTTTCACTTTAAAATGTATTCCAAAAAAACACCATTGATTTCAAAGTTTAACAAACCATACAACTCTATGCACAAGGACTACTTAACAGTTTACACTGAAACATTTGAAAAAATTGATTTTGTGTTTGAACTTTGCAAATGTAAACTTTGGTAACGGAATCTCCCTTCAGTTTTATATGCGACCGTGGTTTCCAAAATATCTGCTTCGACTTAAGATTCAAAGATGTCTGCAGAAAGAATACGGTGTCTGCTATGACATGGCACTTTGAGTTTGAAAAAATATATTTTGGCTATTGAACTATGGTAAGTGAAGTGGATTTACACCTGCTAACGGAATTAAATCATGGGTCCCTGATGTGTACTACACAGAAATGCATAATTGGACATAATTGGACAATTGCAGAACACAGAGTACAGTACAACTGTACCTTACTTTACTTTATTGTATTTTACTTTACTCTACTGTGCTCTACTCACTGTACAGTAAGTTGCTGTACTGTACTCAGTACTGTGCTCTACTCACTTAACTGTACTGTGATATCCAAACTTGTGAAACATTCGTCTATGATAGGTTCAGATTTGTTACAATCCATTAACATCAAGGCCAGGGTAGACTGACCAAATTTCAACTACTTTTCAATGGCCATGGACTTCCAGTGTCGGTCGGTCGGTGCTCAGTGGGTGAGGATGCTGGTTACAGTAAATGGAAAGAGGGGGCTCATGGGTAGGTGTCAGTAAGAACTGGGAGAGGTGACATTTAACTGGAGAGAGAGGCAGAGAGGGGCGAGAGAGAAGGGTTGTCGAGACTGACTGTTTTAACACTTTTGGTTTAACCAACAAAGACAAAGAAAACAGTTATGAGCTGACCATAACAGTATGCCAGTGAAAGGACGGTAGAAGGTGGCCCAACAGTGGGTTTGTGTCTTATGATTTCCCATTGCAGCCAATTCAGTTGCAGTAATGGCGTTAGTGATATTTATTTTGTTGGTAAATTGGTAACGGAATTACAAGTTTTAATCACTTAATAAACAATGTATATCAGTAGAATCACCAATTTATTGGCAGGACAACCATTACTTGTTAATTCTGTGAACTTTCATTATCCTCCCTCATGAGGTAGAGAGATTAGAAAATATCTTAAAGATATGTGGTGGGTTTTGTTAATGGAATTACAAGGCAATATATCAAATGTATTTACATAGCCCTTCTTACATCAGCTGATATATCAAAGTGCTGTACAGAAACCCAGCCTAAAACCCCAAACAGCGCAGGTGTAGAAGCACAGTGGCTAGGAAGAAACCTAGAGGAACCAGGCTATGAGGGGTGGCCAGTCCTCTTCTGGCTGTGCCGGGTGGAGATTATAACAGAACATGGCCAAGATGTTCAAATGTTCATAAATGACCAGCATGGTCAAATAATCGTAATCACAGTGAACAGGTCAGGGTTCCATAGGCAGAACAGTTGAAACTGGAGCAGCAGCACGGCCAGGTGGACTGGGGACAACAAGGAGTCATCATGCCAGGTAGTCCTGAGGTATGGTCCTAGGGCTCAGGTCCTCCGAGAGAGAGAGAGAAAGAAAGAAAGAGAGAATTAGAGAGAGCATACTTAAATTCACACGGGACAGCGATCCAGGGCTGGTAAAACCCTGGATCATTGTTATTCTAACTTCCGCGACGCATAGAAGGCCCTCCCCCGCCCTCCTTTCGGAAAAGCTGACCACGACTCAATTTTGTTGCTTCCAGCCTACAAACAGAAACTAAAACAAGAAGCTCCCGCGCTCAGGTCTGTTCAACGCTGGTCCGACCAATCTGATTCCACGCTTCAAGACTGCTTCGATGATGTGGATTGGGATATGTTCCGCATTGCGTCCAACAACAACATTGACGAATACGCTGATTCTGTGAGCGAGTTCATTAGAAAGTGCATCGGAGACGTTATACCCACTGCAACGATTAAAACATTCCCAAACCAGAAACCGTGGATTGATGGCAGCATTCGCGCGAAACTGAAAGCGCGAACCACTGCTTTTAACCAGGGCAAGGTGACCGGAAACATGACCGAATACAAACAGTGTAGCTATTTCCTCTGCAAGGCAATCAAACAAGCTAAGTGCCAGTATAGAGACAAAGTAGAGTCGCAATTTAACAGCTCAGACACAAGAGGTATGTGGCAGGGTCTGCAGTCAATCACGGATTACAAAAAGAAAACCAGCCCCGTCGCGGACCAGGATGTCTTGCTCCCAGACAGACTAAACAACTTCTTTGCTCGCTTTGAGGACAATACAGTGCCACTGACACGGCCCGCTACCAAAACCTGCGGGCTCTTCACTGCAGCCGAGGTGAGTAAAACATTTAAACGTGTTAACCCTCGCAAGGCTGCAGGCCCAGACAGCATTCCCAGCCGCGTCCTCGGACCAGCTGGCTGGTGTGTTTACGGACATATTCAATCAATCCTTATCCCCGTATGCTGTTCCCACATGCTTCAAGAGGGCCACCATTGCTCCTGTTCCCAAGAAAGCTAAGGTAACTGAGCTAAACAACTACCGCCCCGTAGCACTCACTTCCGTCATCATGAAGTGCTTTGAGAGACTAGTCAAGGACCATATCACCTCCACCCTACCTGACACCCTAGACCCACTCCAATTTGCTTACCGACCCAATAGGTCCACAGACGACGCAATCGCAACCACACTGCACACTGCCCTAACCCATCTGGACAAGAGGAATACCTATGTGAGAATGCTGTTCATCGACTACAGCTCAGCATTTAACACCATAGTACCCTCCAAACTCGTCATCAAGCTCGAGACCTTGGGTCTCGACCCCGCCCTGTGCAACTGGGTACTGGACTTCCTGACGGGCCGCCCCCAGGTGGTGAGGGTAGGTAACAACATCTCCACCCCGCTGATCCTCAACACTGGGGCCCCACAAGGGTGCGTTCTCAGCCCTCTCCTGTACTCCCTGTTCGCCCACGACTCCGTGGCCATGCACGCCTCCAACTCAATCATCAAGTTTGTGGACGACACTACAGTGGTAGGCTTGATTACCAACAACGATGAGACGGCCTACAGGGAGGAGGTGAGGGCCCACGGAGTGTGGTGTCAGGAAAATAACCTCACACTCAACGTCAACAAAACAAAACAAAGGAGAGGATTGTGGACTTCAGGAAACAGCAGAGGGAGCACCCCCCTATCCACATCGACGGGACAGTAGTGGAGAGGGTAGTACGTTTTAAGTTCCTCGGCGTACACATCACGGACAAACTGAATTGGTCGACCCACACAGACGGCGTTGTGAAGAAGGCGCAGCAGCGCCTCTTCAACCTCAGGAGGCTGAAGAAATTTGGCTTGTCACCAAAAGCACTCACAAACTTCTACAGATGCACAATCGAGAGCATCCTGTCGGGCTGTATCACCGCCTGGTACTGCAACTACTCCGCCCACAACCGTAAGGCTCTCCAGAGGGTAGTGAGGTCTGCACAACGCATCACTGGGGGCAAACTACCTGCCCTCCAGGACACCTACACCACCCGATGTCACAGGAAGGCCATAAAGATCATCAAGGACAACAACCACCCGAGCCACTGCCTGTTCACCCCGCTATCATCCAGAAGGCGAGGTCAGTACAGGTGCATCAAAGCAGGGACCGAGAGACTGGAAAACAGCTTCTATCTCAAGGCCATCAGACTGTTAAACAGCCACCACTAACATTTAGTGGCTGCTGCCAACATACTGACTCAACTCCAGCCACTTTAATAATGGGAATTGATGGAAATTTATGTAAAAATGTATCACTGGCCACTTTAAACAATGCCGCTTAATATAATGTTTACATACCCTACATTACTCATCTCATATGTATATGTATATACTGTACTCTATATCATCTACTGCATCTTGCCATCTTTATGTAATACATGTATCACTAGCCACTTTAAACTATGCCACTTTGTTTATATACCCTACATTACTCATCTCATATGTATATACTGTTCTCTATACCATCTACTGCATCTTGCCTATGCCGTTCTGTACCATCACTCATTCATATATCTTTATGTACATATTCTTTATCCCTTTACACTTGTGTGTATAAGGTAGTAGTTGTGGAATTGTTAGGTTAGATTACTCGTTGGTTATTACTGCATTGTCGGAACTAGAAGCACAAGCATTTCGCTACACTCGCATTAACATCTGCTAACCATGTGTATGTGACAAATAAAATTTGATTTGATAAGACAGGAGAAATACTCAAAATATAACAGACTGACCCTAGCCCCCCCGACACATAAACTACTGCAGCATAAATACTGGAGGCTGAGACAGGAGGGGTCAGGAGACACTGTGGCCCCATCCGATGATACCCCCGGACAGGGCCAAACAGGCAGGATATAACCCCACCCACTTTGCCAAAGAACAGCACCCACACCACTAGAGGGATATCTTCAACCACCAACTTACCATCCTGAGACAAGGCAGAGTATTTCATTAACTAATAGAAGGTAAACAGCTTTTCCAAAACGAAATATGTGTTGATGTTAGTTGGCAGGGGTCTTTACGTCAACATTATTGTGTTTTTGATGTATTTCTGATACCTTTTTAAGACTTTTTCTGGCAGATGTTTTCCAAGACCCTTTTTACATCTGTTTATCCAGAAATCAAAGCCTTTAATTATGCCTAAATTTTAAGATGGGAAATGGTTGAAAATGTTATCTATGCCTTAATCTCCCCAAAACTATTAACTTTTAGCTTTTCGACACGCTCCTTTGAACTTCATGTTGGTCCTCATGGTTCCTTTTCGATGGAAATACCCTCAAGTCAAAAGCTGTCATCAAAGACCAACAAAGAAGCATACAGAATTTTAGAAAATATATGTACATTTAAGAATGTCAAAGCAGAGGGATACAAGCCAAGGCGGTTTATCGAACTTCTGTTTTGATTCAACGTGAACACATAAGTCTAGGAAACGTTCACCAGCAGCTCCAGTCAGACTCCCCTCGCTGGCCAAGCTCACTGCACATGATTTGCAACTTAAATGTGGAAGTTCATTAATTCAGCAGCCAGTGGCTGGGCTGACCTTTGTGCCTCTTCAAAGGTTTGGCCCGTTTCCTGGCAGGAACCCAGCCCCATCTCTCTAGACCAGGGATCATCAACTAGATTCAGTCGCAGGCCTTTTTCTTTTTTAAATACAACCACCCGCCAGTTGGGGAAACCCCGTTCTAGACCTTGCCCCCTGCCTCCGTTCCAGCCCACGTACCCTTGTAGACCTATCTCCATCCCCATCTCCCCAGACCCAGCCTCAGCCCACCGCCTCAGCCCCATCTCGATCTGCCCAGCACCAGTCCCATCCCTATTGCTAGCCCTATCCCCCAGCCTCCGCCATATCGCCCCCACCATGCAGCCCCATCCCAAGCCAGCCAGTACTAGAAAGATAATGCTTTAGTTAGGATTTTAGCAGGCCTCCAGAGCCCAGGCCCGGGCTAGATTAGGTTTAATTAAAATAAGCACGAGGGAGAGGAGGAAGAAAATAGCGTTTACTGCCACTGGGCAAATTTACCAGCTTTTGTTAATGTCAAGGGATTGCCAACAAACCAGTTGGTTTTTCACTCCCTGGTTTAGAGAGCTAAATTGATTTTTTAAAATTGTGTGGGTGAATAAGTTTCGAGGGGGTTGTGTGTGTGTGTGTGCACTACGTCATTGATAGTGTAGAGAAGTGCAGTTGACATGAAAACCCTGAGACTCTGTAGCACCCCACAGAGAGAGGCCGGGCTATGACCGGTCCGACACACACACACACACACACACACACACACACACTGGAGAAGGAGTAGATGGAGGTAGGACACAGTGTACAATCACTGTTATTGTATTCAGAGATGACGAGGAGAACAAAGGGGTTTGATCCAAATGGAGCAGGGACATGCTACATCCTATGAGATGTAAAGTGAGCGCTGCTTAGTTGTTTAGCGAGTGTTAATGTTTTGGTGGCTCTGAGGAAATGTGACCAATTTTGATGGACAAGGTTTTTCATTCATTTAAATTAAATTCATTGGCAACATTGGGGCACTCTACCAGAGGTCCTCATTTACCCCTTCTCCCTCCCAACCCCCTAGCACACACACCCCACATCAAGGAGGGGAGAGGAGGGAGCGAGCTTTATCACAGACGGCCTGCCAACAGGATTACGGCAACAAATCCTGTCAATCACTCATTAATAAAGGTGGATAAGAGGATCAGCTTCCCCCAGGGACTCAACCAGTGAAACAGACTGACTTCTATACAAATATTTGGTCTGGGAGAGAATGAAAAAGGATACAGAGGAATTTGCGTGACTGCGTGACTGTCCCATTTGAAAATCCGAATGGAATGACGTTTAACCAGATTGTTAGGTTAATAATTGGGAAATGTTTAATGGACAGGGGAATCAGTATTTGATTTTAACCAACATTTTCTAACCCAAACAGTTGCAGTTGTGTGTGTCTGGCCCCTGATGGTTTTACTACCCAGCTACCCTATTTATAACGCACGGTTTGACGGTCATGCTTCTATTCTCTCAAATGGTCCAGTGGGTCCAATAGCTATGTTCGATCACACCAAGTGGGAAGCCTCTAATCTGCCACATAGATGAATATTTAATGGGGCAAATATTAAAACTTGCCCCCTAGGCCAGTTAACTGCAGGGTTGTGCTCAATTCAGAATTTTGAATTGACTCCCATTCAACTCATGAGTTGAAATTTGACTTGATTGGCCACACCCCACAGGATGTAGAATTTGAGGTTCATGAAGTAGAATTTAATTCAGTGCAATTCAAAGAAATTCCACTCTGTCATAGAACATGAGATTTTCATTGTATCTGACACACTTCCAGATACCAAAGAATATATCACTTTTCTATGGAAACAATGTTCATACTCTTTTAACCTTAGTGCTTAGAATAGCCAATTATAATTTGAGGGTTACTAATGCATTCTGGAAAATGTCAACCATATTTTATATGCATGTGTATAACGACATGTTTTATGTACAAGATGTATATTTATATAGATTACACCTAATATAGAAGAGGCCTTTGAATTTCATTGCATTCTATTTCCTTTTAATTCATGTTTACTATTTAAAATGTAAATCCAATAATTTAATTGGAATTTGAGTCATTTTCAATTCTGAATTGACCACAACCCTGGTTAACTGGGGCCAAAACACAAGCATATCTCACACCATGTCACCCCACATCCTCCCTCGGTCCCCCTCCTTCACACGCTCCCATCCTTTCAACCCCAGGTTAAAAGGAGGACACAGCACATAGGAATGCTTAGAAAAATGCATCCTTTCTTCCTTCCTACCTTGCTTGGAGTAATGACTGATCTAACAGAACTGAGTGGGTATATTGTGACATTTGCTTCAATTCCTTCCTGAAGGAAATTCAAATTCAAGCTTTCCATCATAGACAATAGGTTGTCTATCTATCCCAGGTTATCCACCTTAATGACATCAAATGGATCTCCTGTCCTTGTGTTTGTAGCCCTTCAGGACGTGAGTCCAGCTCTAGTTCAGCAGAAGCCCTCTCTCTCCAGCCTTATCAAGGCCAAACAGCCAAATCCGCCCCCTCTATGCACCTTTCATTAGATAATCCACTTATTACTCCAGTCATTCAATACCTCCCCAGCACTCCCAGAAATGGAGGATCTACGCACATGACATGTCTTCACATACTGTCTCTCCTCTCCTGCTACACTCTATCTTTACTGTTATCTGCTGATTCAGTATGTGCATTTCTTTTAAAAACATCCCTGCTAACGATGTCATGTGTCTCATTTAGTTGAATGGCCTTGTATTGCATTGTTTTCATACATTGTTTCATTACCATCGAATCTTCTAAGATTTGTCCTGCCTAACATCTCCGTTGATGTGTTTGGAAGCTGTAGTAGTGCCAGAGGGTTTGTCTAGAGAGGTGCTGCTGCTGTTCAACTAGATTAAGCAGCCGTATGAGGAGGAGAGGGAGGGAGAGCATACCAGTATGACCTTCATTGGTATTCCCTGTCGAAGATGATCAAGAAGAAAGCCCTGTACTGGAGCCATGCAATTCATCTCTTCTTGATTGACCTGAGCCTCTCCTCCTTTAAAGAGCATGCATGCCTCACACCAGCTCATAAGCATGCACACATAAACATCTATAGGCAGCCGCTTCGTCGTCAAACACGCACACCACACACGTACACATCACACTCTCGTACCCTGACACTTTCACAGCTGGCATTTACACTCAACCTTGTCTCCCTCATCTGTGTAGCCTTAGTTTTCTATGCATGACATTGGTTGGACAGTAATGTCTCGTGAATGGTAATTGGTGATATTATAATCTCATGGGTCTTTTGATGAACATTTATCTTGATCATGTTCTTCTCCTCCCCCCACTCCCTACCCTCCTCTATTTTATCTACTCTTCACATGCTCTCCCTCACACCCCCTCCCTCCTCCATGTCTTTGTTCCCTCTCTCTTGCACTCTTTCCCTGCCTCTCTTTTCTCTCTCCTCCCCCACATTTTTTTTCTCTCAATTTGTTCCTCTTGCGTTCCCTCTCCACCAACATCATTCCTTCATTTCCTCTTTTCCCCCCATCTCCTTTTGTCATCTCTTTTCTTTTCCCTCTCCCATTCCATCTTTCCTCTCCCATCTTTGGCTCATTCAACTCCACTTCAAGCTTATTGTCATAAACAAGAATAGGTTATCAATCAACCTACCTAAAACCAAATTGTAAACGATTGTCATTCTCTCTCTCGCTCTCCCCCCTCCAGTACGCATCAGCTGGCTGCCTGTTGTCCCTCCACCACAGTGAGAAGCCTGAACACGAGGAAGTGTGTGAGTTCCGTCCCTACACATGCCCGTGCCCCGGAGCTTCTTGTAAGTGGCAGGGCTCCCTGGAGGCCGTCATGCCCCACCTGATGCACGCCCACAAGTCCATCACCACCCTGCAGGGAGAGGACATCGTCTTCCTGGCCACAGACATCAACCTGCCGGGGGCTGTGGACTGGGTCATGATGCAGTCCTGCTTCGGCCACCACTTCATGCTGGTCCTGGAGAAGCAGGAGAAGTACGAGGGCCACCAGCAGTTCTTCGCCGTGGTGCTGCTCATCGGAACAAGGAAGCAGGCCGAGAACTTCGCCTACCGCCTGGAGCTCAACGGGAACCGGCGGCGCCTCACCTGGGAGGCCACGCCCCGCTCCATCCACGACGGCGTGGCAGCTGCCATCATGAACAGCGACTGTTTGGTGTTTGACACGTCCATCGCTCACCTGTTTGCTGACAACGGCAACCTGGGGATCAACGTCACCATCTCCATGTGCTGAGCTGCTCAGATTGGAAACACACACACCCGTGCGTAGAAGTTACACACAAACCAGTGTACAGTTACTGACTGCTGTGTGATGCAGTAGAGGTTTTGTGTGTGAGAGGACGGGTAGGAGATCGAGAGGATATATGTGTGTGTGTGTTGCTGCTTGAGGCTTGTTGGCTCCCCATAATGCTTGAATGGAAACTGGCCTGTAGCGTAGTTTCAAGGTGTGTGCCTGTTCTCTCATTGTGTGTGCTGGAGACAGTGTACAGTAGCTTACATGTGGTGGGCTTGTAATGATTGATTCCCTACCTGTGCCCAGGTGAGTTTGCCTTGCTCCCAGGACCCCACATCCCTCAACTGCTCCCACTCCGCTCACCCCCACCACCTCTTCTGCCCAGCCAACCGGTGCCAGGCAAGGAGGGCACTGCCCAGGGTAAGAAGGGGCGGTCCGTCAATCTGCTTCCACCCTGCAGATTCAGAGAAGCTCCACTTCAACAGCCAGTGGCCCCTGCAGATGCAGCTTTCTAATCCTCACAGCGAATCAAGTTTCAGTCAATTGGACAGTGGACAAATCGGGGCTTCAGAGACGCATGTGGGCAGAGTCGGGGCCTGATGGTGACCAATGCGCTGCCTCCCAGTCTGGGTTAGTGTGAGCTGTGGGGTTGCTCATGCTCTGCTAAAGGATTACACAGACTACTAACCAACTCCTTACTGTTCAAAACAGTAAGCTGCAAAACGCAACCATTTCCATAAGTATGTCATGCTTATTAAAACAAGCCTATGTTATGTCCAGAGTGTCTATGAAATGAAGATGGTGACACTGTAACTGAGAGGTTGTGTGTATAATATACACTGAGTGTACGAAACATTAGGAACACCTTCCTAGTATTGAGTTGCACTCCCTTTTGCTCTCCGAACAGCCTCAATTTGTTGCGGCATGGACTCTACAAGGTGTCGAAAGTATTCCACATGGATGCTGGCCGATGTTGACTCCAATACTTCCCACAGTTGTCAAGTTGGCTGGATGTCCTTTGGATGGTGGACCATGCATTTGATGCAGAAGGGAAACTGTTAAGCATGAAAACCCCAGCGGTGTTGCAGTTCTTGACACACTCAGACCGGTGCGCCTGGCACCTACTACCAAACCCTGTTCAAAGACACTTAAGTATTTTGTCTTGACCATTCATCCTCGGAATGGCATACATATACACAATCCTTATCTCAATTGTCTCAAGACTTAAAAATCATTCGCTAACCCATCTCCCCTTCATCTACACTGATTTGAAGTGGATTTAACAGGTAACATCAATAATGGATCATCAGATTTCACCTGGTCAGTCTGTCATGGAAAGAGCAGGTGTTCCTAATGTTTTGTACACTCAGGCGATTGATCCTGATTGTAAGCATATCTGTCCAGCATGTAGAATAAAGAAAGATTAGATGTTTTGGTCATAGGCGCTCATCATAACGTATCATAAAGGTTACATAATGCCATCATAATGATGGTATGAAACCTGTCATAACCACTGTTTGGTAAAACCCTAGTGCCTAGTTATTCACATGGATTCTGTATGACAATACAAACAACAAAAGTAAAACAAACTTAAGTTGAATATTTACATTCTCAAACAACAAAAGCATGTTACGGTACTTCTCCAAAGTCACAAGTTCTGTTGTTTATACCCTGACTGATTGAAGGTTAGCTTGTTTGCTAACAATGAAGTCCCACGCCTTTTTTGTATGGTCATTTTTCATTTAAATCCCTGAATGAAAGACCGGACCTTGGGACTGTAAGATTCTATCTTACATTTTGGTCAAAAATGAGTTATTCAGATAGTTACTCTTTTGGTGGTCCTTTACATGTGAGAGAGGTCCAGTTTGTAATGAAAAAAAAATGAATAAATTGTAAGTTCTATTTGCGCAAACACCTTTTTAACTTTAAGGTTCTATCTGCGATCCAATCACAATGCTGGGTTGTCAATCAAAAATAATTGCATGTAAGGTGATATACTTATTGAGTCATAAAAGAGTAAGACATCACAAAACAGTTCAGAGATCTGGGACTTGAAAAATACTCCATCTAAAAACAATATATTTTGCAGATAGAACCTTCTAGTCCCAAGTTCTTGATTATTATATCATAGGTTCTGGTCTTCTTTTTCAATTCAATTTTTTTTCTCGCCACTTTTTCAGAACAATGGACATAATTTAAGGTAAAAACTAATAAATACAGGTGCAGTAGAGCATATTTTAGGCACTTAGGAGAGGCATTACTGTTTTTGTCTTGTTCTATATCAATACGAAAACCTCCATGGAAGGGGTATTTCACTGAAATTACAAACTTACCAGATTTTATTGATTTAATAGCAAGTAGTTTACTGACCTTGTGTCAGAGACCAGAACATTATCAGTTTACTCATCCAGAGCTAAGCTTTAACAATGTTACTAGTTCTCTGTAGGATATAGTGTATTTGCCATTTTGGGGAACTTTCGCTTTAACAAATGTGATGAATGTTAATTAAGAAAGAATAATTCACTACAAAACAGTTCTGAGATGTGTGAACTTTTATGCTCAATATCTCAGAACTGCTTTGCGCAGATAGTCCCAAGGTCTCGATGTGTCATGTCATATTTTAGATAGCATTATGTTCACTTCATGACACAAGTCAAGTCACATTTTATTGTGTGTGTGCGTTTGTGAATACTTCAATGTTTGCCTAAAGATTAGGTTATTGTCAAAGTTTGTAAAGCACTGAGAAGGTTCTGGAGCAAGTACTACAGTACCACCACGGTTGGGATTATATATGCTGTGTTTTTCTCTGAATACACTCCTTACCAACAGAGAACAGTATGGAGGAGGCACGCATTTGTAAATACACACATTTTCTTATTTGTTCCTATGTGTAACAATTCTCTTAATCGTTGATCCTGGTTTACCTTCAGTTATTTTATGCTCTGATATACTGTATTATGGGGGTAGTTTTCCTCTTGTGTCAGTCAACCCACCACAGCCTTACTTTTGTACGTATCCTAACTAGCATGCCCTGCGTTGGGAGGGCATCTCTGAGGACTAACTCAGACTGACTCAGTCCAACCCTTAGTGTCTTGAACAGACTCTCGGTTTGAGTGGACTTCGGGGCAAAATCCTGTGACAAAGTGGGTAAAAATGGACATCCCATAGTAGTCTAGCCATGTACCTTCGCCCTCACCTGGCATCATAGTAACCGAACAAGTACCCACCTTTCCATGAAATACCTCTAATGACGTCGACCACGGATATGTCTGTAATCCAACAGTCCTCTCCTGCTCGCTCTCCTGATGTCCTGCATGGAGGGAGGGATCCCCACTACTTGCCCACAAACCCCTGCAGTATACCCAGAAACACCCTCTGCCAATCACCTCTGCTCCACTGCTCTCGTCTTTCTTAAAAATGTTTGAAATATGTAAATGACCATATTTTCTAAAAGATGTATGAGGATATTCTGTTAATTTGAGCGCTATTTATGTGTTCACGGTTACTCAACTGTTGTACAGAGGTTTTGAGGTTATTTTGAGCTGTTGAAACTTCCTGACATTCTGCTCTAGTGGTCAGTGTCCCTGTTTTACCCACTGCCTGGACAGACATTTCTGCCAACACAGTCCTTTGGGCAGCACAGCTCTGCAATCACTATGGTTTATCTGTAATGTCAGCAAAAAATGCTAACTGTGACGATCATATTTTCCTAAGATGGACTTTAAGCCTTTCATGCTGCGTCAGTTATCATGATCAGTTGCCATGAGTCATTGGACTGCAGTCTTCTTTTTATTTATTTTTACCTTTATTTAATCAGGGAGTCATACTGAGACCAATGTCTCATTCACAGATTAGCCCTGATTTACAGAAAATACACACATCAATATCAATACAAAATGCAAGCAGAAAGGAAAACATGGTCATAAAAAACAAACTGTCTGTTTGGCATTTCATTAATGTATTGTTAATGGGGCAATAGGAGATCAAATCAGTGAAAAGAAAACTAAGGCAGAGACACTGTCCACAAAATGAGATTTCAGGATTTCATGGTGCATTTGTTTCCACTTTGCAAATTGAAAACACCTTTTAGGTCTACATCACCATTACCTGACAAAAACATCTGTCAACATTCATAAGCATTCTATCATCTAACTTAAAGTAACTGTCCAGGAAAAATCTCACTTTTAAAAGCTCATCTGTTCACTCATAGCCAAATAATGTTGTTGATTCGTTCTATACTTGTAATTGTGGCCAAAGCATACATTTGAGGAAAAAAACCACTTCAAAAACATATATCTGAAACAGACTGTTTAAAAAATGCTTGCTATTTCATCATAGAGAAGCTGCATATCATAGAGGAGGATGTCAGTGTTTTGGCCGAGACGTCTCATTGGCTGAGCTGGCCAATCAGCAGTTTACTTGTCATGAATACTTTTATTGACCGGTAATACCCCCACATCATTCAAACACAGAAAACAACCTGATTTTTAACATAGTTTCCCTTCCAAAAGGTGGACATTATTTAATTCATATTGTAATTAATTATAGATCATATAAATATTTAATAGAAATCTGGAAACACTGGACAGCTACTTTAAACATACGATGGCAGTTAGAAATATAGAAATCCTTTGCAGGTACTGTCATATGAAAACCAAGTCTTAGAAATGCTAATGAATACCTAGGCTGTCATTACAGTGGGTATCATAAATATTAATCCCCCTTGGATGTATTTACAAAGTGGGATTGAAATGGATGTAATTGTGATTTTTTTGTTGTCATTATACTACATGAAATACTCAATGTCGAAGTGAAAATAATTCTACAAAAATGAATAAACATTTTATAACTCAAATATAGTCGATGCATAAGTATTCACCCCCTGAATTAGTTCAGGAGTAAATTTTGGCTTAACAAATTACAAAAATTACATGGACTCACTCTGTGAAATAATAGATTTGACATACATTTTTTAATGGCTACACCTTCCTCTGTCCATATGACATCTGTAAGGTTCCTCAGTCAAGTATTGAATTTCAAGCACAGATTAAATTACAAAGACCAGAGAGCCTCATAAAAAGCCTCATAAAGAAGGGCAGTGATTGGTAGATGAGTAACAATAACAAATCAAACATTGAATATCTCTTTAAGCATGGTCAAATTAATAATTATGCTGTGGATGATGTATTAAACCACCCAGACACAACAGTTGTCGTTCTGAACTGAGCTGGAGGACAGGAAATAAACTGCTCAGGGATGTCACCATGAGGCCATTTGTGATTTTAAAACTGCTACAGGAGAATGGGAGGGTGATGGGAGAAAGCAACTGAGGATGGATCAACAACATTCTAGTTACTCCACAATAATGACCTAAATGACAAAGTGAAAAGAAGGCTATAAATATACAGAATATTCCAAAACATGCATCCTGTGTGCAACAAAGCACTAAAGTTATACTGTGAGAAAACACGGTAAAGGAATACACTTTTTGGCCTAATTGCAAAGCCTTATGTTTGGGGCAAATCCAACACAACACATCACTGAGTAACTGCCTCCTTATTTTCAAGTGTGGCAGCATCATGGTATGGGTAAGCTTGACATTGGCAAAAACTGGAATATTTCAGGATAGATCCTAGAGGAAAACAGTCTTCAGTTTGCTTTCCACAAGACACTGGGAGACAAATGCACCTTTCAGCAGGGTAATAAACTACAACACAAGGCCAAATCTATACTGAAGTTGCTTACCAAGAAGACCGTTAATGTTCCTGAGTGACCAAGTGAAAGTTTGGACTAAAATCTGCTTGAAAATATATGGCAAGATTTCAAAATTGCTGTGTAGCTATGACCCCCAACACCTTGACAGAGCTTGACACATTTTTTAAAAGAATAATGGGCAAATATTGCACAATCCAAGTGTGAAGAGCTCTTAGAGACTAACCCAAGAAGACTCACAGCTGTAATCACTGCCCAAAAGTGTTTCTAGCATGTATTGACTCGGGGTGAATACTTATCTAATTAAGGTACTGTATATTATTTTTCATTACATTTTAAGAAATGTAAAAAGTAAAAATCTCACTTACGCATTTCAGAGTATGTTGTTGTAATATGGAGAGTTTGTAATATTTTGTCAACGATCTGTTGACAAAATATTACAAATCCATTTTAATCCCACTAAAGCAATAAAATGTGAAGACATCCAAGGTGATGGAATACTTATGATATCCACTGTACACTGAGTGTACAATATTCCTATTATTGTACACTCCTTTTGCCCTCAGAACAGACTCAATTTGTCGGGGTATGGGCTCTATAAGGTGTCAAGCGTTCCACAGGGATGCTGGCCCATGTTGACTCTAATGCTTCCCACAGTTGTGTCAAATTGGCTGGATGTCCTTTGGGTGGTGGACCATTATTTATGCACGCAGGAAATTGTTGAGTGTGGAAAAACCCAGCAGCGTTGACACACTCAAACCAGTGCACCTGGCACCTACTACCATACCTCATTCAGAGGCATTTTCATCCACCTGTCAATCCATTATAATCATTCTACAACCCTGAAAAGTACACACGTTCTTGACATACCTCAGGGAAATACAACCCAAGTGTTTTAGATTCAGTACATTCATAGTAAACATGTCAAATACATATTTTGTACAGCAGGCCCAATACTTCTCTCTTCCCGAGTCTTGCCAGATCCTGTGAGGATTCTATAACAATTTCTTATTTGTGATAGATACTCTTGACAACTTCTTTTCAACTCTGGATGGACTGCATCATCTGTGTCAGATTGTGGATTGAAATGTGATCATTACAGTTTATGATCAGAGCTTATTTTCTGTATTTCTTTGTTTTTTGTAAACAGGAAATGATGGGGGTTGATACTATCAGTGTTGTTAATTGTAATGGCAAAATATTTGTTCTGCTTGTGTGATGTATTCCTATACAGTAGGAAACCTTTGAGGCTATATAGTGTGGAGGAGTTTATAAACCAAGACAGAAGGTCAATATCTGGGTTGTCTCCCTGAACTTTATTATTATTATCTCTCAACAGAGAATTGGTCAAAACCCAGTTAAATATGATGCTTGCATGATATTCAACTATATTGCATCACATAGTGCTAAATTGCACCAACTTCCACGCTCTAAAACTCCCCTTTCAATTGCAATTATGTCCCTAACTAAAAAAATATATATTTGGGACACCGCAATGCTCTCCTCTCCTTTTCTTCCCAGCCTGGCTAAGTGTCTGCTCATCTGGGGCCCAGGTCATAGCAGAAATTGATCTCTGACCTCTAGCCCAGTCTGACCAGCGAAGCGCAGACATGGAATTCATAAAAACTGTCTAGTACATCACCACCTAGGCAACTAACAGATAGCATCAACTGGACTAGAGGATAGCATAGCATTGAGGATCTATTCATGCAGCCAGACAACGATGGTGACTAAAATCCCAGTGATTAAGTGAGTGTGGCCTGTCTGTTGCCTGGCCCCCCACTGGGAGAGTTTAGAGAGGATAAGGAACGGTTAACCCAGAGAGAGGGAGATTAACTCATATCTGTCTACTAAGGACAAAATGGTGGCTCGTCCTCAGTCTCTGTACCCCAGTTTGGTATTTTCATTGGAACCCTTGTGTGATGAGATTAAAAGAGCTGATTACATGTACTGTGTTTCAAATGCCAACGATCGACAGGCTCCTTCACACGCTTAACCTCTTGGTTGGAATTAAATTGTTTATTTAATGGCTGATGATCACAGGCACAATATGCTTTACCTCTTTTTCCCCTTTCATGTTTTGACACAAAGTTAATTTATTCATGGAATATATTTCTGTAGCAATGCTTTGTTCTCTCTCGCTAGGTGATTAACTATGTTGATGTGGCTTTTAAACATAATTTAGCGTGACGTTCAGTGATACGGATGAATTACAGTTAAAATCCTGTAAAGCAGGTATGGGCTAGTGATACCATGTAAATACTCTTTGTTTGATTAGAATTATTCATTTTCTAATTTTGTTGGTTCTTCACTGAATTATAAGTTGTGTAATGTTGTTTTGGACAGTCAATGTTATATCTTTGGAGGCTATTTCTCTCTTTTCACCCAAAATTACCTATATTTTTGAAGCCAAGAGGAAGCTCCGATCTTGCGTTAGGTGTCTATCACTTGAAATCTAATTACAAAAATAAAAATGTTATTTATATGGCATCTGTCTCACTCTTGTTTGAAAGCAAATCTCAAGTCTTCTCTACAAAAGCAATTGTCATTTTTATTTACAACAGTAAATCAGTAAGTCAAATTAAACAGTGTACAGCAGTTTAAAGGTGGCAATCCATTGGAAATCCAGTTCCCATTTACTCTGCTGCTGATGTTGACTAAGCTGTTGTCGTGGAAACAGTATAGGACATCTTCTCATGGCATGTATTTCCTGTTACTTTCTCCTGTAGTCTCTCTCCCGACTGTGTTTTTCTCTGTGCTTACTGGACTGGTCTCTCTCTCTATTCCTATCACTGTCCCTATTTCTATCACTATCCCGGTCTTTCTCTCGCTCCCTGTCCCTATTTCTATCACTGTCCCTGTCTTTCTCTCGCTCCCTGTCCCTATTTCTATCACTGTCCCTGTCTTTCTCGCTCTCCCTATTTCTATCATTGTCCCTCTCTCTTTCTCTCTCCCTAGTTCTTTCTCCCTCCTCCCTGCCTGTCCTCTTGCTCTCCAACTGCAGTCCTCCATCTCTCCTCTCCACCATCTCATGTCTCCTCTTCTCATCCTCCCTGGACCTATCCCTCTCTCTGTTCTGTTGGTCTCCATGGCGATTTCGTAACCCTCCGTCCTCCTGCCTGTGTGTGTCTCGGGGGTTCCGTGGTTCTGCCCCAGGCCCTGGTCTCTCTCCCCTGGACCTCAGCCGCTCCTCTGCCGCCCCCCGCTGGCTGTACTTGTCATAACCCAGGTCCTCTTTCTCCTGCTTCATCCTCACTGTCGGGGCAGGCCCAGGGGGAGTCTGGGCCAGCCTCTCCCTCTGCTCCCTCTCCTCCTTTAGAGCCTTCTTCTCCTTTTTCTCCTTTTTATTTTTCTTCTTCTCTTTCTTGTCTGGGTTGGAAATGAAAGAAAAGACAGAGTGAGGTCAGGTAAGAGGAGATGATATGAACATGACAGACGCCTATTTGAGACACTGACAGCCAAGTTATCCTTCACTACTTGGCTGTACTCAGTGTCCTTGCCTTACAATTAAAGTCTACTTTAGTCAAAACGGCTCTGGGAATGACAAGCAGCAGACATGTACCATCTAAGCCTCCAGTAGTATCCCCTCCTCACCTTTCTTGGGCTTCTTCACTGGTACAGCATACTGTTCCTCTTCTTCGGACTCAGAGGATGAATGGTCGGGTAGTTTAGGGGCACAGCCCTCCTCCCTCAGGCGCTTGGTGATATCGTCCATGTCCTCATTGTCTTTGGGAGGGCGGTAGTTCAGCACGTGGTCCACTCGGATGGTCCGCCCCTTTATCTAGATGTCAAGAGAGAGACAGATCATAACACAATGTAATGAGGTACAGTAATTTACAAGTATTTTGCCAGTAAAAGTGTTTGGAACATCTAACCTTCATTTATGCATGTTTACTGGTTTGGTCTCATAAAATGTATTTCTCTCTTGTTCTCTTTCAGCTGGGAGTGATTACTGTTCATTACCTTGATCCCGTTTAAGTTGTCCACAGCCAGGATTGTGCTCCTTTGGTCCTCGTAGCAGATGAAGCAGAAGCCTTTGGATTTACCAGTCTTCTTATCACGCACCAGGTTGATGTTGGCTATCTCGCCATACCTGCAGACACACATTAAGCAGGATAACTCAATCTAATGCAGAATTTTTTTATTCAGAATGAAAAGGAAGAAGGTTCAGAGGGAAGAGTGGTAGATAAGGGTGGAAAGAGACATGCAATTGGATAAACAAGAGACAGAAAGAACAGGGGGAGAGAAAGGGGAATGTGAGTGAGTGGAGAGATGGGAGGAAAGGGTATATGTATGGGCCTCACTGAGAGAAGACACAGACGATGTCACCTTCTGTCAGCTCATAAGGAAATCCACCTGCAGGTTACAACAGAAACACTAAGGTAAAAAAAAAAGGCTTATAACTCTGGTGGTGAGAGACTAGAGAGCAAGCCATTAACTGTGAATAAACAAGCCACTCATTTTCAGCCCCCAACTGGTGAGCTGCCAGTACACTACACACCAACCTTGGCTGTTAGTATGGTGTGGATTTGTAATACAAGGGTTTGGATCAATTCTACTCAATCCCACAGGTGTCTCTGACACAGCCTCTTACCGATGAAGATCCAGGCGCTGTCCTTGTACTCCGAGTGCCATGACACAGTCTCCTTGACCCCCAGTGAGGCCTCTCTCTCATTCAGCTCATTGATCAGCTTCACTTTGGTCAGGGGACTGCAGGGTGGGAGGGAGAGATGGACAACAAAATTGTGTTTAACATGCAATAGAATACAGAATCATCTCTCTGCTGATCCTGTCTCTTTTCTTGACCATCCATGGCCAAGCTTTTTTTTTACCCCATGAGTAACTACATACCATCTGACTAGTTAGCTAGCAGCTATTATGGTTAGTATGGTGTATTTATATAACGTTAACATTAGTAACAGTAGCAAATTATTAGCAAGACAACGTTAGCCATGTTGACTGATGTCCAGGTAAAGTTAGTGGCTGGCTGGCTGGCTAGTTAGTTAGCTAGATCTCTTCACATGATCACTATTAACATTACACCAACGCGAGTAACTATATAATAGGTGCAGTCGATACAAAATGTACAGCACATAATCAGTCACTTATACTCACTTCATTATAAAGTGATCTTCATGAACGTAAACGCGATTCTGACTTTAAAATGGAGATCCCGTTTGTCATTACTTTAGTTAGCTACCACAGTCACAAAGTCAAAATTGGCTATATCGTACATATTAATAAAAAATTGAATAAAAAGCTTTTTGGTCGTAATTTAAGGTTAAGGTTAGCAGTGGGGTTACGGTTAGTGTTAGGTTTAAAACCAGATTTTAAGAAGAGAAATTGTAGAAATAGGTGGGGGTTTAGCCATAATTATGACTTTCTGGCTGGGGTAACTAGTGACGACCAGAGACAACTTCCGTTATCGACGCGTCAGACTAAGCGGAGGGGATTGTGGGAGGTGTAGTTTAAAGGCATGTTTCCTTCTCAGTGGACAAACTTCAGACAAACTTGTAAGTGTCTTTCCAAAAGAGTCCTGCCGAAAAAATGCATTTTAATATAATGTTATTCAATTCCAAGAGTATTTTTTTATTCAGGAAAAGTTTGCTTCAATGATACTGCATTGGCCCACACGTATTATCAGTTCTCTTTATGATATCGACTTTTATAGCACCATCATCCCTCATATCAGTGAGTGTAATTGTATTGCCTAGTTGTGAAAAATTGATATATTTATCCTATAAATAAGTGCTTATATGACAAGGAAGTGCCCATGAAATAATAATCATTCAACCACTGTCTCATTTATTTGAACCAACAAACACTCAAACAATACCTACCCCATATCAAGGTTTTCTCAATATGTTGCCACTATGGTACTGTAAGTGACAACAATAAAGCAATTCTTCATTGACACAAAGAGAGTAAATCATTTGGAGATGATGCAAAATGTGGGCAATAAAACATAACACACATTTCCCATGTACCTCCTGAATGGAGGTAATAATACACACTACATTCATAAGAAATTACTTTGTCAAAAAAAGTTGTTCATATAATCACTGACTGATCAGAGAACAACCATTTGTACACAAAACAAGCTGTTCCACTTCAAAACACCTATACCTACGTACACCTCTCAACAGTGGTGTAAAGTACTTTAAAGTATTTTTACTTTTGGGGTATCTGTCCTTTACTTTACTGTTTACATTTTTGCCTACTTTTACTTCTACTTCACTAAATCAAATCAAATCAAATTTTATTTGTCACATACACATGGTTAGCAGATGTTAATGCGAGTGTAGCGAAATGCTTGTGTTTCTAGATCCTAAAGAAAATAATGTACTTTTTACTCCATACATTTTTATAAAGTACTCGTTACACCCAAAAGTACTCGTTACATTTTGACAGGACAATGGTCAAATTCACGCACTTATCAAGAGACCATCCCTGGTCATCCCTACTGCCTCTGATCTGGTGGACTCACTAAACATAAAAAATAATGTGTAAATTATGTCTGAGTGTTGGAGATTGCCCCTGGCTATCTGTAAATAAATAAAAAGCAAGAACATTGTTTGGTTTGCTTAATATAAGTAATTTTAAGTGATTTATACTTTACTTTTACTTTTAATACTTAGTGCCTTCGGAAAGTATTCAGACCCCTTGACTTTTTCCACATTTTGTTACGTTACAGCCATATTATTTTTCTACAACTTGATTGGAGTCCACCCATGGTAAATTTAATTGATTGGACATGATTTAGAAAGGCACACACCTGTCTATATAAGGTCCCACAGTTGACAGTGCATGTTAGAGCAAAAACCAAGCCATGAGGTCGAAGGAGTTGTCAGTAGAGCTCCGAGACAGGATTGTGTCGAGGCACAGATCTAGGGAAGGGTACCAAAAATGTCTGCAGCATTGAAGGTCCCCAAGAACACTGTGGCCTCCATAATTTTTAAATGGAAGAAGTTTTGAATCACCAAGGCTCTTTATAGAGCTGGCCGCCTGGCCAAACTGAGCAATCAGGGGAGAAGGGCCTTGATCAGGGAGGTGACCAAGAACCCAATGGTCACTCTGACAGAGCTCTAGAGTTCCTCTGTGGAGATGGGAGAAACTTCCAGAAGGGCAACCATCTCTGCAGCAGTCCACCAAACAGGCCTTTATGGTAGTGGCCAGACGGAAGCCACTCCTCAGTAAAAGGCACATGACAGCCCGCTTGGAGTTTGCCAAAAGGCACCTAAAGACTGTCACAGCATGAGAAATAAGATTCTCTGGTCTGATGAAAACAAGATTGAACACTTTCGCTTGAATGCCAAGCGTTACATCTGGAGGAAACCTGGCACCATCCCTACGGGGAAGCATGGTGGTGGCAGTATCATGCTGTGGGGATGTTTTTCAGCGGCAGCGACTGCGAGACCAGTCAGGATTGAGGCAAAGATGAACAGAGCAAAGTACAGAGAGATCCTTGATGAAAACCTGCTCCAGAGAGCTCAACAGCTCAGACTGGGGAGAAGGTTCACCTCCGGGTCTGAATACTTACGTAAATGTCATATTTAAGTTTTTTATTTGCAAACATTTCTAAAAACCTATTTTTGCTCTGTCATTATGGGGTATTGTGTGTAGATTGATGAGGGGAAAAAACGATGTAATCAATTTTAGAATAAGACTAACTTAACAAAATGTGGAAAAAGTCAAGGGGTCTGAAAACTTTCCAAAAGCTGTATAAGTATATTTTAGCAATTCCATGTATTTTTGATAATTAAATATATTTCAAACCAAATACTTTTAGACTTTTACTCGAGTAGTATTTTACTAGGTGACTTTCACTTTTACTTGAGTAATTTACTGTTTAGGTATCTTTACTTTTACTCAAGTATTACAAATGAGTACTTTTTCCACCACTGCTTCTCAGACACACATAGACAATGGGCTCGTTTAAGTGGTAAGGTGAAAGCAACCGAATGTAGACAAAAGTCGAAGAATGAAGTCGGGGGAGGTGCATCTGGGACAGCCTCAAGTCTGACACTAACCGGGTTTCCATCCAACCTTTTAATGCGAGTAAAGTACATGTCGGGAAAAAATATTTAATGACAGGCCTAATGGAAACAGAACATTTGTCGGTAAACTGTCCAGCTAGACAGGGTGGGATTTTTTGGAGTAAGGAAAATTAATTATGCAAGAACTGTTGGTGGAAACGCTTTTATGCGCAACTATTGATATAATAACTATCATAATCGAAATAAACCGCGATAACATGTTGTGTGAACCTCCCACTAGGACTAGTCAGAAAAACATGCAGTGTCAATACCAGAGTGGGCAAATTCGCTATATAACGCAAAAAGAAATTGCGAGAAAACCATCAGTACAGTTAAAAATGTGATGGAAACCCATTAATCTTGTATTTTTTTATTCGGTACATTCGAATTTAACTGCAAAAGTATTTTTATATGCACTACATCATCACGCACAGCTTCTTATCTGCAACAAGTCAATTTGATGGAAACATCTCTGGTGGGAAAAGGTGCATCTTTCTTTATGCAGATTTTAGAATATTTGCATGAAAATCTGTCGCCAATTAGGTGGAAACCTAGCTACTGATGTTGTTTTCCAACAGCAAGGCTCAGTGCAACATGGCGGTGTTTACATTTACATTTAAGTCATTTAGCAGACGCTCTTATCCAGAGCGACTTACAAATTGGGTGTTGTCATTGTTTATAAAAGTTCCTTTATAATGTTGAAATAAACATGTCTCCAACCTAATAAATCCCAATAATAAAAAATAAATAACATATCAAAACACTCAAACTGAAAATATGTTTGTACAATGTACACTCAAATGGTGAGAGAGACTCAAATATCACAGTCATTTGTACATATCCACTGTATACATGAATTGCAGCAAAGTTGGCTCCTGTTTCAGTCATGCCATTGGTCACGTTGGTGTGGGTCAAGCAAAAACATCTTATTGATTGGTTGACAATATTGCCTCCCACAATACAGGCGATGGCTGCTCTGGGAACATACATTTTAATGTTGCAGGGCGGTTCTGAGGACGTTTTACTATGGTTCCCTAAAAGTATTCCTGGGAGATTTTATAAACGTCCTGAGAACAGAAATTCTAGGTTATTTTATTTTCACTGAATGTTTCAATAAGACTTTTAATAACACTGCTAGCTTAGTTTAACTGTTTTGATCTCCAAGCACAGATAGGACACATGGAATTTAATTTGCTTAGGCATTAATCATGCAAACACTGTGTCAATGAGATTTAAAGCTATGATCTTCTGTTCTCTATCCACCATGATACCATCTTTTCTTTACTCATACAAAGCTGTTCATTTTAGTTTATTCAAACAGACGCCATTTTAAAGGAAACAAGCACTTAGTAAGATCAGGTGTGGCCAATTATTGGGTTTTTATGGAAAATATTTGTAGTGTTCTGAGAAAATTGAACCATGTGTAAACCTACAGAAAACGTTAAGCTGAAGTACTGAAATTCCCACAGAACATTATTTCTTAACATTCTCGGAACAATTTGATGACATTCCCAATCCAGTTGGAAAAGGTTCCTAGAACATTACCATTTTTTAAAATTAAATGTAACCAAGTTTGAACTTTTAGGAAACGTTCTGTTAAAGTAATGAAATACCAAAAAAAGAACATTATTTTGTCAAGTTCAATGTACTGAGAATGTTCCAAAGCCAAGTAACTATCCTGCACCATTCCCAGAACAATCACACTCTAAGAAACATATAGCGCTCAGAGCATTATGTGCTAGCTGGGTGGGAATGCAGAGGGACAAAGTGCATACTTTGCAGAGATAATATCAATTAGGTTAGTAGAGGAAACAGAGGGGAAAAACAGCAAATAGGTTTCATGATGTCTCCACATCCATTATCTCACTGTTATTTTTCCACTTTTCGTTGTTTTTGTCAGTTGGTTGCTGTCGCCAGATGTGTGACGTGAACCGTTTCTACCAGAAATGGAGAAAGCGCTAAGCTGCCACAGTAAGTGTTCAAATTGGTTTATTAAACCTCAATGAGTTGTTCTCAAAATGTTTAAGTCATTTACAAGGTGGTTGAGGCCGAAAGCGATACAGTGTGAACCTGTTCAGTGGTGACCGGGGGAAGGTGGGATCCAGGCTCAGGGCATCGTCCACAGATATAACAGTGTAAGTGTACGCAGTATACGCAGCTCTGTCTGACATCTCTCACTAGCCTCTAACACAGCTGTGTTCCTGAACCTGTCCTTAACGGAGATGAGTGCCCCGATCTTCAGCCACACCTCCCTCTGCCAGCAGGTGTACACCAGAGGGTTGATCAGGTCGTTCTCCAGCACCTTGTACAACTCACAGCCCTCACACAGCACCTGCACCACACACACACCACAAAGGGCACCAGCAGATGGTGAAACAGCCCACCAGCAGAGCCACAGTCCTCAGGGCCTTGACGTGGCCCCAGTAGTGGCTGCGCTGTGGAAGCCTTTAGCTGGCCTGACGGATCTGCATCTGGTGGCCGCAGGCAATCTTCAGGATCTCCAGGTAGAAGTAGGTGAAGACAGAGAGGATGGTGAAGAAGCCAGCACAGAACACCACAATGAAGCCCCTAGGACGGATGACAGAGAAGGTGCTGCAGAGCAGAGGAGAATAATAAACATACTATATTTATAGTATTTAGATTATTAATGTAAAAATATACACTGCTCAAAAAAATAAAGGGAACACTTAAACAACACAATGTAACTCCAAGTCAATCACACTTCTGTGAAATCAAACTGTCCACTTAGGAAGCAACACTGATTGACAATAAATTTCACATGCTGTTGTGCAAATGGAATAGACAAAAGGTGGAAATTATAGGCAATTAGCAAGACACCCCCAAAAAAGGAGTGATTCTGCAGGTGGTGACCACAGACCACTTCTCAGTTCCTATGCTTCCTGGCTGATGTTTTGGTCACTTTTGAATGCTGGCGGTGCTCTCACTCTAGTGGTAGCATGAGACGGAGTCTACAACCCACACAAGTGGCTCAGGTAGTGCAGTTCATCCAGGATGGCACATCAATGCGAGCTGTGGCAAAAAGGTTTGCTGTGTCTGTCAGCGTAGTGTCCAGAGCATGGAGGCGCTACCAGGAGACAGGCCAGTACATCAGGAGACGTGGAGGAGGCCGTAGGAGGGCAACAACCCAGCAGCAGGACCGCTACCTCCGCCTTTGTGCAAGGAGGTGCACTGCCAGAGCCCTGCAAAATGACCTCCAGCAGGCCACAAATGTGCATGTGTCAGCATATGGTCTCACAAGGGGTCTGAGGATCTCATCTCGGTACCTAATGGCAGTCAGGCTACCTCTGGCGAGCACATGGAGGGCTGTGCGGCCCCACAAAGAAATGCCACCCCACACCATGACTGACCCATCGCCAAACCGGTCATGCTGGAGGATGTTGCAGGCAGCAGAACGTTCTCCACGGCGTCTCCAGACTCTGTCACGTCTGTCACATGTGCTCATGTGCTCAGTGTGAACCTGCTTTCATCTGTGAAGAGCACAGTGGCGAATTTGCCAATCTTGGTGTTCTCTGGCAAATGCCAAACGTCCTGCACGGTGTTGGGCTGTAAGCACAACCCCCACCTGTGGACGTCGGGCCCTCATACCACCCTCATGGAGTCTGTTTCTGACCGTTTGAGCAGACACATGCACATTTGTGGCCTGCTGGAGGTCATTTTGCAGGGCGCTGGTAGTGCACCTCCTTGCACAAAGGCGGAGGTAGGGGTCCTGCTGCTGGGTTGTTGCCCTCCTACGGCCTCCTCCACGTCTCCTGATGTACTGGCCTGTCTCCTGGTAGCGCCTCCATGCTCTGGACACTACGCTGACAGACACAGCAAACCTTTTTGCCACAGCTCGCATTGATGTGCCATCCTGGATGAACTGCACTACCTGAGCCACTTGTGTGGGTTGTAGACTCCGTCTCATGCTACCACTAGAGTGAGAGCACCGCCAGCATTCAAAAGTGACCAAAACATCAGCCAGGAAGCATAGGAACTGAGAAGTGGTCTGTGGACACCACCTGCAGAATCACTCCTTTTTTGGGGGTGTCTTGCTAATTGCCTATAATTTCCACCTTTTGTCTATTCCATTTGCACAACAGCATGTGACATTTATTGTCAATCAGTGTTGCTTCCTAAGTGGACAGTTTGATTTCACAGAAGTGTGATTGACTTGGAGTTACATTGTGTTGTTTAAGTGTTCCCTTAATTTTTTTGAGCAGTGTATATTGTTCATTATCCAGTTGATCAAGAATTCACAAATTGAGTCTGTTCATCCCCTGAATTGATATGAAACCCTGTTGTTAGGGACATCAGGGTATCTGGCAGGGCCAGGTTGATAACGAAGCACCAGCTCTGACTGCCCTTCCTGCACATTAGCTGAAACAGAGCAGCAGCCACCAGCAGGTTGGTTGAGATAATGAGGAGGCCACACTCAGGATCCATCCCATAATTTCTGGTGTCATTGAGGTGTAGACAACAGGGGTTGGTATAGGTCTCACACCAGGCATCATGGCCGTGAGGTTGCCACCCGACTCTCCTATCCAGCATGTCTTATTGTAAGCTGCCATTGAGATTTACAAGCTCTAAGTCCTGTATATCTGTGAGATCCCCACCCCCTCAAAACAAATAAATGATATCCACCAACATCCACTCCTGCTGTGGTATATTGATATTTGAATCCAAAGACCCTTTTTCCTATTTGTATTGACTTCTGTAAATGTTTCTTGTTAATATCTTTCTCTGCCAAACTCCTTGTAAAACAATGATAAACGGTGCTGTTAATTAAAAAGTTATTATGGAAAAAAAGGTATAACTTGAGAAGGTACTCATCCACTCCTGATGTGCCTTTGCTCCTGAGAGGGCAAAGTATCTCCCCACCTCTCTCGTCTGCAGCTGTGGTTCCTCTGCATCTGACTCTTGTCCAGCCTGCTATCTGGCTGTCATCCCAGTCCCCTCGAAGAGTCCCTGGTGCAGACATCCGGGATGTTGGTGACATTTTCCACAAGGGTTCACCACCACCGAATCTGGGTTAATGACAGTAGTATGCAGTATAAACATAATCTGACAATACACTAAGATCCACTTTTGATGCCATCTGTATCTTCATCATAAAGTCTTTAGTGTTTTTTAAAGCCCCGTTCATTGAATTCAATAAGTAGGGCAGTAAGGGGTAAGAGATGAAGAGTTTGCTGTGGCGTGTCTCTTGGGAAGACCCATCTGTAGGCATATATGTGAGTCCTTTAGAAAACACACAGAAGAAAAAAATCCAGATAGAGACACGGAAGATTAAACAACCATCTACTCCCACTTACTAGAATCAATAAAGAGTATCTGCTCTCTTGGCTCCTCTAGTGTCTAAGGTGAGTCCTAGCAAAAATAATATAATAGAAGGTATTTTCATCTTGAGAAGCCCCTTCATCTTGGCACACAACACTGCACGATCACAGTGCTGTACAAAATGTGCTGTGACTAACCACTGTACCTATTGGACGTTATGGCTAAGGGTTTTCTGTATGTATTTACACAGCTCTAAACAAACAGAGGCAAAATACATGATAGGGAGAGAATGAGAGATAGGGAGAGAGTTAATATTTGCCAGACAGGTTGACATGAAACTCTGTTATCAGTCAACTACTTCCGTTTTACGTATGGGAAACATTTCATTGGGTGACATAACTTACTACCCTGCACAAATTACTACCCAACTTCCTCATAAGAGTATGCATTTACAATTGAAGTCGGAAGTTTACATACACTTAGGTTGGAGTCATTAAAACTCGTTTTTCAACAACACCCCAAATTTCATGTTAACAAACTATATTTTTGGCATGTCGGTTAGGACATCTACTTTGTGCATGACACAAGTCATTTTTCCAACAATTGTTTACAGACAGAGTATTTCACTTATAATTCACTGTATCACAATTCCAGTGGGTCAGAAGTTTACATACACTAAGTCGACTGTGCCTTTAAACAGCTTGGGAAATTCCAGAAAATGATGTCATGGCTTTAGAAGCTTCTGATGGGCTAATTGACATAATTTGAGTCAATTGGAGGTGTACCTGTGGATGTATTTCAAGGCCTACCTTCGCACTCAGTGCCTCTTTGCTTGACATCATGGGGAAATCAGCCAAGACCTCAAAAAAACAATTGTAGACCTCCACAAGTCTGGTTCATCCTTGGGAATAATGTCCAAACGCCTGAAGGTACCATGTTCATCTGTACAAACAATAGTACGCAAGTATAAAAACCATGGGACCACGCAGCTGTCATACTGCTCAGGAAGGAGATGCGTTCTGTCTCCTAGAGATGAACGTACTTTGGTGTGAAAAGTGCAAATGAATCCCAGAACAGCAAAGGACCTTGTGAAGATGCTGGAGGAAACAGGTACAAAAGTATCTATATCCACAGTAAAACGAGTCCTATAATCGACATAACCTGAAAGGCCACTCAGCAAGGAAGAAGCCACTGCTCCAAAACCGCCATAAAAAAGCCAGACTACGGTTTGCAACTGCACATGGGGACAAAGATCGTACTTTTTGGAGAAATGTCCTCTGGTCTGATGAAACAAAAATAGAACTGTTTGGCCATAATGACCATCATTATGTTTGGAGAAAAAAGTGGGATGCTTACAAGCTGAGGAACACCATCCCAACCGTGAAGCACGGGGGTGGCAGCATCATGTTGTGGGGGTGCTTTGCTGCAGGAGGAACTGGTGCACTTCACAAAATAGAAGGCATCATGAGGATGGAAAATTATGTGGATATATTGAAGCAACATCTCAAGACATCAGTCAGGAAGTTAAAGCTTGGTCGCAAATGGGTCTTCCAAATGGACAATGACCCCAAGCATACTTCCAAAGTTGTGGCAAAATGGCTTAAGGACAACAAAGTCATGGTATTGGAGTGGCCATCACAAAGCCCTGACCTCAATCCTATAGAACATTTGTGGGCAGAACTAAAAAAGTTTGTGAGCAAGGAGGCCTACAAACCTGACTCAGTTGAACCAGCTCTGTCAGGAGGAATGGGCCAAAATTCACCCAACTTATTGTGGGAAGCTCGTGGAAGGCTACCCGAAACATTTGACCCAAGTTAGACAGTTTAAAAGGCAACGCTACCAAATACTAATTGAGTGTATGTAAACTTTTGACCCAATGGGAATGTGATGAAGGAAATAAAAGCTGAAATAAATCATTCTCTCTATTATTCTGACATTTCACATTTAAAAAAAATAAAGTGGTGATCCTAACTGACCTAAGACAGGAAATTTTTACTCTGATTAAATATCAGGAATTGTGAAAATCTGAGTTTAAATGTATTTGGCAAAGGTGTATGTAAACTTCCGACTTCAACTGTACATGTCTCTCTTCTCTCTCTTTCTGTAACAATTTCTCAACTCCCTCCTCTCACATCCTCAGCCACAACAACCCAACCAGGTCAGTCTAAACAGTATTACCAGATTCACATCAAGTACACAGTGATCTTTTCATGTAGAGCAAAGATCCTCTTTTTAATCACAGAGGGGAAAAAAACCTCTGGTTCCCACAGAGATACAATGTGGGTATGTTATTCATCCCTACTAGACCTTTCAGTGCCATTCAAAACTTCTGTTGGTCAGCAGTAATTGTGCCCACTGCCCCTGTAGCAGTAGGCATTCTCACCCTGTATACGCCTAGCACTGCCCACTCCTCACCTACAGGTTCTCAACCCCACCATGCCCTGGCTAGAAACTTCTTGAAGGTGTTGTTATTCTTTGAATAGACTACAGTACCTCCTCTTGGGCTTGAACTCTGAAGTTGAACACTGAAGTTGAGAATCGTTTGGACTGTGAATTAAAGATGTCTTTAAAGAGACGGCTGCTGTCCATGTTGTTGGGCTGTGTCTACTGCGTGGCTTCGCTCTTCTGCTTGAACCCCAACAACTGTGTCTCCATCAGCACCCGGTGAGTCTGTGTGTGTACAGGCGTGAGTGAGTGTGTATTTCAGTGTATGTTTGCCCAAATGTTTGTATTTGTGTGATGGGCAAAAATGTCTTAGTCATGAATCATGGTGTGTGTTAATGTCTTTTCTGTTCATCTGTTGGTAATTTGCAACAATCTGAGGTAGTGGCATGTCCTCTGTTTTATGTGTGTGTTTTTTACATGTGTGTGTTGGCATATGTTTCCTCGCTTGATAGAGAATGAAATATACAGTATAACAATACAGGATGTAAAAAGAAGATTGCTATTGAGTTACTTTTCTTGTCTTAATATACTCACAGTAAGGGTAATAAATCAAGTATTCATAAAGTAATTAACAAAGTAATAATTTAGTAATCTTTGCTCAAATATAAATATATATATTTTTAATACAGTATGTTAAACAGAACCTTACCTTGAACAGTTTTCTGTGTTTGGCACCACTCACTGATCATGTCTTTTGTGCTCTTTTGACAAACCATTTTAGGAATCTCATGACAGTTGTCCAGCAGCTGTACCAGCGAGTCACGAGGCTTATGCGCACCACTTTGTGATCTTGTGGAGCCATTTAACACTCATCATCCTCAAGACTGAGTCACTCTACTGCCCTACCCTTTCCATCCAATGGAGATGACCTGCAGAGCACCTGCCACAGACAGAGCAAGAGGACAAATAGTGCTCTCACAATCACGGATTGTTTTTTTGGAACACCTGAACATTCTTAGAGATCCCTCTTACCATTGCAGTTCACTGTAATAAAGAGGGAGATAGTAAAACAATTGTTATTGATTCAGATAGATTTAGTTGAGATCCAACTGGGCTTGTTGTGTGAGATGTGAATGAGGTGGTGGACACAAAGAGGGCTGGCCCTAGCCTTTTGTGGGCCCTAAGCGAGATTTGGTTTGGGGCGCCCCCCACCTTGTGGGCAAAACATTTTAGTGGTCCCCTTCTTGACAGCAGAGAGAAAAAAAAGTACATTTTAAAGTTAATTTACTGCAATACTACACATTTTGCATGGGCCGGAGAGAACATTTTGCAATTTTATAATTCATTTCATGGAATTCTACTTATTTTGCAGAGATAAAAATGTGCAGTTTTAAAGCTAATTTCCTGCAATTCTACACATTTTGCCATGACTCATGCCATGTTAATATAATATGATATCTGAGTGAGAGTGACTAATACAATCAATGGGGGCCCACTGGAGTTCAGGGTCCCTGGGCATGTGCCCTGCGTGCCTGGTCGGTAATTCGGCCATGATTACTACAAGTTTAGATTGCTGGCTAGACTAATTTACCAATCCCAAATTTTTTTGACATGGGCTAATTGAGTGACTGTCAGTGACTGACATGACAAGAGAAAACTGTGATGCACAACCAAAAATTCTACTATTCTAACAGTTAGTTGAGACCCTGCCTGAGTTTGTTTGTGTGGTTTGGGGGCCCCTAGTGGCCGCTTATGTCTCTTAGTGGCTAGGGGTGGCCCTGGACGCAAACATACTTGTACGTCTATTATGTTTTCAGGTTTCACCTGTGATTCTGTGGCTCAGGCTGTTCCCTTTTAAATGCTTGACTGATCTTTCCATTATAGAACTTGAATGTTAGCACCATTGTTAGCACAGAAAACAACACATTTGTAATACATAGATGGGATACAATGAGCTGGCCATTGACACTGGATTTTATTTTGGCAGCTTTCCGTAGGCATAACGATGTAGGGTGTGGTTGCTCTTGCTTGAGGGGAGACGCCACAGAACTGACTGATTTAAGTAGCTGGTAAATTTGTTGTGCACACAGAATGCCATTCACAGAGAGCATTTTTACTTTTGCAGAGTATGAATGAGTATAAACATACTTTTGCCGTGTATTAAGTATTATGAGCATGCTTTGACATAGCTGAAGAAATGCAGTGCATGTTAGAAGCATTTGTTTAAGTGCATGAGCTTTGTGTTAGTGGCAGAAATGTCCTGCATTGTAATGCAAGTGCTGGAAAAGCCAATTACAGGATCATTCAAAGATGTCATTCATTTCATGCCCTCTTGTGGAGAACTGAGCAGTTATTTCTACATGATGGTCAATAAATTAATGCTTTCAATGAGCTTCAAAAATACCACTGGACATGGAAAAGATTTCCTGCTGGACTTGATGTGATTGAGTTTAGTTAAATCTGCTCCATGAATGCATATACTGCAGTATGTGCCGTCTTCATAAAATAATACTGGGCTTTTACCTTGTGCAAATTATGGGAAGATAGGCAGTGTTGGGGAGTATTGAACAACATGTAGTTCAACTTTGCATTAGCTTGGTGGTAGTTGAAATAAATTCAAATCTAGGTAATGTTTTCAGTAGTTAATGGATTTTTTGCCATGTAGCGGTGTAGCTAACTACTGGAACTACAGACTACTTTTTTTGCTAAAATTAAATTAAAAAAGGTGAAGTAGGCAAGAATTTTCTTTTTAGTAGTAACTTTAGTTAAGTAAACTATATTTTCTGAGTATCTCCCCCAACATTGAAGATATGTTCAATACATTTGTACCACTTGATTGATCTAAATGTTATAACAGTTTAGTCTTTTGTCATTCATGCTGTAGGCCTATCAAAACTGATATAAAATACACTTTACATTTGTTTTCATAAATGTTTGTAAGTATATTTTTTATATGCCTATATATATATATATATATATATATATATATATCACTCACAACATAAGTCTGGTGTAATAGATAGCCATATGACGTAATATATTTACATGATAAATGTATATGTAGGCCTAGGGAAATTGTAACAAAGGCAAACTACATAAAAAAGGCGTTGCATCTTTATCGCGTACCCTTCCAAATGGTTCCGGAAACTTCCGGTGCCCTCTGTTCCTCTTTCGGCACAAATCCACTAGAAATGGAAAGCTACGTAGCCGGATAACTTTTGTGTTGTTTTATTTATTGAATAAACCCACTTGATGTCGAAGATATGGAATCTAAAATAAAATAGCAGTGCACAACTTTTATTTACATTACTGGTAGGTGTCATTATGTGGTGTTGCAGTTTGTAGCGGGTTTCGTAACTTATTTCTAGAACTGTTGGCTTTAGCTAACAAGCTACAGTAACTATAGTAGCAAGCTGGTTGTCGCTAACATGCGGACCTTGCGGCCAACGCGGGTTCTGCTAAATGAACGATTATTCCTTTGATTTGATTGACATTTCAGATAGGACTGGGACTCACCTCTTTATTTTAAAAGTTGAACTGGTAGTATCAGATAACATTACATTGTGTCATCTTGTGGTGAAAATATGAATGACATTGCTGTCACTCGCTTTATCCTACACACAGTGATATGGGCGGGGAATGAAACAACCAAAGCCAATTGGAATCCTTTAAATGTTGATTGACTTAAATTGCAGCCAATAGAAATTCTCAATATTTGAGATGGCTAATTTAATGACTCTTTGAGAGAGGCGTTCCTTTCCGGCGCAATATTTTGTGATGCTGATTGTATGAGCTCTCGGGGAGGAATCAAATCAGGTAGCACAATGTTACATGTTGTACGATTACAACAATTTCTTTATTTGTATTTCGGCGGCCTGCTATTGTTTTTAGCAGGGCTCCATCACGTAGAAGCGGCCACCACCGAAATGACCAACCTGAACTGGAAACCGTTCATCTACGGAGGGATGGCCTCTATTGTCGCAGAATTCGGTAAGTGATGCACCAAACCATTTCACACAAATGTATTTTAATCATGCATTAATTTCATTATTATTTTAGTCACACGCATTTAAGACGTATGTTTAGATCCATCACATTGAGAAGCACTGCGAGATTTGCATCAGTCTCTCTTCTTGAGTGATGGCGAAGGCCCTAAATGATGGATGCTGCATCAAATGTTTAATGATGCTACTCCAAATGATTAATGATGCTACTCCAATGGAGTAGATCTATAGTGATGCAATTGTGTGCAACCCCAAGCAATTATAGATTTACTTAGATAAACCAACTTAAATGATACCGCTCCTTGGAAAAAAAGCTTAACAATGCAACACACCTATTTGCTGAAAGCGAAATCATGTTGGTTTGAATTGCAATCAATGCATTGTTACTCCACCTCATTGTATTGAGATAATATACCCTGTGATAATAATCACCTCTTCCTCTTTACTTCAGTATCATGTCCCCTAATCTTTTGAAGGGGCTTGACAATTATATCATTAAATTAATTGTGTGTGTGTATACAAAACATTAGGAATACCTTCCTAGTATTGAGTTGCACCCCCTTTTGCCCTCAGAATAGCCTAATTTAGTCTGGAAATGAACTCTACAAGTTGTCGAAAGCGTTCCACAGGGATGCTGGCCCATGTTGACTCCAATGCTTCCCACGGTTGTGTCAAGTTGGCTGGATGTCCTTTGGGTGGTGGACCATTCTTGACACACAGGACACTGTTGAGCGTAAAAAAAAACAGCATCGTTCTTGACACACTCAAATAGTTGGACACAATGCATTTTGTTTTTGGCAGGCTTTTAAAGCCAGAATGGAATGTTTGTTAGTAGGTGAGCCTGAGAACCAACTACCATACCCCATTCAAAGGCACTTAAATATTTTGTCTTGCCCATTCACCCTCTGAATGGCACACATACACAATCCATGTCTCAACGCTTAAACATTATTCTTTAACCTGTCTCCCCTTTGTGTGTGTGTGTGTGTGTGTGTGTGTGTGTGTGTGTGTGTGTGTGTGTGTGTGTGTGTGTGTGTGTACACACATACATACAGTACCAGTCAAAATTTTGAACACACCTACTCATTCAAGGGTTTTCTTTTCTTTTTACTATTTTATACATTGTAGAATATTAGTGAAGACATCAAAACTATTAAATAACACATGGAATCATGTAGTAACCACAAAAGTGTTAAACAAATCAAAATATATTTTAGATTCTTCAAAGTAGCCACCCTTTGCATTGATGACAGCTTTGTACACTCGTGGCATTCTCTCAACCAGCTTCATGAGGTAGTCACATGGAATGCTTTTCCAACAGTCTTGAAGGAGATCCCACATATGCTGAGCAATTGTTAGCTGCTTTTCCTAAACTCTGTGGTCCAACTCATCCCAAACCATCTCAATCGGGTTGAGGTCGGGTGATTGTGGAGGCCAGGTCATCTGATGCAGCACCCCCATCACTCTCATTCTTGGTTAAATAGCCCTCACACAGCCTGGAGGTGTGTTGGGTCATTTTCCTGTTGAAAAACAAATGATAGTCCCACTAAGCGCAAACCAGATGGGATGGCGTATCGCTGCAGAATGCTGTGGTAGCCATGCTGGTTAAGTGTGCCTTGAATTCTAAATAAATCACTGACAGTGTTACCAGCAAAGCACCCCCACATCATCACACCTCCTCCTCCATGCTTCACGGTGGGAACCCCACATGTGGAGATCATCCGTTCACCTACTCTGCTTCTCACAAAGACAGTGGTTGTAACCAAAATCTCCAATTTGGACTCATCAGAACAAAGGACAGATTTCCACCAGTCTAATGTCCATTGCTTGTGTTTCTTTGCTCAAACAAGTATTTTCTTATTATTGGTGTCCTTTAGTAGTGGTTTCATTGCAGCAATTTGACCATGAAGGCCTGATTCACGCAGTCTCCTTGAGATGTGTCTGTTACTTGAACTCTGTGAAACATTTATTTGGGCTGCAATTTCTGAGGCTGGTAACTCTAATGAACTTATCCTCTGCAGCAGAGGTAACGCTGGGTCTTCCATTCCTGTAGCTGTCCTCATGAAAGCCAGTTTCATCATAGCGCTTGATGGTCTTTGTGACTGCAAATTTTACGCATTGACTGACCTTCATGTCTTAAATTAATGATGGACTGTCGTTGCTTATTTGAGCTGTTCTTACCATAATATGGACTTGTTCTTTTACAAAATAGGACTATCTTCTGTACACCACCCCTACCTTGTCACAACACAAGGCACACCTGTTAATTGAAAAGCAATCCAGGTGACTACATCATGAAGCTGGTTGAGAGAATGCCAAGAGTTTGCAAAACTGTCATCAAGGCAAAGGGTGGCTTTGAATAATCTTTTAAAAAATGTGGTTACTACATGATTCCATATGTGTTATTCCATAGTTTTGATGTCTTCACTATTATTCTACAATGTAGAAACTTTTGGCTGGTAGTGTGCCTACAGTGCATTCGGAAAGTATTCAGACACCTTCCCTTTTTTTTTAATACATTACATTACAACCTTATTCTAAAATGTATTTAAAAATAAATAAAAATCTCAATCTACACACAATACCCCATAATGTCAAAGTGAAAACAGGTTTTTAGGTGTGTTTGAAAATGTATTAAAAATAGAAAAGAGATATACCTTATTTACATTAGTATTCAGACCCTTTCCTATGAGACTTGAAATTGAGACCAGGTGCACCCTGTTTCCATTGAACATCCATGAGATGTTTCTACAACTTAATTGGAGTCCTCCTGTGGTAAATTCAATTGATTTGGAAAGGCACACCTTTCTATATGTCTGTCTATATAAGGTCCCACAGTTGTCAGAGCAAAAACCAAGCCATGAGGTCAAGGAATTGTCCATAGAGCTCCGAGGCAGGATTGTGTTGAGGCACAGATCTGGGGAAGGGTACCAAAAGATGTCTGCAGCATTGAAGGTCCCCAAGAACACAGTGGCCCCCATCATTCTTAAATGTAAGACGTTTGGAACCACCAAGACTCTTCTTAGAGCTGGCCGCCCGGTCAAACTGAACGGCCTTGGTCAGGGAGGTGACCAAGAACCCGATGGTGACTCTGATAGAGCTCCAGAGTTCCTCTGCGGAGATGGGAGAGCTTTCCAGAAGGACAAACCATCTCTGCAGCACTCCACCAATCAGGCATTTATGGTAGAGTGGCCAAACGGAAGCCACTCCTCAGTAAAAGTCGAATGGCCAGCCAGCTTGCAGTTTGCCAAAAGGCAACCAAAGGACTCTGACCATGAGAAACAAGATTCTCTGGTCTGATGAAACCAAGATTGAACTCTTTGGTCTGGAGGAAACCAGGCATTATCCCTATGGTGAAGCGTGGTGGCAGCATCATGCTGTGGGGATGTTTTTCAGAGGCACGGACTGGGAGACTAGTCAGGATCGAGGCAAAGATTAACAGAGCAAAGTACAGAGAGATCCTTGATGAAAACCTGCTCCAGAGAGCTCAACAGCTCAGACTGGGGGGAAGGTTCACCTTCCAACAGGACAACGACCCTAAGCACACAGCCAAGACAACACAGGAGTGGCTTTGATACAAGTCTCTGAATGTCCTTGAATGGCCCAGCCAGAGTCCAGACCTGAGTCCGATCGAACATCTCTGGAGTGACCTGAAAATAGCTGTGCAGCGACGCTCCCCATCCAACCTGACAGAGCTTGAGTGGATCTGCAGAGAAGAATGTGACAAACTCCCCAAATACAGGTGTGCCAATCTTGTAGTGTCATACCCAAGAAGCCTCGAGGCTGTAATCACTGCCAAAGGTGCTTCAACAAAGTACTGAGTAAAGGGTCTGAATACTTACGTAAATGTAATATTTCCTTTTTTTTGCGCAAACATTTCCAAAAACGACTTTTTACTTTGTTATTATTGGGTATTGTGTGTAGGTTGAGGGGGGAAAATATAATTTAATCCATTTTAGAATGAGGCTGAAATGTAATAAAATGTGGAAAAAGTCAAGTGGTCTGAATGCACCGTATATTATATTTGTGGAGGATTTTACTTCTGCCAAATGCCTTTTATTAAGTTTTTGCGCTTTAGACCATTGCGCTACATTTTTGGCCATTGAATACCATTCAAAAAGTGTACAAAAGTAAATAAAAAAAGCCAGGCTACTTCCTGGAAAATGATGCGGCACTTGCATAGCATATTATTAGCTGACCTAATGCTGCATTTCCGTGCTAGTCGGAACTAGGAAATTCAGAAATTTCTAACTTGCTAACTGGTTGTAATTATACACGTGCCGTGTTTTAAAGAATCAGCAAGTCGTACATTTCTGAGTTTTCTAATTCCGACTAGAATGTGAACGTGGCATTAGTTACTGAGGGGTCACTGTGTGTCATCTGAACTTTCTTCATTGATATACTACCTGTGATCTCTAAACGAAACAATGTTGTCATGATGTTGTCTGTTGTTCTCCCCCTAGGTACATTCCCCATAGATCTGACTAAGACGCGGCTGCAGGTGCAGGGCCAGTCCCAGTACATGGAGGTGCGCTACCGGGGCATGTTCCACGCCCTGTTCAAGATCGGCAAGGAGGAAGGCATCAAGGCACTGTACTCTGGGTGAGCAAAAATAATATGGTTTACACATGTTATACACTATAGAAAATAACATATTTTTACCTTGTCAGCTCGGGGATTCGACCTTGCAACCTTTTGGTTGCAACGCTCTAACCACTAGGCTACCTGCCGCCCCACACGTTATGGTGTGCTATGTTGGAACATATACCTGTTTGGATTGGATGGGCTGGGATTGACATTAAGGCTTGCCCTATTGCCCGAGGCAAGTGAGCCCCCCCCTGATAACAACCAAAATGCAAAGAATTCCAGTAGGCTGGTCTTTCTGGTTCCACCCCTCTGTGTAGGTAATAATAGCTACTTTACATTATCTGGCAAGTAAATATGCCTGACTTGCCCAATGAAGGAATGCCTTTCTGACCTTAACGTCTATCCCTGGAAGGGTACAACTTGTTTTGCGTCATGTGTAACTGTTGTGAGATGGCTAGCTAGTTAGCAATGCGCGCTAGTAGTGTTTCAATCAGTGACGTCACTCGCTATAAAACCTTGAAGTAGTTATTTCCCTTGCAAGGGCCACAGATTTTGTGGAGCAATAGGTAATGATTCTTCGAGGGTGACTGTTGTCGATGTGTGCTGGTTCAAGCCCAGATTGGTACGAGGAGAGGGACGGAAGCAATACTGGTACACATGCAAGATTTATTTTGTGTGTAATGGCCACAACTTAGATCAGATGACTGCCTGGTGCTTATGAATATGAAAACACCATGAACACTGCATAGCAACAATTCTAAGTGGCTATTGTATTGTATGTTAAATGCTATGCCATACATAACCATATGTTAATGTTCATGCTGTTTGCACAGTGTAATGCAACCTCATGCTGGATTTGTGGCAGTCAGTCTAAATGTAGTCCTAGGCCCTACTTGGTACTGTATGCAGAATTGTAGTAATCTTCTGCAGTTTATCAGTGACTAGAGAGATGGTTGCAAATGTCTCAGTGAATTGGCAAACCTTTTTACAGACTTAACAAAATATGTGATCCATACATGGTATTCACACATTGTAGGACTACTGTAGGGAGGCAAGAAACTGTCAGGTCAGCTTAAGCTCCTGGCCTGAATATATCAACATCCAGGACACAATGTCCAGGTCTGAGTTCTTAGAAGAGGCTTAGGTCAGGGACTAACAGAATAGAAAACAACATCTTAGCTCAAAGGTGCATCGGAGAAGCAACAACTGAAGAACTGAACAACGGTACAAGTGACTCCTACACTGCGCATTGTACTTGCAAATTCAACATTTTTGTTTTTGAAAAGTCATGCTTTGACAAAGGTCTATGTGGCCAAATGGGTGAACTTGTCAATAAATGTTTAATTTGTAAGTATACACAGTGTCCAAGACTCTCAGTTCTACCATTGTAGAACATGGAATCAAACACAATATTTTTCTTCTTAGAACACAGTTAGATCATTATCATGTAAACCACTATCCATTAATCTAAATAAACTCTACTAGAACCTTCTCTCATTCTCAAGGATAATATCAACATTTGACCTCTGAGCTACTGACATAGAATCTGGTCTTGTTTGTGAGAGGGTGACCTTTGACAAGGAAAGTGGGAATGATCTTTAGCACAACCTAGGGGCGAAGTGCTCTTCTTGGCTGTGGTTTTTATCAGGGAACTGCTTTTGAAATCCAGTACCTGTTAGGTCATTCTGCTCTCAGGGAGTCTAGAACTAGTGTAATGACAACAATAGTCAATAGTGTGCAACCTAAACAAGAGTTGATTTAGGGAACTGAGCTCCACGGGCAGAATACAAATGCCTTCCAAAGTCTTGACAGTCCTGATGGCAAGGTAATGTGAAAATTAGGCAGAGTGCCTCTTCACTTGTTCATAGAAGTGACATTCCCTGATATTACTTCTGTCTTTCTCTTTTTCCGTGCAGCATCTCCCCAGCTCTCCTGAGGCAAGCCTCCTACGGGACCATCAAGATTGGGACATACAACACACTGAAGAGGTTATTTGTGACCCATCCGGAAGGTGGGTTTCAATGACTCTGTCCCCACTGCTTTCTATCTCACATCATATTCTCTTTGTTTGCTCCACCCATATAGCTTTTGATTGAATACTGAACTCCCAGCCAAATTCATGTTAGGGACTGACATTCCAAATACTCATACCAGGACAGGACAGTCACCCCTTTACAGCCATGTGTGTGGGGGGGAGGAGGAGGAAGGAAGAGGTTAGCTGGCCAACCTGAAAGGGTAGAGGGGACAGCAGTCAGCACTTGATTTTACTTCACCATATACTGTTAATTTGCACACACAAAGAAACAACAGGGATTTAAATAAAGCCTGTAATTTTGAAATAGACCATTGTGCTGATTCTTCTGAAGATCAGTGTTTTGTTTCTAGGCCTTCCAGTAGAGTTTGACATTTTCTCATACCCTCATCAGCAAAAATAACCGCTGGGGAAAACCTTTCAAATACCTGTCTGCACAACCTGCATTGACACAGATGGAGAATGCCTAACTGCTGTCACTAATGCCCAATCTAAACAGACGACTGGGAGCCTCCATGACAAGAGGGAACAAATCTCCTCCGCTGTCTATCAATAGGTTTGCATTACATTAACCGGCGTCAGCATGTATCCTCATATCACAGGAATCACTTTCCACTGAGAGACTATCTGTATTTACTGTACAAACAATGACAATATTATTTGAACCCCTGCATTAGAGAAACGTACCAAACGTTAGTAGTTAGGGGTTGATACTAACCTAGTTAGTATAGGGGTTTGATTTTTTTCTGAGATTTAATAAGGATTGGGGTTAGTAGGGAGTGGGGACTGGGTTTTATTTGTGATTGTGTGTGTTGTAAACAGAAGACCTCTCTGCTGTTGTGCTTCTTCACTCTGCATGCCTCACTCTGCCAGGATGTGCCACTGTGTTTTGAATGCTTATTTTGATACAGGCTGTGGTTTGCCTGGTGTGGTGGTGGTTGGGCGGGGAATCCAGTGCCCGTTCTCCTGCCATAGTGAACGGTGCCAGGACCACACTAACTATTGGTCACATTGATCAAGGTTTCACTGTAACTATTGTTCTTAACTTGATCCATTCTTTTTTTCCTGCGCCTGTGTCACACCTACTTCCACTGTAGACTTGTTTTGTTTGCCGGTGACTAATAATCTCTTGTCCTAACCACAACTGTCATAACTTGTAGTAAATAAATGAAGGTCCCCATTCCATTTCAAACCTCGTACTGTAAGAGAGACAGGGTGCAGTCTCACTCTGTCCCATTACGGTAGTGTATCAATAATACAGTAGTGGTATGTTGTGAAATGGTGACAAATCCAAATTGCAGATAGATGTAGTTGGTAGTCATTTTTTACTTGTGATAATGAATAGGATAATGGCTCTCTGTTTTTCTTTATGTACATGTAGGCTTTCTAATTCTCATGATTCTCTGTCTGAAGTTGAATTACTGCATGTTTGTGTTGATCTTTTAGATTTTATGTTCACCTTGAAATAATAGATCATTTGCAAAACTTCTCGTTCAGAATTATAGCCTCTTGTTATTACGTGGAACATACTTTTGTCTTTCTAGCATTTCTCTCTATTTGTGTGTGTGTGTGTTATGTGGAGGAGTAACGGGCTGTCCTGTGTTTGCTCTGACAGATGAGACCATGGTGATCAATGTGTTCTGTGGAGTGGTGTCTGGAGTCTTGTCCTCCTCTCTGGCCAACCCCACTGATGTCGTCAAGGTAAAAAAAAAACGTATTTTAAAGAAGATCTAGATCCTGGACATTGCAGATAGAGATGTCATGAATAGAACTGATGTGATTCCTTTTTGTGTCCGAGGCATGTTTGTTCTATAATAGATTTCTATCTGAACGTTCCACAACGTTCTGGCCTGCTGAACACAAGCCCTGATGTTCTGTGTTCAGATCCGCATGCAGGCCCAGGGCAGTCTGTTACAAGGCAGCATGATGTCCAACTTCATTAGCATCTACCAGACGGAGGGAACCCGTGGCCTGTGGAGGGTGAGTGGTCCTCTCTCTGTCACAACCTATCAAACAGTGGCTCTGATCTGTTCTAAACTACCCCCATGTACTGTGTGGTTGGGACAGCAGTAGTAGGTGAAGTATATAGGCATATTGTTAGGATTTAGTTTTTGTGGTCTTTGTTGTTGTGTAAGATGGTGACCAGTGAGAGAGCTGTTTTTTTAGGCCATCTGAAGACCGTTGAGTGACTGGTACTCTCAGATTATTTATATTGTTGTCATCCTCAGGGCGTCATCCCTACAGCTCAGCGGGCAGCCATCGTAGTGGGAGTGGAGCTTCCTGTCTATGACATCACTAAGAAGCACCTCATCAAGTCTGGCACCATGGGAGACACCATACTCACACACTTTATGTGAGTTTAGACATCAATATTGGATAATGCATCTATAGAAATACTATTTGTTATTCCTTATGTCCCGACATGCTCTCTTTAAAAAGGTTTTATATTGAGTGAGCATATTACACCTGAACCTCTGGCTTCTCCCACTTCTGTCTCTTCCTGCAGTTCCAGTTTTATGTGTGGCCTGGCGGGGGCGCTAGCCTCCAACCCAGTGGACGTAGTGCGGACACGTATGATGAACCAGCGAGTGCTGTCAGGGAACCCCATGTATAAAGGCACGCTGGACGGAGTAATGCAGACATGGAAGAACGAGGGATTCTTTGCCCTGTACAAGGGCTTCTGGCCCAACTGGCTGCGGCTGGGGCCATGGAACATCATTGTATCCTTTCCATCAGTGGAATCAAAGTTCAAACACACTGTGTTGCCAGCACTATGATCCAAATAACTGAACCATCCGAACACCTCTCATACTCACTCCCTGCATTTACATATATCGATTTCTGTTATGTCAGTTCAGTTTTGCTTCAGGTCATATTGAGTATTTTAAACTGTCTGGTTCGAGCCCTGAATTCTGATTGGCTGACAGTCGTGGTATATCAGACGGTATACCACGGGTATGACAAAACATTACATTTTTACTGCTCTAATTACGTTGGTAACCAGTTTATAATAGCGATAAGGCACCTCGGGGGTTTGTGCTATATGGCCAATATACCACGGCGTGTCCAGGCACTCCGCAACGCATCGTGCATAAGATCAGCCCTTAGCCGTTGTATATTGGCCATATACCACACCTCCTTGTGTCTTGTTGATTAATTATAGACATTGTAGAGCACTATTCCTAGCAGTAGAAGGCACCAAATACATGCACTGAAGCAAAATATGCAAGGATAGAACATTGTTATATACTGAACAAAAATATTAACACATGCAACAATTAACGGTTTTACTGAGTTACTGTTCATAAGGAAATCGGTCAAATGAAAAAATTCATTAGGCCCTAATCTATGATATCACGACTGGGCAGGGGCGCAGCCATGGTGGGCACAGGCCGACCCAGTGGGGAGCTAGGCCCAGCCAATCAGAATAAGTTTTATCCCACAAAAGGGCTTTATTACAGACAGAATACTCCTCAGTTTCATCAGCTGTCTGGGTGGCTGGGCTCAGATGATCTTGCAGGTGAAGAAGCCGGATTTGGGAGGTCCTGGGCATGCGTGGTTACACGTGGTCTGCGGTTGTGAGGCCAGTTGGACGTATTGCCAAATTCTCTAAAATTACGCTGGAATGCGGCTCATGGTAGATAAATGAATATCCAATTCTCTGGCGACATCGCTGGTGGACATTCCTGCAGTCAGCATGCCAACTGCACGCTCTCTCAACTTGAGACATCTGTGGCATTGTTGTGACACAACTGCACATTTTTAGAGTGGCCTTTTATTGTCCCCAGCACAACGTGCACCTGTGTAATGATCATGCTGTTTAATCAGCTTCTTGATATGCCACACCTGTCAGGTGGATGGATTATCTTGGCAAAGGAGAAATGCTCACTAACTGGGATGGAAACACATTTCTGCACAAAGTTTGGGAGAGAAGCTTTTTGTGCAAATTGACCATTTCTGGGATCTTTAATTTCAGCTCATGAATAATGTGATCAACACTTTTTTGTTCAGTATATTTACAGTGATATTGAATAATACCAACTGTTAATTTTATTCAGTAAAGTCTTAAATGTATTATGATTATTTTTGTATGGGCAGAGATAATGTCAAGACTATATATACTTCAAGGCTGCCGTCATCTGTTGTCCTTAACCAGAGCTATTTAGTTCTTCATCACATTCGAGCAGCTGAAGAAACTCAACTTGTAGTTGGACAGGAAGTGGACACCCCGTCGGACTAGATGCAGGGATGGGCAACTCCAGTCCTCGGGGGCCGGAGTGTTGTCCCACTTTTTCCCCATCCCTAGCAAACACAACTGATTAAGGCCAGGCACCATACCCTATTGGGGATTTTATTTTATTTTATCTTAATCATATAACAATCTACTTTTCCTAGTTGAATATAGACAAAGTTTTGTATAAATGTTTGAAAGATTAAGATATGCAAATTAGGTAATAAGTATACATATTTACATACCATACAAATTAATTTTTTATAGATGCTGGATGAATTCTGCCTAAATGTTTGTTTCAGTTTAAGACACTCCAGGACCTGACTTGTCCAGAGCAGATTCTGGATAAACTTTTTATCTTTAAAAACTTGTATATTTAAAAAATTCATTTTTTTGTGCAATTTTCCAAATGTTATCTAGAATTTTAAAAAGTTACATCAACAATTCCCCCTGGGCAAGTCTGGAGAATATATCTAAGGATAACTACACACAATTCGAATGCAGATGCTTCTGAAGCTGAGAAAAATAAGTTGGCGGTGGGAAGAGTCTGACTTTTTGGAAATGGCAGGTAAAGACAAGTACACTGAATTAAGAATACCAAAAGCCTATTCTGACCAAATCACCATCTCTTCAAAGTAAGTTATTACATGTAGTCCAGTTTGGAACATTCTATGAAATGAGCTTCGAAATTGTGTAATTCAGTGAACTTTAAAATGATTGATGTATGTCCAATTTTAAAGTGGTTAAAATTCATAATGTTGATGACGGTAGTATGATCAACTAAAGAAAATATACATTTATCAAGTTCGACATTTTTAAGTTTACTTCTTGAAAATACTAAAATTAATTAACCAAAATGCCAACAAACCTCAAAATTGATAGGTAGATGCAAAAATGTCACTTCGGCCTGTGGTGCCTGGCCTTAAACTGAAGATCATGATTAGTTGATTATTGGAGTCCGGTGTGTTAGCTTGGGCTAAAGTGTGACAACAATCAGGCCCCCGAGGACTGGAGTTGCCCATTACTGGTCTATAGTGTGTTGGAGAGCGGGAAACCCCACAACACCCCAGCCCACGTGTCAAACTCATTCCACGGAGGTCCGAGTGTCCAGGTTTTCACTCCTCCCTTGTACTTGATTGATGAATTAAGGTCACTAATTAGTAAAGAACTCCTCTCACCTTGTTGTCAAGGTCTTAATTAAAAGGAAAAAACAAAAACCACTAGGCCAGGGTTATTCAACTCTTACTCTACGAGCATGCTGGTTTTCTGTTCTACCTGATAATTAATTGCACACACCTGGTATCTCAGGTCTAAATCAGTCCCTGATTAGAGGGGAACTATGAAAAATGCAGTGGAACTGGCTTTGAGGTCTAGACTTGAGTTTGAAAACACTAGGCCCTGCATGGAATGAGTTTGACGCCTCAGCCCTTCGTCCTTGTTACATTCACAATCCCTCCCTCTGTCACACAATCTGTATGTCTGTGCATGCTCATCTAAGTGTTATTTTAGTTTTATTTGAACTTTTAATAATATTGATAGTATAAAAAAAATCATTTAAAGTTATTAGTTGTACAGTATTATGTTTTTTAAAACACTTCTTCATACCCCTCAACCACCCTTGAGGCCTCTCCTGGCAGCTAAACCTTAGGTTGTAGCTGAGGACGGAAGCCTGTTTGGGCCATAAGGTATTAGCCAGGTAGGTTGCCTGCCAGCTTGCTACCTTCTTAGTGAGGAGGAGGACTATCCTGGGTGGAACGGGAACTGGAGATCTACTTGAGCTTATTTAGAGAGATGTGGAATGGGCCTCTGTTTGTGTCTGACCTAGTTTTTAACCGCATCTCTGCACTTCATGGGACATGCAGGAAAAAGACAAAGGTTTTATGTAATTTCAGCCAGAAAGTAGCGCTCACGAGCCAAAACTGGTTCTGAAAATTGTGCACAGCTGTGTACGTCAACTATTTTGTATATGTTCCTTCCTGAAATTAAAAAAAAAAAGTCGTCCTGCAATTCGTATGATATGTTACGTATTCCAATTCGTACAATATGTTACAAATGTAAAGATCTGGTTCAATCTCTTTAAATGTTTAGAATTGTTGTTTTGCCTGTCTGATCTGACGTTTGAATAATCTATTCACTGTTTTGGGCAGCGCTAGCTAGCAGAGGATACATGATGGGTTAACCGGGTTTTTATTGTCAAATCATTTATTCTCAATGACTTACCTTTTTAAGAAAAGGTTACAATAGATTCTGTTTTGTCTTTTAGAGGAACTCAGGACAAAGCTGAGACTCTATCTGTATGGCCAATAAGATGGGATTGGGGACAGGAACTCAGGACAAAGCTGAGACTCTATCTGTATGGCCAATAAGATGGGATTGGGGACTCTTTTGTCATTACTTGAATGCAGTCTGTTGTTGAACCAAAGCCACCAGTTGTTCCCCGAAGAGTGACTGCTTTCTGTGCATTTCACTACAAAACCCCCCGAATACCTGATAAGTTGTTGGCGCACGCACAAATTCTACTGTAAAAAAACATGTCACTTTTCGTCAGAAGGTAGTATAACTATTGAAAGGTTTTAGATTGTTATTTTCCTTTGCCCTCTCCAAGTCCCCTGACCTCTGTGTGAAACAGAGATATGTTTTTTCTTGTCCGGAACAAGCATGGCAGTGGAAGCAATTAGGACATTTCTTGGACCTGCCTGGTTGTCATGGTGATTCCCATAAGTACATTATGTACATGTATGTACAGAGAGACACATGTGAAGGTGGATACACCATATTGTGACAGGCATGTCTAGCTTGTACATAAAGCTACTTCAGAGTACTTGCTTTTTGTTTCTATTTTGAGGTTTGCGTAAAGCCCTGAATAGAAATGGCCTGTAGTACTAGGATATGGGGGCCGTAGTGCCAAAGTGTGCATGTACTGCACCGCTGTTGTAAAGCGCTGTCCCTGAATAGGTCAGTGTTGGCTAGGTACCAGGAGAACTGCACTGTTACATACTTACTCAAGCCTTACACTTTACTTTCATAATCATGTTTCTAATTTCTATGATGCCTCTTTCTGTGCCTCTGCCTCATGTCCCATGGTCATGTTGAGTTGTGTTTTTATTAGAATGACAAGTTTTGTTGTAGCATTTCCAGATCATGTATATGGATATTAGGTGTGAGAGATGTGGGTGTTATGTACTGTGTAATTAATTGAAACCAACGTCCTGTTTTCTTTAGGTTTGATTTTTACAGATCATGCTTACGGGCGGCAGATGGCCTAGCGGTTAGAGTGTTCGGTCAGTGACCGAAAGGTTGCTAGTTCAAAGCCCTGAGCCAACAAGTTGAAAAATGTGTCTGTGCCCTTGAGCAAGGAACTTAGCCCTAATTGGTCCATGTTCGCCGTTGATAATGGCAGACCCTGGCCGTGACTTCACTCTCCAAGGGTGTCTGAGTTGGGAGATGGAAAAAAATAATAATAATAAATCACAAATGCGTATGAATAGACTTGTACATGTGTGAAATAGGACAATTATAAGCATTCATTTGTTGTTTCAGCAGTCATGTTTTAATAAGCCGTCCTTTCAGCTTTACCATGATGATGTGTCTTTACCATGATGTAATACTTTTTTCCCACAGAGAATATTGTGTGGGATTTTTTCCTTTTAAACACATCCATTGTTTGTGTGGAAGAGACTATTATATTGGCTAATATATTTAGTCAGATTTATTGAAAAATATGAATGAATAACTTTTATTTTTATTGGATCGAATTTCTTTCCAAAGCTTTATCTATTTTTTTAAATAACCTCATGTTTTCCTATATGAACTTAACAAAGAACACTTTCTTGAAGTCTTGAACCTTTTCCCCCTTTACTCAAAAATGCAGTGTTATGTATTTTTATCTAATTGCTGTTCTTTTATAATGATTATTGGACAATTATTGCATTTATACAACCCATATAGTTGGCTCCAGCTGCATTCTGGTAACCACAAATTGATTATTAACATGATATAGATTAATACATACTTAGGTGATCAGTACATTTTCAGTTCATTCACTTCAGGGAGTGATTTGAATTTCCAATTTAAGAATAGAAAAAACCCTAATTGAAAATGGATTCATCATTGTATTGGAATTTCAGAATTGACCAACACTGTATGCTTTCTCTTCATAATCCTGTCTTTCTTTTTATATCATGAAAATGAAAGTACAGTGTTGTCATTCAGCTGTTACCATTTGACTCCTTAGACTTGCCTTACTGTATTGTTATACAGTTCCTTCAGAAAGTATTCATACCCTTTGACTTATTCCACATTTTGTTGTTACAGCCTGAACTCAAAATTGATTTTCTCACCCATCTACACCCAATACCCCAGAATTACAGTGAAAACACATTTTTAGACATTTTTGCAAATGTATTGAAAATTAAATACAAAAATATCTCATTTACATACAGTGCCAGTCAAGAGTTTGGACACACGTACTTATTCCATGGTTTTTCTTTATTTTTACTATTTTCTACACTAGAATAATAGTGAAGACATCAAAACTATGAAATAACACATATGGAATCATGTAGGAGGGGGAAAAAGTATTAAACAAATCAAAATATATTTTATATTTGAGATTATTCATAGTAGCCACCTTTAGTGTGTGCAAAGCTGTCATCAAGGCTAAGTATTCACACCCCTGAGTCAATACATGTTAGAATCACCTTTGGCAGTGATTTACAGCTGTACATCCTTCTGGGTAAGTCTCTAAGAGCTTTGCACACCTGGATTGTACAATATTTGCACATTATTATTTAAACAATTCTTCAAGCTCTGTCAAGTTGATTGATCATTGTTAGACAGCGATTTTCAAGTCTTGCCATAGATTTTCAAGCCCATTAAGTCAAAACTGTAACTAGGTCACTCAGGAACATTCAATGTCGTCTTGATAAGCAACTCCAGTGTATACTTGGCCTTGTATTTTAGGTTATTGTCCTGCTGAAAGGTGAATTGGTCTCTGAGTGTCTGTTGGAAAGCAGACTGAACCAGGTTTTCCTCTAGAATTTTGTCTGTGCTTAGTTCGATTCCGTTCCTTTTTATCCCCCCCAAAAAACTCCCTAGTCCTTCCTGATGACAAGCATACCCCTAACATGACCACCATGCTTGAAAATATGAAGAGTGGTACTCAGTGACGTTGCATTGGATTTGTCCCAAACATAACGCTTTGTATTCAGGACATAAAGTACATTTCTTCACCACATTTTTAACTGTTGTACATTCGTGCCTTATTGCAAACAGGATGCATGTTTTTTAATATTGTTTTATTCTGTACAGGTGTCCTTCTTTTCACTCTGTCATTTAAGTTAGTTTTGTGAAGTAACACCAATGTTGTTGATCCATCCTCAGTTTTCTCCTATCACCTCATGGTGAAATCCCTGAGCGGTTTCCTTCCTCTCCGGCAACTGAGTTAGGAAGGATACATGCATCTTTGTAGTCACTGGGTGTATTGATACACCATCCAAAGTGTAATTAATAACTTCACTGTGCTCAAAGGGATATTCAATGTCTGATTATTTATTTTACCCATCTACCAATAGGTGCCACCCTTTGCGAGGCATTGGACCTCCCTGGTCTTTGTGGTTGAATCTGTGTTGTATATGTGGGGTACAGAGATGAGGCAGTCATTCAAAAATCATGTTAAACACAATTATTGCACACAGTGAGTCCATGTAACTTATTATGTGACTTGTTAAGCACATTTCTCCTGAACTTATTTAGGCTTGCCATAACAAAGGGGTTGAATACTTATTGACTCAAGACATTTCAGCTTTTAATTTTTAATTAATTTAAAAAAAAGTCAACCATGATTCCCCTTTGATATTATGTGGTATTGTGTGTAGGCCAGTGACACAAAATCTACATTTTAATCTATTTTCAATTCCGGCTGTAACACAACAAAATATGGAAGAAGTCAAGTGGTATGAATGCTTTTTGAAGGCATTGTATATTTTGACGACAGTAAATCATATTTATTTCTGTTTTCATGGTTGTATTCTCTACTGCTGTATGACTCAGCTGGCTGGGACACTGTTTGGTCTCTGTCAAATCTTTTAGCCTGTCATATTACCTGGTCATGTGCACTTTGGTCAAATGTCTGTCGATAAAACTGTATTTGCAATCATATTTATAATAATTTTGCTTGTTTAGTCAATTGATTGTATGGTTGATTAATTACGTGTAAACTATTTTCAGTTACAGATTGGATTTGGTTTTGTATAAAAAAACAAGTATGTATACTTCCGAAATAAAATATATCCACTGATGGTTTTGATACATCCATCAGTGATCTATTTAAGCAATAAGGCCCGAGGGGGTGTGGTATATGGTCAATATACCATGGCTAAGAGCTGTTCTTATGTACGGCGGAGTGCCTGGACACAGCCCTTAGCCGTGGTATATTGGCCATATATCACAAACCCCCGAGGCGCCTTATTGCTATTATAAACTGGTTACCAACGTAATTAGATCAGTAAAAATATATGTTTTGTCATACCCGTGTTATACGGTCTGATATCAAATCAAACTTTATTTGTCACATGTGCCGAATACAACAAGTGTAAACCTTACCGTGAAATGCTTACTTACAAGCCCTTAACCAACAGTGCAGTTCAAGAAGAGTTAAGAAATGATTTACCAAATAAAATAATAAAAAGTAACACAATAACATAATAACGAGGCTATACAGGGGGTACTGGTACCGAGCCGGCGGCGACCCTGTGCGACGCCGAAAAAGGGGAAAACGTGGCGGTCTCGTGGTCAGGCTTCGGAGACGGGCACATCGCGCTCCACTCCCTAGCATACTACTCGCCAATGTCCAGTCTCTTGACAATAAGGTTGATGAAATCCGAGCACGGGTAGCATTCCAGAGAGACATCAGGGATTGCAACGTGCTCTGCTTCACGGAAACATGGCTAACTCAAGGGACGCTAACGGAGTCGGTGCAGCCAGCTGGTTTCTTCATGCATCGCGCCGACAGAAACAAACATCTTTCCGGTAAGAAGAGGGGCGGGGGGGTATGCCTTATGATTAACGAGAAGTGGTGTGATCATCATAACAACACACAAGAACTCAAGTCGTTCTGTTCACCTGATCTAGAACTCCTCACAATCAAATGTCGACCGCATTATCTACCAAGGGAATTCTCGTCAATCATAATCACAGCCGTATACATTCCCCCCCAAGCAGACACATCGATGGCCCTGAACGAACTTTATCTGACTCTTTGTAAACTGGAAACCACACACCCTGAGGCTGCATTCATCGTAGCTGGGGATTTTAACAAGGCTAATCTAAAAACAAAACTCCCTAAATTCTATCAGCATATCGATTGTGCTACCAGGGCTGGAAAAACACTAGACCATTGTTATACTAATTTCCGCGACGCTTATAAGGCCCTCCCCCGCCCCCCTTTCGGAAAAGCTGACCACGACTCCATTTTGTTGATTCCAGCCTACAAACAAAAACTCAAACAACAAGCTCCCGCGCTCAGGTCTGTTCAACGCTGGTCCGACCAATCTGAATCCACGCTTCAAGACTGCTTCGATCACGCGGATTGGAATATGTTCCGCATCGCGTCCAACAACAATATTGACGAATATGCTGATTCGGTGAGCGAGTTCATTAGGAAGTGCATTGACGATGTCGTACCCACAGCAACGATAAAAACATTCCCAAACCAGAAACCGTGGATTGACGGCAGCATTCGCGTGAAACTGAAAGCGCGAACCACTGCTTTTAACCAGGGCAAGGTGACCGGAAGCATGACCGAATACAAACAGTGTAGCTATTCTCTCCGCAAGGCAATCAAACAGGCTAAGTCTCAGTACAGAGACAAAATCGAGTCGAAATTCAACAGCTCAGACACAAGAGGTATGTGGCAGGGTCTACAGTCAATCACGGATTACAAAAAGAAAACCAGCCCCGTCGAGGACCAGGATGTCTTGCTCCCAGACAGGCTAAACAACTTTTTTGCCCGCTTTGAGGACAATACAGTGCCACTGACACGGCCCCCTACCAAAACCTGCGGGCTCTCCTTCACTGCAGCCGAGGTGAGTAAAACATTTAAACGTGTTAACCCTCGCAAGGCTGCAGGCCCAGACGGCATTCCCAGCCGCGTCCTCAGAGCATGCGCAGACCAGCTAGCTGGTGTGTTTACGGACATATTCAATCAATCCTTATCCCAGTCTGCTGTTCCCACATGCTTCAAGAGGGCCACCATTGTTCCTGTTCCCAAGAAAGCTAAGGTAACTGAGCTAAACGACTACCGCCCCGTAGCACTCACTTCCGTCATCATGAAGTGCTTTGAGAGACTAGTCAAGGACCATATCACCTCCACCCTACCGGACACCCTAGACCCACTCCAATTTGCTTACCGACCCAATAGGTCCACAGACGACGCAATCGCAACCACACTGCACACTGCCCTAACCCATCTGGACAAGAGGAATACCCATGTGAGAATGCTGTTCATCGATTACAGCTCAGCATTTAACACCATAGTACCCTCCAAACTCGTCATCAAGCTCGAGACCCTGGGTCTCGACCCCGCCCTGTGCAACTGGGTCCTGGACTTCCTGACGGGCCGCCCCCAGGTGGTGAGGGTAGGTAACAACATCTCCACCCCGCTGATCCTCAACACTGGGGCCCCACAAGGGTGCGTTCTGAGCCCTCTCCTGTACTCCCTGTTCACCCACGACTGCGTGGCCATGCACGCCTCCAACTCAATCATCAAGTTTGCGGATGACACTACAGTGGTAGGCTTGATCACCAACAACGACGAGACGGCCTACAGGGAGGAGGTGAGGGCCCTCGGAGTGTGGTGTCAAGAAAATAACCTCATACTCAACGTCAACAAAACAAAGGAGATGATTGTGGACTTCAGGAAACAGCAGAGGGAGCACCCCCCTATCCACATCGACGGGTCAGTAGTGGAGAAGGTGGAAAGTTTTAAGTTCCTCGGTGTACACATCACGGACAAACTGAACTGGTCCACCCACACAGACAGCGTTGTGAAGAAGGCGCAGCAGCGCCTCTTCAACCTCAGGAGGCTGAAGAAATTCGGCTTGTCACCAAAAGCACTCACAAACTTCTACAGATGCACAATCGAGAGCATCCTGTCGGGCTGTATCACCGCCTGGTACGGCAACTGCTCCGCCCACAACCGTAAGGCTCTCCAGAGGGTAGTGAGGTCTGCAGAACGCATCACCAGGGGCAAACTACCTGCCCTCCAGGACACCTACACCACCCGATGTCACAGGAAGGCCATAAAGATCATCAAGGACAACAACCACCCAAGCCACTGCCTGTTCACCCCGCTATCATCCAGAAGGCGAGGTCAGTACAGGTGCATCAAAGCAGGGACCGAGAGACTGAAAAACAGCTTCTATCTCAAGGCCATCAGACTGTTAAACAGCCACCACTAACATTTAGCGGCCGCTGCCAACATACTGACCCAACTCCAGCCACTTTAAAAATGGGAATTGATGGAAATTATGTAAAAATGTACCACTAGCCACTTTAAGCAATGCCACTTAATACAATGTTTACATACCCTACATTACCCATCTCATATGTATATATACTGTACTCTATATCATCTACTGCATCTTGCCATCTTTATGCAATACATGTACCACTAGCCACTTTAAACTATGCCACTTATGTTTACATACCCTACAGTACTCATCTCATATGTATATACCGTACTCTATACCATCTACTGCATCTGCCATGCCGTTCTGTACCACCACTCATTCATATATCTTTATGTACATATTCTTTATCCCTTTACACTTGTGTGTGTGTGTAAGGTAGTAGTGTGGAATTGTTAGGTTAGATTACTGTTGGTTATTACTGCATTGTCGGAACTAGAAGCACAAGCATTTCGCTACACTCGCATTAACATCTGCTAACCATGTGTATGTGACTAATAAAATTTGATTTGATTTGATTTGAGTCAGTCTGCGGGGGTACAGGTTAGTTGAGGTAATTTGTACGTGTAGATAGGGGTGAAGTGACTATGCATAGATAATAAACAGCGTGGTTGTCAGCCAATCAGTATTCAGGGCTCGAACCACCCAGTTTATCATTATTTTTAAGCACCGAACACAAGGGTGGACAGTTGAATAACCAAGTAAGAAGGAAATTACCTGATTTTAGAATGTGCACACAAGAATTGTCTCACTGTACCACAGGTCAAAATAGACTATGCATTCTATATATATATATATAAGGCACGATTTCCAAAAATCGAACGCACCTCCGCAGGCTGTAGTAGCCTACAGGTCAACACCTGGAACTATCATACAGATTACAATTTTATACAGTGTATCTGTGGCATGCCCTGTATTGTATATGTTGGTTGCCTCCCACATTACATTTTCCCGCCCATTCAAGGTAGGGATATTCTATCTGATTTGAGAACGAGGCACACTATGTCAGCAAGTCATTTGCATAGATCGCCGCCTCCCAACGCTTTAGTTGCGTAGTCTATTATGCAAATCACTTTCTCTTTCAAGGAAGTTCAGCGTTTCATAGGGACTGGACTTATTTGATTTAGCCTTCACTCTGCAACTATTTTTCATGAAGTAGGCTATTCGATTGTCTTCGATAATAAAGGTCGCATGCGAGCACACATGGTCTAACAAGGCCACTTTGTGGATAAACTTGGTAAATAACCGTTTTCAAAGTTTCTGTCTGGGCGTAATTCTTCGCAGCAAGATGTCTATTCACAATACCTCCACATCATACAGGACCGTCAACCTCTCGTCGGACCCGGCCACCACAGTTCTATCCTCGGGCCAATACATCGACGGTTACAGAACTATGAGTGTTTCGCCTGCTCCGGTACAGTATGGTATCGGTAATGGCTACGAGACCGTGCGCTACCTGATGCCCGTACAGCAGCAGATGCAGCAGCAGCAGGTGATGCAGCAGCAGATGATGCAGCAGCAGCAGCAGATGCAGTACGTACTGGTCAACCAGGCCCCTCAGGTTATGCAGCAAATGGTGTCACCTGTATATTTGCAGAGTATGCAGAGGGTCAGCGTGAGTAGTTTGGATGAATCGGACATCTACCGACAACAACATGTAGAGGTGAGTTTATTACAACACACTGTATGATGTGTGTGATTGGGAGTGATGGGGTTAATGCCTAAAAGAGTACGAGTTTAACATTTATAATATTTGTATATCATTTATTTTAAGAATGTAAAGAACTGTTTACACTTGGGCATCATCTTACTGATGATCTTTGTGGCTCAGTAGAAAATCCATACATGTGCAAATAAGAGAACAATTTGTCAGTGCAGGTCGACATGACAGGTATATCATAATCTGCCCAGTGCATTGTCTTTACACCATTCATTCTTTCTTTGATACTGTACAGAAAAAAGCCACATGCTTGCTTGTGATAGTGATTTGGCAGTTGGCTAAAGGAACAACATTTTGCTCCAGTATAACCCTGAGGGCTTCATTTGAACAAACCTAATGCAATGGTAAATCTAAGCTTTGGTGGTAGCCCTAGGGGTGTGTCAGAAATATTTTTGCTATTTTCACAACCAGAATTATGGGCGAGTAGCTGGTGGTGGCGGGAAACGGCTGGGTTTTGATGAATAAACAAGTTGAAGGTTTGTAGAGGCTTGGCCACTCACTGGCCAATCAAAAAGTGCTCCATGGCTAAATATGTGGTTCGTTCAAGTTGTGCATTTATGGTCTTTTATGTATTGCGTTGTCATTCACTCCAATTTGAATGTTATTCCAATATAGAGCCTAAATAGCCTACAGAAACAAAATAACAAAATGTAGGCCTATCCCTAATTTGCTAAATATGTTTAACATATTTTTGAACATTAATTGCATGGCTTTAATATGGAAATATATTGTTAGAATATAATTCGCACTGATATAGGCCTACTGTAAAATGCATAATGTCTGAGCCATGGACTTGCCAAATGTTGTCAATAAGCAAGATTACATTCACTATTAATTAGACCTTGAAAGACAGTGAATAATTCTAATAAAACGTAACAACAACTTGTTTTAAATAGGCTATGTCTAAATACAGTTAGAGGCACCATCATTTTCCCCCGTGGGCATATAATATTAGGCCTAAAAGACAACGTAGACTATGGAGGTTTTTACACACGTTCAAACTTTTCACAGGACACGGAAAAAGATCCAATATAAAGAGAAGGGGGGACTGTCCACTCACTGTTACTGCTTCCAAATATATATATATATATATAGCTATAGCATACCATCGCTGTCGATATGGCCAGTAGTGACTTTTCCACGTGAAAGGTAAACAAACAAACAGGCAATATAACCTACAAGCGGATTCAGCACCATGGACAGACAATTGTCGCGATTTGACAGTTCGGTCCAACAGAGGAAAGTGGAAGAGTTTTTTTTTTCAAATCAAAATGATAAATTATTTTTAAATTACTTGATGTTCCTAAACAAGCTTCCTATAGTCACTGACACCTTTCATAGAATGGGCATTGCACATAATGAGTCTAAACATTTCAGAGAAGCTGGACAAAAATCATGTCCAATATAAATAAATAAAAAACAATGTCTGTTGACTATTTTGCTGTTTGTGATATTTTCATAAAACATTGGTGATGTAGGCCTACATAAGGCTACTGTTTGTGCCTCAGCTGGTAAAATCAATGCCATAACCAATTGCATTAGGCAGGCCTACCCCTAAGACTAGCTTTTGGTCGGTCTTAAATATCTTTGGTTGCTCTCATTGAAATTGGCATATTGGTGCATGTTTTTAAGGACACACCTCATATTTCCGCCTCTCTCATCTCAGCACAAGACCGCTGATGTTAGACAGGTAAATTGCCGAACCTGTCGTAGGTCTGGAAAATGCCAGTATGCCAGTTTTACGCAATTTTCAAAATTGCAAACTAACTTATGTTTCACATTTGAGCCTCCTTTATACTTCCAGCCTGAAAATGCATCTCTGAGCCTGAGAAAAGCACACCGATGAAAGAAGCATGCTTTCCTGAATGCTTGTCTTTGCTTGGATCCCACAGGGTACTCCTGTTATGGAGCCACACCTAGTCAAGTTTAAACCAGCCGTCACACCTTATTACAACGAAATAATAAATCAACTTCTTACACCCCTCTGATTCAGCAGCCCCAGTCATCACTCTAATCTGCAGCAGTGTTTCTCGTTGAACTTTCAGGTTCATCATCAAACCAGTGCCACAGAAATACAAGTATTTTTCCTTCTTAGAAATGTGATGTGTAACACAAATTACATATTAAGTGCTACCAGTAATATTCTAGAACCTATACTCTTAATGACCCTGTGCCTGTTTATTTTGCTTCCTTCAGAGTATCGATGGGAAAACTCCTTCTGTCTTCAGCCAGACGTCTAGCTCCATCAAGAGCCCTGAGCCTGGTGTCGGAGAGGAGGAGGAGGAAGAGGAGGAGGAAGAGGAGGAGGAGGTGGTGGTGAGAGGGACTATACACACCTGCACACACATCGAATTTACTTGCGTACTGCTCTTCACACAAGAGACACACACACATACACCTTCCTACATGCAAACCTGTTTAGTGCACATGAAAGCATCTAATTACACATGCACACACACACACCTGCACAGGGCACACACACAAATATGCACTTACACACGCAAGACCTGACATGCACACATTTTATTTTTATTCAAAATACAATTGTAAGGAAACCAGCTGCGATAGGATTGTGAGTTTGCTCAACAAAAAATATGTTGAGGAAACTCACAACAAAAAGTTTGTTTGAACATTTTTTTGAGCAAACTCTCAATGGCAGCTGGTTGCCTTACAATTGTATGTTGAATCAACATCTTTTGTTTTCACAGTGTGGGTGTACAGCACTGCACTTAAGTCAATTATTCATGCAAGTAGTCATGCAAGCACACTGTAAATAATGCTGAGAGCTAACACACACACACAGCAGTCCTGGAATATATTTGCCTGCCTGGACCTTTATTTCTGGAGTCAGGTCTATTGACCGTTTATGACCCTTGACCCTGTTCACAGCTGTTTCTCAAATAACTTTTATGGAACTATGGTAATTACCTAATGGTGCGGTCATTGTATTGAGCACTTAAGCTTGGCCTAGTTTGACCTAGTGGTGGCTTTGGAGCTTTTAACATGCCTTTACCAGAACAATGAGCCAATCACACACACACCTTTGACTAAAGTTTGGCCTTTTCGATACAGTTGGTTTTATGAATAGAGAACACTAACAGTATTACAGCTGAACTTTGTTCATCAGCGTTGTCCCTAGTCTTATGCAACGCTATGCGTGGGGGCAGGTTAGGGTGCGGCATGCCACCCTGTTACCAAGAAGCCTTTGCTGTGGTCAGAGGCGGCAGCTCTTTTTGATCAGACCAGAGATGCCATGATGATAGCTGTTGTTAGAACAGAGAAAAAAAACTTTATTCATGTGTGGTGTTGTTATCACCTGGCTTTCATCTCAATTTGCTGGCTGCACATTAACTGGCTTATTGCTGTTCAGTATTGTTTTGTCAAATAATCATCACGGCATACTTGGGTCATGTCAAAGTGTGTGTGACTGAGTGTGTGAGTACATGTGTGTGTGTTAATGTGTAGATTTTGTCTGACCGAGGATATCTTTTTAGCCACTTGAAGAGGCATACTGAGCATCTGAGGAGTTATTAGCATATTGTCTTTGTTTAAGTTGTTCTAGGTTATTGTCATCTCACTTTGTGTTGTGACATGCCTATGTTGTTCAGGCTTGCATTCAACATATTTTAAGAATGAAATGAAGCATTAATTCATTCCAAGATCAAGACGCTTCAGGGCGTACAGCCGTAGACTTAGCGTTCTTCAGGGCGTACAGCCATAGACTTAGCGTTATTCAGGGATTCAGTTTCCTTTCTCACTGAATCACATAGAACATATCCATTAATCACTAGTGATTGTCAGGTACATTGTGAAGGGAGGACTGATCCAGCTTGTTCCTAACCACACCACACCTATGTGTGCTATTGTATCTGGAAGAGGTGAGGTTGAAAGACAGAATTCTAGGTTTCTTACTTTCTTCACACTAAGGAAAAACCACAGCACTCTAACGTGAATGTTAGTTTCCCCCTATAAAGATTTTGGGATTTAAAGTGATGTGTCAAAACAAATTTCAGTCAGCTTTGTTGCCCTGAGGGACTAAGATAATCACTTATCTTCTAATCTTCTGCTTGCATGACTATGGAAAATGTAGGCAAGTTAGTAGACGGCTGTACACACAGGAACTTTCTCTCACTCCCAAGTTAGATTACTTTGTGCAGGCCCGGTCCTGGCCACTCTTCCGCCCTAGGCGAGGCAAAAATAATTGCAGCCCTTCTAAACCCTGCAAATCTACACTAGTCCCAGTAAGCTAAATTATGTTGAAAAGACGTCTATAATACGAATTTTTGCGACGTTGAAGTTAGGTTCATTTTAGCTTCTGAATGAAAGGTTAAAATACTTATTTCCCGGACGTTGAAATTAGGTTCATTATCGGTTCTGAATGAAAGTTGATAAGACGTCAGTTATAGATACAAATAGTTACAAATCAACGCTGGTCCAGACCTTACCAAATCTGAACCAAACATTGATGTCTATATTTGGCCCAAATCAAGGCTGGTCTAGACCGGACCAAATCCGAACCAAACATGGACGTCAATGATTGGTTCAAGGCCAGTCCGGACCGCACCAAAAAAAGACAGCCGGACGAGACAGGACCAAAAGATATCAGTGTTGGTCCGTGCTTAATTGGGTGTAGCCTACAGATACCAATTCCGATTTTTGGGGGGGACAAAACTTACAGATACCGATATATCTGTCAATTATACTGTTTGACTGCGGGGAAATTAAATGTTGTAATTTTTCCACACTGAATTCTTATACATTTCCATCCAAAAGAGCAATTGTCCAATAACTATGCTTCAAATGTTGATTTCATACATTGTGACGATAATGACACATCATGAGAATGGCCGCAAGTGTTCAGATAAGCATGACATTCTCTTTTTTCAACCTATTTATTGAATATCTGTTGAATTATCGGCCGATACTGATATAGCGGTAAAAGGCCAATATCGGCGATCATGAACCGATATATCGGTCGTACTCTAAATGTTTCTATGTCAAACTTGTTTTTTGCATATAGGCAGCAGCCAGTTTAATTGCCATTTGGATCTAGACAGGTTCTTTCAGTCTCTGGCCTGTGTTCCCACGATACACTAACAGCCCAGCGATGATAATGACTGGGCTTGGCATTTTATTGGCACACTGCTGCCCTTGATGATGAAGATTGGGAGCACAAGGTACATACATGTAGTTGATTACTCAATAACTAGTGGTTACAGGCCTGTACACAGTAAAATGGTTTGCTGATCATTTTGGTTCTGTGTTGTATGTGTTGAGTGCTGTGCGTGTGTGCCTGTGTGTGCGTGTGCGAGTTTGTGTGTTTGTGTATGACCAAACAGACCTCAATTTTATTTGCATATGTCCTTGTTATTGTTTATCTTATGCCTTCACATTCCTGTGAGGTCCCTCCAGTGTCAAATGGTCAGACTGTTAGAAAGCTAACACTCCCTCCCACTCTACACAGGCAGTGTCACAATACCCCAAACTCTGCTGTTACAGTGTAACACTGATGCCCTGGGCCCTGGTTCATACTCCTGTCCTGACCTACATCAGTATTCACATGGACACACAGGGCCTTTGTGGATAAGGCAATACCGTCTAGAAGGACTGGACACACTTCCAGGTGGAGCCATCATTATGTATTGCCTTCAAGTTTTAGATTACAGATGTATAGATAGTTAAAGGAGATTGCTGTCTCAGATTCTATACAAAAATACATTTGTTTGAAGGGATCACATTTTTATTTAGATCAAATTGTATGTGATACAAACCAGATACAAGTGTGCTTTTCACTCTAGATAAATGAGTCTGTCTGGGTTTATAAGGGCTTTCTTAAGAAAATGGAGGAATTTGAAATAGGGTCTGATCAGTGACTATAGAATGTCTGTGTTTAGTAATATCCTACTCCCCCCAGAGAGGGGAAGCTGGTTCAGCTGGATGGATGTGTACAGTGTAGTAGGGATTTTAAGGGCAATTCCATGCTAGCATAGCCTGGAAATATGTTTGGTATCTCAGATTAATCTGTCAGTTCTCACATAGAAACTTAATTGGGAGGAAGGATGTTTAATATGCTTTTACATTTGTAACACAAACCATTTTTGAGAAAATCATGATTAAAGTGACAATTTTAGGCCTTATTTAGAGCCATACAGGCCTCATGTAAGACCCAATGATCCATGAACTATACATTATACAGACAACACCTCCTAACAGTGTGCTCTAAAATATGGAGCATCACTACATTCTGAAATACAATTTTACACATGAATGAGAACTCCCTCAGATGGTGATTTGCTAAATGCGCAATCCTACAGGTTAATGACCTATAATGTCAATTTCTATGTATAAAATGTAGAATTTCTTCAGAAGGAGCAGAGAGCCACTCTGGAAATGTGATGTGTTTTAAGAGTGTATTGTTCTAAACATTTGCTAAATCAAATATTTTTTTTTTGAGATGATAATAATCAAATTTAATGTGAAAATGTTTATTTCAGAATATAGCCATACATATTTTATAGCACACTGTTAGGAGTATGACACCAAGGTTTTGTCTGTATCATGTACGGTTCATAGATCATAGGGCCTTACAGGAGGCATGTATAGGTCTAAAAGGGGCCTAAAATGGTCACTATCATCATGATTTTCTCAAAAAATGGGTTGTGATACAAATGTAAAAATCATGTTAAACATCCTTCCTCCCAATGAAGTGAGAATTGCCAGAACATTCTGTGATACCTAAAAATATATTTGGACTTAGCTGCTGTGGAATTGCCCTTAAAATACTTTGACTTGGTTGGGCAATCTCCTAACAGCAATCCTTCAGAGCTGGTTGTTAATTAACTATGATAAGGATAAGCATATTCAGCTCATAATGACATGTTGTCTTGACTCACAGCCAACATCCTAATGATATAGCCCATGTGCATGCAATACAACATAGAAAGATAAGAATGTAAAATAGAAGGGCTTGTTTGTTTCTGCATTCTTCTAGCACAATATCTATAGCTCAGCTAACACCTTTATTTTTCTCATTCTCTTTTATCTGCTTCTCCCTGCTTTCCCACCGTTTCTCCTGCTTTACTATCACTCTCACCCTCCTATACCATTACCCCATAGTTTTCTCTCCTATACCATTAACTCATAGTTGAACTCTCCTTCTCCAATACACATTCTACAGCCTGAGGTCAGCATAACCCCTACACTAGTGCCCTGGTTCACTTGGACACAGATATACAGTACCAGTGAAAAGTTTGGACACACCTACTCATTCAAGGGTTTTTCTTTATTTTTACTATTTTCTACATTGTAAAATAATAGTGAAGACATCAAAACTATTAAATAATATATATGGAAGCATGTACAGTTGAAGTCGGAGGTTTACATACTTAGGTTGGAGCCATTAAAATTAGTTTTTCAACCGCTCCACAAATGTCTTGTTAACAAGCTATAGTTTTGGCAAGTCGGTTAGGACATCTACTTTGTACATGACACAAGTAATTTTTCCAACAATTGATTACAGACAGATTATTTCACTTATAATTCACTTTATCACAATTCCAGTGGGTCAGAAGTTTACATACACTAAGTTGACTGTGCCTTTAAACAGCTTGGACAATTCCAGAAAATTATGTCATGGCTTTAGAAGCTTCTGATAGGCTAATTGACATAATTTGAGTCAATTGGAGGTGTACCTGTGGATGTATTTCAAGACCTACCTTCAAACTCAGTGCCTCTTTGCTTGACAACATGGGGGGCAAAAGAAATCAGCCAAGATCTCAGAAAAAAAATTGTAGAGCTCCACAAGTCTGGTTCGTCCTTGGGAGCAATTTCCAAACGCCTGAAGGTACCACGTTCATCTGTACAAACAATAGTACGCAAGTATAAACACCATGGGACCACGCAGCCGTCATACCACTCAGGAAGGAGACGCATTCTGAGATAAATGTACTTTGGTGCGAAAAGTGCAAATCAATCCCAGAAAAACAGCAAAGGACCTTGTGAAGATGCTGGAGGAAACAGGTACAAAAGTATCTATATCCACAGTAAAACGAGACCTATATCAACATAACCTGAAAGGCCACTCAGCAAGGAAGAAGCCACTGCTCCAAATACTGCCATAAAAAATCCAGACTATGGTTTGCAACTGCACATTGGGACAAAGATCGTACTTTTTGGAGAAATGTCCTCTGATCTGATGAAACTGTTTGGCCATAATGACCATCGTTATGTTTGGAGGAAAAAGGGGGAGGTTTGCAAGCCGAAGAACACCATCCCAACTGTGAAGAACAGGGGTGGCAGCATCATGTTGTGGGGGTGCTTTGCTGCAGGAGGGACTGGTGCACTTCACAAAATAAATGGCATCATGAGGAAGGAAAATGATGTGGATATATTGAAGCAACATCTCAAGACATCAGTCAGGAAGTTAAAGCTTGGTCGCAAATGGGTCTTCCAAATGGACAATGACCACAAGAATACTTTCAAAGTTGTGACAAAATGGCTTAAGGACAACAAGTCAAGGTATTGGAGTGGCCATCACAAAGCCCTGACCTCAATCCTATAGAAAACGTGTGGGCTGAACTGAAAAAGCGTGTGCGAGCAAGGAGGCCTACAACCTGACTCAGTTACACCAGCTCTGTCAGGAGGAATGGGCCAAAATTCACCCAACTTATTGTGGGAAGCTTGTGGAAGGCTACCCAAAACGTTTGACCCAAATTAAACAATTTAAAGGCAATGCTACCAAATACTAATTGAGTGTATGTAAACTTCTGACCCACTGGGAATGTGATGAAAGAAATAAACGCTGAAATAAATCATTCTCTCTACTATTATTCTGACATTTCACATTCTTCACCTAAAACAGGGAATTTTTACTAGGATTAAATGTCAGTAATTGTGAAAAACTGAGTTTAAATGTATTTGGCTAAGGTGTATGTAAACTTCCGACTTCAACTGTAGTAACCAAACAAGTGTAAAACAAATCAAAATATATTTTACATTTTAGATTCTTCAAAGTAGCCACCCTTTGCCTTGATGACAGCTTTGCACACTCTTAGCATTCTCTCAACCAGCTTCTCCTGGAATGCTTTTCCAACAGTCTTGAAGGAGTTCCCACATATACTGAGCACTTGTTGGCTGCATTTCCTTCACTCTGTGGTCCAACTCATCCCAAAACATCTCAATTGGGTTGAGGTTGGGTGATTGTGGAGGCCAGGTCATCTGATGCAGAACTCCATCACTCTTCTTGGTCAAATACAGCCTGGAGGTGTGTTGGGTCATTGTCCTGTTGGAAAAACAAATGATAGTCCCACTAAGTGCAAACCATATGGGATGGTGTATTGCTGCAGAATGTTGTCGTAGCCATGCTGGTTAAGTGTGCCTTGAATTCTAAATAAATCACTGACAGTGTAACCAGCAAAGCACCATCACACCTCCTCCTCCATGCTTCATGGTGGGAACCCCACATGCGAAGATAATCCGTTCACCTACTCTGCGTCTCACAAAGAGACGCGCAGTTGGAATCAAAAATCTCCAACTTGGTCTCATCAGACCAAAGGACAGATTTCCACCGGTCTAATGTCTATTGCTCATGTTTCTTGGCCCAAGCAAATCTCTTCTTCTTATTGATGTCCTTTAAAATCAAATTAAATTTTATTAGTCACATGCGCCGAATACAACAGGTGAACCTTACAGTGAAATTCTTACTTACAAGCCCCTAACCAACAATGCAGTTTAGTAGTGGTTTCCTTTTAGTAGTGGTTTCTTTGCAGCAATTCGACCATGAAGGCCTGATTCACGCAGTCTCCTCTGAACAGTTGATGTTGATATGTGTCTGTAACTTTAACTCTGTGAGGTGCAATCTGAGGTGCAGTAAATTGCCAATTTCTGAGGCTGGTAACTCTAATGAACTTATCCTCTACAGCAAAGGTAACTCTGGGTCTTCCTTTCCTGTGGCGGTCCTCATGAGATCCAGTTTCATCATAGTGCTTGATGGATTTTGCGACTGCATTTGAAGAAACTTTCAAAGTTCTTGAAATGTTCTGCATTGACTTACCTTCTTAAAGTAATGATGGACTGTCGTTTCTCTTTGCTTATTTGAGCTGTTCTTGCCATAATATGGACTTGGTCTTTTACCAAATAGGGCTATCTTCTGTATACTACCCCTACCTTGTCACAACACAGCTGATTGCCTCACATGAATTTTTAATGCTTAACAAGGCACACCTGTTAATTGCAATGCATTCCAGGTGACTACCTCATGAAGCTGGTTGAGAGAATGCCAAGAGTGTGCAAAGCTGTCATCAAGGCAAAGGGTGGCAACTTAATTTAACACTTTTTTTGGTTACTACATGATTCCATATGTGTTATTTCATAGTTTTGATGTCGTCACTATTATTCTACAATGTATAAAATAGTATATATAAAGAAAAACCCTTGAATTAGTAAGTGTGTCCAAACTTTTGACTGGTACTATAGGTTTAACTATATGGAAACAGATACAAATGTAGTATCTTAATTTAAGCCAGTTTGCTACAGCTGAAAAATGATCCTGCAGTAACAGGAAATGTGAATTATTATGTGGATTATATGGACATTTTCCATAAGGGAAAATCAAGTCTGACGTTTCAAAGTGGAAATTACAAACTTCAGAAGCCTTTTTAAACTTCAAATACACTACACGTATAAACAAGCATTGCATGAAAGTTCTCCTGCAACAGGGTTATCAAATTAAAATCTTTAGGTTTGACTCATAGGGTATCTTGACCTTACAGTCTGGTAACCTATGTGTATTTGTATAGATATAGAAAAGTTTCACTCAGGGTATAGCTAACCTCACCATTGTGCTTGAACTTAGTTATGCATGCCCAGTTCAGTTGTATCCATATAAGTTTAACTCCGTGGTATGGAGGGGCAGCAGCATAAAGTGTTTACAGAGCCTGTTGCTTCTTGCCTCAGGTGTTGCTCTGTTCTCCAAACCGGTTGAGTGGCAGCCAGCTTCAGGGCCAAGCCTGTCACCATAACCTCTACCAACTACCTCTCTTTCACTGGAAGAATCCCTGGAATGTTTCCATATCAGACACACCCAACCAGGAGCCAGGCAAGGTTCAAGGACACTCTTCCTCCACACGGGTGATTACACCCAAAACACAGCAGTGCAGGCAGGAGCGAGTAAGCCAAACTATCACTTATCTCTCCACATTAAAAAGCCCCTTATTAATAACCCCTTGTCACTCATCACATAGTACAGTACATGTCATAATAATATATTTATTTATTTATTTAACCTTTATTTAACAAGGCAAGTCAGTTAAGAACAAATTCTTATTCACAATGACGGCATACCCCGGCCAAACCCTAACCCGGACGACGCTGGGACAATTGTTCGCCGCCCTATGGGACTCCCAATCACAGCCGGTTGTGATACAGCCTGGAATTGAACCAGGGTCTGTAGTGATGCCTCTAGAACTGAGATGCAGTTCCTTAGACCGCTGTGCCACTCAGAAGCCCAAAGGTTAGCGCCCAACATGGCGCTAATATCTGAGATGTTATGACAGAAAGGGTAGGGGAGAGAGAAGGTGAAATAGAGGGTGACCGTTTTTTTGATTATTACAGTATTATAGAGCAGTGAGGAGGAGCTCTGTGGACCCTTTCTGTCCGGAAGTAATTTCGCCATTCATTGTAGCCATTGGCGCTCTATAGAGTTGCTTTTCTCTCAAGTTTTCTTGTGTCAATTAACTTGTGACATTCCTTGATTACTCATTATACTAATGAAGTCAGATTTAATCAACAAATACGATAGTCAGTTTAAAAATGGCTAAGGGTACACAAGACTGTGTACATATCTGGCTGTGTTGGCTAAATCACTACCTATCCCATCGGACCAAGCGGGGAGAGGCTGCGCGTTTTTACAGTTCCAAGACCTGTCAGAAACGTCCAGATTACCCTACTCCAATGATGCCGGTGGATCCCAAAACTGAATTTGGATCCGCGTTAAGTAGCAATGATATTCTTCGCCACCTTTGTCTTTCGACACAAGAAATAGCTTGAACCAGTCATGACTATTCAACAAAACAAATCATTTTCAAGTTTCTTTCCAGTGAATGTCTTAGTTCTATGATTGAATAACTAGCAAAGGAGTTATGAAGTTGAGGGTGCAGTTTTTATGACGTTTGGCAATGTGGGACGAAAACTATCATTGTTCAGCCAGGAAAAAACGGGGGAAACAAGCTCGGGACAGGATATAGCTTTTTATGCCCTAATATCAGGAGCTGGCGTTTGATTAAACAATTCAGAGACTGAAACAAATACATCAGATGACAAATATTTAAGTAGAGCGACTCGATATACAAATCCTGAAATCAGCTGTAACTGTTAATGGTTAAACAAAGCTTAAAACGATGTTTCAGTGAACCTGAATCCAGAAAATTGCACGGCAAATTCTCCAGTGTTAAATCAACACGGACCATGTTAAATTTAACCCTGGGCGGTGTCTATACTGGTCCACACTTTTGAGTGTTAAATTAACAGTGTGCTTTGTGCTGACACTGTTACACTTTGTCGATGTTGGGAAATGAACACTTTCAGTGTTATGCAATAACACCTCATATAGTATTTTTAATATTGCGTTGAACCCCACTTGCTTACACCAAGAGGTTCATATCTCTTGACAAGGTTGGGTAATGGACACTTACAAAAATATTTACAGGTCTTTATTGCCACATGCTCTTATGTAAGCGCTTATACTGTAAATACTTTAGAACTGGCAGCAGACATGCTAAAACTTTAATGAATATAACCATAGACCACTTAAACTGGTACAACACTTCTTGAAAGTCACACCCCCACTAAGCCACTCCCCCAATATAATTTCCCAGTGTGCCTTGTCAATTCGAGTGAATTGTAGTTACAACCCATGACTGTGTTTATTAGTGACAGAGACATGCTTGTTGAATGCATTCATTTTCATTCCTGTGGACTTCACAAAGTGAGTTTCTACTGTAGGAAAATGTTATATTTTATACATTGTAGAATAATAGTGAAGACATCAAAACTATGAAATAACACATATGGAATCATGTAGTAACCAAAAAAGTGTTAATGAAATCAAAATGTATTTTAGATTTTAGACATTTCAAAGTAGCCACCCTTTGCCTTAATGACAGCTTTGCATTCTCTCAACCAGTTTTCCAACAGTCGTGAAGGAGTTCCCACATATGCTGAGCACTTGTTGGCCTCTTTTCCTTCACTCTGCGGTCCAACTCACCCCAAACCATCTCAATTGGATTGAGGTTGTGTGATTGTGGAGGCCAGGTCATCTGATGCAGCACTCCATCACTCCCCTTCTTGGTCAAATAACCCTTACACAGCCTGTGTTTTGAGTCATTGTCTTGTTGAAAAACAAATGATAGTCACACTAAGCACAAACCGGATGGGATGGCGTATCGCTGCAGAATGCTGTGTTAGCCATGCTGGTTAAGTGTGCCTTGATTTCTGCTGGTGTCACTGACAGTGTCACCAGCAAAGCAACATCACACCTCCTCCTCCATGCTTCATGGTGGGAACCCATAATGCGGAGATCATCCGTTCACCTACTCTGCGTCTCACAAAGACACGGCCGTGGGAACCAAAAATCTCAAATTTGGACTAATCAGACCAAAGGACAGATTTCCACCGGTCTAATGTCCATTGTTCGTGTTTCTTGGCCCAAGCAAGTCTCTTCTTATTGGTGTCCTTTAGTAGTGGTTTCTTTGCAGAAATTCAACCATGAAGGCCTGATTCACGTACTCCTCTGAACAGTTGATGTTGATATGTGTCTGTAACTTGTGTCTGTAACTAATTCTGTGAGGTGCAATCTGAGGTGCAGTTTGATTGCCAATTTCTGAGGCTGGTAATTCTAATGAACTTATCCTCTGCAGCAGAGGTAACTCTGGGTCTTCCTTTCCTGTGGCTGTCCTCATGAGATCCAGTTTCGTCATAGCGCTTGATGGTTTTTGTGACTGCATTTGAAGAAACGTTCAAAGTTCTTGACATTTTCTGCATTGACTGACCTTCATGTCTTAAAGTAATGATGGACTGTCGTTTCTCTTTGCTTATTTGAGCTGTTCTTGCCATAATATGGACTTGGTCTTTTACCAAATAGGGCTATCTTCTGTATACTACCCCTACCTTGTCACAACACAGCTGATTGCCTCACATGAATTTTTAAGGCACATCTGTTAATTGAAATGCATTCCAGGTGACTACCTCGTGAAGCTGGTTGAGAGAATGTCAAGAGTGTGCAAAGCTGTCATCAAGGTAACGGGTGGCTACTTTGAATAATATTTGAACACTTTTTTGGTTACTACATGATTCCATATGTGTTATTTCATAGTTTTGATGTCTTCACTATTATTCTACAATATAGAAAAAAAGTTTTTAAAATAAAGAAAAACCTTGCAATGAGTAGGTGTGTCCAAACTTTTGACTGGTACTGTGTGTATGTGTGTATATACAGTTGAAGTCGGAAGTTTACATGCAGGGAAATCTGCAGGGAAATCAGGCGCAGGAGAGCAGAAATGGGTAGCAAACGGAGCCCTTTATTGAGGCGAACAGAACACGGTACATAGAAAACTAAACACACACGGGTTACAATAACCCGGCGCAAACCAGCCTGGAGTACACATACATTTCATATAACAATTCCACACACAGACATGGGGGGAAACAGAGGATTATATGCACGACGAGTAATGAGGGAATGCAAACCAGGTGTGCGGGATAACAAGACAAAACAAATGGAAAATGAAAGGTGGATCGGCGATGGCTAGAAAACCGGTGACGTCGACCACCGAACGCCGCCCGAACAAGGAGAGGGACCGACCTCGGCGGAAGTCGTGACACCTTTAAATTGTTTAACTTGGGTCAAACATTTCGGGTAGCAACTGTGTGTATGTATATATAAACTCAGCAAAAAAAGAACCGTCCCTTTTTCAGTACCCTGTCTTTCAAAGATAATTCGTAAAAATCCAAAGAACTTCGCAGATCTTCATTGTAAAGGGTTTAAACACTGTTTCCCATGCTTGTTCAATGAACCATAAACAATTAATGAACATGCACCTATGGAACGGTCGTTAAGACACTAACAGCTTAGGCAATTAAGGTCACAGTTATGAAAACTTAGGACAGTAAAGATGCCTTTCTACTGACTCTGAAAACACCAGAAGAAAGATGCCCAGGGTCCCTGCTCATCTGCGTGAACGTGCCTTAGGCATGCTGCAAGGAAGCATGAGGACTGCAGATGTGGCCAGGGCAATAACTTGCTATGTCCGTTCTGTGAGACGCCTAAGACAGCGCTACAGGGAGACAGGACGGACAGCTGATCGTCCTCGCAGTGGCAGACCATGTGTAACAACACCTGCACAGGATCGGTACATCCGAACATCAAACCTGCGGGACAGGTACAGGATGGCAACCACAACTGCACAAGTTACGCCAGGAACGCACAATCCCTCCATTAGTGCTCAGACTGTCCGCAATAGGCTGAGAGAGGCTGGACTGAGGGCTTGTAGGCCTGTTGTAAGGCAGGTCCTCACCAAACATCACCGGCAACAACGTCGCCTATGGGTACAAACCCACCGTCGCTGGACCAGACAGCACTGGCAAAAACTGCTCTTCACTGATGAGTCGTGGTTTTGTCTCACCGGGGGTGATGGTCGGATTCGCGTTTATCGTTGAAGGAATGAGCGTTACACCGAGGCCTGTACTCTGGAGTGGGATCGATTTGGAGGTGGAGGGTCCGTCATGGTCTGGTGCGGTGTGTCACAGCATCATCGGACTGAGCTTGTTGTCATTGCAGGCAATCTCAACGCTGTGCGTTACAAGGAAGACATCCTCCTCCCTCATGTGGTACCCTTCCTGCAGGCTCATCCTGACATGACCCTCCAGCATGACAATGCCACCAGCAATACTGCTCGTTCTGTGCATGATTAACTGTAAGACAGGAATGTCAGTGTTCTGCCATGGCCAGCAAAGAGCCCGCATCTTAATCCCATTGAGCACGTCTGGGACCTGTTGGATCGGAGGGTGAGGGCTAGAGCCTTGGTGGAAGAGTGGGGTAACATCTCACAGCAAGAACTGTGGGAGGAGGAGATGCACTGCAGTACTTAATACATCTGGTGGCCACACCAGATACTGACTGTTACTTTTGATTTGGACCCCCCCTTTGTTCAGGGACACATTATTCAATTTCTGTTAGTCACATGTCTGTGCAACTTGTTCAATTCTTGTTATGTTCATACCAATATTTACACCTGTTAATTTTGCTGAAAATTAACGCAGTTGACAGTGAGAGGACATTTCTTTTTTTTCTGAGTTTATATATATATATTATATAAACTGTTTACGACAATACGTTACATATTTCATAATGCCTTATTTTGATTGCCATGTTTTACCACAACACAGTGGTGTTAGGGACCTACAGATCAGGCCTTCAAGTCACATTATGCTGGCTTGCAAAGTGATATATAATTCCTATTGGAATCCAGCCAGAGTTAGGATATCCAACCGTTGGGATTTTTATACACTGGCAACCTGCATTCAGAATAAATGTCAGGGTTAGAAACATTGATAATGGAGACTACCTAAAAAAAATTCAGTAAAAGGTTAAATAAATCTAAGGGGCAGTGATAATTACCCCATTCTCATTTGCACCCAAACATATCAGTGTTTGTGCGTGCTTTAAGTGTGAACATAAACCTAACCAGCTGAAAACCATAGTTTCCTATTGGCTCAGTCTCCCCTTTGGAATCTGGCCTGACTGGCTGCTGTGTGGCTCAACCACACCTACCATGGTTTGAAATTTGATATGGAGGAAGAGATCAGACAGAGAACATTATCTTCTCTCAGTCTACTGGCAGTGAAACCAGGCGAAACCAGACTGAAACTCTGATCAGTTCAGGCCAAAAACATAAACATCCGATTTCTAGATTTGTGAATTAGCCAAGATATTACACCAAGGGATATCTGAGACTCTTTCTACAGCCCATTATTTTTCTCTGACGTTGTCAACGTAAAATTTTATTTTATTTTTTTATTTAACCAGGTAGGCTAGTTGAGAACAAGTTCTCATTTACAACTGCGACCTGGCCAAGATAAAGCAAAGCAGTGCGACACAAACAACAACACAGAGTTAAAACATGGTATAACCAAACATACAGTCAATAATACAATAGAGAAAGTCTATATACAGTGTGTGCCAATGAGGTAGAATAAGGGGGTGAGGCAATAAAAAGGCCATAGTGGCGAAATGATTACAGTATGGCAAATTAAACACTTGGGTGATAGATGTGCAGAAGATGTGCAAGTAGTGATACTGGGGTGCAAAGGAGCAAAATAAATAACAATATGGTGATGAGATAGTTGGATGGGCTATTTACAGATTGGCTATGTACAGGTGCAGTGATCTGTGAGCTGCTCTGACAGCTGGTGCTTAAAGCTAGTGAGGGAGATATGAGTCTCCAGCTTCAGTGATTTTTGCAGTTCATTCCAGTCATTGGCAGCAGAGAACTGGAAGGAAAGGTGGCCGAAAGAGGAATTGGCTTTTGGGGTGACCAGTGAAATATACCTGCTGGAGCGCGTGCTGCGGGTGGGTGCTGCTATGGTGACCAGTGAGCTGAGATAAGGCGGGGCTTTATCTAGCAACGACTTATAGATGACCTGGAGCCAGTGGGTTTGGCGACGGATATGAAGCGAGGGCCAGCCAACGGGCGCATACAGGTCATAGTGGTGGGTAGTATATGGGGCTTTGGTGACAAAACGGATGGCACTGTGATAGACTGCATCCAATTTGCTGAGTAGTGTTGGAGGCTGTTTTGTAAATGACATCGCCGAAGTCAAGGATCGGTAGGATAGTCAGTTTTGCTAGGGTATGTTTGGCAGCATGAGTGAAGGATGCTTTGGATTGGAGATGTTTGATGTGAGTCTGGAAGGAGAGTTTACAGTCTAACCAGACACCTAGGTATTTGTAGTTGTCCACATATTCTAAATCAGAACCGTCCAGAGTAGTGATGCTGGACGGGTAGGTAGGTGTGGGCAGCGATCGGTTGAAGAGCATGCATTTAGTTTTGCTTGCATTTAAGAGCAGTTGGAGGCCACGGAAGGAGAGTTGTATGGCATTGAAGCTCGTCTGGAGGTTAGTTAACACAGTGTCAAAAGAAGGGCCAGAAGTATACAGAATGGTGTTGTCTGCGTAGAGGTGGATCAGAGACACACCAGCAGCAAGAGCGACATTATTGATGTATACAGAGAAAAGAGTCGGCCCGAGGATTGAACCCTGTGGCACCCCCATAGAGACTGCCAGAGGTCCGGACAACAGGCCCAAACTGTTGCATATACCCTGACCCTGCGTGCAATGAATGCAAGAGAAATGACACAATTTCACCTGGTTAATATTGCCTGCTAACCTGGATTTCTTTTAGCTAAATATGCAGGTTTAAAAATATATACTTGTGTATTGATTTTAAGAAAGGCATTGATGTTTATGGTTAAGTACACATTGGAGCAATGACAGTCATTGATTGATTGTTTTTTATAAGATAAGTTTAATGCTAGCTAGCAACTTACCTTAGCTTACTGAATTCGCTAACAGGCAGGTTCCTCGTGGAGTGCAATGTAATCAGGTGTTAGAGCATTGGACTAGTTAACTGTAAGGTTGCAAGATTGCATCCCCCGAGCTGACAAGGTAAAAAATCTGTCGTTCTGCCCGTCCTAGGCCGTTATTGAAAATAAGAATGTGTTCTTAACTGACTTGCCTAGTTAAATAAAGATTAAATAAAGGTGGGAAAAAAAATATATAATAATAATAAAAAAAAATTAAAAATCGTCGCCCAAAAATACCGATTTCCAATTGTTATGAAAACTTGAAATCGGCCCCGATTAATCGGCCATTCCGTTTAATCGGTCGACCCCTAGTCTAGAGTGTCTCGCCCTTTGGTCTAGAGTGACCGCGGCAGCTATTAAGCTATTGCCTACAATAGACGGGCCCTATCTATTGATTGTCCTGATATAGGACAGCCAGCCATTATGAGGCACCAGGATCCAGTCGCTGAACCAGTCGCTGAGTGGATGAAGTGGAAACTGAGCCAGTGTTGTGAGAGCATGATGGTTCTGCCTGTACTGACCTGTAAAATGTAGGGGCGGCGGCTCATTCTAAATATTTTACGGCGTGGTTTGCTCACAGCTCTTTTTGTGCAACTGTGAGTGAGAGAGTCATTCCAGTTGATCTAATCTGTTGTGTTTTGTCTTTACATGTTAAATATGACTAGGGTTAGTTATGGTGTCTTTTGAAAGACTCCTTTAAGGCCTTGTGTCAGTTGAGGACTGTTGACAAAATCAGTGGTTCTCAATTCTCTCCTCAGGGACCCCCAGCTGTTCCAGGGCTAGCACACCTCATTCAACTTGTGAATTAACACCTATGGAATTTTAATATCGCTACCAGAAGTAAAACCCTGTATGTTTCTTCAAAATGTTCTTTGTAGAACCTTTGAGATTAAGAACGGTTCTTTAAGAACGGTTCTTTATAGAACCATTCTCAATAATGGCTCTATGAAGAACCATAAAAAATGGGTTATATCACAAAAAAGGGTCATGGCTAGAAGGGATACAGCTGTTGTCAAATTAGCGTAAATGTTTATTAGAGGCTCGAGCCCTGCACAGGCATGAATTTTAAGGCCCTACCCTACCCATGCCTGTGACGTTCAGGCCCTACCCTACCCATGCCCGTGACGTTCAGGCCCTACCCTACCCATGCCCGTGACGTTCAGGCCCTACCCATGCCCGTGACGATCAGGCCCTACCCTACCCATGCCCATGACATTCAGGCCCTACCCTACCCATGCCCGTGACGTTCAGGCCCTACCCTACCCATGCCCGTGACATTCAGGCCCTACCCTACCCATGCCCGTGACGTTCAGGCCCTACCCTACCCATGCCCGTGACGTTCAGGCCCTACCCTACCCATGCCCGTGACGTTCAGGCCCTACCCATGCCCGTGACGATCAGGCCCTACCCTACCCATGCCCGTGACATTCAGGCCCTACCCATGCCCGTGACGATCAGGCCCTACCCATGCCTGTGACGTTCAGGCCCTACCCTACCCATGCCCGTGACATTCAGGCCCTACCCTACCCATGCCCGTGACGTTCAGGCCCTACCCTACCCATGCCCGTGACGTTCAGGCCCTACCCTACCCATGCCCGTGACGTTCAGGCCCTACCCTACCCATGCCCGTGACGTTCAGGCCCTACCCTACCCATGCCCGTGACGTTCAGGCCCTACCCATGCCCGTGACGATCAGGCCCTACCCTACCCATGCCTGTGACATTCAGGCCCTACCCTACCCATGCCCGTGACGTTCAGGCCCTACCCTACCCATGCCCGTGACGTTCAGGCCCTACCCTACTCAGGCCTGTGACGTTCAGGCCCTACCCTACCCAGGCCCGTGATGTTCAGGCCTTACCCTACCCATGCCCGTGACGTTCAGGCCCTACCCATGCCCGTGACGTTCAGGCCCTACCCTACCCATGCCCGTGACGTTCAGGCCCTACCCATGCCCGTGACGTTCAGGCCCTACCCATGCCCGTGACGTACAGGCCTTACCCTACCCATGCCCGTGACGTTCAGGCCCGTGACGTTCAGGCCCTCTCTTCCTGCGCACGGTCAGCTCGCTCTGCATGCACTCTGCTCTGTCTGTGTACTATTAATATGATTCCAATGGAGTTTCCCATCTCCTCAAAAGTATCTCTGGCTCTGCTCTACGACCAAAGAGACGTGAGAGAGCAGTAAGCTTCTTTTGGTTACTCTAAGCAAATGGCTCAGCTTCAAAATATTAGTGATCAATTTAGTGATACCCAAGCACTACCCGTACCCTAGTTATTGATGAAAAACAGGCTATACCCGGTCCTAACGCGATGTATAACGTCGGGGCCCGTCGAGCTCGGGTCGGGTAGCAGAGCTCTGTTAGAGGCCCTCCTGTTGGCCGCAGAGACAACATTTTGCGGTTTTAAAGCCTTCAATTCTACATAGTTTGGGAGCGGAAAGAACATTTTAAAGATAGTTTCCTGCAATTCTATTCATTTTGTCATGGGGCTGAGAGAATAATTGCATTTTCAAAGCTAATTTCCTGCAATTCTACACATTCTTCCATTGAGCTGAGAGAAAATGTGCCATTCTACACATTTTGCAGTGGCTCATGCCGTGTTCTATTGCGATCTGAGTGACTGCTCAGACATTATAGCAAAATCAATGGGGGGGCCCCATGCCATGCCATTTTTTGCATTTTAGATTCTCCCTGACTGTCTAGTTTTTATTTTGGTGAGTCTTTGTTCCCCAAAATGTACTTATTAAATAATATATTGTTCCATTATCTTTTCTACATACTTTATATCTAGTTTTAGTCATTTAAGTTTACACTGAAAATGTTTTACCATACCGAAAATTATATGATTAAATCAGTATTTTTGGGGCAAGGAACAGTTGCATGTGTTGTGTTGTAGGAAACCGACTGTAGGGTAATTGATTCAATGATTGTAGATGTCTCTCTCTTTTGCTTGTGATAGATTGATGTGTAAGATTGAACTTTTTCCCTCTCTTTTTCCTCAGGAGGTAGAAGAGGACAGTGTGGAGGAGAGGGTGGTGGAGAGGGTGATAGAGAACGTGTCTCAGGTGAAGATAAAGTGCAAGGTGAGGGAGGTACAACCAGTGGTGAAGATGGACACACGTTTCTTTGGAGAGCTGCTGGCGGAGGTTTATAGGAAGAACTGTGACATCCACACGTGCATCTCAGAACACGTGGCCAAGATACGCGGACGGTGGGTTTAGGTTTTTCAACATAAAGCCTTTTTAATGTGTAGGGCTTATAGCTTTGTTATAGCTTTGTTTTTCCTCCAGCACCAACCATAAAACATAACATACTAAGAAAAACAATAAGGAAGCAAGACAGAAACCAAAGGGAGAAAGTACTGTAACTCTATCTCCTTCTAAACTGTAGGGGTAGTTTCGGGTGCTGGTTGAGTATTTCAATAATCAGTGTTAGCTCTGGCTCTCCTCTCCTCAGTTTCACACTTGGTTCAGAATGTCACACTTGCTCTAATTCAATTTGTCATGCTAGATCATAAAATACTGTATGAGGTTTGTCAGGTTAGGTCATAAAATACTGTATTAGGTTTGTCAGGTTAGGTCATAAAATACTGGATGAGGTTTGAGGCGCAGGCACTGCTACTCTGTAACCCATAGAGACTACAGTTTTGGGGGAATATAACGCTCCTGGAGCCATTAAAGAACAGTCTCTAGTAGTCATAGTCAACACATTTTACATAAACTTTCTAGACTCACTAGCTAGGCCATATAATATGTACAGTAACGCTATGGAATGTACAACACCCTAATGTTTTTTGGGATAATCTGCTCAGCAACAATGTTTCCCAAGGAGTCCTGTAATTACAACTGTCAGTCAGACCTCTCTTTCTCTAGACTCTCTGTTTACTCATAGTGCCTGTGATTCACTGAGCAAACACACCCCTCTGTTTCCCTGTCCTTCTGCATCCATGTGAACCTGTGTAGAGACACAGCAATGATTTATAGACCAGTCTGATTAGGATTAGACTAAGTGTGTGCGTGTGTGTGTGTGTGTGTGTGTGCGTGCGTGTGTGCGTGTGTGTGTGTGCGTGCCTCATGACCTGTCATGTTCTTCAGTGTTTACCTTTCCATCTCTCTCCCAGGAAACACCTCCTGGACCCCAGCAACGACTACAAGGTACAGCGGGGACGGAGGGGCGGCTGCCATGATGGTTTTACACAGTACATCATATAAGTCTTGTACTGTACGGTTTAAACAGTTACAGTGCATTCTGAAAGTATTCAGACCACGTTACAGTCTTATTCTATCATCAATCTACAAACAATACCCCATAATTACAAAGTAAAAACAGGTTTAGATTTTTGGTGTGCAAATGTATAAAAAAATATTGAAAAAATAAATATGACATTTACATAAGTATTCAGACCCTTTACACAGTACTTTGTTGAAGCACCTTTGGAAGTGATTATAGCCTTCGAATCTTCTTGGGTATGACACTGCAAGCGTGGCACACCTGTATTTGGAGAGTTTTTCCCATTCTCTGCAGATCATCTCAAGCTCTGTCAGGTTGGATGGGGAGCGTCACTGCACAGCTATTTTCAGGTCTCCAGAGATGTTAGATCGGGTTCAAGTCCAGGCTCTGGCTGGGCCACTCAAGGACATTCAGAGACTTGTCCAGAAGCCACTCCTGTGTTGTCTTCGCTGTGTGCTTAGGGTCGTTGTCCTGTTGGAAGGGGAACCTTCGCCTCAGTCTGAGGTCTTGAGCGCTCTGGAGCAGCATTTCATCAAGGATCTCTCTGTACTTTGCTGCATTCATCTTTCCCTTGATCCTGACTAGTCTCCCAGTCCGTGCCGCTGAAAAACATCTCCACAGCATGATGCTGCCACCACCGTAGGGATGGTGGCAGATTTCCTCCAGACATGACACTTGGCATTCAGGCCAAAGAGTTCCATCTTGGTTTCATCAGACCAGAGAATCTTGTTTCTCATGGTCTGAGAGTACTTTAGGTGCCTTTTCGGGAAACTAGAACTGGGCTGTCGTGCCTTTTACTTAGGAGTGGCTTCCGTCTGGCCACTCTACCATAAAGGCCTGATTGGTGGAGTGCTGCAGAGATGGTTGTCCTTCTGGAAGGTTCTCCCATTTCCACAGAGGAACTCTGGAGCTTTGTCAGAGTGACCATCGGGTTCTTGGTCACCTCCCTGACCAAGGCCCTTCTCCCCCGATTGCTCAGTTTGGCCGGGCGGCCAGCGCTAAGAAGAGTCTTGGTGGTTCTAAACTTCTCCCTTTTAAGAATGATGGAGGTCAACTATGTGTCTCATAGCAAAGAGTCTGAATACTTATGTAAATAAGATATTTCAGTTTTTTTATGATTTTAAATGTGCTATTATGCGGTATTATGTGTAGATTGAGGAGGATAAATATTTATTTGATCCATTTCAAATAAGCCTGTAACGTAACAAAATGTGTAAAAAGGGAAGGAGTCTGAATACTTTTTGAATGAAGTAGGGAAAAGCACAATGGTTTTGTTAGTATAGTTATTTTCTCACTAGGTGCTCAAAGTGCTCTTTAGAAGAAGGTAACCATTCGAAACATGAAAGACTAAACGTGTGTGTGTGTGTGTGTATTTGTCCAGATGGAGAGAGAGGACATCGAGGCCCTGATCCCCAAAGGAGCATCTGAACTGACCAAACAGCAGATCCGTTACCTGCTGCAGGTAACACCTGTTTCTATTGGCTGTTTAACAGTGTTCTCCAAGAACATTCCCTCACAGTCTTTCCCTCTATTAATCACTCTCTCCTGTTAGTCTTGTTTTTCTCACATATCTTCTCTGACCTCCTCCCCCCCTCTCTCCCGCTCTCTCAGACCCGTATGACAGCTGACAAGACAATGCGTCTCCTGCTGACCACCTTCAGCAGCCTGAGGGAGGAGCTGATCCACATGTCAGAGGACCTGAGGGTAAGACCTGGGGAGCGGGCCCCTAAAATAGCCTCTAATGGCTCTTTTCTAAACTGTCCCATTGAAATATACATGTAGGCAGTCTAACAGAGTATTACTGCGTCTGTCTCTGTTAATGATTTATAAATGCACTAGATCAGTGGTTCCCATCCTTTTTCGGTTACTGTACCACCAACTGTTTTTTGCTCTGCCCTGAGTACTCCTGAAGTACCCCCTCACGCGCATTTTACCAGTAAGCCTATGGTGTCATGGGTCTTCTCAAGTACCCCCTAAGGATAGGCCAAGTACCCCCAGAGGTACCCCTGGTTTGGAACCACTGCACTAGATGACTGACAGGGGACGCTGTTAATGCATACTTTTAACTTAAATTCTGTGAGCTAAACATTAAAATGTACAAATGTATAAAACCATTTTCCTTAAAGTATAACTTTTTTGAAAGTACTAATGTTACTGTCTTCACGACAACAAAAAATACTTTGGTCTCTGTTCTCCCAGCGTCTGGAGAGTGAGAAGGAGACCCTGGAGAGAGACTTAAGCTTCAAGGCTGACCAGGCTGAGCAGTATGACCGCCTCCTAGAGGCCGTACGAGAGAACAACAGACAGCTACAGGTAGGTGTGTGTGTTGGGGGAGTTTGTTTGTGTGTGTCTTCCACTGTGTGTTGCTTGTGTGGGTTTGCCTGTGTGTACACCTCCTCTGCCATATATGTTAGTGCAATGGGTGCATACAGTATATGTGTGAGCAACTCTGTCCATCCATCCATATAGATATCTCTGAAGGAGAGCAGCTCCAGCCAGCGGACCCTGGAGACTCAGATCCTGAGCAGCCACAGTACAGACTCAGGCAGGGAGTTCCGCATTAGAGAACTGGAGGGCAGCTACCGAGCCCTGGAGAAGGAGAACGAGATGCTCAAACAGAAGGTACTCTAACTTTACTCTCCATCTCTGACTCTAACCTATCACTTCAGAGCTAGAATAAACTCTTACCAATTCTTCCTGCACAAGATTACTTAACTATAGTATCTGACTGTAGAATTATTCTCATAGAACCAACTTCCTTAACTAACTTGTCTCTCTCTGTATCTGTTTTCATCCAGCTGGCCGGTCAGTGCAGCAGTAGCACCATTCAGTTTAAGACAGAGGAGTTGTCACGTCAGTACTCGGAGCAGCTAGCTGCCCTGCGCCAGGAGAAGGACAAGGAACTGCAGAGCCTCAGGGTGAGAAGCCTACAGAAATGTATGGATACAGGGATGGGCTTTCCTGCACAGTTGGAAGTAGTGTAGCAGTACTGACTGTACTTGTGGGCAGAAATATGGGTATGTAGTGTTATACTGACTATGGGTATGTAGTGTTATACTGACTATGGGTATGTAGTGTTATACTGACTATGGGTATGTAGTGTTATACTGACTATGGGTATATAGTGTTATACTGACTATGGGTATGTAGTGTTATACTGACTATGGGTATATAGTGTTATACTGACTATGGGTATGTAGTGTTATACTGACAATGGGTATATAGTGTTATACTGACTATGGGTATGTAGTGTTATACTAACTATGGGTATATAGTGTTATACTGACTATGGGTATGTAGTGTTATACTGACTATGGGTATATAGTGTTATACTGACTATGGGTATGTAGTGTTATACTGACTATGGGTATATAGTGTTATACTGACTATGGGTATGTAGTGTTATACTGACTATGGGTATGTAGTGTTATACTGACTATGGGTATGTAGTGTTATACTGACTATGGGTATGTATTGTTATACTGACTATGGGTATGTAGTGTTATACTGACTATGGGTATGTAGTGTTATACTGTTTATGGGTATGTAGTGTTATACTGTTTATGGGTATGTAGTGTTATACTGACTATGGGTATGTAGTGTTATACTGACTATGGGTATGTAGTGTTATACTGACTATGGGTATATAGTGTTATACTGACTATGGGTATGTAGTGTTATAATGACTATGGGTATATAGTGTTATACTGACTATGGGTATGTAGTGTTATACTGACTATGGGTATGTCGTGTTATACTGACTATGGGTATATAGTGTTATACTGACTATGGGTATATAGTGTTATACTGACTATGGGTATGTAGTGTTATACTGACTATGGGTATGTAGTGTTATACTGACTGGGTATGTAGTGTTATACTGACTATGGGTATATAGTGTTATACTGACTATGGGTATGTAGTGTTATACTGACTATGGGTATGTAGTGTTATAATGACTATGGGTATATAGTGTTATACTGACTATGGGTATGTAGTGTTATACTGACTATGGGTGTATAGTGTTATACTGACTATGGGTATGTAGTGTTATACTGACTATGGGTATGTAGTGTTATACTGACTATGGGTATATAGTGTTATACTGACTATGGGTATGTAGTGTTATACTGACTATGGGTATATAGTGTTATACTGACTATGGGTATGTAGTGTTATACTGACTATGGGTATATAGTGTTATACTGACTATGGGTATGTAGTGTTATACTGACTATGGGTATATAGTGTTATACTGACTATGGGTATGTAGTGTTATACTGACTATGGGTATGTATTGTTATACTGACTATGGGTATGTAGTGTTATACTGACTATGGGTATGTAGTGTTATACTGACTATGGGTATGTAGTGTTATACTGACTATGGGTATGTAGTGTTATACTGACTATGGGTATATAGTGTTATACTGACTATGGGTATGTAGTGTTATACTGACTATGGGTATGTAGTGTTATACTGACTATGGGTATGTAGTGTTATACTGACTATGGGTATGTAGTGTTATACTGACTATGGGTATGTAGTGTTATACTGACTATGGGTATGTATTGTTATACTGACTATGGGTATGTAGTGTTATACTGACTATGGGTATGTAGTGTTATACTGACAATGGGTATATAGTGTTATACTGACTATGGGTATGTAGTGTTATACTGACTATGGGTATATAGTGTTATACTGACTATGGGTATGTAGTGTTATACTGACTATGGGTATGTAGTGTTATACTGACTATGGGTGTATAGTGTTATACTGACTATGGGTATGTAGTGTTATACTGACTATGGGTATATAGTGTTATACTGACTATGGGTATGTAGTGTTATAATGACTATGGGTATATAGTGTTATACTGACTATGGGTATGTAGTGTTATACTGACTATGGGTATGTCGTGTTATACTGACTATGGGTATATAGTGTTATACTGACTATGGGTATGTAGTGTTATACTGACTATGGGTATGTAGTGTTATACTGACTGGGTATGTAGTGTTATACTGACTATGGGTATATAGTGTTATACTGACTATGGGTATGTAGTGTTATACTGACTATGGGTATGTAGTGTTATAATGACTATGGGTATATAGTGTTATACTGACTATGGGTATGTAGTGTTATACTGACTATGGGTGTATAGTGTTATACTGACTATGGGTATGTAGTGTTATACTGACTATGGGTATGTAGTGTTATACTGACTATGGGTATGTAGTGTTATACTGACTATGGGTATATAGTGTTATACTGACTATGGGTATGTAGTGTTATACTGACTATGGGTATATAGTGTTATACTGACTATGGGTATGTAGTGTTATACTGACTATGGGTATATAGTGTTATACTGACTATGGGTATGTAGTGTTATACTGACTATGGGTATGTATTGTTATACTGACTATGGGTATGTAGTGTTATACTGACTATGGGTATGTAGTGTTATACTGACTATGGGTATGTAGTGTTATACTGACTATGGGTATGTAGTGTTATACTGACTATGGGTATATAGTGTTATACTGACTATGGGTATGTAGTGTTATACTGACTATGGGTATGTAGTGTTATACTGACTATGGGTATGTAGTGTTATACTGACTATGGGTATGTAGTGTTATACTGACTATGGGTATATAGTGTTATACTGACTATGGGTATGTAGTGTTATACTGACTATGGGTATATAGTGTTATACTGACTATGGGTATGTAGTGTTATACTGACTATGTGTATGTAGTGTTATACTGACTATGGGTGTATAGTGTTATACTGACTATGGGTATGTAGTGTTATACTGACTATGGGTATATAGTGTTATACTGACTATGGGTATGTAGTGTTATACTGACTATGGGTGTATAGTGTTATACTGACTATGGGTATATAGTGTTATACTGACTATGGGTGTATAGTGTTATACTGACTATGGGTATATAGTGTTATACTGACTATGGGTATGTAGTGTTATACTGACTATGGGTATATAGTGTTATACTGACTATGGGTATGTAGTGTTAAACTGACTATGGGTATGTAGTGTTATACTGACTATGGGTATGTAGTGTTATACTGACTATGGGTGTATAGTGTTATACTGACTATGGGTATATAGTGTTATACTGACTATGGGTATGTAGTGTTATACTGACTATGGGTATGTAATGTTATACTGACTATGGGTATGTAGTGTTATACTGACTATGGGTATGTAGTGTTATACTGACTATGGGTATGTAGTGTTATACTGACTATGGGTATGTAGTGTTATACTGACTATGGGTATGTAGTGTTATACTGACTATGGGTATGTAGTGTTATACTGACTATATGTATGTAGTGTTATACTGACTATGGGTATGTAGTGTTATACTGATTATGGGTATGTAGTGTTATACTGACTATGGGTATGTAGTGTTATACTGACTATGGGTATGTAGTGTTATACTGACTATGGGTATGTAGTGTTATACTGACTATGGGTATGTAGTGTTATACTGACTATGGGTATGTAGTGTTATACTGACTATGGGTATGTAGTGTTATACTGACTATGGGTGTGTAGTGTTATACTGACTATGGGTGTGTAGTGTTATACTGACTATGGGTGTATAGTGTTATACTGACTATGGGTATGTAGTGTTATACTGACTATGGGTGTAACGGCTGTCGTAGTCGTTCTCCTCCTCAGACGAGGAGGAGCATGGATCGGACCAAGATGCAGAGTAGTTAGTGTTCATATTTTAATGAAAAATCAACAAAACACTTCAAAATACAAAACCAACAAACGTGACAAACCCGAAACAGTCCTGTGTGGCCCAAACACAGTCACAGGAACAAACACCCACCAAACACAAGTGAAACCCAGGCTGCCTAAGTATGATTCTCAATCAGGGACAACGATTGACAGCTGTCTCTGATTGAGAATCATACCAGGCCGAACACCAAATCCCAACATAGAAAATCAACCATAGACCAACCCACCCAACTCACGCCCTGACCAACTAAAATAAATACAAGACAAAGGAAAACAGGTCAGGAACGTGACAGAACCCCCCCCTTAAGGTGCGAACTCCGGGCGCACCAGTACAAAGTCTAGGGGAGGGTCTGGGTGGGCGTCTGTCCACGGTGGCGGCTCTGGCGCTGGTCGTGGTCCCCACCCCACCATAGTCAACCCCCGCTTCCGTGGCCTCCTCCCAATATCCACCCTCCATGTCAATCCCACTACTCCAAAGGGCAGTAACAGACTGAGGGGCAGCACCGGACTGAGGGGCAGCACCGGACTGAGGCGCAGCACCGGACTGAGGCGCAGCACCGGACTGAGGCGCAGCACCGGACTGAGGGGCAGCACCGGACTGAGGGGCAGCACCGGACTGAGGGGCGGATCCTGGCTGGCTGGCTCTGGCGGATCCTGGCTGGCTGGCGGAAGGCTCTGGCGGATCCTGGCTGGCGGAAGGCTCTGGCGGATCCTGGCTGGCGGAAGGCTCTGGCGGATCCTGGCTGGCGGAAGGCTCTGGCGGATCCTGGCTGGCGGAAGGCTCTGGCGGATCCTGGCTGGCGGAAGGCTCTGGCGGATCCTGGCTGGCGGAAGGCTCTGGCGGATCCTGGCTGGCGGAAGGCTCCGGCGGATCCTGGCTGGCGGAAGGCTCCGGCGGATCCTGGCTGGCGGAAGGCTCCGGCGGATCCTGGCTGGCGGAAGGCTCCGGCGGATCCTGGCTGGCGGAAGGCTCCGGCGGATCCTGGCTGGCGGAAGGCTCCGGCGGATCCTGGCTGGCGGAAGGCTCCGGCGGATCCTGGCTGGCGGAAGGCTCCGGCAGCTCCTGGCTGGACGGCTCCGGCTGGTCCTGGCTGGACGGCTCTGGCTGGTCCTGGCTGGATGGCTCTGAAGGCTCGGGACAGACGGGCAGCTCGGGACAGACGGGCAGCGCTGGGCAGGCAAGCAGCGCAGGCGGCGTTGGGCAGACGGCCGACTCTGACCTGCTGAGGCGCACAGTAGGCCTGGTGCGTGGTGCCGGAACTGGAGGCACTGGGCTGGAGACACGCACCACAGGGAGAGTGCGTGGAGGAGGAACAGGGCTCTGGAAACGCACTGGAAGCCTGGTGCGTGGTGTCGGCACTGATGGTACTGGGCTGGGGTGGGAAGGTGGCGCCGGATATACCGGACCGTGAAGGAGGACACGCGCTCTTGAGCACCGAGCCTCCCCAACCTTACCAGGTTGAATGGTCCCCGTAGCCCTGCCAGTGCGGCGAGGTGGAATAGCCCGCACTGGGCTATGCTGGTGAACCGGGGACACCCTCTGTAAGGCTGGTGCCATGTACGCCAGGAACAAACACCCACCAAACACAAGTGAAACCCAGGCTGCCTAAGTATGATTCTCAATCAGGGACAACGATTGACAGCTGTCTCTGATTGAGAATCATACCAGGCCGGCCACCAAATCCCAACATAGAAAATCAACCATAGACCATCCCACCCAACTCACGCCCTGACCAACTAAAATAAATACAAGACAAAGGAAAACAGGTCAGGAACGTGACAATGGGTATATTGTGTTATATTGACTATGGGTATATTGTGTTATACTGACTATGGGGATATAGTGTTATACTGACTATGTGTGTCTCTGACTATGTGTGTGTCTGTCCAGACCCAGCTGACACGGATCACCACGGAGTACACCACGGAGAGATCAGGTGACAAGAGCCTGCAGCTCCGCATCACACAGCTGCTGACAACACTGGAGCAGCGGGAGGTTGTCATCAAACGTCAGGAAGAGGTCAGGGGTCATAGTTACTGGTCAATGTTCAGCCTTTAGGCACAGATCTAGGATCAGATCTAAGAAAAAACTCCAACAAGATTTGTATGTATTGCCTGACTTAAACTCCCTTAAGAGAACCAAACTAACCCAACAGGTTTGGATTAGGGGGAAAAACCTGCTTTTAGGGTCTTTCATCTCATTTGTTCCCATAATCAAGTTATGGGTTTTTTGGTCCGGCCAGTCTGACTACATTCTCTCACAGTCCTTGTGTTAACGTGGCTCTGAAGGTTCTTTTAATTTCACCTTAGGAATGTGTTTATCTGACACGCGTGTACACCTTTAGCTACATCATTAACACCTGTTTACAGCACAGGCCTACTTCCTCCTCCCTTCTTATTCATCTCTGACCTCCCATTTCTGACCTTTAACCATCAGGAGATCTGGCGACTGCAGCAGCAGAAGAGCGACAGCGCCAAGAATGTCACCACAACCACTATCACCAAAAGGTCAGTCCCCCACAACACCATGAGCCTATTTTATGGGGAATATTTGGAAGAAGCTCCCCTAAAATGGGTTAATGTAATTTAGGATGCCTAGTGTGGTATTTCCCAAAACAGGATTTTGTACTGGTATACAGTAAGAACATAACCAACCAGTATGCGGTCCTTACTGTGTATAACTGATGTGTAGGTACAGTAACCAGTACCCCCTCCTGGGCCTGCTGAGTGATGACTTCCAATCTACATTGCCCATCAAGGACGCCAAGACCATCGTCATCAAGAGCCGGACAGGGGAGATTATCAAACAGGTAGAGTAGAGCAGGTAAGAAGTATAAGCTAGATGGCCATGCTAGAATGGACAAACTATAGTATAGCTATACTGTAAGAACTGACGAGTAACAACATCAGGTATTGTTCTCAGTTTAGAGTTTGAAGTGAGGGGTAAGATTAGGGAAATAATTAAGGTTAGGGTAAGTGGTTAAAAGTGAAATATGATTAGTGATGTCCATTCTGACATGGCCAAATAGTGTTAACCATGTGTGTACTGTCACGGGGAACCAGGAGGGAGAGAGCTTGGGTTCCTTACTGGGCCCTGTCAGAAGCTGGGCCAGGGGTCGCTGTGTGAGGAGGGATGATGAGAGGCTGATGGATGGATGGAGGCAATTCCCTCTATGGTCCTGGAGAGCTAGGCACTGATGGCATGGAGAGACCATGTTCAATTCTGCCTCTGTCTGTTAGTAGTAAAATAAATGGATGTTCTCCCAACTCTACTAAATTCCACATCAGGGTGGTATGTTTAATTGGACAGGTGTCCTTCTTTGTGAGAAGCATGCAAGAGGTAGTGATTGAGTTGGAGTGGATATGCAGTGCATTCAGAAAGTATTCAGACCCCCCTTTCCAAATGTTGTTACGTTACAGCCTTATTCTAAAATTGCAAAAATTATTTTTTCCCTCATCAATCTACAAACAATACCCCATAATGACAAATCAAAAACAGGTTCAGATTTTTGGAGTGCAAATGTATTTAAAAAAAGAAGGAAATATGACATTAACATAAGTATTCAGACCCTTTACTCAGTACTTTGTTGAAGCACCTTTGGAAGCGATTATAGCCTCGTGTCTTCTTGGGTATGACACTACAAGTTTGGCACACCTGTATTTGGGGAGTTTTTCCCATTCTCTGCAGATCATCTCAAGCTCTGTCAGGTTGGATGGGGAGTGTCACTGCATAGCTATTTTCAGGTCTCTCCAGAGATGTTAGATCGGGTTCAAGTCCAGGCTCTGGCTGGGCCACTCAAGGACATTCAGAGACTTGTCCAGAAACCACTCCTGTGTTGTCTTGGCTGTGTGCTTAGGGTCGTTGTCCTGTTGGAAGGGGAACCTTCGCCTCAGTCTGAGGTCTTGAGCGCTCTGGAGCAGATTTTCATCAAGGATCTCTCTGTACTTTGCTACGTTCATCTTTCCCTCGATCCTGACTAGTCTCCCAGTCCGTGCCGCTGCAAAACATCTCCACAGCATGAGGCTGCCACCACCATAGGGATGGTGGCAGATTTCCTCCAGACGTGACGCTTGGCATTCAGGCCAAAGAGTTCCATCTTGGTTTCATCAGACCAGAGAATCTTGTTTCTCATGGTCTGAGAGTACTTTAGGTGCCTTTTGGGACACTCCACGTGGGCTGTCGTGCCTTTTACTTAGGAGTGGCTTCTGTATCGTAAAGGCCTGTTTGGTGGAGTGCTGCAGAGATGGTTGTCCTTCTGGAAGGTTCTCCCGTCTCCACAGAGGAACTCTGGAGCTCTGTCAGAGTGACCATCGGGTTCTTGGTCACCAAGGCCCTTCTCCCCCGATTGCTCAGTTTGGCCGGACGGCCAGCTCTAGGAAGAGTCTTGGTGGTTCCAAACGTCTTCCATTTAAGAATGATGGAGGCCACTGTGTTCGTGGGGACTTTCAATGCTGCAGACATTTTTTAGTACCCTTCCCCAGATCTGTGCCTCGACACAATCCTGTCTCGGAGCTCTACGAACAAGTCCTTCCACCTCATGGCTTGGTTTTTGCTCTGACATGCACTGTTAACTGTGGGACCTTATATAGACAGTATAACACTTATATGCCTTTCCAAATCCTGTCCAAGCAATTGAATTTACCACAGGTGGACACCGATCAAGTTGTAGAAAAATTTCAAAGATGATCAATGGAAACAGGATGCACCTGAGCTCAATTTTGAGTCTCATAGCAAAGGGTCTGAATACTTATGTAAATAAGTATTCAGACAATGGGGTATTGTGTGTAGATTGATGAGGACTTTTTTTTTAATCTAATCCTTTTTAGTATAAAGCTGTAACGTAATAAAATGTGGAAAAAGTAAAGGGGCTGAATACTTTCTGAATGCACTGTTGGGTGACATTATCGACTTTTCCAGGGATTGGAGATCCACTGTTAGTTTTAGAGCTGTCATGACGTCTGAATCAAAGCTGTCATTAGCACTAGTCAAAACAACAACATCAATCAGAGGGTTAGATAAGATCAAGCTTTTTGTCTTTCCAAGACATAATGAAAGAGTTGTGTGGCAGATTTATACTGAGTGAGAAAAAGCGAGAAACAGACATGTAATTAAGTACATCTGATGGATTAGTCCTTCACGCCATAACGACTGTATCCATGTTGTTTATTTTGAAACAGAAAATCATTACAACCCCTTAAAGAGACTGCTTCTCTCTGCTCCGCACAGGAATGAAGGACAAGAAGACCCTGATGTTCCCCCTCCCTCCCACACTCCGTCCGTCCCTCCCCTTCTCCCCCCGCAGCTGCCGTCTCCCACTTCCTCAGGGCTCCCAGGGTGGTGGTGGTAGGGTCAACACCCCTATATTTGGGATGAGTGGTTTGGAACAAATGGGGTTAGACGAGAGGCTTGACTTTGGTTAGGATAGGGACACCAAATACTCAACCACCAAATATGTTATAGTAGAAGCTTATGCTACAGCCACGAGGGCTGGGGAGGGGACAGGGAAGAGGGGGCTTATTAGTGTGCAGCTATCTAGTCCTCTGTCCTCCATGGAGCCAGCACTACCCTGCTAATCTTGGGGACAACTCCTCTAAAGGCGTTATGGTTACTTTGCATGTAAATAAGTTAGCTAAATATGCTTTAATTATGCGCTAATTAAAAAGACTATGGTGAAACTCGCTTTGGCAGACATTTAATAAAAATGGCCACCTCTGTTCTGGTCATTTGCTATTCTTTTGTGGCAAGGTAATGGTACATAAGTGCGATATGTTTTAGATGCATTTTGTTTCATGTTTAAACCTTAAGAGGTGCATGGGTTTGTTTTGAATGAGGGGTTATTTGAATGGAATGCTGTGCTTGGGGTTGGGGGTTGGAGTGGGTGTATGAGAATATGAATGACTGGGTTGGACATGGACTGGTGCATGGTTCTATGGGTAATATACCTTAGTGGATGACCTGGTCATTTTAGAAGCACAATAAACACTGTATGGAGTACTTTGTTTTTCCTTCAATTGTTATATGCTTAAGTTCTCTTTAATGTGCTCTCACATTTAAAGTCAGCCTGTTCTTTTCTAATTAGGCCTTAACCTCTGCTTTTTGGAACTGTGATTAAAATGTAGAATTTAACGTCACTTGTCTTTAATTTTTTTATGTGTTTTATTTTATTTTTTACCTATGAAACGCCAATAATTAGGCCTCGGGGCAACTACTATATTATCCAGTAGGGTGCCACTGTCAGTGTGCAGTTACCTTCTTGTGGCAGCAGAGGGGGCCAGTGGCCTACAGTTGTGGCTCAGAGTGACGGAGTGGTATGGAGCATCCCCCTCTGCTCTGCTCTCAATGAATGAGGTCATGATATCTCTGTAGGGCTTGGCTCAGGCAGACTGTCAACCATTTCACTGTCCCATTCACTGGACTTTCTGTCTGACGATGCACACATGCCCTGTGATCTATATATGCTTGGTAATGGTAGTAGGACACTAGTACCTAGATATTGCAGTGCTATTAGTAGTATTAACAGTCAAATAAGTACAATTATTAGTTGTGTTGTTAGTGTGTGAGAAACTTTTGTGACACATTTCTTGACTGAACCATTTCTGTTTTATGCATGCTTCATGAATTAGTGATTAGTCTCTGGTAGGTCCTCAACTGCTCTCTTCAGGAGAATGAGGTCGGAGGGAAGCTACGGCTCCTAAAGGAAAATACTGTCTCATTCATAAAGTTAGGGATTATCTGGGCCTCTGCTATCTGATTGGCCTACCTACCTGGCCTCCTGATTGGCCTACCTACCTGGCCTCCTGATTGGCCTACCTACCTGGCCTCCTGATTGCCTGGCTAACCAGACTCCTTGCTCCGGCCAAACGGTACACCATGCCCAAGTCTGGATCTGAGTACATTGCAGACCCTTCACCGAATGCGGACACATTCGGGCCATCTGATTGGTCCAGAAACCGATGGGTTGGACCAGAGCCAGAACACACGTGGGTAAAAAAAATCATATAATTGTTTTTGATACACCGATTGTTTAGAGACAATCCAATCGCTTTACGACTTTGTAGGACACTAATCGTACCCCTCATCACCACAAACGACTTCAATGATGGCAGTCTCAGACTAAAGTATGTAGCGAACGGCAGAACAGCGTTGTCAGACTAGCCTCTTGGTACCTGTACGTATGTCACATCCTAATAAGTTATGACACACACAAGCAAGCACCCACGCACAGTTACACGTACGCACACTATTGTGTCTATATGATCACGATAGTGATTTGATTTTGATTTGAAGCGGTATCATTCTTAGTTTCCCCTCTTCCAATCCCTCTCTCTCTCTCTCGTTCTCCACATCTCTATCCTCTCTCCCTCTGCATGGCCTGATGTAGCTCTAGAGTTAGAGATGCATGGGCTAGTGTGTGTGAGGTTGAGCATCGGATGGGTGAGGAGAGAGAGGGAGATGTGGGGGCTGGGGATAATGGGGAAGCATTGATTATGGCTGATAATTCAGGGCTTTGATGTGGATAATGCAGTCTCTCTCTTCCTGCACTGCCTGTGTACTCAAAGCCCCTGGGGGCCACAGAGGATATTGGGTTTACACACTCTCTTTCTCTCTCGCTCTCTCTGTGTTTGATAGAGCGAAAGAGAGAGCATGCACGGACATGTAGAGTGTGTGTAAGTGAGTGATTGTGTAAGTGTGTGTTTGTACAGTACTACCACAGAACTGTTTGTGTGTGTCCAAACTCACAGGGATTTTTACCATGTCTGTCTTTGTCTGCCGGTGTTCCTTAACTTCCTCAATTCTGTTGTGTTTATATAAGTTTTAGTTTTCATTGTTTTTCACTGTCTCTTTCCATCCATAACCCAAGCCGTACTCTCCCTCTCCTTCTATCCTAACACAACCCATACTCTCTCTCTCTTTCCAATCTGACTATGCACACTCACAGGGCCCTACACACTCACACACACTCACTCCATCATCTGTTCACTCACATAATATGCACATACATTTATACTGACTCTACACACACACACACACACACACACACACACACACACACACACACACACACACACACACACACACACACACACACACTGCTGCTACTCTGTTTATCTTATATCCTGTTGCCTAGTCACCTAACCCCTATACATATTTACATCTACCTTCATCACTCTAGTATCCCTGCACGTTGTAAATATGGTATTGGAACTGACCCTGTATATAGTATGCTTACTTACTGTATTCTTATTGTATTTTTATTGTATTCTTCATATTTCCTCTTATTTCTCGTGTTTTTTTTCTTCTAGTATTACGTTGTTATTGATTATTGCATTGTTGGGTTTAGAGTTTGCAAGAAAGGCATTTCATTGTACTTGTGCATGTGACATTAAAACTTGATACGGACTAGGAAATGTGTGAGTGTGTTTCGCTCGTTGATAGGAGACCAAGGTGCAGCGTGGTAAGCGTACATCTTATTTTATTTAGATGAACACCAAAAAAACAACAAAACATAAACGAACGTAACATTCTGCAGGCTACACAGTAACTGAACAAAAACAAGATCCCACAAACTCAGGTGGAAAACAGGTTGCCTAAGTATGATCCCCAATCAGAGACAACGATAGACAGCTGCCTCTGATTGGGAACCATACCCGGCCAACAAAGAAATAGAACACATAGATTTGCCCACCCAAGTCACACCCTGACCTAACCAAATAGAGAATAAAAAGGCTCTCTAAGGTCAGGGCATGACAGAGTGGCAGCTCTCTCTCTGGCCTCTGTTGAACCCTCTTTCCCTGTTACCCCTGTATCCCATCTAACCAGGACCCCTGCAGTGGGCCATTGGCGCCTGCCCCTCCCTGCAGCACTCCACCAATCAGGCCTTTATGGTAGAATGGCCAGACGGAAGCCATTCCTCAGTAAAAGGCACATGACAGCCCGCTTGGAGTTTGCCAAAAGGCACCTAAAGGACTCTCAGACCATGAGAAACAAGATTATCTGGTCTGATGAAACCAAGATTGAACTCTTTGGCCTGAATGCCAAGCTTCACATCTGGAGGAAAAATGGCACCATCCCTGCAGTGAAGCATGGTGGTGGCAGCATCATGCAGTGGGGATGTTTTTCAGAGGCAGGGACTGGGAGACTAGTCAGGATCAAGGGAAAGATGAACAGAGCAAAGTAGAGAGAGATCCTTGATGAAAACCTGCTCCAGAGTGCTCAGGACCTCAGATTGGGGGTGAAGGTTCACCTTCCAACAGGACAAAGACACTAAGCACACAGCAAAGAAAACGCAGGAGTGGCTTCTGGACAAGTCTCTGAATGTCCTTGAGTGGCCCAGCCAGAGCCCAGACCTGAGCCCAATCGAACATCTCTCGAGAGACCTGAAAATAGCTGTGCAGCGACACTCCCCATCCAACCTGACAGAGCTTGAGAGGATCTGCAGAGAAGAATGTGAGAAACTCCCCAAAAACAGGTGTGCCAATCTTGTAGCGTCCTACCCAAGAAGAATCGACGCTGTAATCGCTGTCAAAGGTGCTTCAACAAAGTACTGAGTAAAGGGTCTGAATACTTATGTAATTGTGTCATTAAATTTTTTTTATATATAATTTAGCAAAAATGTCTAAAAACCTGTTTTTGCTTTGTCATTATGGGGTATTGTGTGTAGATTGATGAGGGGGAAAAACGATGTAATTCATTTTAGAATAAGGTTTGTAATGTAACAAAATGTGGAAAAAGTCTAGGGGTCTGAATACTTTCCGAATGCACTGTATATGCTACAAATGCCAAACCACGCACACCCTCATCACCCCTCAAGCTCCTCTAACTCAACTCTGTTTCTCTAGTCTTTACCACGCCCCTACCATATCACACACCCACACATTGGCCTTCAACCCTCACCACCTTCTGTGATCATTACCTCTACTCCCTAACCCCAGCCTCCCCTAGCCCCTACCATTCTGTGCCCATCACTGCCAGGTCTTTCTATTTGACCTTTTGACCTGGGAGAATGTCTTTGATTGACAGCTGTCATGTCATGTCACTCTTTTCTCATGTCTGTTTCCCAGTCTCTTTTTCCTATTCTGTTCCCCTGTGTTAGGAAGAGCCCTCGGCCGTCCACTTTCTCTGTTTCCCTCTGTCAAGAAGAGCCCTCACCCCTCCGCTCTTTGTTTCCCTCTGTCAGGAAGAGCCCTCACCCCTCCGCTCTTTGTTTCCCTCTGTCAGCAAGAGCCCTCACCCCTCCACTCTCTCTGTTTCACTCTGTCAGGAAGAGCCCTCACCCCTCCACTCTCTCTGTTTCACTCTGTCAGGAAGAGCCCTCGCCCCTCCACTCTCTCTGTTTCCCTCTGTCAAGAAGAGCCCTCACCCCTCCGCTCTTTGTTTCCCTCTGTCAGGAAGAGCCCTCACCCCTCCGCTCTTTGTTTCCCTCTGTCAGCAAGAGCCCTCACCCCTCCACTCTCTCTGTTTCACTCTGTCAGGAAGAGCCCTCACCCCTCCACTCTCTCTGTTTCACTCTGTCAGGAAGAGCCCTCGCCCCTCCACTCTCTCTGTTTCACTCTGTCAGGAAGAGCCCTCGTCCCTCCACTCTCTCTGTTTCACTCTGTCAGGAAGAGCCCTCACCCCTCCACTCTCTCTGTTTCACTCTGTCAGGAAGAGCCCTCGTCCCTCCACTCTCTCTGTTTCACTCTGTCAGGAAGAGCCCTCACCCCTCCACTCTCTCTGTTTCACTCTGTCAGGAAGAGCCCTCGTCCCTCCACTCTCTCTGTTTCACTCTGTCAGGAAGAGCCCTCGCCCCTCCACTCTCTCTGTTTCACTCTGTCAGGAAGAGCCCTCGTCCCTCCACTCTCTCTGTTTCACTCTGTCAGGAAGAGCCCTCGTCCCTCCACTCTCTCTGTTTCACTCTGTCAGGAAGAGCCCTCACCCCTCCACTCTCTCTGTTTCACTCTGTCAGGAAGAGCCCTCGCTCCTCCACTCTCTCTGTTTCACTCTGTCAGGAAGAGCCCTCGCCCTTCCACACTCTCTGTTTCACTCTGTCAGGAAGAGCCCTCGCTCCTCCACTCTCTCTGTTTCCCTCTGTCAGGAAGAGCCCTCACCCCTCCACTCTCTCTGTTTCACTCTGTCAGGAAGAGCCCTCGCCCCTCCACTCTCTCTGTTTCACTCTGTCAGGAAGAGCCCTCACCCCTCCACTCTCTCTGTTTCACTCTGTCAGGAAGAGCCCTCGCCCCTCCACTCTCTCTGTTTCACTCTGTCAGGAAGAGCCCTCGTCCCTCCACTCTCTCTGTTTCACTCTGTCAGGAAGAGCCCTCACCCCTCCACTCTCTCTGTTTTACTCTGTCAGGAAGAGCCCTCGCCCCTCCACTCTCTCTGTTTTACTCTGTCAGGAAGAGCCCTCGCCCCTCCACTCTCTCTGTTCTCTTATGGAAGAGATGACTACCCAGCGAACCGGGAACATTCCCACAACCTTAGATAAGATTCCCATTACGTTCTAGTTAGGGTTTATCTAGCATTAGGATGATAACATCTCAAAAACATTCAAATAATGATACGATTTTTTGTTGTTGTTGAAATATATGAAATATCCTTGGAATGTTCTCCTAACATTCACTAAAATGTTGTGCACAATATCTGTAACAACCACAGAACATTCTCTAAAAGTTCTTATTGTGTTATTACATTACCTGGAAATCTAAATTGAAATTGGTTCTGTGAAAATTCCCAGAGCATTCGTTAGGTTGCAGAAAATGTTCTTCTAACACAAAAACTGTCCAGACGTGCTGATGATTATGCAATGTTTGTGTAAAACATTCCCATGATGTTGCAAGAACTTTCCCAGAAAACATTTTGTCTTGTCCCCAAATTTCCCTGGGTTAGTTACAGTTGAAGTCGGAATTTTACATACACCTCAGCCAAATACATTTCAACTCAGTTTTTCACAATTCCTGACATTTAATCCTAGTAAAAATTCCTGTCTTAGGTCAGTTAGGATCACCACTTTATTTTAAGAATGTGAAATGTCTGAATAATAGTAGAGAGAATGATTTATTTCAGCTTTTATTTCCTTCATCACATTCCCAGTGGGTCAGAAGTTTACATACACTCAATTAGTATTTGGTAGCGTTGCCTTTAAATTGTTTAACTTGGGTCAAACATTTCGGTTAGCCTTCCACATGCTTCCCACAATAAGTTGGGTGAATTTTGGCCCATTCCTTCTGACAGAGCTGGTGTAACTGAGTCAGGTTTGTAGCCTCCTTGCTCGCACACGCTTTTTCAGTTCTGCCCACAAATTTTAAATAGGATTGAGGTCAGGGCTTTGTGATGGCCACTCCAATACCTTGACTTTGTTGTCCATCCTCATGATGCCATCTATTTTGTGAAGTGCACCAGTCCCTCCTGCAGCAAAGCACCCCGGTGCTTCACGGTTGGGATGGTGTTCTTCGCCGTGCAAGCGTCCCCCTTTTTCCTCCGAATATAATGATGGTCATTATGGCCAAACAGTTCTATTTTTGTTTCATCAGACCAGAGGACATTTCTCCAAAAAGTACGATCTTTGTCCCCATGTGCAGTTGCAAACCGTAGTCTGGCTTTTTCTTGGCGGTTTTGGAGCAGTGGCTTCTTCCTTGCTGAGTGGCCTTTCAGGTTATGTCAATATAGGACTTGTTTTACTGTGGATATAGATACTTTTGTACTTATTTCCTCCAGCTTCTTCACAAGGTCCTTTGCTGTTGTTCTGGGATTGATTTGCACCTTTTGCACCAAGGTACTTTCATCGCTAGGAGACAGAACGCGACTCCTTCCTGAGTGGTATGACGGCTGCGTGGTCCCATGGTGTTTATACTTGCGTACTATTGTTTGTACAGATGAACGTGGTAACTTCAGGCATTTTGGAAATTGCTGCCAAGGATGAACCAGACTTGTGGAGGTCTACAATTTATTTTCTGAGGTCTTGGCTAATTTCTTTTGATTTTCCCATGATGTCAAGCAAAGAGGCACTGAGTGCGAAGGTAGGCCTTGAAATACATCCACAGGTACACCTCCAATTGACTCAAATTATGTCAATTAGCCTATCAGAAGCTTCTAAAGCCATGACATCATTTTCTGGAATTTCCCAAGCTGTTTAAAGGCACAGTCAACTTAGTGTATGTAAACTTCTGACCCACTGGAATTGTGATACAGTGAACTATAAGTGAAATACTCTGTCTGTACACAATTGTTGGAAAAATGACTTAGTAGATGTCATAACCGACTTTCCAAACCTATAGTTTGTTAACAATACATTTGTGGAGTGGTTGAAAAACGAGTTTTAATGACTCCAACCTACTGTAAGTGTATGTAAACGTCTGACTTCAATTGTATGTCTAAGAAGACAAAAAAAAAAGCATGGAATTCTTGATTGTCCATAATGCCATGGCTTTATACTGAAAAAAGAAGATCTGAGAGAGCTTCCCTGGTAGTGCAGAGGATTAAAGACCTGCTTTGGGAACCAAAAATCCTATGTTCAAACCCTGCAGGATTTATAGTCAACATATAGTATGAAGTGTAAAAAATATGGTTTTGATTGAATGATTAAATACTGTTCAAATGTCTTATGAATTAAATGAAAATGCCATGTGTCTCTGACACCTTCAAATGAGAATTGACATTAAGTCTGGAAAGAAACATAATGGGGGTGTATTCCAATCAGTTATCTTATGCTTCAAGGAGCTACATTTTTGCATGCTGAGAATGTTGTGGTGGTATTTGGTCAAACTTAGATATACAGTTGTCTAAATGTTCTTGAAATGTTCTGAGGACCTCCAATACAAGGTAAAATGTATATTGCGTGAACATCAATTTAATATTATGTTAAACCTAACACAAATATGCTATGAACTTCATGAAAACAGACTGATTTGGAAATTGTGGAACATTGTGGGAATGTTATGTGCAACCTATGTGAATATCGCAAGAATATTCTTGCAACATCCCAGAGAATCCCCATAGCTTAATTAAATGTTCTGGGAACCTTTAAAGAACAGACCAGCTGCTCTGTCAAAAATCTTACAACATTATAGGAATGTCCTGTGCAACCTTCCTTAAACATTGTATGAATGTCATCACAACTGAGCATATTTTGTGTTTTGGGAACCTATCTCTTGCAATGTATCCACACTGTTCCCACAATATAATTAAATGTTCTAGGAACTCAGAAAGGCTGTTCTGTCAAAAGTCTTGCAACATCAGAGGAATGTTTTGTGCACCCTGATACAAACATTATCCGAATGCCAGCACAACTGGACTGTTTTATTGTTTTTTGAACCTATCTCAAATCATCTCCCCCCAATGTTCCCACAACCTGAAGAAACATACTGGGAACCTTTTAAAGCACAGACTACATGTGTTCTGGTTAATGATTTTTGCACCTGAAAGACACATTGTAGAATGGACAGTTTTGTGTTTTGGAAAAATATATTTTGTGATTTCCACACAATGTTCCCACCAGACTGTTCCCACAACTTAATCAAACACTCTGGGAACCTTTAAAGAACATATTAAATGTGTTCTAGAAACTTGCTAGCAACATCAGGTCGAATGTTTTATGCAAACATTCTAGAATCATCAGCATGACTGGACAGTTTTTGTGTTATGCGAACATTTGCTGTGACCTAACGAATGTGGTGGGAACTTTCACAGAACCAATTTTGGTTTGCTGGGTAGGCTCATCTTTCCTCCATCTGATGTAATTATGGACTGTCTGTCTCCTCTTTATCTTTCTAAACTCTCTCTCTCTCTCTCTCTCTCTCTCTCTCTCTCTCTCTCTCTCTCTCTCTCTCTCTCTCAGGTTCACTCCCTCTCTCCATCTCTTTAAAACAGTCACGTTTAACCTCTCATCTTTTCCATCTCTCTTCTCACTCTTCCATCTCTCTTTCTCAGTCCACATTTCGGCTCGCATGCCCTAGCTGCTGATGCACTCCTGGCCATTAATAAAAGTTTTATACCTAGTCAGTCAGGAAATGCATCTGAGCCCCAGCGGCTGCCTGTAGCCTCTCAGACCGACAGGAAATGGGAGTTTGGCTGGTGGCCAGCCCTGCTATTTCAGGGGGCGGCCGGAGCCAATCAACAAGCCCTGGTCAGTTAATGGAACACGGATACTTTGGCGAAATATCAGGAACAATTATGGAGGCGCAAAGGAGGGGGAGGAGGGGTAGAAGAGAGGAGGGGGGAGCGATTGCTTCAGACATAGGACTAGGGAGGGGGAGTAGGGATGAAGATGGAGAGGGGTGGGGGGAGCTAAAGGGAGTGATGATGGGGAGAGGGGATGGGGCTAGGGAGGGGTAGGGTGTATTGCTTCATCGGCACAGGGCTGAACAGAGACTATAGCCAGGGATTGGAGGGACACGTGGAGAGGTGGGAGTAGGGAAGGTCGGCATTAAATCAGATTAGATACAGATGGCTGTTTATGAATCTCAGTGTTGTACAGAATGAGGGGATGAGGGGAGCTTGACTGTGGCTGCATTTCATTCTAGAAAGTTTCTCCTTTCCACTATGCCTGCATTCACTTCCCTTGAAGAAGGAGTAATGGGGGGAGGGAATGAAGACAGAGGGGAGGGAGCAAAAGTCTGGAATGAAACACAGCCAGAGTGGGTTCTATAGTATAACTGAAAGTAACACAGCCAGAGGGGGTTCTATAGTATTACTGAATGAAACACAGCCAGAGTGGGTTCTATAGTATAACTGAATGTAACACAGCCAGAGGGGGTTGTATAGTATTACTGAATGAAACACAGCCAGAGTGGGTTCTATAGTATAACTGAATGTAACATTGCTAGAGTGGGTTCTATAGTATAACTGAATGTAACATAGCCAGAGTGGGATCTATAGTATAACTGAATGTAACACAGCCAGAGTGGGTTCTATAGTATAACTGAATGTAACATAGCCAGAGTGGGTTCTATAGTATAACTGAATGTCACACAGCCAGAGTGGGTTCTATAGTATAACTGAATGTAACATACCCAGAGTGGGTTCTATAGTATAACTGAATGTAACACAGCCAGAGTGGGTTCTATAGTATAACTGAATGTAATATAGCTAGAGTGGGTTCTATAGTATAACGGAATGTAACATTGCTAGAGTGGGTTCTATAGTATAACTGAATGTAACATAGCCAGAGTGGGTTCTATGGTATAACTGAATGTAACATAGCCAGAGTGGGTTCTATAGTATAACTGAATGTAACACAGCCAGAGTGGGTTCTATAGTATAACTGAATGTAACATAGCCAGAGTGGGTTCTATAGTATAACTGAATGTAACATAGCCAGAGTGGGTTCTATAGTATAACTGAATGTAACACAGCCAGGGTGGGTTCTATAGTATAACTGAATGTAACACAGCCAGAGTGGGTTCTATAGTATAACTGAATGTAACATAGCCAGAGTGGGTTCTATAGTATAACTGAATGTAACACAGCCAGAGTGGGTTCTATAGTATAACTGAATGTAACACAGCCAGAGTGGGTTCTATAGTATAACTGAATGTAACACAGCCAGAGTGGGTTCTGTATATATAACTGAATGTAACATAGCCAGAGTGGGTTCTATAGTATAACTGAATATAACATAGCCAGAGTTGGTTCTATAGTATAACTGAATGTCACACAGCCAGAGTGGGTTCTATAGTATAACTGAATGTAACACAGCCAGAGTGGGTTCTATAGTATAATTAAGCAATAATGCCAGAGGACGTGTGGTATATGGCTAATATACCACGGCTAAGGGCTGTTCAAACCCCCGAGGAGCCATATTGCTATTATAAACTGGTTACCAACGTAAATAGAGCAGTAAAACCCGTGGTATATGGTCTGAAATACCATGGCTTTCAGCCAATCAGAATTCAGGGCTCAAACCACCCAGTTTATAACTGAATGTAACACAGCCAGAGTGGGTTCTATAGTATAACTGAATGTAACACAGCCAGAGTGGGTTCTATAGTATAAATGAATGTAAAATAGCCAGAGTGGGTTCTATAGTATAACTGAATGTAACATAGCCAGAGTGGGTTCTATAGTAAACTGAATGTAACATAGCCAGAGTGGGTTCTATAGTATAACTGAATGTAACACAGCCAGAGTGGGTTCTATAGTATAACTGAATGTAACACAGCCAGAGTGGGTTCTATAGTATAACTGAATGTAACACAGCCAGAGTGGGTTCTATAGTATAACTGAATGTTACACAGCCAGAGTGGGTTCTATAGTATAACTGAATGTAACACAGCCAGAGTGGGTTCTATAGTATAACTGAATGTAACACAGCCAGAGTGGGTTCTATAGTATAACTGAATGTAACATAGCCAGAGTGGGTTCTATAGTATAACTGAATGTAACACAGCCAGAGTGGGTTCTATAGTGTAACTGAATGTACCATAGCCAGAGTGGGTTCTATAGTATAACTGAATGTAACATTGCTAGAGTGGGTTCTATAGTATAACTGAATGTAACATAGCCAGAGTGGGTTCTATAGTATAACTGAATGTAACATAGCCAGAGTGGGTTCTATAGTATAACTGAATGTAACACAGCCAGAATGGGTTCTATAGTATAACTGAATGTAACCCAGCCAGAGTGGGTTCTATAGTAAACTGAATGTAACATAGCCAGAGTGGGTTCTATAGTATAACTGAATGTAACATAGCCAGAGTGGGTTCTATAGTATAACTGAATGTAACACCGCCAGATTGGGTTCTATATTATAACTGAATGTAACACAGCCAGAGTGGGTTCTATAGTATAACTGAATGTAACATAGCCCTAGTGGGTTCTATAGTATACCGTAATGTAACACAGCCAGAGTGGGTTCTATATTAAACTGAATGTAACATAGCCATAGTGGGTTCTATAGTATAACTGAATGTAACGCAGCCAGAGTGGGTTCCATAGTATAACTGAATGTAACACAGCCAGAGTGGGTTCTGTTAGTAAACTGAATGTAACATAGCCAGAGTGGGTTCTATAGTAAACGGAATGTAACATTGCTAGAGTGGGTTCTATAGTATACCGTAATGTAACACAGCCAGAGTGGGTTCTATAGTAAACTGAATGTAACATAGCCAGAGTGGGTTCTATAGTATAACTGAATGTAACATAGCCAGAGTGGGTTCTATAGTATAACTGAATGTAACATAGCCAGAGTGGGTTCTATAGTATAACTGAATGTAACATAGCCAGAGTGGGTTCTATAGTATAACTGAATGTAACACAGCCAGAGTGGGTTCTATAGTATAACTGAATGTAACACAGCCAGAGTGGGTTCTATAGTATAACTGAATGTAACACAGCCAGAGTGGGTTCTGTAGTATAACTGAATGTAACATAGCCAGAGTGGGTTCTATAGTATAACTGAATGTAACATAGCCAGAGTGGGTTCTATAGTATAACTGAATGTATCACAGCCAGAGTGGGTTCTATAGTATAACTGAATGTAACACAGCCAGAGTGGGTTCTGTAGTATAACTGAATGTAACATAGCCAGAGTGGGTTCTATAGTATAACTGAATGTAACATAGCCAGAGTGGGTTCTATAGTATAACTGAATGTAACATAGCCAGAGTGGGTCCTATAGTATAACTGAATGTCACACAGCCAGAGTGGGTTCTATAGTATAACTGAATGTAACATAGCCAGAGCGGGTTCTATAGTATAACTGAATGTAACACAGCCAGAGTGGGTTCTATAGTATAATTAAGCAATAAGGCCAGAGGACGTGTGGTATATGGCTAATATACCACGGCTAAGGGCTGTTCAAACCCTCGAGGAGCCATATTGCTATTATAAACTGGTTACCAACGTAAATAGAGCAGTAAAACCCGTGGTATATGGTCTGAATTACCATGGCTTTCAGCCAATCAGAATTCAGGGCTCAAACCACCCAGTTTATAACTGAATGTAACACAGTCAGAGTGGGTTCTATAGTATAACTGAATGTAACATAGCCAGAGTGGGTTCTATAGTATAACTGAATGTAACATTGCTAGAGTGGGTTCTATAGTATAACTGAATGTAACATAGCCAGAGTGGGTTCTATAGTATAACTGAATGTAGCATAGCCAGAGTGGGTTCTATAGTATAACTGAATGTAACACAGCCAGAGTGGGTTCTATAGTATAACTGAATGTAACATAGCCAGAGTGGGTTCTATAGTATAACTGAATGTAACATAGCCAGAGTGGGTTCTATAGTATAACTGAATGTAACACAGCCAGAGTGGGTTCTATAGTATAACTGAATGTAACATAGCCAGAGTGGGTTCTATAGTATAACGGAATGTAACACAGCCAGAGTGGGTTCTATAGTATAACTGAATGTAACATAGCCAGAGTGGGTTCTATAGTAAACTGAATGTAACATAGCCAGAGTGGGTTCTATAGTATAACTGAATGTAACATAGCCAGAGTGGGTTCTATAGTATAACTGAATGTAACATAGCCAGAGTGGGTTCTATAGTATAACTGAATGTAACATAGCCAGAGTGGGTTCTATAGTATAACTGAATGTAACACAGCCAGAGTGGGTTCTGTTAGTAAACTGAATGTAACATAGCCAGAGTGGGTTCTATAGTAAACGGAATGTAACATTGCTAGAGTGGGTTCTATAGTATACCGTAATGTAACACAGCCAGAGTGGGTTCTATAGTAAACTGAATGTAACATAGCCAGAGTGGGTTCTATAGTATAACTGAATGTAACATAGCCAGAGTGGGTTCTATAGTATAACTGAATGTAACATAGCCAGAGTGGGTTCTATAGTATAACTGAATGTAACATAGCCAGAGTGGGTTCTATAGTATAACTGAATGTAACACAGCCAGAGTGGGTTCTATAGTATAACTGAATGTAACACAGCCAGAGTGGGTTCTATAGTATAACTGAATGTAACACAGCCAGAGTGGGTTCTGTAGTATAACTGAATGTAACATAGCCAGAGTGGGTTCTATAGTATAACTGAATGTAACATAGCCAGAGTGGGTTCTATAGTATAACTGAATGTATCACAGCCAGAGTGGGTTCTATAGTATAACTGAATGTAACACAGCCAGAGTGGGTTCTGTAGTATAACTGAATGTAACATAGCCAGAGTGGGTTCTATAGTATAACTGAATGTAACATAGCCAGAGTGGGTTCTATAGTATAACTGAATGTAACATAGCCAGAGTGGGTCCTATAGTATAACTGAATGTCACACAGCCAGAGTGGGTTCTATAGTATAACTGAATGTAACATAGCCAGAGCGGGTTCTATAGTATAACTGAATGTAACACAGCCAGAGTGGGTTCTATAGTATAATTAAGCAATAAGGCCAGAGGACGTGTGGTATATGGTTAATATACCACGGCTAAGGGCTGTTCAAACCCTCGAGGAGCCATATTGCTATTATAAACTGGTTACCAACGTAAATAGAGCAGTAAAACCCGTGGTATATGGTCTGAATTACCATGGCTTTCAGCCAATCAGAATTCAGGGCTCAAACCACCCAGTTTATAACTGAATGTAACACAGTCAGAGTGGGTTCTATAGTATAACTGAATGTAACACAGCCAGAGTGGGTTCTATAGTATAACTGAATGTAACATAGCCAGAGTGGGTTCTATAGTAAACTGAATGTAACATAGCCAGAGTGGGTTCTATAGTATAACTGAATGTAGCATAGCCAGAGTGGGTTCTATAGTATAACTGAATGTAACACAGCCAGAGTGGGTTCTATAGTATAACTGAATGTAACATAGCCAGAGTGGGTTCTATAGTATAACTGAATGTAACATAGCCAGAGTGGGTTCTATAGTATAACTGAATGTAACACAGCCAGAGTGGGTTCTATAGTATAACTGAATGTAACATAGCCAGAGTGGGTTCTATAGTATAACGGAATGTAACACAGCCAGAGTGGGTTCTATAGTATAACTGAATGTAACATAGCCAGAGTGGGTTCTATAGTAAACTGAATGTAACATAGCCAGAGTGGGTTCTATAGTATAACTGAATGTAACATAGCCAGAGTGGGTTCTATAGTATAACTGAATGTAACATAGCCAGAGTGGGTTCTATAGTATAACTGAATGTAACATAGCTAGAGTGGGTTCTATAGTATAACTGAATGTAACGCAGCCAGAGTGGGTTCTATAGTATAACGGAATGTAACACAGCCAGAGTGGGTTCTGTAGTATAACTGAATGTAACATAGCCAGAGTGGGTTCTATAGTATAACTGAATGTAACATAGCCAGAGTGGGTTCTATAGTATAACTGAATGTAACATAGCCAGAGTGGGTCCTATAGTATAACTGAATGTCACACAGCCAGAGTGGGTTCTATAGTATAACTGAATGTAACATAGCCAGAGCGGGTTCTATAGTATAACTGAATGTAACACAGCCAGAGTGGGTTATATAGTATAATTAAGCAATAAGGCCAGAGGACGTGTGGTATATGGCTAATATACCACGGCTAAGGGCTGTTCAAACCCTCGAGGAGCCATATTGCTATTATAAACTGGTTACCAACGTAAATAGAGCAGTAAAACCCGTGGTATATGGTCTGAATTACCATGGCTTTCAGCCAATCAGAATTCAGGGCTCAAACCACCCAGTTTATAACTGAATGTAACACAGTCAGAGTGGGTTCTATAGTATAACTGAATGTAACACAGCCAGAGTGGGTTCTATAGTATAACTGAATGTAACATAGCCAGAGTGGGTTCTATAGTAAACTGAATGTAACATAGCCAGAGTGGGTTCTATAGTATAACTGAATGTAGCATAGCCAGAGTGGGTTCTATAGTATAACTGAATGTAACACAGCCAGAGTGGGTTCTATAGTATAACTGAATGTAACATAGCCAGAGTGGGTTCTATAGTATAACTGAATGTAACATAGCCAGAGTGGGTTCTATAGTATAACTGAATGTAACACAGCCAGAGTGGGTTCTATAGTATAACTGAATGTAACATAGCCAGAGTGGGTTCTATAGTATAACGGAATGTAACACAGCCAGAGTGGGTTCTATAGTATAACTGAATGTAACATAGCCAGAGTGGGTTCTATAGTAAACTGAATGTAACATAGCCAGAGTGGGTTCTATAGTATAACTGAATGTAACATAGCCAGAGTTGGTTCTATAGTATAACTGAATGTAACATAGCCAGAGTGGGTTCTATAGTATAACTGAATGTAACATAGCCAGAGTGGGTTCTATAGTATAACTGAATGTAACGCAGCCAGAGTGGGTTCTATAGTATAACGGAATGTAACACAGCCAGAGTGGGTTCTATAGTAAACTGAATGTAACATAGCCAGAGTGGGTTCTATAGTATAACTGAATGTAACATTGCTAGAGTGGGTTCTATAGTATAACTGAATGTCACACAGCCAGAGTGGGTTCTATAGTATAACTGAATGTAACATAGCCAGAGTGGGTTCTATAGTATAACTGAATATAACACAGCCAGAGTGGGTTCTATAGTAATACTGAAAATAACACAGCCAGAGTGGGTTCTATAGTATAATTAAGCAATAAGGCCAGAGGACGTGTGGTATATGGCTAATATACCACGGTTAAGGGCTGTTCAACCCCCCGAGGAGCTATATTGCCATTATAAACTGGTTACCAACGTAAATAGAGCAGTAAAATCTGTGGTATATGGTCTAATATACTATGGCTTTCAGCCAATCAGAATTCAGGGCTCAAACCACCCAGTTTATAACTGAATGTAACACAGCCAGAGTGGGTTCTATAGTATAACTGAATGTAACATAGCCAGAGTGGGTTCTATAGTATAACTGAATGTTACACAGCCAGAGTGGGTTCTATAGTATAACTGAATGTAACATAGCCAGAGTGGGTTCTATAGTATAACTGAATGTGACACAGCCAGAGTGGGTTCTACAGTATAACTGAATGTAAATTAGCCAGAGTGGGTTCTATAGTATAACTGAATGTAACATAGCCAGAGTGGGTTCTATAGTATAACTGAATGTAACATATCCAGAGTGGGTTCTATAGTATAACTGAATGTAGCATACCCAGAGTGGGTTCTATGGTATAACTGAATGTAACACAGCCAGAGTGGGTTCTATAGTATAACTGAATGTAACACAGCCAGAGTGGGTTCTATAGTATAACTGAATGTAACACAGCCAGAGTGGGTTCTATAGTATAACTGAATGTAGCATAGCCAGAGTGGGTTCTATAGTATAACTGAATGTAACATAGCCAGAGTAGGTTCTGTAGTATAACTGAATGTAACATAGCCAGAGTGGGTTCTATAGTATAACTGAATGTAACACAGCCAGAGTGGGTTCTATAGTATAACTGAATGTAACATAGCCCGAGTGGGTTCTATAGTATAACTGAATGTAGCATAGCCAGAGTGGGTTCTATAGTATAAATTCATGTAACATAGCCAGAGTGGGTTCTATAGTATAACTGAATGTAACACAGCCAGAGTGGGTTCTATAGTATAACTGAATGTAACACAGCCATAATGGGTTCTATAGTATAGCTGAATGTAACACCGCCATAGTGGGTTCTATAGTGTAACTGAATGTAACACAGCCATAATGGGTTCTATAGTATAACTGAATGTAACACAACCAGAGTGGGTTCTATAGTATCACTGAATGTAACACAGCCAGAGTGGGTTCTATAGTATAACTGAATGTAACATAGCCAGAGTGGGTTCTATAGTATAACTGAATGTAACATAGCTAGAGTGGGTTCTATAGTATAACTGAATGTAACACAGCCATAATGGGTTCTATAGTATAACTGAATGTAACACAACCAGAGTGGGTTCTATAGTATAACTGAATGTAACACAGCCAGAGTGGGTTCTATAGTATAACTGAATGTCACACAGCCAGAGTGGGTTCTATAGTATAACTGAATGTCACACAGCCAGAGTGGGTTCTATAGTATAACTGAATGTAACATAGCCAGAGTGGGTTCTATAGTATAACTGAATTTAACATAGCCAGAGTGGGTTCTATAGTATAACGGAATGTAACACAGCCAGAGTGGGTTCTATAGTAAACTGAATGTAACATAGCCAGAGTGGGTTCTATAGTATAACTGAATGTAACATTGCTAGAGTGGGTTCTATAGTATAACTGAATGTCACACAGCCAGAGTGGGTTCTATAGTATAACTGAATGTAACATAGCCAGAGTGGGTTCTATAGTATAACTGAATATAACACAGCCAGAGTGGGTTCTATAGTAATACTGAAAATAACACAGCCAGAGTGGGTTCTATAGTATAATTAAGCAATAAGGCCAGAGGACGTGTGGTATATGGCTAATATACCACGGTTAAGGGCTGTTCAACCCCCCGAGGAGCTATATTGCCATTATAAACTGGTTACCAACGTAAATAGAGCAGTAAAATCTGTGGTATATGGTCTAATATACTATGGCTTTCAGCCAATCAGAATTCAGGGCTCAAACCACCCAGTTTATAACTGAATGTAACACAGCCAGAGTGGGTTCTATAGTATAACTGAATGTAACATAGCCAGAGTGGGTTCTATAGTATAACTGAATGTAACATAGCCAGAGTGGGTTCTATAGTATAACTGAATGTAACATTGCTAGAGTGGGTTCTATAGTATAACTGAATGTCACACAGCCAGAGTGGGTTCTATAGTATAACTGAATGTAACATAGCCAGAGTTGGTTCTATAGTATAACTGAATGTAACATTGCTAGAGTGGGTTCTATAGTATAACTGAATGTCACACAGCCAGAGTGGGTTCTATAGTATAACTGAATGTAACATAGCCAGAGTTGGTTCTATAGTATAACTGAATGTCACACAGCCAGAGTGGGTTCTATAGTATAACTGAATATAACATAGCCAGAGTGGGTTCTATAGTATAACTGAATTTAACATAGCTAGAGTGGGTTCTATAGTATAACTGAATTTAACATAGCCAGAGTGGCTGTACAGGCATTTAGGTAGGTCTATACAGTAGAGGTGAGAGTTGCGAAATACTGCAATCCTACTGCTACACTCTGGGTTTATGGAGCGCTCACAGCTGGAGTGTTTTGTGTGTGTTAGAGCTGGACTGTTGTGTATGTGTGTATGTTTTAGCACTGGACTGCATTTGGTTGTGTGTGTGTGTCTGCATTTGTGTGTGTGTCAGTGCTGGATTGCAGTGTGGTGTGTGTGTGTGTGTGTGTGTGTGTGTGTGTGTCAGTGCTGGATTGCAGTGTGGTGTGTGTGTGTGTGTGTGTGTCAGTGCTGTACTGCATTGTGTTGTGTAACCTGATCCTGAGCGCCAGGCGGGCTGAACTGACCTCCAGCTCTGGGGTTCTGCAACAGAGTGTTCACAGTGTATTCCTGTGGAACTGTGACAGTGGGATACAAACACACAGTGTGCAGAATGCCGGCAGAAATGAATGACTTTGTCAGCTGTGTGCCGGTCGTTAATCAGGCCGTTTTAGATTGATCCTGTCCTGGCCCAAAACTACATCCCTACATCCCTACATTCACTCCTCTATACTCCCTCCATCCCTTCAGTCCTATCCTGGCTCAGAACAGAGTAAATCACCCTAGACTCCTCTCTACCGCTTTCTGGGCCTTTAGTCTTACTAGCACTGATCAACAGTGCCCACCAGGAAACATAAAAACACTGGAAATACGTGGATGACGTGAATCTGGATCAGACGTAGACACCTCAACTACCCTATACCCTCCAACAGACCCCAAATGGTCTTGACATCTGGGTAGAGGAGCACAGAATGAAACTAAACCCAAAGAAATGTAAAGTTCTGCATGTCACCCACAGTAAGCATCCACCCAACCTACTGACACTCTCCATTGACCAGAACACCCTTGAAGTCTGTGACACAGTAAGAATCCTGGGGGTCACCATCCAGAATAATTTACAATTGGACACTCAAGTGGACCACATGCTGAGCTCTGCCAACAGGAATCTGTTCATTCTGCGGCGTCTGAAGAAATTTGGTGTCCTAGACCCAGAACTGGTTTCCATCTACAAAGGTGTCCCGTACTTCAATATGCAGCCCCGGTCTGGCGCAGTTCTCTGACCAACGACCAGGCTGAAAGGCTGGAACGCACACAGAAACAGGCCTGTAAGGTCATCCTTGGCCAGAGGTACTCAGGCTACCCAGAAGTACTCAGGCTACCCAGAGGTACTCAGGCTACCCAGAGGTACTCAGGCTACCCAGAGGTAAATCGGAAACTAAATCCATGTAGTGTTTTATTGGCCTCTGTATGACGATCTGAGACATGTTCTTTTTGTAACATTGTGGCGATAACCCTGAAGTATTCTGCTTACGGGACGAGCAGAGGCTTGGATTCTGTTTCAGATGGGACGTGTTTGAGATTGTTTAGTTTGTTCATAATGCCTAGAGAAAAATGTGAAATTTACTGTTTACAGATTTTCAATTTTCACTTAGAGATTTTTTGCACTTTACATTTGTTGTATTTATTTAACATTTATGGTTTTTATTGTAACAGAAAAGTAATTCAGTGTTTTTAATGACAACTGTTTTAAAGAACTTGTAATAATGCTGAAAGACCAATAAAGTACCCTTCAATCCTCTCACCCCTCTCAGGTGTTCCCCCAGCAGGAAGCAGTGCTGTTTGTTCCAGGACAGTGTCCGTTTACCATTTAGATGACTGTGTAGGGATGTATACAGTATATGCATAATGTCTATATGGCAGAAAATAGTCAGCCACAGAGATCTTGCAGAGAACCTGCTGAGTAAGACCGGGCTGGTGGAACGGAAGAGTCCGAAATATACATTTGACTGCAAAAATATACATCATCAATATTGACGTTGACAGCTTTCAATATTACCCAGAGTGCTGCTGACAAGGCTTTCCAGGATGAGACCGGAAATAAGGAAGTTAACGAAATAAGTAAACACTGAAAAATATATCTAATGTTTTTGTCTTGAAAATGGGTAACACTATTTGGATAGTCCATCTGTAGATGCTCTATAGACTATCTACAAGCTATCAGTAACATTTCAACTAACTATCTATTTAACCCTTATGCTAACCCTAAACTTAACTCTAACCATTTCCCTGTTCTTAACCCTTACCCTAACCCTTATTCTAAACCTAACCCGAACCATAAATTTAGCAAGCAGTTGCTTATCAACATATAGTTTGTTGATAGAATGTCCATTTGTAGAGCATCTACAGATGGACTATCCGGACCGTCCAAATAAAGTGTGATCTGAAAAGGTTTTGAAAGAGGCTCTCAGAGCTGTGTATGTAGGTGAGAGGACACACAGAGTGGCACAGAATCAGTGACTTGTCTTGTATAAAGGTTGAGTGGCAGCTTTGTGACAGGGGTGTTTGACCTGTGTGTGTTGTAAGGGCTTTTGATAGTTCCTGTGGCTCCCCCACAACACTCTAAACATCTCTCTCTCCCTTTCTCGCCCTCTCTCTCTTTCTCTCTCTCTACACTGTGATACTGTCAGCCTCGTGAGGCTTTTTATGACTTAACCCCTGCATTCCCCTCCTCTATTCTCCTCTTTTTCCCTCTTGCTCTTCCTCCCTCTTGCTCATCCCTTGCCCATCACATGCTCTTTCACCTCCCCTCTCTCTCTCTTTTTTCTCCCTCTCTCACTCCCTCTGTCTTTTCTCTCCCTCCTTTTTTCTCTTTCTTGCACTCACTCTCCCCTTTTCTTCCCTTCTCTCTTTTTCTATCTGTCTCTCTCTCCCCCTCTCCTTCCCTCTCTCTCCCTCTATCAAGGCTCTGCTCATAGACTCATATGGAACAGTGCCTGAGGGAGAGCAACTGAGAGATTCAGCCTGATGATGCCACTTAGCTATTAACTATCTGCAGCAAACATGTAACCCCCATCCTGACCAGAACCCTCCCCTGCCCCCCTCTACCATTCATGTCCAGCCCCCTCCTGCTCTCTTTCTCTCTGTTTCTCATCCTCCCTCCCTCCATCTCTCCCCCTCTTTCTGTGTCTGTGTCTCTCACGCTCTCCCTCACACACACACTCTCGGCTTGCAGAGAATGAGAGGATAAACGCACAGACAGGAAGGACTGACCCAAGAGCGTTAGAGAGAGATAGCGAGAGAGAGCCAGAGAGAGAGAGAACAAGAGATCGAGGGAGAGAGGGACTATCCAGCACTCAGTCATTATGCTTCCAGGGATAGCAGAGAGAGAGACAACAGAGCCATACTACTAGAATATCTCTGTGTCCTGTAATTTTGGAACTTTTTCACTTTAATTTGTTAACGTTTTTTCACAACCTTATTTTTTTAATATAACCTTATTTTTTTTCATTCTGAAGCAGAGGACCTGGCTGTTACTTGTTCTTGTGTTCTCTGGGATATTTCTAATGGTACTCTGCCCTCTGGTCTCCAGTGATCAGCACACTGTGGACCAGGGACCTCTGTGCCCCTGACAAGGCATCGTGGAGAGGCTGCTTGGCTGCTTGTCGTCAGGGCTGGGTTGCTGCTTCTTCTTTGCAGGGAATGACCCTAGGAGTTGTGGGATTGGTTGCACTACAGGGACGCTCCTGAAAAGCCTACGGAGGGGACTCAAAGTGAAGGAAGGGAAGGGAAGGAAGGCGCTGTGGCCCCACAAAACTGAGAGAACTGCCCCCCCGCTCCCCCTCCCCAACCCCAAGACGCCCCATCCCACTGCAGCATGGATCTCCCCCCATTCAAAGGTAGGTACAAACAGCCCCCCCGTACCAACCCATCTCTATTTTATGAGGAAAAACACTAAAAGCGGATATCCAAAGAGCTTTACTCTTTTACTAGACTCTCACATGTATTTTTTATATTCAACTTAACCGTGTGTAGAAGTGGTCTGCTTTCTGTAGGTCCTTCTCTGGCCTTACTGTTTAACTGGTTTGGTGTGGTGTGGTGTGTAACTGGTTTGATGTGGTATGGTGTGTAACTGGTGTGGTGTGGTATGGTGTGTAACTGGTTTGCATAACTGGAAGAGTGGTGTGATGTTGTGTGGTATGTTGTGATGTGTGTACTGTAACTGGGATAGTTTTGTGTGGTAAGAGTAACTTATTTGGTATGGTGTGGTGTGAGTAAATGGTTTGGTGTGGTGTGAGTAAATGGTTTGGTGTGGTGTGAGTAAATGGTTTGGTGTGGTGTGAGTAAATGGTTTGGTGTGGTGTGAGTAAATGGTTTGTTGTGGTGTGAGTAAATGGTTTGGTGTGGTGTGAGTAAATGGTTTGGTGTGGTGTGAGTAAATGGTTTGGTGTGGTGTGAGTAAATGGTTTGGTGTGGTGTGAGTAAATGGTTTGGTGTGGTGTGAGTAAATGGTTTGGTGTGGTGTGAGTAAATGGTTTGGTGTGGTGTGAGTAAATGGTTTGGTGTGGTGTGAGTAAATGGTTTGGTGTGGTGTGAGTAAATGGTTTGGTGTGGTGTGAGTAAATGATTTGGTGCGGTGTGAGTAAATGGTTTGGTGTGGTGTTAGTAAATGGTTTGGTGTGGTGTGAGTAAATGGTTTGGTGTGGTGTGAGTAAATGGTTTGGTGCGGTGTGAGTAAATGGTTTGGTGTGGTGTTAGTAAATGGTTTGGTGTGGTGTTAGTAAATGGTTTGGTGTGGTGTGAGTAAATGATTTGGTGCGGTGCACTATGGTGTGTCTACTGTAACTGGGATAGTTTGGTGTGGTGTGTGTAAGTGGGATGGGGACATGTGGGGTTGTCATTGATTGTTTTCAAGGTCGGATACTATATGTCAATACCCATATCCGCTGGGCGCGACTGGAGGGGCGGATGGGTGAACGAGTGATGGAGGGATGGAGGGATGGAGGGATAGAGGGATAGAGGGATAGAGGGATGGAGGGAGGGAGGGATAAAGGGATAGAAGGATGGAGGGATGGAGGGATAGAGGGATGGAGGGATGGAGGGATGGAGGGATAGAGGGATAGAGGGATGGAGGGATAGAGGGATAGAGGGATAGAGGGATAGAGGGATAGAGGGATGGAGGGATAGAGCGATGGAGGGATAGAGCGATGGAGGGATAGAGGGATGGAGGGATGGAGGGATAGAGGGATAGAGGGATGGGATGAGTGGAGTGAAGAGAGTTTTTTTTCTAACACTAGGCAAGAAGAGCTAATGCACATCAACCACAAACGGTCGGATGAGAAACCTCACAGTCCTTTACTGTTTGAAAGAGTGCTCTCCTGGAATGCATTATTTATTTATTTGTTTGTTAAATATATAAAATGTCTCTATGTTCCAAGGTTTGCTGTTGGAAAAGAGAGGTGGATGTAAGCTAAATACATGCATATTAGATTAGAGTCATCACAATTTTAAGAATCTGTTGCAAATTGAATGCGCTTGATTTTTTTGTGTGCATAGTTGATCAAGTTGATAAAAGCATCTTTTTTTTCCAGTGGTTTTGTATTAGAGAAGTTAACGAAGTTGAGAGAGAGAGAGAGAGAGAGAGAGAGAGAGAGAGAGAGAGAGAGAGAGAGAGAGAGAGAGAGAGAGAGAGAGAGAGAGAGAGAGAGAGAGAGAGAGAGAGAGAGAGAGAGAGAGAGAGAGAGAGAGAGAGAGAGAGAGAGAGAGAGAGAGAGAGAGAGAGAGAGAGAGAGAGAGAGAGAGAGAGAGAGAGAGAGAGAGAGAGAGAGAGAGAGAGAGAGAGCATGGCGTGACTGGTACAGCTGTTTGAGACCATTGGCCCATTGTGGAAAGGTGAAATAACTCACTGTGCCAGACAGGGTGCTGTGAGGGGTGACTTCTCTTTCTCACCCCTACTTACACAAGATGGTGGGTTACACACATGCACGCACAAACGCACACACTGTGGTTTCTCTCTATGCCTAAACTCCTTCAATCTTTCTAATCTTTCTTATCTCTAACTACTTCCAGTCTCCGCCCCCTCTCCAATTGTTTTTCCTGTTCACTTTCTTCTGCTTTATCTTTATTCATGTCACCCTCTCTTCTCTCTCTCTTCTCTCTCTCTCTCTCTCTAAGGTGGTCTTCCTATCCCTCGGTGTTCCTCCCTCCTCCCACCTTCCTTTCTTTCTCTCTCTCTCCTGCCTGGACTTGCTGGTCTGCAGTGTCTATTTCAGTCCTTCCTGGGGGTCGGATTCGGCACATCCGGAATCTCATACAGTTTATTGTCATTCAATCCTGCTGCGCTCCCGGAGGGGCCAGAGGGTGGCCCATGGGTCCCATTGACAACTCACGCACAAGGGAACCAGCCAGCCAGTCACACACACACCCAGGGCCCCAATTCATATGTTAGGGTAGGTTGTTGTAGGCCTCAACTGCCAATATGCAAATCTGGAATAGAGGAAAGAGAGATTTATTCTAATATTCCTCTATTTATTCCTCTATTTTTCTAATAGCGTAGGGAAGGTGCCAAGGGGATAGAGGGAGGAATGCTGGTGGTGGGTCAGGGGTCACTGGTGATGGGCGAAAATAGCTCTACATTATGATATTCATATTGCTATTAACGCCATGATACTACGCCATCTAGACTGTCTTTTGACCCCCTGTGTGTGGGTTCTATGTGTGTCTGTGTCTGTGTGTGTGTGGGTGTTTATATATTTGATATACAGTAAATGAACATTAGGCCATGACTGTCCTAATTTTCCAACACATCTGTCTCCCGCTTCCTTTTTATTTTTATTTCAACTCCCCCCCCTACCCCCTCCCCATCACTCTTTCTTTCTGTTTGCACTCCAGTTGTGGGCTTGGAGTTCATCCCCCTCCCTCTCTAACTCAGCTGAGCTAAGAGGAGCAGGGTCCTATGTAGTGATTGTTATGAATAATATTCACTGTGTAGCTCTCTCCATTCGTCATCCTGTTCCTGCTGCAGATTGGATTACTGTGCCAGAGAGGGCAGCGTGCAGGGGAGCAGGAGAGAGAGACCCAGGCCAGAGCTGCAAGGCAGGACTCACTCACCGCTGATACCCCCCCAGCGCACTGCCCTGTCTTCAGGTTACCTCTGACGGCAGGCTAGCCCAGTAAACACCAGCCCTGAGCTCTCTCGCCTACCCTCTATCTCCCTCTCTCTCTCTCTCCACCTCTCTCTTTCTCACTTGCTTTCTTTCTCACTATTTCTCTCTTCCATTTGTCCTCTCTCCCCCCTCTTACCTTCATCCTCTTTCTCCCTCTCTCTGTTGCCCTCCTCTCTCCTTCACTCTATCCTCTCTCTGTTGCCTTGCTCTCTCCTTCACTCTATCCTCTCTCTGTTGCCTTGCTCTCTCCTTCACTCTATCCTCTCTCTGTTGCCTTGCTCTCTCCTTCACTCTATCCTCTCTCTGTTGCCTTGCTCTCTCCTTCACTCTATCCTCTCTCTGTTGCCTTGCTCTCTCCTTCACTCTATCCTCTCTGTTGCCTTGCTCTCTCCTTCACTCTATCCTCTCTCTGTTGCCTTGCTCTCTCCTTCACTCTATCCTCTCTCTGTTGCCTTGCTCTCTCCTTCACTCTATCCTCTCTCTGTTGCCTTGCTCTCTCCTTCACTCTATCCTCTCTCTAATCTTCTCCTCTCAACTCTTTCAATCCCCTTGTCTTTTTTACTGTCCTTTGGCTCTCTCTCTCTCATTCTCTCTTCCCTCTCTCTCTATCTGTGTATTCCACGGCCCCTGTATCAATGTGCCTCCTGCCCAGACCTGAAAAGCGCTCAGGTCTTGATTTCCTTCTCCTATTTTTTCTTCTTCATCTGAGGCCCTAAAAGGTGTGTGAGGGGTACATAAGACGACAGAGTGAGGAGGAGGTGAAGGGATGAACAGATGAGTGGAAAAGCTGTTGATATGAGGGAATGATGCTGGAGTGAGCAATGGGTCCGGGTGGGTTTGCATCAAACATAGAGGATAAAAGCAGGAGCAGACACATAAAACAGACTTCCCAGAGCCAGGCAGATACAGCAGGGAGGAATAACTCAGAACAGCCGAGGAGAGGAGAGGAGCCATGTCTTGGCTGGACATTGTATTGAAGAAACAGATCTGGGCTACCTGAAGGACCAGCAAACATGTACCTTTCCTCATGCTACTGTATCTATGCTTTCTCACCATGTGCTGACAACATGTGCCATATCCCCCAGCCCTGTACCCCCAGCCTTGTACCCCAGCCCTGTACCCCCAGCCTTGTACCCCAGCCCCAGCCCTGTACCCCCAGTCTTGTACCCCAGCCCCAGCCCTGTACCCCCAGTCTTGTACCCCAGCCCCAGCCCTGTACCCCCAGTCTTGTACCCCAGCCCCAGCCCTGTACCCCCAGTCTTGTACCCCAGCCCCAGCCCTGTACCCCTAGTCTTGTACCCCAGCCCCAGCCCTGTACCCCCGGTCTTGTACCCCAGCCCTGTACCCCCAGTCTTGTACCTCAGCCCCAGCCCTGTACCCCCAGTCTTGTACCTCAGCCCAGCCCTGTACCCCCAGTCTTGTACCTCAGCCCAGCCCCAGCACTGTACCCTGGAGATATGACTGGGGGATAGGAGTGGGGCAGGAGCAGCTGGTGGCTAGGTGTAGTGTGGGGTGGAAACCTGTGGGTAGGTGGAGGGGGAGAGGGGAGGATTCTGGGTAGTGGGAGTTGACTTCCCAAACATGGTTACCAAGGCAACAGCCTCCTCAAGGACAGACAGGGCTTCCGACCCCTTGAGTGGGGGGAAAGAACAGCCAGTAATTCTAATGCTGCTGTAAATGCAACATGTAAACGTTGACTAAGTACGGAATGAGTCAACAGTATCCACTCTGCACAGCTGTCATTCTTAGAAAGCATATTTTAGGACTATTTGCTTTCTAGATCTAGAGAAGTTATTTTGTTGATTAATGTTGATTATTGTGCAATGAAGAAATCAATGCATGTTTATTCATACAGTACAACACAGAAATCAACAGACAGACAGCTCCTTAAGAGAAATCAGAGCAGATGAAGTTATGTGTCCAAGAGGAAATAAAGCAGATGATCTGTTAGCTCATCAGTGTTGTCAGTCTAGAGTTACAACAGAGGGATGCCCACCCTCCTCCTCCGGGGCTACCCATCTGCAGGGTTTGGTTCCAGGCCTACTATAATACATCTGATGCTAGCCAGCTAGCTCCTCAGGACCCTGAATAGCCCTAAAGTCAGGTGAACTAGAGCAGGGTTGGAGCAAAAGCCTGCACTTTATCCTCTGACCTGGTGTACGGGATCTGTGATGATACCAAGAACAGTTTAAATGGTTTTGCTTTGTGGTCTGGGGTGGTGGAAGCCGGAGACGAGAGCCCATCTCTGGCTCAGTGGTGAAGGGCTTGGCCACACATTTATACCCTAAGCCCTGCCCTGGCCGACTCTACAGGATGAGCTCATGGAAAAAGCCGAGCAGCAGACTTTTCTTAACAATCAGATGGTCTGATAGCTGTGTAGTGGATGGTCTGATGGATGTGTAATGGATGGTATGATGGCTGTGTGGTGGATGGGATGATGGCTGTGTGGTGGATGGTATGATGGCTGTGTGGTGGATGGTATGATGGCTGTGTGGTGGATGGTATGATGACTGTGTAGTGGATGGGATGATGGCTGTGTGGTGGATGGTCTGATGGCTGTGTAATGGATGGTCTGATGGCTGTGTAGTGGATGGTCTGATAGCTGTGTAGTGGATGGTCTGATGGATGTGTAGTGGATGGTCTGATGGCTGTGTGGTGGATGGGATGATGGCTGTGTGGTGGATGGGATGATGGCTGTGTGGTGGATGGGATGATGGCTGTGTGGTGGATAGTATGATGGCTGTGTAGTGGATGGGATGATGGCTGTGTAGTGAATGTATGATGGCTGTGTAGTGGATGGGATGATGGCTGTGTAGTGAATGTATGATGGCTGTGTAGTGGATGGGATGATGGCTGTGTAGTGTATGGTATGATGGCTGTGTAGTGGATGGTCTAATATCTGTGTAGTGGATGTCTGATGGCTGTGTAGTGGATGGTCTGATGGCTGTGTAGTGGATGGTCTGATGGCTGTGTAGTGGATGGTCTGATGGCTGTGTAGTGGATGGTCTGATAGCTGTGTAGTGGATGGTCTGATGAGTGTGTAGTGGATGGTCTGATGGCTGTGTAGTGGATGGTCTGATATATGTGTAGTGGATGGTCTGATGGCTGTGTAGTGGATGGTCTGATGGCTGTGTAGTGGATGGTCTGATGGCTGTGTAGTGGATGGTATGATGGCTGTGTAGTGGATGGTCGGATAGCTGTGTAGTGGATGGTATGATATCTGTGTAGTGGATGGTCTGATGGCTGTGTAGTGGGTGGTCTGATATCTGTGTAGTGGATGGTCTGATGGCTGTGTAGTGGATGGTCTGATGGCTGTGTAGTGGATGGTCTAATATGTGTGTAGTGGATGGTCTGATATCTGTGTAGTGGATGGTCTGATATCTGTGTAGTGGATGGTCTGATGGCTGTGTAGTGGACGGTCTGATATCTGTGTAGTGAATGGTCTGATATCTGTGTAGTGGACGGTCTGATATCTGTGTAGTGGATGGTCTGATGGCTGTGTAGTGGATGGTCTGATATCTTTGTAGTGGATGGTCTGACGGCTGTGTAGTGGATGGTCTGATGGCTGTGTAGTGGATGGTCTAATATCTGTGTAGTGGATGGTCTGATGGCTGTGTAGTGGATGGTCTGATGGCTGTGTAGTGGATGGTCTGATGGCTGTGTAGTGGATGGTCTGATGGCTGTGTAGTGGATGGTCTGATATCTGTGTAGTGGATGGTCTGATGGCTGTGTAGTGGATGGTCTGATATCTGTGTAGTGGATGGTCTGATATATGTGTAGTGGATGGTCTGATGGCTGTGTAGTGGATGGTCTGATGGCTGTGTAGTGGATGGTCTGATGGCTGTGTAGTGGATGGTATGATGGCTGTGTAGTGGATGGTCGGATGGCTGTGTAGTGGATGGTATGATATCTGTGTAGTGGATGGTCTGATGGATGTGTAGTGGATGGTCTGATGGCTGTGTATAGGATGGTCTGATGGCTGTGTAGTGGATGGTCTGATATCTGTGTAGTGGATGGTCTGATGGCTGTGTAGTGGATGGTATGATATCTGTGTAGTGGATGGTCTGATGGCTGTGTAGTGGATGGTCTGATTCCTGTGTAGTGGATGGTCTGATAGCTGTGTAGTGGATGGTCTGATATCTGTGTAGTGGATGGTCTGATGGCTGTGTAGTGGATGGTCTGATATCTGTGTAGTGGATGGTCTGATGGCTGTGTAGTGGATGGTCTGATGGCTGTGTAGTGGATGGTCTGATATGTGTGTAGTGGATGGTCTGATATCTGTGTAGTGGATGGTCTGATATCTGTGTAGTGGATGGTCTGATGGCTGTGTAGTGGACGGTCTGATAGCTGTGTAGTGGATGGTCTGATATCTGTGTAGTGGACGGTCTGATATCTGTGTAGTGGATGGTCTGATGGCTGTGTAGTGGATGGTCTGATATCTTTGTAGTGGATGGTCTGACGGCTGTGTAGTGGATGGTCTGATGGCTGTGTAGTGGATGGTCTAATATCTGTGTAGTGGATGGTCTGATGGCTGTGTAGTGGATGGTCTGATGGCTGTGTAGTGGATGGTCTGATATCTGTGTAGTGGATGGTCTGATATCTGTGTATTGGATGGTCTGATGGCTGTGTAGTGGATGGTCTGATATCTGTGTAGTGGATGGTCTGATATATGTGTAGTGGATGGTCTGATGGCTGTGTAGTGGATGGTCTGATGGCTGTGTAGTGGATGGTCTGATGGCTGTGTAGTGGATGGTCTGATGGCTGTGTAGTGGATGGTCTGATATCTGTGTAGTGGATGGTCTGATATATGTGTAGTGGATGGTCTGATGGCTGTGTAGTGGATGGTCTGATGGCTGTGTAGTGGATGGTATGATGGCTGTGTAGTGGATGGTCGGATGGCTGTGTAGTGGATGGTATGATATCTGTGTAGTGGATGGTCTGATGGATGTGTAGTGGATGGTCTGATGGCTGTGTATAGGATGGTCTGATGGCTGTATAGTGGATGCTCTGATGGCTGTATAGTGGATTGACTGATATCTGTGTAGTGGATGGTCTAAAATCTGTGTAGTGGATGGTCTGATATCTGTGTAGTGGATGGTCTAATATATGTGTCGTAGATGGTCTGATGGCTATGTAGTAGATGGTCTGATGGCTGTGTAGTGGATGGTCTGATAGCTGTGTAGTGGATGGTCTGATGGCTGTGTAGTGGATGATCTGATGGCTCTGTAGTGGATGGTCTGATAGCTGTGTAGTGGATGGTCTGATATCTGTGTAGTGGATGGGCTGATGGCTGTGTAGTGGATGGTATGATGGCTGTGTAGTGGATGGTGTGATGGCTGTGTAGTGGATGGTCTGATGGCTGTGTAGTGGATGGTATGATGGCTGTGTAGTGGATGGTATGATGGCTGTGTAGTGGATGGTCTGATTGCTGTGTAGTGGATGGTCTGATGGCTGTGTAGTGGATGGTATGATATCTTTGTAGTGGATGGTATGATATCTTTGTAGTGGATGGTCTGATGGCTGTGTAGTGGATGGTCTGATGGCTGTGTAGTGGATGGTCTGATTCCTGTGTAGTGGATGGTCTGATGGCTGTGTAGTGGATGGTATGATATCTGTGTAGTGGATGGTCTGATGGCTGTGTAGTGGATGGTATGATATCTGTGTAGTGGATGGTATGATATCTGTGTAGTGGATGGTCTGATGGCTGTGTAGTGGATGGTCTGATATCTGTGTAGTGGATGGTCTGATGTCTGTGTAGTGGATGGTCTGATATCTGTGTAGTGGATGGTCTGATGGCTGTGTAGTGGATGATCTGATATCTGTGTAGTGGATGGTCTGATATCTGTGTAGTGGATGGTCTGATATCTGTGTAGTGGATGGTCTGATGGCTGTGTAGTGGATGGTCTGATATCTGTGTAGTGGATGGTATGATGGCTGTGTAGTGGATGGTATGATGGCTGTGTAGTGGATGGTCTGATGGCTATGTAGTGGATGGTCTGATGGATGTGTAGTGGATGGTCTGATGGATGTGTAGTGGATGGTCTGATGTTTGTGTAGAGGATGGTCTGATGGCTGTATAGTGGATGGTCTGATGGCTGTATAGTGGATGGACTGATATCTGTGTAGTGGATGGTCTGATGGCTGTGTAGTGGATGGTATGATGGCTGTGTAGTGGATGATATGATGGCTGTGTAGTGGATGGTCTGATGGCTGTGTAGTGGATGGTATGATATCTGTGTAGTGGATGGTCTGATGGCTGTGTAGTGGATGGTATGATATCTGTGTAGTGGATGGTCTGATGGCTGTGTAGTGGATGGTATGATGGCTGTGTAGTGGATGGTCTGATGGCTATGTAGTGGATGGTCTGATGGATGTGTAGTGGATGGTCTGATGGATGTGTAGTGGATGGTCTGATGGATGTGTAGTGGATGGTCTGATGTCTGTGTAGAGGATGGTCTGATGGCTGTATAGTGGATGGTCTGATGGCTGTATAGTGGATGGACTGATATCTGTGTAGTGGATGGTCTGATGGCTGTATAGTGGATGGACTGATATCTGTGTAGTGGATGGTCTGATGGCTGTGTAGTGGATGGTCTGATATCTGTGTAGTGGATGGTCTGATATCTGTGTAGTGGATGGTCTAATATATGTGTCGTAGATGGTCTGATGGCTATGTAGTAGATGGTCTGATGGCTGTGTAGTGGATGGTCTGATAGCTGTGTAGTGGATGGTCTGATGGCTGTGTAGTGGATGATCTGATGGCTGTATAGTGGATGCTCTGATGGCTGTGTAGTGGATTGACTGATATCTGTGTAGTGGATGGTCTAAAATCTGTGTAGTGGATGGTCTGATATCTGTGTAGTGGATGGTCTAATATATGTGTCGTAGATGGTCTGATGGCTATGTAGTAGATGGTCTGATGGCTGTGTAGTGGATGGTCTGATAGCTGTGTAGTGGATGGTCTGATGGCTGTGTAGTGGATGATCTGATGGCTCTGTAGTGGATGGTCTGATAGCTGTGTAGTGGATGGTCTGATATCTGTGTAGTGGATGGGCTGATGGCTGTGTAGTGGATGGTATGATGGCTGTGTAGTGGATGGTGTGATGGCTGTGTAGTGGATGGTCTGATGGCTGTGTAGTGGATGGTATGATGGCTGTGTAGTGGATGGTATGATGGCTGTGTAGTGGATGGTCTGATTGCTGTGTAGTGGATGGTCTGATGGCTGTGTAGTGGATGGTATGATATCTTTGTAGTGGATGGTATGATATCTTTGTAGTGGATGGTCTGATGGCTGTGTAGTGGATGGTCTGATGGCTGTGTAGTGGATGGTCTGATTCCTGTGTAGTGGATGGTCTGATGGCTGTGTAGTGGATGGTATGATATCTGTGTAGTGGATGGTCTGATGGCTGTGTAGTGGATGGTATGATATCTGTGTAGTGGATGGTATGATATCTGTGTAGTGGATGGTCTGATGGCTGTGTAGTGGATGGTCTGATATCTGTGTAGTGGATGGTCTGATATCTGTGTAGTGGATGGTCTGATATCTGTATAGTGGATGGTCTGATGGCTGTGTAGTGGATGATCTGATATCTGTGTAGTGGATGGTCTGATATCTGTGTAGTGGATGGTCTGATATCTGTGTAGTGGATGGTCTGATGGCTGTGTAGTGGATGGTCTGATATCTGTGTAGTGGATGGTATGATGGCTGTGTAGTGGATGGTATGATGGCTGTGTAGTGGATGGTCTGATGGCTATGTAGTGGATGGTCTGATGGATGTGTAGTGGATGGTCTGATGGATGTGTAGTGGATGGTCTGATGGATGTGTAGTGGATGGTCTGATGTCTGTGTAGAGGATGGTCTGATGGCTGTATAGTGGATGGTCTGATGGCTGTATAGTGGATGGACTGATATCTGTGTAGTGGATGGTCTGATGGCTGTGTAGTGGATGGTATGATGGCTGTGTAGTGGATGATATGATGGCTGTGTAGTGGATGGTCTGATGGCTGTGTAGTGGATGGTATGATATCTGTGTAGTGGATGGTCTGATGGCTGTGTAGTGGATGGTATGATATCTGTGTAGTGGATGGTATGATATCTGTGTAGTGGATGGTCTGATGGCTGTGTAGTGGATGGTATGATGGCTGTGTAGTGGATGGTCTGATGGCTATGTAGTGGATGGTCTGATGGATGTGTAGTGGATGGTCTGATGGATGTGTAGTGGATGGTCTGATGTCTGTGTAGAGGATGGTCTGATGGCTGTATAGTGGATGGTCTGATGGCTGTATAGTGGATGGACTGATATCTGTGTAGTGGATGGTCTGATGGCTGTATAGTGGATGGACTGATATCTGTGTAGTGGATGGTCTGATGGCTGTGTAGTGGATGGTATGATATCTGTGTAGTGGATGGTATGATATCTGTGTAGTGGATGGTATGATACCTGTGTAGTGGATGGTATGATATCTGTGTAGTGGATGGGTATGATGGACTGTGTAGTGGATGGTCTGATGTCTGTGTAGAGGATGGTCTGATGGCTGTATAGTGGATGGTCTGATGGCTGTATAGTGGATGGACTGATATCTGTGTAGTGGATGGTCTGATGGCTGTATAGTGGATGGACTGATATCTGTGTAGTGGATGGTCTGATGGCTGTGTAGTGGATGGAATGATATCTGTGTAGTGGATGGTATGATATCTGTGTAGTGGATGGTATGATACCTGTGTAGTGGATGGTATGATATCTGTGTAGTGGATGGTCTGATGGCTGTGTAGTGGATGGTTTGATGGCTGTGTAGAGGATGGTCTGATATCTGTGTAGTGGATGGTCTGATGGCTGTGTAGTGGATGGTCTGATGGCTGTGTAGTGGATGGTCTGATATCTGTATAGTGGATGGTCTGATATCTGTGTAGTGGATGGTCTGATATCTGTGTAGTGGATGGTCTGATGGTTGTGTAGTGGATGGTCTAATATATGTGTAGTGGATGGTCTGATGGCTGTGTAGTAGATGGTCTGATGGCTGTGTAGTGGATGGTCTGATATCTGTGTAGTGGATGGTCTGATGGCTGTGTAGTGGATGGTATGATATCTGTGTAGTGGATGGTCTGATTGCTGTGTAGTGGATGGTCTGATGGCTTTGTAGTGGATGGTCTGATGGCTGTGTAGTGGACGGTCTGATGGCTGTGTAGTGGACGGTCTGATATCTGTGTAGTGGACGGTCTGATATCTGTGTAGTGGATGGTCTGATATCTGTGTAGTGGATGGTCTGATATCTGTGTAGTGGATGGTCTGATGGCTGTGTAGTGGATGGTCTGATATCTGTGTAGTGGATGGTATGATGGCTGTGTAGTGGATGGTATGATGGCTGTGTAGTGGATGGTCTGATGGCTATGTAGTGGATGGTCTGATGGATGTGTAGTGGATGGTCTGATGGATGTGTAGTGGATGGTCTGATGTCTGTGTAGTGGATGGTCTGATGGCTGTATAGTGGATGGTCTGATGGCTGTATAGTGGATGGACTGATATCTGTGTAGTGGATGGTCTGATGGCTGTGTAGTGGATGGTATGATGGCTGTGTAGTGGATGATATGATGGCTGTGTAGTGGATGGTCTGATGGCTGTGTAGTGGATGGTATGATATCTGTGTAGTGGATGGTCTGATGGCTGTGTAGTGGATGGTATGATATCTGTGTAGTGGATGGTATGATATCTGTGTAGTGGATGGTCTGATGGCTGTGTAGTGGATGGTATGATGGCTGTGTAGTGGATGGTCTGATGGCTATGTAGTGGATGGTCTGATGGATGTGTAGTGGATGGTCTGAAAAATGTGTAGTGGATGGTCTGATGTCTGTGTAGAGGATGGTCTGATGGCTGTATAGTGGATGGTCTGATGGCTGTATAGTGGATGGACTGATATCTGTGTAGTGGATGGTCTGATGGCTGTATAGTGGATGGACTGATATCTGTGTAGTGGATGGTCTGATGGCTGTGTAGTGGATGGTATGATATCTGTGTAGTGGATGGTATGATATCTGTGTAGTGGATGGTATGATACCTGTGTAGTGGATGGTATGATATCTGTGTAGTGGATGGTCTGATGGCTGTGTAGTGGATGGTTTGATGGCTGTGTAGAGGATGGTCTGATATCTGTGTAGTGGATGGTCTGATGGCTGTGTAGTGGATGGTCTGATGGCTGTGTAGTGGATGGTCTGATATCTGTATAGTGGATGGTCTGATATCTGTGTAGTGGATGGTCTGATATCTGTGTAGTGGATGGTCTGATGGTTGTGTAGTGGATGGTCTAATATATGTGTAGTGGATGGTCTGATGGCTGTGTAGTAGATGGTCTGATGGCTGTGTAGTGGATGGTCTGATATCTGTGTAGTGGATGGTCTGATGGCTGTGTAGTGGATGGTATGATATCTGTGTAGTGGATGGTCTGATTGCTGTGTAGTGGATGGTCTGATGGCTTTGTAGTGGATGGTCTGATGGCTGTGTAGTGGACGGTCTGATGGCTGTGTAGTGGACGGTCTGATATCTGTGTAGTGGACGGTCTGATATCTGTGTAGTGGATGGTCTGATGGCTGTGTAGTGGATGGTCTGATATCTTTGTAGTGGATGGTCTGACGGCTGTGTAGTGGATGGTCTGATGGCTGTGTAGTGGATGGTCTAATATCTGTGTAGTGGATGGTCTGATGGCTGTGTAGTGGATGGTCTGATGGCTGTGTAGTGGATGGTCTGATGGCTGTGTAGTGGATGGTCTGATGGCTGTGTAGTGGATGGTCTGATGGCTGTGTAGTGGATGGTCTGATATCTGTGTAGTGGATGGTCTGATATCTGTGTAGTGGATGGTCTGATGGCTGTGTAGTGGATGGTCTGATATCTGTGTAGTGGATGGTCTGAAATATGTGTAGTGGATGGTCAGATGGCTGTGTAGTGGATGGTCTGATGGCTGTGTAGTGGATGGTCTGATATCTGTATAGTGGATGGTCTGATATCTGTGTAGTGGATGGTCTGATATCTGTGTAGTGGATGGTCTGATGGTTGTGTAGTGGATGGTCTAATATATGTGTAGTGGATGGTCTGATGGCTGTGTAGTAGATGGTCTGATGGCTGTGTAGTGGATGGTATGATATCTGTGTAGTGGATGGTCTGATGGCTGTGTAGTGGATGGTATGATATCTGTGTAGTGGATGGTCTGATTGCTGTGTAGTGGATGGTCTGATGGCTTTGTAGTGGATGGTCTGATGGCTGTGTAGTGGACGGTCTGATGGCTGTGTAGTGGACGGTCTGATATCTGTGTAGTGGACGGTCTGATATCTGTGTAGTGGATGGTCTGATGGCTGTGTAGTGGATGGTCTGATATGTTTGTAGTGGATGGTCTGACGGCTGTGTAGTGGATGGTCTGATGGCTGTGTAGTGGATGTTCTAATATCTGTGTAGTGGATGGTCTGATGGCTGTGTAGTGGATGGTCTGATGGCTGTGTAGTGGATGGTCTGATGGCTGTGTAGTGGATGGTCTGATGGCTGTGTAGTGGATGGTCTGATATCTGTGTAGTGGATGGTCTGATATCTGTGTAGTGGATGGTCTGATGGCTGTGTAGTGGATGGTCTGATATCTGTGTAGTGGATGGTCTGAAATATGTGTAGTGGATGGTCAGATGGCTGTGTAGTGGATGGTCTGATGGCTGTGTAGTGGATGGTCTGATGGCTGTGTAGTGGATGGTCTGATGGCTGTGTAGTGGATGGTCGGATGGCTGTGTAGTGGATGGTATGATATCTGTGTAGTGGATGGTCTGATGGATGTGTAGTGGATGGTCGGATGGCTGTGTAGTGGATGGTATGATATCTGTGTAGTGGATGGTCTGATGGCTGTATAGTGGATGGTCTGATGGCTGTATAGTGGATTGACTGATAACTGTGTAGTGGATGGTCTAAAATCTGTGTAGTGGATGGTCTGATATCTGTGTAGTGGATGGTCTAATATATGTGTAGTAGATGGTCAGATGGCTGTGTAGTGGGTGGTCTGATAGCTGTGTAGTGGATGGTCTGATATCTGTGTAGTGGATGGTGTGATGGCTGTGTAGTGGATGGTCTGATGGCTGTGTAGTGGATGGTATGATGGCTGTGTAGTGGATGGTATGATGGCTGTGTAGTGGATGGTCTGATTGCTGTGTAGTGGATGGTCTGATTGCTGTGTAGTGGATGGTCTGATGGCTGTGTAGTGGATGGTATGATATCTTTGTAGTGGATGGTCTGATGGCTGTGTAGTGGATGGTCTGATGGCTGTGTAGTGGATGGTCTGATGGCTGTGTAGTGGATGGTCTGATTCCTGTGTAGTGGATGGTCTGATGGCTGTGTAGTGGATGGTATGATATCTGTGTAGTGGATGGTCTGATGGCTGTGTAGTGGATGGTATGATATCTGTGTAGTGGATGGTCTGATGGCTGTGTAGTGGATGGTCTGATGGCTGTGTAGTGGATGGTCTGATTCCTGTGTAGTGGATGGTCTGATGGCTGTGTAGTGGAAGGTATGATATCTGTGTAGTGGATGGTCTGATGGCTGTGTAGTGGATGGTCTGATATCTGTGTAGTGGATGGTCTGATGGCTGTGTAGTGGATGGTCTGATGGCTGTGTAGTGGATGGTCTGATATCTGTGTAGTGGATGGTCTGATATCTGTGTAGTGGATGGTCTGATATCTGTGTAGTGGATGGTCTGATGGCTGTGTAGTGGATGGTCTGATATCTGTGTAGTGGATGGTCTGATATCTGTGTAGTGGATGGTCTGATGGCTGTGTAGTGGATGGTCTGATGGCTGTGTAGTGGATGGTCTGATATCTGTGTAGTGGATGGTCTGATATCTGTGTAGTGGATGGTCTGATGGCTGTGTAGTGGATGGTCTGATATCTGTGTAGTGGATGGTCTGAAATATGTGTAGTGGATGGTCAGATGGCTGTGTAGTGGATGGTCTGATGGCTGTGTAGTGGATGGTCTGATATCTGTATAGTGGATGGTCTGATATCTGTGTAGTGGATGGTCTGATATCTGTGTAGTGGATGGTCTGATGGTTGTGTAGTGGATGGTCTAATATATGTGTAGTGGATGGTCTGATGGCTGTGTAGTAGATGGTCTGATGGCTGTGTAGTGGATGGTCTGATATCTGTGTAGTGGATGGTCTGATGGCTGTGTAGTGGATGGTATGATATCTGTGTAGTGGATGGTCTGATTGCTGTGTAGTGGATGGTCTGATGGCTTTGTAGTGGATGGTCTGATGGCTGTGTAGTGGACGGTCTGATGGCTGTGTAGTGGACGGTCTGATATCTGTGTAGTGGACGGTCTGATATCTGTGTAGTGGATGGTCTGATGGCTGTGTAGTGGATGGTCTGATATGTTTGTAGTGGATGGTCTGACGGCTGTGTAGTGGATGGTCTGATGGCTGTGTAGTGGATGTTCTAATATCTGTGTAGTGGATGGTCTGATGGCTGTGTAGTGGATGGTCTGATGGCTGTGTAGTGGATGGTCTGATGGCTGTGTAGTGGATGGTCTGATGGCTGTGTAGTGGATGGTCTGATATCTGTGTAGTGGATGGTCTGATATCTGTGTAGTGGATGGTCTGATGGCTGTGTAGTGGATGGTCTGATATCTGTGTAGTGGATGGTCTGAAATATGTGTAGTGGATGGTCAGATGGCTGTGTAGTGGATGGTCTGATGGCTGTGTAGTGGATGGTCTGATGGCTGTGTAGTGGATGGTCTGATGGCTGTGTAGTGGATGGTCGGATGGCTGTGTAGTGGATGGTATGATATCTGTGTAGTGGATGGTCTGATGGATGTGTAGTGGATGGTCGGATGGCTGTGTAGTGGATGGTATGATATCTGTGTAGTGGATGGTCTGATGGCTGTATAGTGGATGGTCTGATGGCTGTATAGTGGATTGACTGATAACTGTGTAGTGGATGGTCTAAAATCTGTGTAGTGGATGGTCTGATATCTGTGTAGTGGATGGTCTAATATATGTGTAGTAGATGGTCAGATGGCTGTGTAGTGGGTGGTCTGATAGCTGTGTAGTGGATGGTCTGATATCTGTGTAGTGGATGGTGTGATGGCTGTGTAGTGGATGGTCTGATGGCTGTGTAGTGGATGGTATGATGGCTGTGTAGTGGATGGTATGATGGCTGTGTAGTGGATGGTCTGATTGCTGTGTAGTGGATGGTCTGATTGCTGTGTAGTGGATGGTCTGATGGCTGTGTAGTGGATGGTATGATATCTTTGTAGTGGATGGTCTGATGGCTGTGTAGTGGATGGTCTGATGGCTGTGTAGTGGATGGTCTGATGGCTGTGTAGTGGATGGTCTGATTCCTGTGTAGTGGATGGTCTGATGGCTGTGTAGTGGATGGTATGATATCTGTGTAGTGGATGGTCTGATGGCTGTGTAGTGGATGGTATGATATCTGTGTAGTGGATGGTCTGATGGCTGTGTAGTGGATGGTCTGATGGCTGTGTAGTGGATGGTCTGATTCCTGTGTAGTGGATGGTCTGATGGCTGTGTAGTGGAAGGTATGATATCTGTGTAGTGGATGGTCTGATGGCTGTGTAGTGGATGGTCTGATATCTGTGTAGTGGATGGTCTGATGGCTGTGTAGTGGATGGTCTGATGGCTGTGTAGTGGATGGTCTGATATCTGTGTAGTGGATGGTCTGATATCTGTGTAGTGGATGGTCTGATATCTGTGTAGTGGATGGTCTGATGGCTGTGTAGTGGATGGTCTGATATCCGTGAAGTGGATGGTCTGATGGCTGTGTAGTGGATGGTCTGTGGCTGTGTAGTGGATGGTCTGTGGCTGTGTAGTGGATGGTCTGATAGCTGTGTAGTGGATGGTCTGATAGCTGTGTAGTGGATGGTCTGATGGCTGTGTAGTGGATGGTCTGATATCTGTGTAGTGGATGGTCTGATATCTGTGTAGTGGATGGTCTGATATCTGTGTAGTGGATGGTCTGATGGCTGTGTAGTGGATGGTCTGATATCTTTGTAGTGGATGGTCTGACGGCTGTGTAGTGGATGGTCTGATGGCTGTGTAGTGGATGGTCTGATAGCTGTGTAGTGGATGGTCTGATGGATGTGTAGTGGATGGTCTAATATCTGTGTAGTGGATGGTCTGATATATGTGTAGTGGATGGTCTGATGGCTGTGTAGTGGATGGTCTGATAGCTGTGTAGTGGATGGTCTGATGGCTGTGTAGTGGATGGTATGATGGCTGTGTAGTGGATGGTCTGATGGCTGTGTAGTGAATGGTCTGATGGCTGTGTAGTGGATGGTATGATGGCTGTGTAGTGGATGGTATGATGGCTGTGTAGTGGATGGTCTGATGGCTGTGTAGTGGATGGTCTGATGGCTGTGTAGTGGATGGTCTGATGGATGTGTATTGGATAGTCTGATGTTTGTGTAGAGGATGGTCTGATGGCTGTATAGTGGATGGTCTGATGGCTGTATAGTGGATGGTCTGATGGCTGTATAGTGGATGGTCTGATATCTGTGTAGTGGATGGTCTGATGGCTGTGTAGTGGATGGTCTGATATCTGTGTAGTGGATGGTCTGATATCTGTGTAGTGGATGGTCTAATATATGTGTAGTAGATGGTCTGATGGCTATGTAGTAGATTGTCTGATGGCTGTGTAGTGGATGGTATGATATCTGTGTAGTGGATGGTCTGATGGCTGTGTAGTGGATGGTCTGATGGCTGTGTAGTGGATGGTCTGATGGCTGTGTAGTGGATGGTATGATATCTGTGTAGTGGATGGTCTGATGGCTGTGTAGTGGATGGTCTGATGGCTGTGTAGTGGATGGTCTGATTCCTGTGTAGTGGATGGTCTGATGGCTGTGTAGTGGAAGGTATGATATCTGTGTAGTGGATGGTCTGATGGCTGTGTAGTGGATGGTCTGATATCTGTGTAGTGGATGGTCTGATGGCTGTGTAGTGGATGGTCTGATGGCTGTGTAGTGGATGGTCTGATATCTGTGTAGTGGATGGTCTGATATCTGTGTAGTGGATGGTCTGATATCTGTGTAGTGGATGGTCTGATGGCTGTGTAGTGGATGGTCTGATATCTGTGTAGTGGATGGTCTGATATCCGTGAAGTGGATGGTCTGATGGCTGTGTAGTGGATGGTCTGATATCTGTGTAGTGGATGGTCTGATGGCTGTGTAGTGGATGGTCTGTTGGCTGTGTAGTGGATGGTCTGATAGCTGTGTAGTGGATGGTCTGATAGCTGTGTAGTGGATGGTCTGATGGCTGTGTAGTGGATGGTCTGATATCTGTGTAGTGGATGGTCTGATATCTGTGTAGTGGATGGTCTGATATCTGTGTAGTGGATGGTCTGATGGCTGTGTAGTGGATGGTCTGATATCTTTGTAGTGGATGGTCTGACGGCTGTGTAGTGGATGGTCTGATGGCTGTGTAGTGGATGGTCTGATAGCTGTGTAGTGGATGGTCTGATGGATGTGTAGTGGATGGTCTAATATCTGTGTAGTGGATGGTCTGATGGCTGTGTAGTGGATGGTCTGATTCCTGTGTAGTGGATGGTCTGATGGCTGTGTAGTGGATGGTCTGATATCTGTGTCGTGGATGGTCTGATATCTGTGTAGTGGATGGTCTGATATATGTGTAGTGGATGGTCTGATGGCTGTGTAGTGGATGGTCTGATAGCTGTGTAGTGGATGGTCTGATGGCTGTGTAGTGGATGGTATGATGGCTGTGTAGTGGATGGTCTGATGGCTGTGTAGTGAATGGTCTGATGGCTGTGTAGTGGATGGTATGATGGCTGTGTAGTGGATGGTATGATGGCTGTGTAGTGGATGGTCTGATGGCTGTGTAGTGGATGGTCTGATGGCTGTGTAGTGGATGGTCTGATGGATGTGTATTGGATAGTCTGATGTTTGTGTAGAGGATGGTCTGATGGCTGTATAGTGGATGGTCTGATGGCTGTATAGTGGATGGTCTGATGGCTGTATAGTGGATGGACTGATATCTGTGTAGTGGATGGTCTGATGGCTGTGTAGTGGATGGTCTGATATCTGTGTAGTGGATGGTCTGATATCTGTGTAGTGGATGGTCTAATATATGTGTAGTAGATGGTCTGATGGCTATGTAGTAGATTGTCTGATGGCTGTGTAGTGGATGGTATGATATCTGTGTAGTGGATGGTCTGATGGCTGTGTAGTGGATGGTCTGATGGCTGTGTAGTGGATGGTCTGATTCCTGTGTAGTGGATGGTCTGAATGCTGTGTAGTGGATGGTATGATATCTATGTAGTAGATTGTCTGATGGCTGTGTAGTGGATGGTCTGATATCTGTGTAGTGGATGGTCTGATATCTGTGTAGTGGATGGTCTGATGGCTGTGTAGTGGATGGTCTGATATCTGTGTAGTGGATGGTCTGATGGCTGTGTAGTGGATGGTCTGATGGCTGTGTAGTGGATGGTCTTATAGCTGTGTAGTGGATGGTCTGATAGCTGTGTAATGGATGGTCTGATGGCTGTGTAGTGGATGGTCTGATATCTGTGTAGTGGATGGTCTGATATCTGTGTAGTGGATGGTCTGATATCTGTGTAGTGGATGGTCTGATGGCTGTGTAGTGGATGGTCTGATATCTTTGTAGTGGATGGTCTGATATCTGTGTAGTGGATGGTCTGATGGCTGTGTAGTGGATGGTATGATACCGTGTAGTGGATGGTCTGATATCTGTTTAGTGGATGGTCTGATGGATGTGTAGTGGATGGTCTGATATCTGTGTAGTGGATGGTCTGATGGCTGTGTAGTGGATGGTCTGATGGCTGTGTAGTGGATGGTCTGATGGCTGTGTAGTGGATGGTCTGATGGCTGTGTAGTGGATGGTCTGATATCTGTGTAGTGGATGGTCTGATATATGTGTAGTGGATGGTCTGATGGCTGTGTAGTGGATGGTCTGATAGCTGTGTAGTGGATGGTCTGATAGCTGTGTAGTGGATGGTCTGATGGCTGTGTAGTGGATGGTATGATGGCTGTGTAGTGGATGGTCTGATGGCTGTGTAGTGGATGGTATGATAGCTGTGTAGTGGATGGTCTGATGTCTGTGTAGTGGATGGTCTGATGGCTGTGTAGTGAATGGTCTGATGGCTGTGTAGTGGATGGTATGATGGCTGTGTAGTGGATGGTATGATGGCTGTGTAGTGGATGGTATGATGGCTGTGTAGTGGATGGTCTGATGGATGTGTAGTGGAAGGTCTGATGGATGTGTATTGGATAGTCTGATGTCTGTGTAGAGGATGGTCTGATGTCTGTATAGTGGATGGTCATATGGCTGTATAGTGGATGGACTGATATCTGTGTAGTGGATGGTCTGATGGCTGTGTAGTGGATGGTCTGATATCTGTGTAGTGGATGGTCTGATATCTGTGTAGTGGATGGTCTAATATATGTGTAGTAGATGGTCTGATGGCTATGTAGTAGATTGTCTGATGGCTGTGTAGTGGATGGTCTTATAGCTGTGTAGTGGATGGTCTGATAGCTGTGTAGTGGATGGTCTGATGGCTGTGTAGTGGATGGTCTGATGGCTGTGTAGTGGATGGTATGATATCTGTGTAGTGGATGGTCTGATGGCTGTGTAGTGGATGGTTTGATTCCTGTGTAGTGGATGGTCTGAATGCTGTGTAGTGGATGGTATGATATCTGTGTAGTGGATGGTCTGATGTCTGTGTAGTGGATGGTCTGATATCTGTGTAGTGGATGGTCTGATATCTGTGTAGTGGATGGTCTGATATCTGTGTAGTGGATGGTCTGATATCTGTGTAGTGGATGGTCTAATATATGTGTAGTAGATGGTCTGATGTCTATGTAGTAGATGGTCTGATGGCTGTGTAGTGGATGGTCTGATAGCTGTGTAGTGGAGGGTCTGATGGCTGTGTAGTGGATGGTCTGATGGCTGTGTAGTGGATGGTCTGATGGCTGTGTAGTGGATGGTCTGATATCCTGTGTAGTGGATGGTCTGAATGGCTGTGTAGTGGATGGTCTGATATCTGTGTAGTGGATGGTCTGATAGCTGTGTAGTGGATGGTCTGATATCTGTGTAGTGGATGGTCTGATGGCTGTGTAGTGGATGGTCTGATGGCTGTGTAGTGGATGGTCTGATGGCTGTGTAGTGGATGGTCTGATGGCTGTGTAGTGGATGGTCTGATGGCTGTGTAGTGGATGGTCTGATAGCTGTGTAGTGGATGGTCTGATGGCTGTGTAGTGGATGGTCTGATGGATGTGTATTGGATAGTCTGATGTCTGTGTAGAGGATGGTCTGATGGCTGTATAGTGGATGGTCTGATGGCTGTATAGTGGATGGTCTGATGGCTGTATAGTGGATGGACTGATATCTGTGTAGTGGATGGTCTGATGGCTGTGTAGTGGATGGTCTGATATCTGTGTAGTGGATGGTCTGATATCTGTGTAGTGGATGGTCTAATATATGTGTAGTAGATGGTCTGATGGCTATGTAGTAGATTGTTCTGATGGCTGTGTAGTGGATGGTCTGATAGCTGTGTAGTGGATGGTCTGATGGCTGTGTAGTGGATGGTCTGATGGCTGTGTAGTGGATGGTCTGATTCCTGTGTAGTGGATGGTCTGAATGCTGTGTAGTGGATGGTATGATATCTATGTAGTAGATTGTCTGATGGCTGTGTAGTGGATGGTCTGATATCTGTGTAGTGGATGGTCTGATATCTGTGTAGTGGATGGTCTGATGGCTGTGTAGTGGATGGTCTGATATCTGTGTAGTGGATGGTCTGATGGCTGTGTAGTGGATGGTCTGATGGCTGTGTAGTTGATGTTCTTATAGCTGTGTAGTGGAGGGTCTGATAGCTGTGTAATGGATGGTCTGATGGCTGTGTAGTGGATGGTCTGATATCTGTGTAGTGGATGGTCTGATATCTGTGTAGTGGATGGTCTGATATCTGTGTAGTGGATGGTCTGATGGCTGTGTAGTGGATGGTCTGATGGCTGTGTAGTGGATGGTCTGATATCTGTGTAGTGGATGGTCTGATATCTGTGTAGTGGATGGTCTGATAGCTGTGTAGTGGATGGTCTGATATCTGTGTAGTGGATGGTCTGATGGCTGTGTAGTGGATGGTCTGATGGCTGTGTAGTGGATGGTCTGATGGCTGTGTAGTGGATGGTCTGATAGCTGTGTAGTGGATGGTCTGATGGCTGTGTAGTGGATGGTCTGATATCTGTGTAGTGGATGGTCTGATATCTGTGTAGTGGATGGTCTGATATCTGTGTAGTGGATGGTCTGATGGCTGTGTAGTGGATGGTCTGATGGCTGTGTAGTGGATGGTCTGATGGCTGTGTAGTGGATGGTCTGATATCTGTGTAGTGGATGGTCTGATATCTGTGTAGTGGATGGTCTGATATCTGTGTAGTGGATGGTCTGATATCTGTGTAGTGGATGGTCTGATGGCTGTGTAGTGGATGGTCTGATGGCTGTGTAGTGGATGGTCTGATGGCTGTGTAGTGGATGGTCTGATGGCTGTGTAGTGGATGGTCTGATAGCTGTGTAGTGGATGGTCTGATGGCTGTGTAGTGGATGGTATGATGGCTGTGTAGTGGATGGTATGATGGCTGTGTAGTGGATGGTCTGATGGCTGTGTAGTGGATGGTCTGATATATGTGTAGTGGATGGTCTGATGGCTGTGTAGTGGATGGTCTGATGGCTGTGTAGTGGATGGTCTGATAGCTGTGTAGTGGATGGTCTGATGGCTGTGTAGTGGATGGTATGATGGCTGTGTAGTGGATGGTATGATGGCTGTGTAGTGGATGGTATGATGGCTGTGTAGTGGATGGTCCGATGGCTGTGTAGTGGATGGTATGATGGCTGTGTAGTGGATGGTATGATGGCTGTGTAGTGGATGGTCTGATGGCTGTGTAGTGGATGGTCTGATGGATGTGTAGTGGATGGTCTGATGGATGTGTAGTGGATGGTCTGATGTCTGTGTAGTGGATGGTCTGATGGCTGTATAGTGGATGGACTGATATCTGTGTAGTGGATGGTCTGATGGCTGTGTAGTGGATGGTCTGATATCTGTGTAGTGGATGGTCTGATATCTGTGTAGTGGATGGTCTAATATATGTGTAGTAGATGGTCTGATGGCTATGTAGTAGATTGTCTGATGGCTGTGTAGTGGATGGTCTGATAGCTGTGTAGTGGATGGTCTGATGGCTGTGTAGTGGATGGTCTGATGGCTGTGTAGTGGATGGTCTGATAGCTGTGTAGTGGAGGGTCTGATGGCTGTGTAGTGGATGGTCTGATGGCTGTGTAGTGGATGGTCTGATAGCTGTGTAGTGGATGGTCTGATATCTGTGTAGTGGATGGTCTGATGGCTGTGTAGTGGATGGTATGATGGCTGTGTAGTGGATGGTATGATGGCTGTGTAGTGGATGGTATGATGGCTGTGTAGTGGATGGTATGATGGCTGTGTAGTGGATGGTCTGATGGATGTGTAGTGGATGGTCTGATGGATGTGTAGTGGATGGTCTGATGGATGTGTAGTGGATGGTCTGATGTCTGTGTAGAGGATGGTCTGATGGCTGTATAGTGGATGGTCTGATGGCTGTATAGTGGATGGACTGATATCTGTGTAGTGGATGGTCTGATGGCTGTGTAGTGGATGGTCTGATATCTGTGTAGTGGATGGTCTGATATCTGTGTAGTGGATGGTCTAATATATGTGTAGTAGATGGTCTGATGGCTATGTAGTAGATTGTCTGATGGCTGTGTAGTGGATGGTCTGATAGCTGTGTAGTGGATGGTCTGATGGCTGTGTAGTGGATGGTCTGATGGCTGTGTAGTGGATGGTATGATATCTGTGTAGTGGATGGTCTGATGGCTGTGTAGTGGATGGTCTGATGGCTGTGTAGTGGATGGTCTGATTCCTGTGTAGTGGATGGTCTGAATGCTGTGTAGTGGATGGTATGATATCTGTGTAGTGGATGGTCTGATGTCTGTGTAGTGGATGGTCTGATATCTGTGTAGTGGATGGTCTGATATCTGTGTAGTGGATGGTCTAATATATGTGTAGTAGATGGTCTGATGGCTATGTAGTGGATTGTCTGATGGCTGTGTAGTGGATGGTCTGATAGCTGTGTAGTGGAGGGTCTGATGGCTGTGTAGTGGATGGTCTGATGGCTGTGTAGTGGATGGTCTGATAGCTGTGTAGTGGATGGTCTGATATCTGTGTAGTGGATGGTCTGATGGCTGTGTAGTGGATGGTATGATGGCTGTGTAGTGGATGGTATGATGGCTGTGTAGTGGATGGTCTGATGGCTGTGTAGTGGATGGTATGATGGCTGTGTAGTGGATAGTCTGATTGCTGTGTAGTGGATGGTCTGATGGCTGTGTAGTGGATGGTATGATATCTGTCTAGTGGATGGTCTGATGGCTGTGTAGTGGATGGTCTGATGGCTGTGTAGTGGATGGTCTGATGGCTGTGTAGTGGATGGTCTGATGGCTGTGTAGTGGATGGTATGATATCTGTGTAGTGGATGGTCTGATGGCTGTGTAGTGGATGGTCTGATGGCTGTGTAGTGGATGGTCTGATATCTGTGTAGTGGATGGTCTGATATCTGTGTAGTGGATGGTCTGATATCCGTGTAGTGGATGGTCTGATATCTGTTTAGTGGATGGTCTGATGGCTGTGTAGTGGATGGTCTGATATCTGTGTAGTGGATGGTCTGATATCTGTGTAGTGGATGGTCTGATATCTGTGTAGTGGATGGTCTGATGTCTGTGTAGTGGATGGTCTGATATCTGTGTAGTGGATGGTCTGATATCTGTGTAGTGGATGGTCTAATGTATGTGTAGTAGATGGTCTGATGGCTATGTAGTAGATTGTCTGATGGCTGTGTAGTGGATGGTCTGATAGCTGTGTAGTGGAGGGTCTGATGGCTGTGTAGTGGATGGTCTGATGGCTGTGTAGTGGATGGTCTGATGGCTGTGTAGTGGATGGTATGATGGCTGTGTAGTGGATGGTATGATAGCTGTGTAGTGGATGGTCTGATAGCTGTGTAGTGGATGGTCTGATGGCTGTGTAGTGGATGGTATGATGGCTGTGTAGTGGATGGTATGATGGCTGTGTAGTGGATGGTATGATGGCTGTGTAGTGGATGGTCTGATGGCTGTGTAGTGGATGGTCTGATGGATGTGTAGTGGATGGTCTGATGGATGTGTAGTGGATGGTCTGATGTCTGTGTAGAGGATGGTCTGATGGCTGTATAGTGGATGGTCTGATGGCTGTATAGTGGATGGACTGATATCTGTGTAGTGGATGGTCTGATGGCTGTGTAGTGGATGGTCTGATATCTGTGTAGTGGATGGTCTGATATCTGTGTAGTGGATGGTCTAATATATGTGTAGTAGATGGTCTGATGGCTATGTAGTAGATTGTCTGATGGCTGTGTAGTGGATGGTCTGATAGCTGTGTAGTGGATGGTCTGATAGCTGTGTAGTGGATGGTCTGATGGCTGTGTAGTGGATGGTCTGATGGCTGTGTAGTGGATGGTATGATATCTGTGTAGTGGATGGTCTGATGGCTGTGTAGTGGATGGTCTGATGGCTGTGTAGTGGATGGTTTGATTCCTGTGTAGTGGATGGTCTGAATGCTGTGTAGTGGATGGTATGATATCTGTGTAGTGGATGGTCTGATGTCTGTGTAGTGGATGGTCTGATATCTGTGTAGTGGATGGTCTGATATCTGTGTAGTTGATGGTCTGATATCTGTGTAGTGGATGGTCTAATATATGTGTAGTAGATGGTCTGATGGCTATGTAGTAGATTGTCTGATGGCTGTGTAGTGGATGGTCTGATAGCTGTGTAGTGGAGGGTCTGATGGCTGTGTAGTGGATGGTCTGATGTCTGTGTAGAGGATGGTCTGATGGCTGTATAGTGGATGGTCTGATGGCTGTATAGTGGATGGACTGATATCTGTGTAGTGGATGGTCTGATGGCTGTGTAGTGGATGGTCTGATATCTGTGTAGTGGATGGTCTGATATCTGTGTAGTGGATGGTCTAATATATGTGTAGTAGATGGTCTGATGGCTATGTAGTAGATTGTCTGATGGCTGTGTAGTGGATGGTCTGATAGCTGTGTAGTGGATGGTCTGATAGCTGTGTAGTGGATGGTCTGATGGCTGTGTAGTGGATGGTCTGATGGCTGTGTAGTGGATGGTATGATATCTGTGTAGTGGATGGTCTGATGGCTGTGTAGTGGATGGTCTGATGGCTGTGTAGTGGATGGTTTGATTCCTGTGTAGTGGATGGTCTGAATGCTGTGTAGTGGATGGTATGATATCTGTGTAGTGGATGGTCTGATGTCTGTGTAGTGGATGGTCTGATATCTGTGTAGTGGATGGTCTGATATCTGTGTAGTTGATGGTCTGATATCTGTGTAGTGGATGGTCTAATATATGTGTAGTAGATGGTCTGATGGCTATGTAGTAGATTGTCTGATGGCTGTGTAGTGGATGGTCTGATAGCTGTGTAGTGGAGGGTCTGATGGCTGTGTAGTGGATGGTCTGATGGCTGTGTAGTGGATGGTCTGATAGCTGTGTAGTGGATGGTCTGATATCTGTGTAGTGGATGGTCTGATGGCTGTGTAGTGGATGGTCTGATATCTGTGTAGTGGATGGTCTGATATCTGTGTAGTGGATGGTCTGATATCTGTATAGTGGATGGTCTGATGGCTGTGTAGTGGATGGTCTGATATCTGTGTAGTGGATGGTCTGATATCTGTGTAGTGGATGGTCTGATATCTGTGTAGTGGATGGTCTGATGTCTGTGTAGTGGATGGTCTGATATCTGTGTAGTGGATGGTCTGATATCTTTGTAGTGGATGGTCTAATATATGTGTAGTAGATGGTCTGATGGCTATGTAGTAGATTGTCTGATGGCTGTGTAGTGGATGGTCTGATAGCTGTGTAGTGGATGGTCTGATGGATGTGTAGTGGATGGTCTAATATCTGTGTAGTGGATGGTCTGATGGCTGTGTAGTGGATGGTCTGATGGCTGTGTAGTGGATGGTCTGATAGCTGTGTAGTGGATGGTCTGATGGCTGTGTAGTGGATGGTCTGATATCTGTGTAGTGGATGGTCTGATATCTGTGTAGTGGATGGTCTTATATCTGTGTAGTGGATGGTCTGATATCTGTGTAGTGGATGGTCTGATATCTGTGTAGTGGATGGTCTGATGGCTGTGTAGTGGATGGTCTGATATCTGTGTAGTGGATGGTCTGATATCTGTGTAGTGGATGGTCTGATATCTGTATAGTGGATGGTCTGATGGCTGTGTAGTGGATGGTCTGATATCTGTGTAGTGGATGGTCTGATATCTGTGTAGTGGATGGTCTGATATCTGTGTAGTGGATGGTCTGATGTCTGTGTAGTGGATGGTCTGATATCTGTGTAGTGGATGGTCTGATATCTTTGTAGTGGATGGTCTAATATATGTGTAGTAGATGGTCTGATGGCTATGTAGTAGATTGTCTGATGGCTGTGTAGTGGATGGTCTGATAGCTGTGTAGTGGATGGTCTGATGGATGTGTAGTGGATGGTCTAATATCTGTGTAGTGGATGGTCTGATGGCTGTGTAGTGGATGGTCTGATGGCTGTGTAGTGGATGGTCTGATGGCTGTGTAGTGGATGGTCTGATGGCTGTGTAGTGGATGGTCTGATATCTGTGTAGTGGATGGTCTGATATCTGTGTAGTGGATGGTCTTATATCTGTGTAGTGGATGGTCTGATATCTGTGTAGTGGATGGTCTGATATCTGTGTAGTGGATGGTCTGATGGCTGTGTAGTGGATGGTCTGATATATGTGTAGTGGATGGTCTGATGGCTGTGTAGTGGATGGTCTGATGGCTGTGTAGTGGATGGTCTGATAGCTGTGTAGTGGATGGTCTGATGGCTGTGTAGTGGATGGTATGATGGCTGTGTAGTGGATGGTATGATGGCTGTGTAGTGGATGGTCTGATGGCTGTGTAGTGGATGGTCTGATGGCTGTGTAGTGGATGGTATGATATCTGTGTAGTGGATGGTCTGATGGCTGTGTAGTGGATGGTCTGATGGCTGTGTAGTGGATGGTTTGATTCCTGTGTAGTGGATGGTCTGAATGCTGTGTAGTGGATGGTATGATATCTGTGTAGTGGATGGTCTGATGTCTGTGTAGTGGATGGTCTGATATCTGTGTAGTGGATGGTCTGATATCTGTGTAGTTGATGGTCTGATATCTGTGTAGTGGATGGTCTAATATATGTGTAGTAGATGGTCTGATGGCTATGTAGTAGATTGTCTGATGGCTGTGTAGTGGATGGTCTGATAGCTGTGTAGTGGAGGGTCTGATGGCTGTGTAGTGGATGGTCTGATGGCTGTGTAGTGGATGGTCTGATAGCTGTGTAGTGGATGGTCTGATATCTGTGTAGTGGATGGTCTGATGGCTGTGTAGTGGATGGTCTGATATCTGTGTAGTGGATGGTCTGATATCTGTGTAGTGGATGGTCTGATATCTGTATAGTGGATGGTCTGATGGCTGTGTAGTGGATGGTCTGATATCTGTGTAGTGGATGGTCTGATATCTGTGTAGTGGATGGTCTGATATCTGTGTAGTGGATGGTCTAATATATGTGTAGTAGATGGTCTGATGGCTATGTAGTAGATTGTCTGATGGCTGTGTAGTGGATGGTCTGATAGCTGTGTAGTGGATGGTCTGATGGCTGTGTAGTGGATGGTCTGATGGCTGTGTAGTGGATGGTCTGATGGCTGTGTAGTGGATGGTCTGATGGCTGTGTAGTGGATGGTCTGATGGCTGTGTAGTGGATGGTCTGATATCTGTGTAGTGGATGGTCTGATGGCTGTGTAGTGGATGGTCTGATATCTGTGTAGTGGATGGTCTGATGGCTGTGTAGTGGATGGTCTGATAGCTGTGTAGTGGATGGTCTGATGGCTGTGTAGTGGATGGTCTGATGGCTGTGTAGTGGATGGTCTGATATCTGTGTAGTGGATGGTCTGATATCTGTGTAGTGGATGGTCTGATATCTGTGTAGTGGATGGTCTGATATCTGTGTAGTGGATGGTCTGATATCTGTGTAGTGGATGGTCTGATGGCTGTGTAGTGGATGGTCTGATAGCTGTGTAGTGGATGGTCTGATGGCTGTGTAGTGGATGGTCTGATATCTGTGTAGTGGATGGTCTGATGGCTGTGTAGTGGATGGTCTGATATCTGTGTAGTGGATGGTCTGATAGCTGTGTAGTGGATGGTCTGATGGCTGTGTAGTGGATGGTCTGATGTCTGTGTAGTGGATGGTCTGATATCTGTGTAGTGGATGGTCTGATATCTGTGTAGTGGATGGTCTGATGGCTGTGTAGTGGATGGTCTGATGGCTGTGTAGTGGATGGTCTGATGGCTGTGTAGTGGATGGTCTGATAGCTGTGTAGTGGATGGTCTGATGGCTGTGTAGTGGATGGTCTGATATCTGTGTAGTGGATGGTCTGATGGCTGTGTAGTGGATGGTCTGATGGCTGTGTAGTGGATGGTCTGATAGCTGTGTAGTGGATGGTCTGATGGCTGTGTAGTGGATGGTCTGATATCTGTGTAGTGGATGGTCTGATATCTGTGTAGTGGATGGTCTGATATCTGTGTAGTGGATGGTCTGATATCTGTGTAGTGGATGGTCTGATATCTGTGTAGTGGATGGTCTGATGGCTGTGTAGTGGATGGTCTGATATATGTGTAGTGGATGGTCTGATGGCTGTGTAGTGGATGGTCTGATGGCTGTGTAGTGGATGGTCTGATGGCTGTGTAGTGGATGGTCTGATGGCTGTGTAGTGGATGGTCTGATGGCTGTGTAGTGGATGGTCTGATGGCTGTGTAGTGGATGGTATGATGGCTGTGTAGTGGATGGTCTGATGGCTGTGTAGTGGATGGTCTGATGGCTGTGTAGTGGATGGTCTGATGGCTGTGTAGTGGATGGTCTGATGGCTGTGTAGTGGATGGTCTGATGGCTGTGTAGTGGATGGTCTGATGGATGTGTAGTGGATGGTCTGATGTCTGTGTAGTGGATGGTCTGATGGCTGTATAGTGGATGGACTGATATCTGTGTAGTGGATGGTCTGATGGCTGTGTAGTGGATGGTCTGATATCTGTGTAGTGGATGGTCTGATATCTGTGTAGTGGATGGTCTGATGGCTGTGTAGTGGATGGTCTGATGGCTGTGTAGTGGATGGTCTGATATCTGTGTAGTGGATGGTCTGATGGCTGTGTAGTGGATGGTCTGATGGCTGTGTAGTGGATGGTCTGATATCTGTGTAGTGGATGGTCTGATATCTGTGTAGTGGATGGTCTGATATCTGTGTAGTGGATGGTCTGATGTCTGTGTAGTGGATGGTCTGATATCTGTGTAGTGGATGGTCTGATATCTTTGTAGTGGATGGTCTAATATATGTGTAGTAGATGGTCTGATGGCTATGTAGTAGATTGTCTGATGGCTGTGTAGTGGATGGTCTGATAGCTGTGTAGTGGATGGTCTGATGGATGTGTAGTGGATGGTCTAATATCTGTGTAGTGGATGGTCTGATGGCTGTGTAGTGGATTGTCTGATGGCTGTGTAGTGGATGGTCTGATGGCTGTGTAGTGGATGGTCTGATGGCTGTGTAGTGGATGGTCTGATATCTGTGTAGTGGATGGTCTGATAGCTGTGTAGTGGATGGTCTGATATCTGTGTAGTGGATGGTCTGATGGCTGTGTAGTGGATGGTCTGATATCTGTGTAGTGGATGGTCTGATATCTGTGTAGTGGATGGTCTGATATCTGTATAGTGGATGGTCTGATGGCTGTGTAGTGGATGGTCTGATATCTGTGTAGTGGATGGTCTGATATCTGTGTAGTGGATGGTCTGATATCTGTGTAGTGGATGGTCTGATGTCTGTGTAGTGGATGGTCTGATATCTGTGTAGTGGATGGTCTGATATCTTTGTAGTGGATGGTCTAATATATGTGTAGTAGATGGTCTGATGGCTATGTAGTAGATTGTCTGATGGCTGTGTAGTGGATGGTCTGATAGCTGTGTAGTGGATGGTCTGATGGATGTGTAGTGGATGGTCTAATATCTGTGTAGTGGATGGTCTGATGGCTGTGTAGTGGATGGTCTGATGGCTGTGTAGTGGATGGTCTGATGGCTGTGTAGTGGATGGTCTGATGGCTGTGTAGTGGATGGTCTGATATCTGTGTAGTGGATGGTCTGATATCTGTGTAGTGGATGGTCTTATATCTGTGTAGTGGATGGTCTGATATCTGTGTAGTGGATGGTCTGATATCTGTGTAGTGGATGGTCTGATGGCTGTGTAGTGGATGGTCTGATATCTGTGTAGTGGATGGTCTGATATCTGTGTAGTGGATGGTCTGATATCTGTATAGTGGATGGTCTGATGGCTGTGTAGTGGATGGTCTGATATCTGTGTAGTGGATGGTCTGATATCTGTGTAGTGGATGGTCTGATATCTGTGTAGTGGATGGTCTGATGTCTGTGTAGTGGATGGTCTGATATCTGTGTAGTGGATGGTCTGATATCTTTGTAGTGGATGGTCTAATATATGTGTAGTAGATGGTCTGATGGCTATGTAGTAGATTGTCTGATGGCTGTGTAGTGGATGGTCTGATAGCTGTGTAGTGGATGGTCTGATGGATGTGTAGTGGATGGTCTAATATCTGTGTAGTGGATGGTCTGATGGCTGTGTAGTGGATGGTCTGATGGCTGTGTAGTGGATGGTCTGATGGCTGTGTAGTGGATGGTCTGATGGCTGTGTAGTGGATGGTCTGATATCTGTGTAGTGGATGGTCTGATATCTGTGTAGTGGATGGTCTTATATCTGTGTAGTGGATGGTCTGATATCTGTGTAGTGGATGGTCTGATATCTGTGTAGTGGATGGTCTGATGGCTGTGTAGTGGATGGTCTGATATCTGTGTAGTGGATGGTCTGATATCTGTGTAGTGGATGGTCTGATATCTGTATAGTGGATGGTCTGATGGCTGTGTAGTGGATGGTCTGATATCTGTGTAGTGGATGGTCTGATATCTGTGTAGTGGATGGTCTGATATCTGTGTAGTGGATGGTCTGATGTCTGTGTAGTGGATGGTCTGATATCTGTGTAGTGGATGGTCTGATATCTTTGTAGTGGATGGTCTAATATATGTGTAGTAGATGGTCTGATGGCTATGTAGTAGATTGTCTGATGGCTGTGTAGTGGATGGTCTGATATCTGTGTAGTGGATGGTCTGATGGCTGTGTAGTGGATGGTCTGATGGCTGTGTAGTGGATGGTCTGATGGCTGTGTAGTGGATGGTCTGATGGCTGTGTAGTGGATGGTCTGATATCTGTGTAGTGGATGGTCTGATATCTGTGTAGTGGATGGTCTTATATCTGTGTAGTGGATGGTCTGATATCTGTGTAGTGGATGGTCTGATATCTGTGTAGTGGATGGTCTGATGGCTGTGTAGTGGATGGTCTGATGGCTGTGTAGTGGATGGTCTGATAGCTGTGTAGTGGATGGTCTGATGGCTGTGTAGTGGATGGTCTGATAGCTGTGTAGTGGATGGTCTGATGGCTGTGTAGTGGATGGTATGATGGCTGTGTAGTGGATGGTATGATGGCTGTGTAGTGGATGGTCTGATGGCTGTGTAGTGGATGGTCTGATGGCTGTGTAGTGGATGGTATGATAGCTGTGTAGTGGATGGTCTGATGGCTGTGTAGTGGATGGTCTGATGGCTGTGTAGTGGATGGTCTGATGGATGTGTAGTGGATGGTCTGATGCTGTGTAGTGGATGGTCTGAATGCTGTGTAGTGGATGGTATGATATCTGTGTAGTGGATGGTCTGATGTCTGTGTAGTGGATGGTCTGATATCTGTGTAGTGGATGGTCTGATATCTGTGTAGTTGATGGTCTGATATCTGTGTAGTGGATGGTCTAATATATGTGTAGTAGATGGTCTGATGGCTATGTAGTAGATTGTCTGATGGCTGTGTAGTGGATGGTCTGATAGCTGTGTAGTGGAGGGTCTGATGGCTGTGTAGTGGATGGTCTGATGGCTGTGTAGTGGATGGTCTGATAGCTGTGTAGTGGATGGTCTGATATCTGTGTAGTGGATGGTCTGATGGCTGTGTAGTGGATGGTCTGATATCTGTGTAGTGGATGGTCTGATATCTGTGTAGTGGATGGTCTGATATCTGTATAGTGGATGGTCTGATGGCTGTGTAGTGGATGGTCTGATGGCTGTGTAGTGGATGGTCTGATAGCTGTGTAGTGGATGGTCTGATATCTGTGTAGTGGATGGTCTGATGGCTGTGTAGTGGATGGTCTGATGGCTGTGTAGTGGATGGTCTGATGGCTGTGTAGTGGATGGTCTGATGGCTGTGTAGTGGATGGTCTGATGGCTGTGTAGTAGGATGGTCTGATGGCTGTGTAGTGGATGGTCTGATAGCTGTGTAGTGGATGGTCTGATGGCTGTGTAGTGGATGGTCTGATATCTGTGTAGTGGATGGTCTGATGGCTGTGTAGTGGATGGTCTGATATCTGTGTAGTGGATGGTCTGATGGCTGTGTAGTGGATGGTCTGATAGCTGTGTAGTGGATGGTCTGATGGCTGTGTAGTGGATGGTCTGATGGCTGTGTAGTGGATGGTATGATATCTGTGTAGTGGATGGTCTGATGGCTGTGTAGTGGATGGTCTGATGGCTGTGTAGTGGATGGTCTGATTCCTGTGTAGTGGATGGTCTGATGGCTGTGTAGTGGATGGTATGATATCTGTGTAGTGGATGGTCTGATGTCTGTGTAGTGGATGGTCTGATATCTGTGTAGTGGATGGTCTGATATCTGTGTAGTGGATGGTCTGATGGCTGTGTAGTGGATGGTCTGATATCTGTGTAGTGGATGGTCTGATGGCTGTGTAGTGGATGGTCTGATGGCTGTGTAGTGGATGGTCTTATAGCTGTGTAGTGGATGGTCTGATAGCTGTGTAATGGATGGTCTGATGGCTGTGTAGTGGATGGTCTGATATCTGTGTAGTGGATGGTCTGATATCTGTGTAGTGGATGGTCTGATATCTGTGTAGTGGATGGTCTGATGGCTGTGTAGTGGATGGTCTGATATCTTTGTAGTGGATGGTCTGATATCTGTGTAGTGGATGGTCTGATATCTGTGTAGTGGATGGTATGATATCCGTGTAGTGGATGGTCTGATATCTGTTTAGTGGATGGTCTGATGGCTGTGTAGTGGATGGTCTGATATCTGTGTAGTGGATGGTCTGATATCTGTGTAGTGGATGGTCTGATATCTGTGTAGTGGATGGTCTGATGTCTGTGTAGTGGATGGTCTGATATCTGTGTAGTGGATGGTCTGATATCTGTGTAGTGGATGGTCTAATATATGTGTAGTAGATGGTCTGATGGCTATGTTGTAGATTGTCTGATGGCTGTGTAGTGGATGGTCTGATAGCTGTGTAGTGGAGGGTCTGATGGCTGTGTAGTGGATGGTCTGATGGCTGTGTAGTGGATGGTCTGATGGCTGTGTAGTGGATGGTATGATGGCTGTGTAGTGGATGGTATGATAGCTGTGTAGTGGATGGTCTGATAGCTGTGTAGTGGATGGTCTGATGGCTGTGTAGTGGATGGTATGATGGCTGTGTAGTGGATGGTATGATGGCTGTGTAGTGGATGGTATGATGGCTGTGTAGTGGATGATCTGATGGCTGTGTAGTGGATGGTCTGATGGATGTGTAGTGGATGGTCTGATGGATGTGTAGTGGATGGTCTGATGTCTGTGTAGAGGATGGTCTGATGGCTGTATAGTGGATGGTCTGATGGCTGTATAGTGGATGGACTGATATCTGTGTAGTGGATGGTCTGATGGCTGTGTAGTGGATGGTCTGATATCTGTGTAGTGGATGGTCTGATATCTGTGTAGTGGATGGTCTAATATATGTGTAGTAGATGGTCTGATGGCTATGTAGTAGATTGTCTGATGGCTGTGTAGTGGATGGTCTGATAGCTGTGTAGTGGATGGTCTGATAGCTGTGTAGTGGATGGTCTGATGGCTGTGTAGTGGATGGTCTGATGGCTGTGTAGTGGATGGTATGATATCTGTGTAGTGGATGGTCTGATGGCTGTGTAGTGGATGGTTTGATTCCTGTGTAGTGGATGGTCTGAATGCTGTGTAGTGGATGGTATGATATCTGTGTAGTGGATGGTCTGATGTCTGTGTAGTGGATGGTCTGATATCTGTGTAGTGGATGGTCTGATATCTGTGTAGTGGATGGTCTGATATCTGTGTAGTTGATGGTCTGATATCTGTGTAGTGGATGGTCTAATATATGTGTAGTAGATGGTCTGATGTCTATGTAGTAGATTGTCTGATGGCTGTGTAGTGGATGGTCTGATAGCTGTGTAGTGGAGGGTCTGATGGCTGTGTAGTGGATGGTCTGATGGCTGTGTAGTGGATGGTCTGATAGCTGTGTAGTGGATGGTCTGATATCTGTGTAGTGGATGGTCTGATGGCTGTGTAGTGGATGGTCTGATATCTGTGTAGTGGATGGTCTGATATCTGTGTAGTGGATGGTCTGATATCTGTATAGTGGATGGTCTGATGGCTGTGTAGTGGATGGTCTGATATCTGTGTAGTGGATGGTCTGATATCTGTGTAGTGGATGGTCTGATATCTGTGTAGTGGATGGTCTGATGTCTGTGTAGTGGATGGTCTGATATCTGTGTAGTGGATGGTCTGATATCTGTGTAGTGGATGGTCTAATATATGTGTAGTAGATGATCTGATGGCTATGTAGTAGATTGTCTGATGGCTGTGTAGTGGATGGTCTGATAGCTGTGTAGTGGAGGGTCTGATGGCTGTGTAGTGGATGGTCTGATGGCTGTGTAGTGGATGGTCTGATGGCTGTGTAGTGGATGGTATGATGGCTGTGTAGTGGATGGTATGATAGCTGTGTAGTGGATTGTCTGATAGCTGTGTAGTGGATGGTCTGATGGCTGTGTAGTGGATGGTATGATGGCTGTGTAGTGGATGGTATGATGGCTGTGTAGTGGATGGTCTGATGGCTGTGTAGTGGATGGTCTGATGGCTGTGTAGTGGATGGTCTGATGGATGTGTAGTGGATGGTCTGATGGATGTGTAGTGGATGGTCTGATGTCTGTGTAGAGGATGGTCTGATGGCTGTATAGTGGATGGTCTGATGGCTGTATAGTGGATGGACTGATATCTGTGTAGTGGATGGTCTGATGGCTGTGTAGTGGATGGTCTGATATCTGTGTAGTGGATGGTCTGATATCTGTGTAGTGGATGGTCTAATATATGTGTAGTAGATGGTCTGATGGCTATGTAGTAGATTGTCTGATGGCTGTGTAGTGGATGGTCTGATAGCTGTGTAGTGGATGGTCTGATGGCTGTGTAGTGGATGGTCTGATGGCTGTGTAGTGGATGGTATGATATCTGTGTAGTGGATGGTCTGATGGCTGTGTAGTGGATGGTCTGATGGCTGTGTAGTGGATGGTTTGATTCCTGTGTAGTGGATGGTCTGAAGGCTGTGTAGTGGATGGTATGATATCTGTGTAGTGGATGGTCTGATGTCTGTGTAGTGGATGGTCTGATATCTGTGTAGTGGATGGTCTGATATCTGTGTAGTTGATGGTCTGATATCTGTGTAGTGGATGGTCTAATATATGTGTAGTAGATGGTCTGATGGCTATGTAGTAGATTGTCTGATGGCTGTGTAGTGGATGGTCTGATAGCTGTGTAGTGGAGGGTCTGATGGCTGTGTAGTGGATGGTCTGATGGCTGTGTAGTGGATGGTCTGATAGCTGTGTAGTGGATGGTCTGATATCTGTGTAGTGGATGGTCTGATGGCTGTGTAGTGGATGGTATGATGGCTGTGTAGTGGATGGTATGATGGCTGTGTAGTGGATGGTCTGATGGCTGTGTAGTGGATGGTATGATGGCTGTGTAGTGGATAGTCTGATTGCTGTGTAGTGGATGGTCTGATGGCTGTGTAGTGGATGGTATGATATCTGTGTAGTGGATGGTCTAATGGCTGTGTAGTGGATGGTCTGATGGCTGTGTAGTGGATGGTCTGATTCCTGTGTAGTGGATGGTCTGATGGCTGTGTAGTGGATGGTCTGATGGCTGTGTAGTGGATGGTCTGATGGCTGTGTAGTGGATGGTCTGATGGCTGTGTAGTGGATGGTCTGATATCTGTGTAGTGGATGGTCTGATATCTGTATAGTGGATGGTCTGATGGCTGTGTAGTGGATGGTCTGATATCTGTGTAGTGGATGGTCTGATATCTGTGTAGTGGATGGTCTGAGATCTGTGTAGTGGATGGTCTGATATCTGTGTAGTGGATGGTCTGATATCTGTGTAGTGGATGGTCTGATATCTGTGTAGTGGATGGTCTGATATCTGTGTAGTGGATGGTCTGATGGCTGTGTAGTGGATGGTCTGATGGCTGTATAGTGGATGGTCTGATGGCTGTGTAGTGGATGGTCTGATAGCTGTGTAGTGGATGGTCTGATGGCTGTGTAGTGGATGGTCTGATTCCTGTGTAGTGGAAGGTCTGATGGCTGTGTAGTGGATGGTCTGATATCTGTGTAGTGGATGGTCTGATATCTGTGTAGTGGATGGTCTGATGGCTGTGTAGTGGATGGTCTGATATCTGTGTAGTGGATGGTCTGATGGCTGTGTAGTGGATGGTCTTATGGCTGTGTAGTGGATGGTCTGATAGCTGTGTAGTGGATGGTCTGATAGCTGTGTAGTGGATGGTCTGATATCTGTGTAGTGGATGGTCTGATATCTGTGTAGTGGATGGTCTGATATCTATGTAGTGGATGGTCTGATGGCTGTGTAGTGGATGGTCTGATATCTTTGTAGTGGATGGTCTGACGGCTGTGTAGTGGATGGTCTGATGGCTGTGTAGTGGATGGTCTGATAGCTGTGTAGTGGATGGTCTGATGGATGTGTAGTGGATGGTCTAATATCTGTGTAGTGGATGGTCTGATGGCTGTGTAGTGGATGGTCTGATGGCTGTGTAGTGGATGGTCTGATGGCTGTTAATGGATGGTCTGATATCTGTGTAGTGGATGGTCTGATATCTGTGTAATGGATGGTCTAATATATGTGTAGTAGATGGTCTGATGGCTATGTAGTAGATTTTCTGATGGCTGTGTAGTGGATGGTCTTATAGCTGTGTAGTGGATGGTCTGATGGCTGTGTAGTGGATGTTCTGATGGCTGTGTAGTGGATGGTCTGATAGCTGTGTAGTGGATGGTCTGATATCTGTGTAGTGGATGGTCTGATGGCTGTGTAGTGGATGGTATGATGGCTGTGTAGTGGATGGTCTGATGGCTGTGTAGTGGATGGTCTGATGGCTGTGTAGTGGATGGTATGATGACTGTGTAGTGGATGGTCTGATTGCTATGTAGTGGATGGTCTGATGGCTGTGTTGTGGATGGTATGATATCTGTGTAGTGGATGGTCTGATGGCTGTGTAGTGGATGGTCTGATTCCTGTGTAGTGGATGGTCTGATGGCTGTGTAGTGGATGGTATGATATCTGTGTAGTGGATGGTATGATATCTGTGTAGTGGATGGTCTGATGGCTGTGTAGTGGATGGTCTGATGGCTGTGTAGTGGATGGTCTGATGGCTGTGTAGTGGATGGTCTGATATCTGTGTAGTGGATGGTCTGATATCTGTGTAGTGGATGATCTGATATCTGTGTAGTGGATGGTCTGATGGCTGTGTAGTGGATGGTCTGATAGCTGTGTAGTGGATGGTCTGATGGCTGTGTAGTGGATGGTCTGATAGCTGTATAGTGGATGGTCTGATAGCTGTATAGTGGATGGTCTGATAGCTGTGTAGTGGATTGTCTGATGTCTGTGTAGTGGATGGTCTGATGGCTGTGTAGTGGATGGTCTAATATATGTGTAGTGGATGGTCTCATATCTGTGTAGTGGATGGTATGATGGCTCTGTAGTGGATGGTCTCATATCTGTGTAGTGGATGGTATGATGCATGTGTAGTGGATGGTATGATGGCTGTGTAGTGGATGGTCTAATATATGTGTAGTGGATGGTCTCATATCTGTGTAGTGGATGGTCTGATATCTGTGTAGTGGATGGTCTGATATCTGTGTAGTGGATGGTCTGATGGCTGTGTAGTGGATGGTCTGATATCTGTGTAGTGGATGGTCTGATATCTGTGTAGTGGATGGTCTGATGGCTGTGTAGTGGATGGTCTGATGGCTGTGTAGTGGATGGTCTGATTCCTGTGTAGTGGATGGTCTGATGGCTGTGTAGTGGATGGTATGATATCTGTGTAGTGGATGGTCTGATGTCTGTGTAGTGGATGGTCTGATATCTGTGTAGTGGATGGTCTGATATCTGTGTAGTTGATGGTCTGATATCTGTGTAGTTGATGGTCTGATATCTGTGTAGTGGATGGTCTAATATATGTGTAGTAGATGGTCTGATGGCTATGTAGTAGATTGTCTGATGGCTGTGTAGTGGATGGTCTGATAGCTGTGTAGTGGAGGGTCTGATGGCTGTGTAGTGGAGGGTCTGATGGCTGTGTAGTGGATGGTCTGATAGCTGTGTAGTGGATGGTCTGATATCTGTGTAGTGGATGGTCTGATGGCTGTGTAGTGGATGGTATGATGGCTGTGTAGTGGATGGTATGATGGCTGTGTAGTGGATGGTCTGATGGCTGTGTAGTGGATGGTATGATGGCTGTGTAGTGGATAGTCTGATTGCTGTGTAGTGGATGGTCTGATGGCTGTGTAGTGGATGGTATGATATCTGTGTAGTGGATGGTCTGATATCTGTGTAGTGGATGGTCTGATATCTGTATAGTGGATGGTCTGATGGCTGTGTAGTGGATGGTCTGATATCTGTGTAGTGGATGGTCTGATATCTGTGTAGTGGATGGTCTGAGATCTGTGTAGTGGATGGTCTGATATCTGTGTAGTGGATGGTCTGATATCTGTGTAGTGGATGGTCTGATATCTGTGTAGTGGATGGTCTGATATCTGTGTAGTGGATGGTCTGATGGCTGTGTAGTGGATGGTCTGATGGCTGTATAGTGGATGGTCTGATGGCTGTATAGTGGATGGTCTGATGGCTGTGTAGTGGATGGTCTGATAGCTGTGTAGTGGATGGTCTGATGGCTGTGTAGTGGATGGTCTGATTCCTGTGTAGTGGAAGGTCTGATGGCTGTGTAGTGGATGGTCTGATATCTGTGTAGTGGATGGTCTGATATCTGTGTAGTGGATGGTCTGATGGCTGTGTAGTGGATGGTCTGATGGCTGTGTAGTGGATGGTCTTATGGCTGTGTAGTGGATGGTCTGATAGCTGTGTAGTGGATGGTCTGATAGCTGTGTAGTGGATGGTCTGATATCTGTGTAGTGGATGGTCTGATATCTGTGTAGTGGATGGTCTGATATCTGTGTAGTGGATGGTCTGATATCTATGTAGTGGATGGTCTGATGGCTGTGTAGTGGATGGTCTGATATCTTTGTAGTGGATGGTCTGACGGCTGTGTAGTGGATGGTCTGATGGCTGTGTAGTGGATGGTCTGATAGCTGTGTAGTGGATGGTCTGATGGATGTGTAGTGGATGGTCTAATATCTGTGTAGTGGATGGTCTGATGGCTGTGTAGTGGATGGTCTGATGGCTGTGTAGTGGATGGTCTGATGGCTGTTAATGGATGGTCTGATATCTGTGTAGTGGATGGTCTGATATCTGTGTAATGGATGGTCTAATATATGTGTAGTAGATGGTCTGATGGCTATGTAGTAGATTGTCTGATGGCTGTGTAGTGGATGGTCTTATAGCTGTGTAGTGGATGGTCTGATGGCTGTGTAGTGGATGTTCTGATGGCTGTGTAGTGGATGGTCTGATAGCTGTGTAGTGGATGGTCTGATATCTGTGTAGTGGATGGTCTGATGGCTGTGTAGTGGATGGTATGATGGCTGTGTAGTGGATGGTCTGATGGCTGTGTAGTGGATGGTCTGATGGCTGTGTAGTGGATGGTATGATGACTGTGTAGTGGATGGTCTGATTGCTGTGTAGTGGATGGTCTGATGGCTGTGTTGTGGATGGTATGATATCTGTGTAGTGGATGGTCTGATGGCTGTGTAGTGGATGGTCTGATTCCTGTGTAGTGGATGGTCTGATGGCTGTGTAGTGGATGGTATGATATCTGTGTAGTGGATGGTATGATATCTGTGTAGTGGATGGTCTGATGGCTGTGTAGTGGATGGTCTGATGGCTGTGTAGTGGATGGTCTGATGGCTGTGTAGTGGATGGTCTGATATCTGTGTAGTGGATGGTCTGATATCTGTGTAGCGGATGATCTGATATCTGTGTAGTGGATGGTCTGATGGCTGTGTAGTGGATGGTCTGATAGCTGTGTAGTGGATGGTCTGATGGCTGTGTAGTGGATGGTCTGATAGCTGTATAGTGGATGGTCTGATAGCTGTATAGTGGATGGTCTGATAGCTGTGTAGTGGATTGTCTGATGTCTGTGTAGTGGATGGTCTGATGGCTGTGTAGTGGATGGTCTAATATATGTGTAGTGGATGGTCTCATATCTGTGTAGTGGATGGTATGATGGCTCTGTAGTGGATGGTCTCATATCTGTGTAGTGGATGGTATGATGCATGTGTAGTGGATGGTATGATGGCTGTGTAGTGGATGGTCTAATATATGTGTAGTGGATGGTCTCATATCTGTGTAGTGGATGGTCTGATATCTGTGTAGTGGATGGTCTGATATCTGTGTAGTGGATGGTCTGATGGCTGTGTAGTGGATGGTCTGATATCTGTGTAGTGGATGGTCTGATATCTGTGTAGTGGATGGTCTGATGGCTGTGTAGTGGATGGTCTGATGGCTGTGTAGTGGATGGTCTGATTCCTGTGTAGTGGATGGTCTGATGGCTGTGTAGTGGATGGTATGATATCTGTGTAGTGGATGGTCTGATGGCTGTGTAGTGGATGGTCTGATGGCTGTGTAGTGGATGGTCTGATAGCTGTGTAGTGGATGGTCTGATGGCTGTGTAGTGGATGGTCTGATAGCTGTGTAGTGGATGGTCTGATAGCTGTGTAATAGATGGTCTGATAGCTGTATAGTGGATGGTCTGATAGCTGTATAGTGGATGGTCTGATAGCTGTGTAGTGGATTGTCTGATGTCTGTGTAGTGGATGGTCTGATGGCTGTGTAGTGGATGGTCTAATATATGTGTAGTGGATGGTCTCATATCTGTGTAGTGGATGGTATGATGGCTCTGTAGTGGATGGTCTCATATCTGTGTAGTGGATGGTATGATGCATGTGTAGTGGATGGTATGATGGCTGTGTAGTGGATGGTCTAATATATGTGTAGTGGATGGTCTCATATCTGTGTAGTGGATGGTCTGATGGCTGTGTAGTGGATGGTCTGATATCTGTGTAGTGGATGGTCTGATATCTGTGTAGTGGATGGTCTGATGGCTGTGTAGTGGATGGTCTGATGGCTGTGTAGTGGATGGTCTGATTCCTGTGTAGTGGATGGTCTGATGGCTGTGTAGTGGATGGTATGATATCTGTGTAGTGGATGGTCTGATGGCTGTGTAGTGGATGGTCTGATGGCTGTGTAGTGGATAGTCTGATATCTGTGTAGTGGATGGTCTGATATCTGTGTAGTGGATGGTCTGATATCTGTGTAGTGGATGGTCTGATGGCTGTGTAGTGGATGGTATGATGGCTGTGTAGTGGATGGTATGATGGCTGTGTAGTGGATGGTCTGATGGCTGTGTAGTGGATGGTATGATGGCTGTGTAGTGGATAGTCTGATTGCTGTGTAGTGGATGGTCTGATGGCTGTGTAGTGGATGGTATGATGGCTGTGTAGTGGATGGTATGATGGCTGTGTAGTGGATGGTATGATGGCTGTGTAGTGGATGGTCTGATGGCTGTGTAGTGGATGGTCTTATGGCTGTGTAGTGGATGGTCTGATAGCTGTGTAGTGGATGGTCTGATAGCTGTGTAGTGGATGGTCTGATATCTGTGTAGTGGATGGTCTGATATCTGTGTAGTGGATGGTCTGATATCTATGTAGTGGATGGTCTGATGGCTGTGTAGTGGATGGTCTGATATCTTTGTAGTGGATGGTCTGACGGCTGTGTAGTGGATGGTCTGATGGCTGTGTAGTGGATGGTCTGATAGCTGTGTAGTGGATGGTCTGATGGATGTGTAGTGGATGGTCTAATATCTGTGTAGTGGATGGTCTGATGGCTGTGTAGTGGATGGTCTGATGGCTGTGTAGTGGATGGTCTGATGGCTGTTAATGGATGGTCTGATATCTGTGTAGTGGATGGTCTGATATCTGTGTAATGGATGGTCTAATATATGTGTAGTAGATGGTCTGATGGCTATGTAGTAGATTGTCTGATGGCTGTGTAGTGGATGGTCTTATAGCTGTGTAGTGGATGGTCTGATGGCTGTGTAGTGGATGTTCTGATGGCTGTGTAGTGGATGGTCTGATAGCTGTGTAGTGGATGGTCTGATAGCTGTGTAGTGGATGGTCTGATGGCTGTGTAGTGGATGGTATGATGGCTGTGTAGTGGATGGTCTGATGGCTGTGTAGTGGATGGTCTGATGGCTGTGTAGTGGATGGTATGATGACTGTGTAGTGGATGGTCTGATTGCTGTGTAGTGGATGGTCTGATGGCTGTGTTGTGGATGGTATGATATCTGTGTAGTGGATGGTCTGATGGCTGTGTAGTGGATGGTCTGATTCCTGTGTAGTGGATGGTCTGATGGCTGTGTAGTGGATGGTATGATATCTGTGTAGTGGATGGTATGATATCTGTGTAGTGGATGGTCTGATGGCTGTGTAGTGGATGGTCTGATGGCTGTGTAGTGGATGGTCTGATGGCTGTGTAGTGGATGGTCTGATATCTGTGTAGTGGATGGTCTGATATCTGTGTAGTGGATGATCTGATATCTGTGTAGTGGATGGTCTGATGGCTGTGTAGTGGATGGTCTGATAGCTGTGTAGTGGATGGTCTGATGGCTGTGTAGTGGATGGTCTGATAGCTGTATAGTGGATGGTCTGATAGCTGTATAGTGGATGGTCTGATAGCTGTGTAGTGGATTGTCTGATGTCTGTGTAGTGGATGGTCTGATGGCTGTGTAGTGGATGGTCTAATATATGTGTAGTGGATGGTCTCATATCTGTGTAGTGGATGGTATGATGGCTCTGTAGTGGATGGTCTCATATCTGTGTAGTGGATGGTATGATGCATGTGTAGTGGATGGTATGATGGCTGTGTAGTGGATGGTCTAATATATGTGTAGTGGATGGTCTCATATCTGTGTAGTGGATGGTCTGATATCTGTGTAGTGGATGGTCTGATATCTGTGTAGTGGATGGTCTGATGGCTGTGTAGTGGATGGTCTGATATCTGTGTAGTGGATGGTCTGATATCTGTGTAGTGGATGGTCTGATGGCTGTGTAGTGGATGGTCTGATGGCTGTGTAGTGGATGGTCTGATTCCTGTGTAGTGGATGGTCTGATGGCTGTGTAGTGGATGGTATGATATCTGTGTAGTGGATGGTCTGATGGCTGTGTAGTGGATGGTCTGATGGCTGTGTAGTGGATGGTCTGATAGCTGTGTAGTGGATGGTCTGATGGCTGTGTAGTGGATGGTCTGATAGCTGTGTAGTGGATGGTCTGATAGCTGTGTAATAGATGGTCTGATAGCTGTATAGTGGATGGTCTGATAGCTGTATAGTGGATGGTCTGATAGCTGTGTAGTGGATTGTCTGATGTCTGTGTAGTGGATGGTCTGATGGCTGTGTAGTGGATGGTCTAATATATGTGTAGTGGATGGTCTCATATCTGTGTAGTGGATGGTCTGATATCTGTGTAGTGGATGGTCTGATATCTGTGTAATGGATGGTCTAATATATGTGTAGTAGATGGTCTGATGGCTATGTAGTAGATTGTCTGATGGCTGTGTAGTGGATGGTCTGATAGCTGTGTAGTGGATGGTCTGATAGCTGTGTAGTGGATGGTCTGATGGCTGTGTAGTGGATGGTCTGATGGCTGTGTAGTGGATGGTATGATATCTGTGTAGTGGATGGTCTGATGGCTGTGTAGTGGATGGTTTGATTCCTGTGTAGTGGATGGTCTGAATGCTGTGTAGTGGATGGTATGATATCTGTGTAGTGGATGGTCTGATGTCTGTGTAGTGGATGGTCTGATATCTGTGTAGTGGATGGTCTGATATCTGTGTAGTTGATGGTCTGATATCTGTGTAGTGGATGGTCTAATATATGTGTAGTAGATGGTCTGATGTCTATGTAGTAGATTGTCTGATGGCTGTGTAGTGGATGGTCTGATAGCTGTGTAGTGGAGGGTCTGATGGCTGTGTAGTGGATGGTCTGATGGCTGTGTAGTGGATGGTCTGATAGCTGTGTAGTGGATGGTCTGATATCTGTGTAGTGGATGGTCTGATGGCTGTGTAGTGGATGGTCTGATATCTGTGTAGTGGATGGTCTGATATCTGTGTAGTGGATGGTCTGATATCTGTATAGTGGATGGTCTGATGGCTGTGTAGTGGATGGTCTGATATCTGTGTAGTGGATGGTCTGATATCTGTGTAGTGGATGGTCTGATATCTGTGTAGTGGATGGTCTGATATCTGTGTAGTGGATGGTCTAATATATGTGTAGTAGATGGTCTGATGGCTATGTAGTAGATTGTCTGATGGCTGTGTAGTGGATGGTCTGATAGCTGTGTAGTGGAGGGTCTGATGGCTGTGTAGTGGATGGTCTGATGGCTGTGTAGTGGATGGTCTGATGGCTGTGTAGTGGATGGTATGATGGCTGTGTAGTGGATGGTATGATAGCTGTGTAGTGGATGGTCTGATAGCTGTGTAGTTGATGGTCTGATGGCTGTGTAGTGGATGGTATGATGGCTGTGTAGTGGATGTATGATGGCTGTGTAGTGGATGGTATGATGGCTGTGTAGTGGATGGTCTGATGGCTGTGTAGTGGATGGTCTGATGGATGTGTAGTGGATGGTCTGATGGATGTGTAGTGGATGGTCTGATGTCTGTGTAGAGGATGGTCTGATGGCTGTATAGTGGATGGTCTGATGGCTGTATAGTGGATGGACTGATATCTGTGTAGTGGATGGTCTGATGGCTGTGTAGTGGATGGTCTGATATCTGTGTAGTGGATGGTCTGATATCTGTGTAGTGGATGGTCTAATATATGTGTAGTAGATGGTCTGATGGCTATGTAGTAGATTGTCTGATGGCTGTGTAGTGGATGGTCTGATAGCTGTGTAGTGGATGGTCTGATGGCTGTGTAGTGGATGGTCTGATGGCTGTGTAGTGGATGGTATGATATCTGTGTAGTGGATGGTCTGATGGCTGTGTAGTGGATGGTCTGATGGCTGTGTAGTGGATGGTTTGATTCCTGTGTAGTGGATGGTCTGAATGCTGTGTAGTGGATGGTATGATATCTGTTTAGTGGATGGTCTGATGTCTGTGTAGTGGATGGTCTGATATCTGTGTAGTGGATGGTCTGATATCTGTGTAGTTGATGGTCTGATATCTGTGTAGTGGATGGTCTAATATATGTGTAGTAGATGGTCTGATGGCTATGTAGTAGATTGTCTGATGGCTGTGTAGTGGATGGTCTGATAGCTGTGTAGTGGAGGGTCTGATGGCTGTGTAGTGGATGGTCTGATGGCTGTGTAGTGGATGGTCTGATAGCTGTGTAGTGGATGGTCTGATATCTGTGTAGTGGATGGTCTGATGGCTGTGTAGTGGATGGTATGATGGCTGTGTAGTAGATGGTATGATGGCTGTGTAGTGGATGGTCTGATGGCTGTGTAGTGGATGGTATGATGGCTGTGTAGTGGATAGTCTGATTGCTGTGTAGTGGATGGTCTGATGGCTGTGTAGTGGATGGTATGATATCTGTGTAGTGGATGGTCTAATGGCTGTGTAGTGGATGGTCTGATGGCTGTGTAGTGGATGGTCTGATTCCTGTGTAGTGGATGGTCTGATGGCTGTGTAGTGGATGGTCTGATGGCTGTGTAGTGGATGGTCTGATGGCTGTGTAGTGGATGGTATGATATCTGTGTAGTGGATGGTCTAATGGCTGTGTAGTGGATGGTCTGATGGCTGTGTAGTGGATGGTCTGATTCCTGTGTAGTGGATGGTCTGATGGCTGTGTAGTGGATGGTCTGATGGCTGTGTAGTGGATGGTCTGATGGCTGTGTAGTGGATGGTCTGATATCTGTGTAGTGGATGGTCTGATATCTGTGTAGTGGATGGTCTGATATCTGTATAGTGGATGGTCTGATGGCTGTGTAGTGGATGGTCTGATATCTGTGTAGTGGATGGTCTGATATCTGTGTAGTGGATGGTCTGAGATCTGTGTAGTGGATGGTCTGATATCTGTGTAGTGGATGGTCTGATATCTGTGTAGTGGATGGTCTGATATCTGTGTAGTGGATGGTCTGATATCTGTGTAGTGGATGGTCTGATGGCTGTGTAGTGGATGGTCTGATGGCTGTATAGTGGATGGTCTGATGGCTGTGTAGTGGATGGTCTGATAGCTGTGTAGTGGATGGTCTGATGGCTGTGTAGTGGATGGTATGATGGCTGTGTAGTGGATAGTCTGATTGCTGTGTAGTGGATGGTCTGATGGCTGTGTAGTGGATGGTATGATATCTGTGTAGTGGATGGTCTAATGGCTGTGTAGTGGATGGTCTGATGGCTGTGTAGTGGATGGTCTGATTCCTGTGTAGTGGATGGTCTGATGGCTGTGTAGTGGATGGTCTGATGGCTGTGTAGTGGATGGTCTGATGGCTGTGTAGTGGATGGTCTGATATCTGTGTAGTGGATGGTCTGATATCTGTGTAGTGGATGGTCTGATATCTGTATAGTGGATGGTCTGATGGCTGTGTAGTGGATGGTCTGATATCTGTGTAGTGGATGGTCTGATATCTGTGTAGTGGATGGTCTGAGATCTGTGTAGTGGATGGTCTGATATCTGTGTAGTGGATGGTCTGATATCTGTGTAGTGGATGGTCTGATATCTGTGTAGTGGATGGTCTGATATCTGTGTAGTGGATGGTCTGATGGCTGTGTAGTGGATGGTCTGATGGCTGTATAGTGGATGGTCTGATGGCTGTGTAGTGGATGGTCTGATAGCTGTGTAGTGGATGGTCTGATGGCTGTGTAGTGGATGGTCTGATTCCTGTGTAGTGGAAGGTCTGATGGCTGTGTAGTGGATGGTCTGATATCTGTGTAGTGGATGGTCTGATATCTGTGTAGTGGATGGTCTGATGGCTGTGTAGTGGATGGTCTGATATCTGTGTAGTGGATGGTCTGATGGCTGTGTAGTGGATGGTCTTATGGCTGTGTAGTGGATGGTCTGATAGCTGTGTAGTGGATGGTCTGATAGCTGTGTAGTGGATGGTCTGATATCTGTGTAGTGGATGGTCTGATATCTGTGTAGTGGATGGTCTGATATCTATGTAGTGGATGGTCTGATGGCTGTGTAGTGGATGGTCTGATATCTTTGTAGTGGATGGTCTGATGGCTGTGTAGTGGATGGTCTGATGGCTGTGTCGTGGATGGTCTGATAGCTGTGTAGTGGATGGTCTGATGGATGTGTAGTGGATGGTCTAATATCTGTGTAGTGGATGGTCTGATGGCTGTGTAGTGGATGGTCTGATGGCTGTGTAGTGGATGGTCTGATGGCTGTTAATGGATGGTCTGATATCTGTGTAGTGGATGGTCTGATATCTGTGTAATGGATGGTCTAATATACAGTGGGGAGAACAAGTATTTGATACACTGCCGATTTTGCAGGTTTTCCTACTTACAAAGCATGTAGAGGTCTGTAATTTTTATCATAGGTACACTTCAACTATGAGAGACGGAATCTAAAACAAAAATCCAGAAAATCACATTGTATGATTTTTAAGTAATTCATTTGCATTTTATTGCATGACATAAGTATTTGATACATCAGAAAAGCAGAACTTAATATTTGGTAAAGAAACCTTTGTTTGCAATTACAGAGATCGTACGTTTCCTGTAGTTCTTGACCAGGTTTGCACACACTGCAGCAGGGATTTTGGCCCACTCCTCCCTACAGATCTTCTCCAGATCCTTCAGGTTTCGGGGCTGTCGCTGGGCAATACGGACTTTCAGCTCCCTCCAAAGATTTTCTATTGGGTTCAGGTCTGGAGACTGGCTAGGCCACTCCAGGACCTTGAGATGCTTCTTACGGAGCCACTCCTTAGTTGCCATGGCTGTGTGCTTCGTGTCGTTGTCATGCTGGAAGACCCAGCCACGACCCATCTTCAATGCTCTTACTGAGGGAAGGAGGTTGTTGGCCAAGATCTCGCGATACATGGCCCCATCCATCCTCCCCTCAATACGGTGCAGTCGTCCTGTCCCCTTTGCAGAAAAGCATCCCCAAAGAATGATGTTTCCGCCTCCATGCTTCACGGTTGGGATGGTGTTCTTGGGGTTGTACTCATACTTCTTCTTCCTCCAAACACGGCGAGTGGAGTTAGACCAAAAAGCTCTATTTTTGTCTCATCAGACCACATGACCTTCTCCCATTCCTCCTCTGGATCATCCAGATGGTCATTGGCAAACTTCAGACAGGCCTGGACATGCACTGGCTTAAGCAGGGGGACCTTGCGTGCGCTGCAGGATTTTAATCCATGACGGCGTAGTGTGTTACTAATGGTTTTCTTTGAGACTGTGGTCCCAGCTCTCTTCAGGTCATTGACCAGGTCCTGCCGTGTAGTTCTGGGCTGATCCCTCACTTTCCTCATGATCATTGATGCCCCACGAGGTGAAATCTTGCATGGAGCCCCAGACCGAGGGTGATTGACCGTCATCTTGAACTTCTTCCATTTTCTAATAATTGCGCCAACAGTTGTTTCCTTCTCACCAAGCTGCTTGCCTATTGTCCTGTAGCCCATCCCAGCCTTGTGCAGGTCTACAATTTTATCCCTGATGTCCTTACACAGCTCTCTGGTCTTGGTCATTGTGGAGAGGTTGGAATCTGTTTGATTGTGTGTGGACAGGTGTCTTTTATACAGGTAACGAGTTCAAACAGGTGCAGTTAATACAGGTAATGAGTGGAGAACAGGAGGGCTTCTTAAAGAAAAACTAACAGGTCTGTGAGAGCCGGAATTCTTACTGGTTGGTAGGTGATCAAATACTTATGTCATGCAATAAAATGCAAATTAATTATTTAAAAATCATACAATGTGATTTTCTGGATTTTTGTTTTAGATTCCGTCTCTCACAGTTGAAGTGTACCTATGATAAAAATTACAGACCTCTACATGCTTTGTAAGTAGGAAAACCTGCAAAATCGGCAGTGTATCAAATACTTGTTCTTCCCACTGTATGTGTAGTAGATGGTCTGATGGCTATGTAGTAGATTGTCTGATGGCTGTGTAGTGGATGGTCTAATATCTGTGTAGTGGATGGTCTGATGGCTGTGTAGTGGATGTTCTGATGGCTGTGTAGTGGATGGTCTGATAGCTGTGTAGTGGATGGTCTGATATCTGTGTAGTGGATGGTCTGATGGCTGTGTAGTGGATGGTATGATGGCTGTGTAGTGGATGGTCTGATGGCTGTGTAGTGGATGGTCTGATGGCTGTGTAGTGGATGGTATGATGACTGTGTAGTGGATGGTCTGATTGCTGTGTAGTGGATGGTATGATGACTGTGTAGTGGATGGTCTGATATCTGTGTAGTGGATGGTCTGATGGCTGTGTAGTGGATGGTCTGATTCCTGTGTAGTGGATGGTCTGATGGCTGTGTAGTGGATGGTATGATATCTGTGTAGTGGATGGTATGATATCTGTGTAGTGGATGGTATGATGGCTGTGTAGTGGATGGTCTGATGGCTGTGTAGTGGATGGTCTGATGGCTGTGTAGTGGATGGTCTGATATCTGTGTAGTGGATGGTCTGATATCTGTGTAGTGGATGATCTGATATCTGTGTAGTGGATGGTCTGATGGCTGTGTAGTGGATGGTCTGATAGCTGTGTAGTGGATGGTCTGATGGCTGTGTAGTGGATGGTCTGATAGCTGTATAGTGGATGGTCTGATAGCTGTATAGTGGATGGTCTGATAGCTGTGTAGTGGATTGTCTGATGTCTGTGTAGTGGATGGTCTGATGGCTGTGTAGTGGATGGTCTAATATATGTGTAGTGGATGGTCTCATATCTGTGTAGTGGATGGTATGATGGCTCTGTAGTGGATGGTCTCATATCTGTGTAGTGGATGGTATGATGCATGTGTAGTGGATGGTATGATGGCTGTGTAGTGGATGGTCTAATATATGTGTAGTGGATGGTCTCATATCTGTGTAGTGGATGGTCTGATATCTGTGTAGTGGATGGTCTGATATCTGTGTAGTGGATGGTCTGATGGCTGTGTAGTGGATGGTCTGATATCTGTGTAGTGGATGGTCTGATATCTGTGTAGTGGATGGTCTGATGGCTGTGTAGTGGATGGTCTGATGGCTGTGTAGTGGATGGTCTGATTCCTGTGTAGTGGATGGTCTGATGGCTGTGTAGTGGATGGTATGATATCTGTGTAGTGGATGGTCTGATGGCTGTGTAGTGGATGGTCTGATGGCTGTGTAGTGGATGGTCTGATAGCTGTGTAGTGGATGGTCTGATGGCTGTGTAGTGGATGGTCTGATAGCTGTGTAGTGGATGGTCTGATAGCTGTGTAATAGATGGTCTGATAGCTGTATAGTGGATGGTCTGATAGCTGTATAGTGGATGGTCTGATAGCTGTGTAGTGGATGGTCTGATAGCTGTGTAGTGGATGGTCTGATGGCTGTGTAGTGGATGGTCTGATAGCTGTGTAGTGGATGGTCTGATGGCTGTGTAGTGGATGGTCTGATTCCTGTGTAGTGGAAGGTCTGATGGCTGTATAGTGGATGGTCTGATGGCTGTGTAGTGGATGGTCTGATAGCTGTGTAGTGGATGGTCTGATGGCTGTGTAGTGGATGGTCTGATTCCTGTGTAGTGGAAGGTCTGATGGCTGTGTAGTGGATGGTCTGATATCTGTGTAGTGGATGGTCTGATATCTGTGTAGTGGATGGTCTGATGGCTGTGTAGTGGATGGTCTGATATCTGTGTAGTGGATGGTCTGATGGCTGTGTAGTGGATGGTCTTATGGCTGTGTAGTGGATGGTCTGATAGCTGTGTAGTGGATGGTCTGATAGCTGTGTAGTGGATGGTCTGATATCTGTGTAGTGGATGGTCTGATATCTGTGTAGTGGATGGTCTGATATCTATGTAGTGGATGGTCTGATGGCTGTGTAGTGGATGGTCTGATATCTTTGTAGTGGATGGTCTGATGGCTGTGTAGTGGATGGTCTGATGGCTGTGTCGTGGATGGTCTGATAGCTGTGTAGTGGATGGTCTGATGGATGTGTAGTGGATGGTCTAATATCTGTGTAGTGGATGGTCTGATGGCTGTGTAGTGGATGGTCTGATGGCTGTGTAGTGGATGGTCTGATGGCTGTTAATGGATGGTCTGATATCTGTGTAGTGGATGGTCTGATATCTGTGTAATGGATGGTCTAATATACAGTGGGGAGAACAAGTATTTGATACACTGCCGATTTTGCAGGTTTTCCTACTTACAAAGCATGTAGAGGTCTGTAATTTTTATCATAGGTACACTTCAACTATGAGAGACGGAATCTAAAACAAAAATCCAGAAAATCACATTGTATGATTTTTAAGTAATTCATTTGCATTTTATTGCATGACATAAGTATTTGATACATCAGAAAAGCAGAACTTAATATTTGGTAAAGAAACCTTTGTTTGCAATTACAGAGATCGTACGTTTCCTGTAGTTCTTGACCAGGTTTGCACACACTGCAGCAGGGATTTTGGCCCACTCCTCCCTACAGATCTTCTCCAGATCCTTCAGGTTTCGGGGCTGTCGCTGGGCAATACGGACTTTCAGCTCCCTCCAAAGATTTTCTATTGGGTTCAGGTCTGGAGACTGGCTAGGCCACTCCAGGACCTTGAGATGCTTCTTACGGAGCCACTCCTTAGTTGCCATGGCTGTGTGCTTCGTGTCGTTGTCATGCTGGAAGACCCAGCCACGACCCATCTTCAATGCTCTTACTGAGGGAAGGAGGTTGTTGGCCAAGATCTCGCGATACATGGCCCCATCCATCCTCCCCTCAATACGGTGCAGTCGTCCTGTCCCCTTTGCAGAAAAGCATCCCCAAAGAATGATGTTTCCGCCTCCATGCTTCACGGTTGGGATGGTGTTCTTGGGGTTGTACTCATACTTCTTCTTCCTCCAAACACGGCGAGTGGAGTTAGACCAAAAAGCTCTATTTTTGTCTCATCAGACCACATGACCTTCTCCCATTCCTCCTCTGGATCATCCAGATGGTCATTGGCAAACTTCAGACAGGCCTGGACATGCACTGGCTTAAGCAGGGGGACCTTGCGTGCGCTGCAGGATTTTAATCCATGACGGCGTAGTGTGTTACTAATGGTTTTCTTTGAGACTGTGGTCCCAGCTCTCTTCAGGTCATTGACCAGGTCCTGCCGTGTAGTTCTGGGCTGATCCCTCACCTTCCTCATGATCATTGATGCCCCACGAGGTGAAATCTTGCATGGAGCCCCAGACCGAGGGTGATTGACCGTCATCTTGAACTTCTTCCATTTTCTAATAATTGCGCCAACAGTTGTTTCCTTCTCACCAAGCTGCTTGCCTATTGTCCTGTAGCCCATCCCAGCCTTGTGCAGGTCTACAATTTTATCCCTGATGTCCTTACACAGCTCTCTGGTCTTGGTCATTGTGGAGAGGTTGGAATCTGTTTGATTGTGTGTGAACAGGTGTCTTTTATACAGGTAACGAGTTCAAACAGGTGCAGTTAATACAGGTAATGAGTGGAGAACAGGAGGGCTTCTTAAAGAAAAACTAACAGGTCTGTGAGAGCCGGAATTCTTACTGGTTGGTAGGTGATCAAATACTTATGTCATGCAATAAAATGCAAATGAATTATTTAAAAATCATACAATGTGATTTTCTGGATTTTTGTTTTAGATTCCGTCTCTCACAGTTGAAGTGTACCTATGATAAAAATTACAGACCTCTACATGCTTTGTAAGTAGGAAAACCTGCAAAATCGGCAGTGTATCAAATACTTGTTCTCCCCACTGTATGTGTAGTAGATGGTCTGATGGCTATGTAGTAGATTGTCTGATGGCTGTGTAGTGGATGGTCTAATATCTGTGTAGTGGATGGTCTGATGGCTGTGTAGTGGATGTTCTGATGGCTGTGTAGTGGATGGTCTGATAGCTGTGTAGTGGATGGTCTGATATCTGTGTAGTGGATGGTCTGATGGCTGTGTAGTGGATGGTATGATGGCTGTGTAGTGGATGGTCTGATGGCTGTGTAGTGGATGGTCTGATGGCTGTGTAGTGGATGGTATGATGACTGTGTAGTGGATGGTCTGATTGCTGTGTAGTGGATGGTATGATGACTGTGTAGTGGATGGTCTGATATCTGTGTAGTGGATGGTCTGATGGCTGTGTAGTGGATGGTCTGATTCCTGTGTAGTGGATGGTCTGATGGCTGTGTAGTGGATGGTATGATATCTGTGTAGTGGATGGTATGATATCTGTGTAGTGGATGGTATGATGGCTGTGTAGTGGATGGTCTGATGGCTGTGTAGTGGATGGTCTGATGGCTGTGTAGTGGATGGTCTGATATCTGTGTAGTGGATGGTCTGATATCTGTGTAGTGGATGATCTGATATCTGTGTAGTGGATGGTCTGATGGCTGTGTAGTGGATGGTCTGATAGCTGTGTAGTGGATGGTCTGATGGCTGTGTAGTGGATGGTCTGATAGCTGTATAGTGGATGGTCTGATAGCTGTATAGTGGATGGTCTGATAGCTGTGTAGTGGATTGTCTGATGTCTGTGTAGTGGATGGTCTGATGGCTGTGTAGTGGATGGTCTAATATATGTGTAGTGGATGGTCTCATATCTGTGTAGTGGATGGTATGATGGCTCTGTAGTGGATGGTCTCATATCTGTGTAGTGGATGGTATGATGCATGTGTAGTGGATGGTATGATGGCTGTGTAGTGGATGGTCTAATATATGTGTAGTGGATGGTCTCATATCTGTGTAGTGGATGGTCTGATATCTGTGTAGTGGATGGTCTGATATCTGTGTAGTGGATGGTCTGATGGCTGTGTAGTGGATGGTCTGATATCTGTGTAGTGGATGGTCTGATATCTGTGTAGTGGATGGTCTGATGGCTGTGTAGTGGATGGTCTGATGGCTGTGTAGTGGATGGTCTGATTCCTGTGTAGTGGATGGTCTGATGGCTGTGTAGTGGATGGTATGATATCTGTGTAGTGGATGGTCTGATGGCTGTGTAGTGGATGGTCTGATGGCTGTGTAGTGGATGGTCTGATAGCTGTGTAGTGGATGGTCTGATGGCTGTGTAGTGGATGGTCTGATAGCTGTGTAGTGGATGGTCTGATAGCTGTGTAATAGATGGTCTGATAGCTGTATAGTGGATGGTCTGATAGCTGTATAGTGGATGGTCTGATAGCTGTGTAGTGGATTGTCTGATGTCTGTGTAGTGGATGGTCTGATGGCTGTGTAGTGGATGGTCTAATATATGTGTAGTGGATGGTCTCATATCTGTGTAGTGGATGGTATGATGGCTCTGTAGTGGATGGTCTCATATCTGTGTAGTGGATGGTATGATGCATGTGTAGTGGATGGTATGATGGCTGTGTAGTGGATGGTCTAATATATGTGTAGTGGATGGTCTCATATCTGTGTAGTGGATGGTCTGATGGCTGTGTAGTGGATGGTCTGATATCTGTGTAGTGGATGGTCTGATATCTGTGTAGTGGATGGTCTGATGGCTGTGTAGTGGATGGTCTGATGGCTGTGTAGTGGATGGTCTGATTCCTGTGTAGTGGATGGTCTGATGGCTGTGTAGTGGATGGTATGATATCTGTGTAGTGGATGGTCTGATGGCTGTGTAGTGGATGGTCTGATGGCTGTGTAGTGGATGGTCTGATTCCTGTGTAGTGGATGGTCTAATGGCTGTGTAGTGGATGGTCTGATGGCTGTGTAGTGGATGGTCTGATTCCTGTGTAGTGGATGGTCTGATGGCTGTGTAGTGGATGGTCTGATGGCTGTGTAGTGGATGGTCTGATGGCTGTGTAGTGGATGGTCTGATATCTGTGTAGTGGATGGTCTGATATCTGTGTAGTGGATGGTCTGATATCTGTATAGTGGATGGTCTGATGGCTGTGTAGTGGATGGTCTGATTCCTGTGTAGTGGATGGTCTGATGGCTGTGTAGTGGATGGTCTGATGGCTGTGTAGTGGATGGTCTGATGGCTGTGTAGTGGATGGTCTGATATCTGTGTAGTGGATGGTCTGATATCTGTGTAGTGGATGGTCTGATATCTGTGTAGTGGATGGTCTGATATCTGTATAGTGGATGGTCTGATGGCTGTGTAGTGGATGGTCTGATATCTGCGTAGTGGATGGTCTGATATCTGTGTAGTGGATGGTCTGAGATCTGTGTAGTGGATGGTCTGATATCTGTGTAGTGGATGGTCTGATATCTGTGTAGTGGATGGTCTGATATCTGTGTAGTGGATGGTCTGATATCTGTGTAGTGGATGGTCTGATGGCTGTGTAGTGGATGGTCTGATGGCTGTGTAGTGGATGGTCTGATAGCTGTGTAGTGGATGGTCTGATGGCTGTGTAGTGGATGGTCTGATTCCTGTGTAGTGGAAGGTCTGATGGCTGTGTAGTGGATGGTCTGATATCTGTGTAGTGGATGGTCTGATATCTGTGTAGTGGATGGTCTGATGGCTGTGTAGTGGATGGTCTGATATCTGTGTAGTGGATGGTCTGATGGCTGTGTAGTGGATGGTCTTATGGCTGTGTAGTGGATGGTCTGATAGCTGTGTAGTGGATGGTCTGATAGCTGTGTAGTGGATGGTCTGATATCTGTGTAGTGGATGGTCTGATATCTGTGTAGTGGATGGTCTGATATCTATGTAGTGGATGGTCTGATGGCTGTGTAGTGGATGGTCTGATATCTTTGTAGTGGATGGTCTGACGGCTGTGTAGTGGATGGTCTGATGGCTGTGTCGTGGATGGTCTGATAGCTGTGTAGTGGATGGTCTGATGGATGTGTAGTGGATGGTCTAATATCTGTGTAGTGGATGGTCTGATGGCTGTGTAGTGGATGGTCTGATGGCTGTGTAGTGGATGGTCTGATGGCTGTTAATGGATGGTCTGATATCTGTGTAGTGGATGGTCTGATATCTGTGTAATGGATGGTCTAATATATGTGTAGTAGATGGTCTGATGGCTATGTAGTAGATTGTCTGATGGCTGTGTAGTGGATGGTCTTATAGCTGTGTAGTGGATGGTCTGATGGCTGTGTAGTGGATGTTCTGATGGCTGTGTAGTGGATGGTCTGATAGCTGTGTAGTGGATGGTCTGATATCTGTGTAGTGGATGGTCTGATGGCTGTGTAGTGGATGGTATGATGGCTGTGTAGTGGATGGTCTGATGGCTGTGTAGTGGATGGTCTGATGGCTGTGTAGTGGATGGTATGATGACTGTGTAGTGGATGGTCTGATTGCTGTGTAGTGGATGGTCTGATGGCTGTGTTGTGGATGGTATGATATCTGTGTAGTGGATGGTCTGATGGCTGTGTAGTGGATGGTCTGATTCCTGTGTAGTGGATGGTCTGATGGCTGTGTAGTGGATGGTATGATATCTGTGTAGTGGATGGTATGATATCTGTGTAGTGGATGGTCTGATGGCTGTGTAGTGGATGGTCTGATGGCTGTGTAGTGGATGGTCTGATGGCTGTGTAGTGGATGGTCTGATATCTGTGTAGTGGATGGTCTGATATCTGTGTAGTGGATGATCTGATATCTGTGTAGTGGATGGTCTGATGGCTGTGTAGTGGATGGTCTGATAGCTGTGTAGTGGATGGTCTGATGGCTGTGTAGTGGATGGTCTGATAGCTGTATAGTGGATGGTCTGATAGCTGTATAGTGGATGGTCTGATAGCTGTGTAGTGGATTGTCTGATGTCTGTGTAGTGGATGGTCTGATGGCTGTGTAGTGGATGGTCTAATATATGTGTAGTGGATGGTCTCATATCTGTGTAGTGGATGGTATGATGGCTCTGTAGTGGATGGTCTCATATCTGTGTAGTGGATGGTATGATGCATGTGTAGTGGATGGTATGATGGCTGTGTAGTGGATGGTCTAATATATGTGTAGTGATGGTCTCATATCTGTGTAGTGGATGGTCTGATATCTGTGTAGTGGATGGTCTGATATCTGTGTAGTGGATGGTCTGATGGCTGTGTAGTGGATGGTCTGATATCTGTGTAGTGGATGGTCTGATATCTGTGTAGTGGATGGTCTGATGGCTGTGTAGTGGATGGTCTGATGGCTGTGTAGTGGATGGTCTGATTCCTGTGTAGTGGATGGTCTGATGGCTGTGTAGTGGATGGTATGATATCTGTGTAGTGGATGGTCTGATGGCTGTGTAGTGGATGGTCTGATGGCTGTGTAGTGGATGGTCTGATAGCTGTGTAGTGGATGGTCTGATGGCTGTGTAGTGGATGGTCTGATAGCTGTGTAGTGGATGGTCTGATAGCTGTGTAATAGATGGTCTGATAGCTGTATAGTGGATGGTCTGATAGCTGTATAGTGGATGGTCTGATAGCTGTGTAGTGGATTGTCTGATGTCTGTGTAGTGGATGGTCTGATGGCTGTGTAGTGGATGGTCTAATATATGTGTAGTGGATGGTCTCATATCTGTGTAGTGGATGGTATGATGGCTCTGTAGTGGATGGTCTCATATCTGTGTAGTGGATGGTATGATGCATGTGTAGTGGATGGTATGATGGCTGTGTAGTGGATGGTCTAATATATGTGTAGTGGATGGTCTCATATCTGTGTAGTGGATGGTCTGATGGCTGTGTAGTGGATGGTCTGATATCTGTGTAGTGGATGGTCTGATATCTGTGTAGTGGATGGTCTGATGGCTGTGTAGTGGATGGTCTGATGGCTGTGTAGTGGATGGTCTGATTCCTGTGTAGTGGATGGTCTGATGGCTGTGTAGTGGATGGTATGATATCTGTGTAGTGGATGGTCTGATGGCTGTGTAGTGGATGGTCTGATGGCTGTGTAGTGGATAGTCTGATATCTGTGTAGTGGATGGTCTGATATCTGTGTAGTGGATGGTCTGATATCTGTGTAGTGGATGGTCTGATGGCTGTGTAGTGGATGGTATGATGGCTGTGTAGTGGATGGTATGATGGCTGTGTAGTGGATGGTCTGATGGCTGTGTAGTGGATGGTATGATGGCTGTGTAGTGGATAGTCTGATTGCTGTGTAGTGGATGGTCTGATGGCTGTGTAGTGGATGGTATGATATCTGTGTAGTGGATGGTCTGATGGCTGTGTAGTGGATGGTCTGATGGCTGTGTAGTGGATGGTCTGATATCTGTGTAGTGGATGGTCTGATATCTGTGTAATGGATGGTCTAATATATGTGTAGTAGATGGTCTGATGGCTATGTAGTAGATTGTCTGATGGCTGTGTAGTGGATGGTCTGATAGCTGTGTAGTGGATGGTCTGATGGCTGTGTAGTGGATGGTCTGATGGCTGTGTAGTGGATGGTCTGATAGCTGTTTAGTGGATGGTCTGATATCTGTGTAGTGGATGGTCTGATGGCTGTGTAGTGGATGGTATGATGGCTGTGTAGTGGATGGTCTGATGGCTGTGTAGTGGATGGTCTGATGGCTGTGTAGTGGATGGTATGATGACTGTGTAGTGGATGGTCTGATTGCTGTGTAGTGGATGGTCTGATGGCTGTGTTGTGGATGGTATGATATCTGTGTAGTGGATGGTCTGATGGCTGTGTAGTGGATGGTCTGATTCCTGTGTAGTGGATGGTCTGATGGCTGTGTAGTGGATGGTATGATATCTGTGTAGTGGATGGTATGATATCTGTGTAGTGGATGGTCTGATGGCTGTGTAGTGGATGGTCTGATGGCTGTGTAGTGGATGGTCTGATGGCTGTGTAGTGGATGGTCTGATATCTGTGTAGTGGATGGTCTGATATCTGTGTAGTGGATGATCTGATATCTGTGTCGTGGATGGTCTGATGGCTGTGTAGTGGATGGTCTGATAGCTGTGTAGTGGATGGTCTGATGGCTGTGTAGTGGATGGTCTGATAGCTGTGTAGTGGATGGTCTGATAGCTGTGTAGTAGATGGTCTGATAGCTGTATAGTGGATGGTCTGATAGCTGTATAGTGGATGGTCTGATAGCTGTGTAGTGGATTGTCTGATGTCTGTGTAGTGGATGGTCTGATGGCTGTGTAGTGGATGGTCTAATATATGTGTAGTGGATGGTCTCATATCTGTGTAGTGGATGGTATGATGGCTCTGTAGTGGAAGGTCTCATATCTGTGTAGTGGATGGTATGATGCATGTGTAGTGGATGGTATGATGGCTGTGTAGTGGATGGTCTAATATATGTGTAGTGGATGGTCTCATATCTGTGTAGTGGATGGTCTGATATCTGTGTAGTGGATGGTCTGATATCTGTGTAGTGGATGGTCTGATGGCTGTGTAGTGGATGGTCTGATATCTGTGTAGTGGATGGTCTGATATCTGTGTAGTGGATGGTCTGATGGCTGTGTATTGGATGGTCTGATGGCTGTGTAGTGGATGGTCTGATTCCTGTGTAGTGGATGGTCTGATGGCTGTGTAGTGGATGGTATGATATCTGTGTAGTGGATGGTCTGATGGCTGTGTAGTGGATGGTCTGATGGCTGTGTAGTGGATGGTCTGATAGCTGTGTAGTGGATGGTCTGATATCTGTGTAGTGGATGGTCTGATGGCTGTGTAGTGGATGGTATGATGGCTGTGTAGTGGATGGTATGATGGCTGTGTAGTGGATGGTATGATGGCTGTGTAGTGGATGGTCTGATATCTGTGTAGTGGATGGTCTGATATCTGTGTAGTGGATGATCTGATATCTGTGTCGTGGATGGTCTGATGGCTGTGTAGTGGATGGTCTGATAGCTGTGTAGTGGATGGTCTGATGGCTGTGTAGTGGATGGTCTGATAGCTGTGTAGTGGATGGTCTGATAGCTGTGTAGTAGATGGTCTGATAGCTGTATAGTGGATGGTCTGATAGCTGTATAGTGGATGGTCTGATAGCTGTGTAGTGGATTGTCTGATGTCTGTGTAGTGGATGGTCTGATGGCTGTGTAGTGGATGGTCTAATATATGTGTAGTGGATGGTCTCATATCTGTGTAGTGGATGGTATGATGGCTCTGTAGTGGAAGGTCTCATATCTGTGTAGTGGATGGTATGATGCATGTGTAGTGGATGGTATGATGGCTGTGTAGTGGATGGTCTGATATATGTGTAGTGGATGGTCTCATATCTGTGTAGTGGATGGTCTGATATCTGTGTAGTGGATGGTCTGATATCTGTGTAGTGGATGGTCTGATGGCTGTGTAGTGGATGGTCTGATATCTGTGTAGTGGATGGTCTGATATCTGTGTAGTGGATGGTCTGATGGCTGTGTATTGGATGGTCTGATGGCTGTGTAGTGGATGGTCTGATTCCTGTGTAGTGGATGGTCTGATGGCTGTGTAGTGGATGGTATGATATCTGTGTAGTGGATGGTCTGATGGCTGTGTAGTGGATGGTCTGATGGCTGTGTAGTGGATGGTCTGATAGCTGTGTAGTGGATGGTCTGATATCTGTGTAGTGGATGGTCTGATGGCTGTGTAGTGGATGGTATGATGGCTGTGTAGTGGATGGTATGATGGCTGTGTAGTGGATGGTATGATGGCTGTGTAGTGGATGGTCTGATGGCTGTGTAGTGGATGGTATGATGGCTGTGTAGTGGATAGTCTGATTGCTGTGTAGTGGATGGTCTGATGGCTGTGTAGTGGATGGTATGATATCTGTGTAGTGGATGGTCTGATGGCTGTGTAGTGGATGGTCTGATGGCTGTGTAGTGGATGGTCTGATTCCTGTGTAGTGGATGGTCTGATGGCTGTGTAGTGGATGGTATGATATCTGTGTAGTGGATGGTCTGATGGCTGTGTAGTGGATGGTCTGATGGCTGTGTAGTGGATGGTCTGATATCTGTGTAGTGGATGGTCTGATATCTGTGTAGTGGATGGTCTGATATCTGTATAGTGGATGGTCTGATGGCTGTGTAGTGGATGGTCTGATATCTGTGTAGTGGATGGTCTGATATCTGTGTAGTGGATGGTCTGATATCTGTGTAGTGGATGGTCTGATATCTGTGTAGTGGATGGTCTGATATCTGTGTAGTGGATGGTCTGAAGGCTGTGTAGTGGATGGTCTGATATCTGTTTAGTGGATGGTCTGATATCTGTGTAGTGGATGGTCTGATGGCTGTGTAGTGGATGGTCTAATATATGTGTAGTGGATGGTCTCATATCTGTGTAGTGGATGGTATGATGGCTCTGTAGTGGATGGTCTCATATCTGTGTAGTGGATGGTCTCATATCTGTGTTGTGGATGGTCTGATATCTGTGTAGTGGATGGTCTGATATCTGTGTAGTGGATGGTCTGATGGCTGTGTAGTTGATGGTCTGATATCTGTGTAGTGGATGGTCTGATATCTGTGTAGTGGATGGTCTGATGGCTGTGTAGTGGATGGTCTGATGGCTGTGTAGTGGATGGTCTGATTCCTGTGTAGTGGATGGTCTGATGGCTGTGTAGTGGATGGTATGATATCTGTGTAGTGGATGGTCTGATGGCTGTGTAGTGGATGGTCTGATGGCTGTGTAGTGGATGGTCTGATAGCTGTGTAGTGGATGGTCTGATGGCTGTGTAGTGGATGGTCTGATAGCTGTGTAGTGGATGGTCTGATAGCTGTGTAATAGATGGTCTGATAGCTGTATAGTGGATGGTCTGATAGCTGTATAGTGGATGGTCTGATAGCTGTGTAGTGGATTGTCTGATGTCTGTGTAGTGGATGGTCTGATGGCTGTGTAGTGGATGGTCTAATATATGTGTAGTGGATGGTCTCATATCTGTGTAGTGGATGGTATGATGGCTCTGTAGTGGATGGTCTCATATCTGTGTAGTGGATGGTATGATGCATGTGTAGTGGATGGTATGATGGCTGTGTAGTGGATGGTCTAATATATGTGTAGTGGATGGTCTCATATCTGTGTAGTGTATGGTCTGATGGCTGTGTAGTGGATGGTCTGATATCTGTGTAGTGGATGGTCTGATATCTGTGTAGTGGATGGTCTGATGGCTGTGTAGTGGATGGTCTGATGGCTGTGTAGTGGATGGTCTGATTCCTGTGTAGTGGATGGTCTGATGGCTGTGTAGTGGATGGTATGATATCTGTGTAGTGGATGGTCTGATGGCTGTGTAGTGGATGGTCTGATGGCTGTGTAGTGGATAGTCTGATATCTGTGTAGTGGATGGTCTGATATCTGTGTAGTGGATGGTCTGATATCTGTGTAGTGGATGGTCTGATGGCTGTGTAGTGGATGGTATGATGGCTGTGTAGTGGATGGTATGATGGCTGTGTAGTGGATGGTCTGATGGCTGTGTAGTGGATGGTATGATGGCTGTGTAGTGGATAGTCTGATTGCTGTGTAGTGGATGGTCTGATGGCTGTGTAGTGGATGGTATGATATCTGTGTAGTGGATGGTCTGATGGCTGTGTAGTGGATGGTCTGATGGCTGTGTAGTGGATGGTCTGATATCTGTGTAGTGGATGGTCTGATATCTGTGTAATGGATGGTCTAATATATGTGTAGTAGATGGTCTGATGGCTATGTAGTAGATTGTCTGATGGCTGTGTAGTGGATGGTCTGATAGCTGTGTAGTGGATGGTCTGATGGCTGTGTAGTGGATGGTCTGATGGCTGTGTAGTGGATGGTCTGATAGCTGTTTAGTGGATGGTCTGATATCTGTGTAGTGGATGGTCTGATGGCTGTGTAGTGGATGGTATGATGGCTGTGTAGTGGATGGTCTGATGGCTGTGTAGTGGATGGTCTGATGGCTGTGTAGTGGATGGTCTGATAGCTGTTTAGTGGATGGTCTGATATCTGTGTAGTGGATGGTCTGATGGCTGTGTAGTGGATGGTATGATGGCTGTGTAGTGGATGGTATGATGGCTGTGTAGTGGATGGTCTGATGGCTGTGTAGTGGATGGTATGATGGCTGTGTAGTGGATAGTCTGATGGCTGTGTAGTGGATGGTCTGATGGCTGTGTAGTGGATGGTATGATGATCTGTGTAGTGGATGGTCTGATTGCTGTGTAGTGGATGGTCTGATGGCTGTGTAGTGGATGGTATGATATCTGTGTAGTGGATGGTCTGATGGCTGTGTAGTGGATGGTCTGATGGCTGTGTAGTGGATGGTCTGATGGCTGTGTAGTGGATGGTCTGATGGCTGTGTAGTGGATGGTATGATATCTGTGTAGTGGATGGTCTGATGGCTGTGTAGTGGATGGTCTGATGGCTGTGTAGTGGATGGTCTGATGGCTGTGTAGTGGATGGTCTGATATCCTGTGTAGTGGATGGTCTGATGGCTGTGTAGTGGATGGTATGATATCTGTGTAGTGGATGGTCTGATGGCTGTGTAGTGGATGGTCTGATGGCTGTGTAGTGGATGGTCTGATATCTGTGTAGTGGATGGTCTGATATCTGTGTAGTGGATGGTCTGATGGCTGTGTAGTGGATGGTCTGATATCTGTGTAGTGGATGGTCTGATATCTGTGTAGTGGATGGTCTGATGGCTGTGTAGTGGATGGTCTGATATCTGTGTAGTGGATGGTCTGATATCTGTGTAGTGGATGGTCTGATATGCTGTGTAGTGGATGGTCTGATGGCTGTGTAGTGGATGGTCTGATATCCTGTGTAGTGGATGGTCTGATGGCTGTGTAGTGGATGGTCTGATATCTGTGTAGTGGATGGTCTGATGTCTGTGTAGTGGATGGTCTGATGGCTGTGTAGTGGATGGTCTGATATCTGTGTAGTGGATGGTCTGATATCTGTGTAGTGGATGGTCTGATATCTGTGTAGTGGATGGTCTGATGGCTGTGTAGTGGATGGTATGATGGCTGTGTAGTGGATGGTCTGATGGCTGTGTAGTGGATGGTCTGATATCTGTGTAGTGGATGGTCTGATATCTGTGTAGTGGATGGTCTGATGGCTGTGTAGTGGATGGTCTGATGGCTGTGTAGTGGATGGTCTGATGGCTGTGTAGTGGATGGTCTGATATCTGTGTAGTGGATGGTCTGATATCTGTGTAGTGGATGGTCTGATGGCTGTGTAGTGGATGGTCTGATGGCTGTGTAGTGGATGGTCTGATGGCTGTGTAGTGGATGGTCTGATGGCTGTGTAGTGGATGGTCTGATATCTGTGTAGTGGATGGTCTGATGGCTGTGTAGTGGATGGTCTGATGGCTGTGTAGTGGATGGTCTGATGGCTGTGTAGTGGATGGTCTGATATCTGTGTAGTGGATGGTCTGATATCCTGTGTAGTGGATGGTCTGATGGCTGTGTAGTGGATGGTCTGATATCTGTGTAGTGGATGGTCTGATGGCTGTGTAGTGGATGGTCTGATGGCTGTGTAGTGGATGGTCTGATATCTGTGTAGTGGATGGTCTGATGGCTGTGTAGTGGATGGTCTGATGGCTGTGTAGTGGATGGTCTGATATCTGTGTAGTGGATGGTCTGATATCTGTGTAGTGGATGGTCTGATATCTGTGTAGTGGATGGTCTGATGGCTGTGTAGTGGATGGTCTGATATCTGTGTAGTGGATGGTCTGATGGCTGTGTAGTGGATGGTATGATGGCTGTGTAGTGGATAGTCTGATGGCTGTGTAGTGGATGGTCTGATGGCTGTGTAGTGGATGGTCTGATTCCTGTGTAGTGGATGGTCTGATGGCTGTGTAGTGGATGGTATGATATCTGTGTAGTGGATGGTCTGATGGCTGTGTAGTGGATGGTCTGATGGCTGTGTAGTGGATGGTCTGATATCTGTGTAGTGGATGGTCTGATATCTGTATAGTGGATGGTCTGATGGCTGTGTAGTGGATGGTCTGATATCTGTGTAGTGGATGGTCTGATATCTGTGTAGTGGATGGTCTGATATCTGTGTAGTGGATGGTCTGATATCTGTGTAGTGGATGGTCTGATATCTGTGTAGTGGATGGTCTGAAGGCTGTGTAGTGGATGGTCTGATATCTGTGTAGTGGATGGTCTGATATCTGTGTAGTGGATGGTCTGATATCTGTGTAGTGGATGGTCTGATGGCTGTGTAGTGGATGGTCTAATATATGTGTAGTGGATGGTCTCATATCTGTGTAGTGGATGGTCTGATGGCTGTGTAGTGGATGGTCTGATATCTGTGTAGTGGATGGTCTGATATCTGTGTAGTGGATGGTCTGATGGCTGTGTAGTGGATGGTCTGATGGCTGTGTAGTGGATGGTCTGATTCCTGTGTAGTGGATGGTCTGATGGCTGTGTAGTGGATGGTATGATATCTGTGTAGTGGATGGTCTGATGGCTGTGTAGTGGATGGTCTGATGGCTGTGTAGTGGATAGTCTGATATCTGTGTAGTGGATGGTCTGATATCTGTGTAGTGGATGGTCTGATATCTGTGTAGTGGATGGTCTGATGGCTGTGTAGTGGATGGTATGATGGCTGTGTAGTGGATGGTATGATGGTTGTGTAGTGGATGGTCTGATGGCTGTGTAGTGGATGGTATGATGGTTGTGTAGTGGATAGTCTGATTGCTGTGTAGTGGATGGTCTGATGGCTGTGTAGTGGATGGTATGATATCTGTGTAGTGGATGGTCTGATGGCTGTGTAGTGGATGGTCTGATGGCTGTGTAGTGGATGGTCTGATATCTGTGTAGTGGATGGTCTGATATCTGTGTAATGGATGGTCTAATATATGTGTAGTAGATTGTCTGATGGCTGTGTAGTGGATGGTCTGATAGCTGTGTAGTGGATGGTCTGATGGCTGTGTAGTGGATGGTCTGATATCTGTGTAGTGGATGGTCTGATAGCTGTGTAGTGGATGGTCTGATATCTGTGTAGTGGATGGTCTGATGGCTGTGTAGTGGATGGTATGATGGCTGTGTAGTGGATAGTCTGATTGCTGTGTAGTGGATGGTCTGATGGCTGTGTAGTGGATGGTATGATATCTGTGTAGTGGATGGTCTGATGGCTGTGTAGTGGATGGTCTGATGGCTGTGTAGTGGATGGTCTGATTCCTGTGTAGTGGATGGTCTGATGGCTGTGTAGTGGATGGTATGATATCTGTGTAGTGGATGGTCTGATGGCTGTGTAGTGGATGGTCTGATGGCTGTGTAGTGGATGGTCTGATATCTGTGTAGTGGATGGTCTGATATCTGTGTAGTGGATGGTCTGATATCTGTGTAGTGGATGGTCTGATGGCTGTGTAGTGGATGGTATGATGGCTGTGTAGTGGATGGTATGATGGCTGTGTAGTGGATGGTCTGATGGCTGTGTAGTGGATGGTATGATGGCTGTGTAGTGGATAGTCTGATTGCTGTGTAGTGGATGGTCTGATGGCTGTGTAGTGGATGGTATGATATCTGTGTAGTGGATGGTCTGATGGCTGTGTAGTGGATGGTCTGATGGCTGTGTAGTGGATGGTCTGATATCTGTGTAGTGGATGGTCTGATATCTGTGTAATGGATGGTCTAATATATGTGTAGTAGATTGTCTGATGGCTGTGTAGTGGATGGTCTGATAGCTGTGTAGTGGATGGTCTGATGGCTGTGTAGTGGATGGTCTGATGGCTGTGTAGTGGATGGTCTGATAGCTGTTTAGTGGATGGTCTGATATCTGTGTAGTGGATGGTCTGATGGCTGTGTAGTGTATGGTATGATGGCTGTGTAGTGGATGGTCTGATGGCTGTGTAGTGGATGGTCTGATGGCTGTGTAGTGGATGGTATGATGACTGTGTAGTGGATGGTCTGATAGCTGTGTAGTGGATGGTCTGATGGCTGTGTAGTGGATGGTCTGATAGCTGTGTAGTGGATGGTCTGATAGCTGTGTAGTAGATGGTCTGATAGCTGTATAGTGGATGGTCTGATAGCTGTATAGTGGATGGTCTGATAGCTGTGTAGTGGATTGTCTGATGTCTGTGTAGTGGATGGTCTGATGACTGTGTAGTGGATGGTCTAATATATGTGTAGTGGATGGTCTCATATCTGTGTAGTGGATGGTATGATGGCTCTGTAGTGGAAGGTCTCATATCTGTGTAGTGGATGGTATGATGCATGTGTAGTGGATGGTATGATGGCTGTGTAGTGGATGGTCTAATATATGTGTAGTGGATGGTCTCATATCTGTGTAGTGGATGGTCTGATATCTGTGTAGTGGATGGTCTGATATCTGTGTAGTGGATGGTCTGATGGCTGTGTAGTGGATGGTCTGATATCTGTGTAGTGGATGGTCGGATATCTGTGTAGTGGATGGTCTGATGGCTGTGTAGTGGATGGTCTGATGGCTGTGTAGTGGATGGTCTGATTCCTGTGTAGTGGATGGTCTGATGGCTGTGTAGTGGATGGTATGATATCTGTGTAGTGGATGGTCTGATGGCTGTGTAGTGGATGGTCTGATGGCTGTGTAGTGGATGGTCTGATATCTGTGTAGTGGATGGTCTGATAGCTGTGTAGTGGATGGTCTGATATCTGTGTAGTGGATGGTCTGATGGCTGTGTAGTGGATGGTATGATGGCTGTGTAGTGGATGGTATGATGGCTGTGTAGTGGATGGTCTGATGGCTGTGTAGTGGATGGTATGATGGCTGTGTAGTGGATAGTCTGATTGCTGTGTAGTGGATGGTCTGATGGCTGTGTAGTGGATGGTATGATATCTGTGTAGTGGATGGTCTGATGGCTGTGTAGTGGATGGTCTGATGGCTGTGTAGTGGATGGTCTGATTCCTGTGTAGTGGATGGTCTGATGGCTGTGTAGTGGATGGTATGATATCTGTGTAGTGGATGGTCTGATGGCTGTGTAGTGGATGGTCTGATGGCTGTGTAGTGGATGGTCTGATATCTGTGTAGTGGATGGTCTGATATCTGTGTAGTGGATGGTCTGATGGCTGTGTAGTGGATGGTCTGATATCTGTGTAGTGGATGGTCGGATATCTGTGTAGTGGATGGTCTGATGGCTGTGTAGTGGATGGTCTGATGGCTGTGTAGTGGATGGTCTGATATCCTGTGTAGTGGATGGTCTGATGGCTGTGTAGTGGATGGTATGATATCTGTGTAGTGGATGGTCTGATGGCTGTGTAGTGGATGGTCTGATGGCTGTGTAGTGGATGGTCTGATATCTGTGTAGTGGATGGTCTGATAGCTGTGTAGTGGATGGTCTGATATCTGTGTAGTGGATGGTCTGATGGCTGTGTAGTGGATGGTATGATGGCTGTGTAGTGGATGGTATGATGGCTGTGTAGTGGATGGTCTGATGGCTGTGTAGTGGATGGTATGATGGCTGTGTAGTGGATAGTCTGATTGCTGTGTAGTGGATGGTCTGATGGCTGTGTAGTGGATGGTATGATATCTGTGTAGTGGATGGTCTGATGGCTGTGTAGTGGATGGTCTGATGGCTGTGTAGTGGATGGTCTGATTCCTGTGTAGTGGATGGTCTGATGGCTGTGTAGTGGATGGTATGATATCTGTGTAGTGGATGGTCTGATGGCTGTGTAGTGGATGGTCTGATGGCTGTGTAGTGGATGGTCTGATATCTGTGTAGTGGATGGTCTGATATCTGTATAGTGGATGGTCTGATGGCTGTGTAGTGGATGGTCTGATATCTGTGTAGTGGATGGTCTGATATCTGTGTAGTGGATGGTCTGATATCTGTGTAGTGGATGGTCTGATATCTGTGTAGTGGATGGTCTGAAGGCTGTGTAGTGGATGGTCTGATATCTGTGTAGTGGATGGTCTGATATCTGTGTAGTGGATGGTCTGATGGCTGTGTAGTGGATGGTCTAATATATGTGTAGTGGATGGTCTCATATCTGTGTATTGGATGGTCTGATGGCTGTGTAGTGGATGGTCTGATATCTGTGTAGTGGATGGTCTGATATCTGTGTAGTGGATGGTCTGATGGCTGTGTAGTGGATGGTCTGATGGCTGTGTAGTGGATGGTCTGATTCCTGTGTAGTGGATGGTCTGATGGCTGTGTAGTGGATGGTATGATATCTGTGTAGTGGATGGTCTGATGGCTGTGTAGTGGATGGTCTGATGGCTGTGTAGTGGATAGTCTGATATCTGTGTAGTGGATGGTCTGATATTTGTGTAGTGGATGGTCTGATATCTGTGTAGTGGATGGTCTGATGGCTGTGTTGTGGATGGTATGATGGCTGTGTAGTGGATGGTATGATGGCTGTGTAGTGGATGGTCTAATATATGTGTAGTGGATGGTCTCATATCTGTGTAGTGGATGGTCTGATATCTGTGTAGTGGATGGTCTGATATCTGTGTAGTGGATGGTCTGATGGCTGTGTAGTGGATGGTCTGATATCTGTGTAGTGGATGGTCGGATATCTGTGTAGTGGATGGTCTGATGGCTGTGTAGTGGATGGTCTGATGGCTGTGTAGTGGATGGTCTGATTCCTGTGTAGTGGATGGTCTGATGGCTGTGTAGTGGATGGTATGATATCTGTGTAGTGGATGGTCTGATGGCTGTGTAGTGGATGGTCTGATGGCTGTGTAGTGGATGGTCTGATATCTGTGTAGTGGATGGTCTGATAGCTGTGTAGTGGATGGTCTGATATCTGTGTAGTGGATGGTCTGATGGCTGTGTAGTGGATGGTATGATGGCTGTGTAGTGGATGGTATGATGGCTGTGTAGTGGATGGTCTGATGGCTGTGTAGTGGATGGTATGATGGCTGTGTAGTGGATAGTCTGATTGCTGTGTAGTGGATGGTCTGATGGCTGTGTAGTGGATGGTATGATATCTGTGTAGTGGATGGTCTGATGGCTGTGTAGTGGATGGTCTGATGGCTGTGTAGTGGATGGTCTGATTCCTGTGTAGTGGATGGTCTGATGGCTGTGTAGTGGATGGTATGATATCTGTGTAGTGGATGGTCTGATGGCTGTGTAGTGGATGGTCTGATGGCTGTGTAGTGGATGGTCTGATATCTGTGTAGTGGATGGTCTGATATCTGTGTAGTGGATGGTCTGATGGCTGTGTAGTGGATGGTCTGATATCTGTGTAGTGGATGGTCGGATATCTGTGTAGTGGATGGTCTGATGGCTGTGTAGTGGATGGTCTGATGGCTGTGTAGTGGATGGTCTGATTCCTGTGTAGTGGATGGTCTGATGGCTGTGTAGTGGATGGTATGATATCTGTGTAGTGGATGGTCTGATGGCTGTGTAGTGGATGGTCTGATGGCTGTGTAGTGGATGGTCTGATATCTGTGTAGTGGATGGTCTGATAGCTGTGTAGTGGATGGTCTGATATCTGTGTAGTGGATGGTCTGATGGCTGTGTAGTGGATGGTATGATGGCTGTGTAGTGGATGGTATGATGGCTGTGTAGTGGATGGTCTGATGGCTGTGTAGTGGATGGTATGATGGCTGTGTAGTGGATAGTCTGATTGCTGTGTAGTGGATGGTCTGATGGCTGTGTAGTGGATGGTATGATATCTGTGTAGTGGATGGTCTGATGGCTGTGTAGTGGATGGTCTGATGGCTGTGTAGTGGATGGTCTGATTCCTGTGTAGTGGATGGTCTGATGGCTGTGTAGTGGATGGTATGATATCTGTGTAGTGGATGGTCTGATGGCTGTGTAGTGGATGGTCTGATGGCTGTGTAGTGGATGGTCTGATATCTGTGTAGTGGATGGTCTGATATCTGTATAGTGGATGGTCTGATGGCTGTGTAGTGGATGGTCTGATATCTGTGTAGTGGATGGTCTGATATCTGTGTAGTGGATGGTCTGATATCTGTGTAGTGGATGGTCTGATATCTGTGTAGTGGATGGTCTGAAGGCTGTGTAGTGGATGGTCTGATATCTGTGTAGTGGATGGTCTGATATCTGTGTAGTGGATGGTCTGATGGCTGTGTAGTGGATGGTCTAATATATGTGTAGTGGATGGTCTCATATCTGTGTATTGGATGGTCTGATGGCTGTGTAGTGGATGGTCTGATATCTGTGTAGTGGATGGTCTGATATCTGTGTAGTGGATGGTCTGATGGCTGTGTAGTGGATGGTCTGATGGCTGTGTAGTGGATGGTCTGATTCCTGTGTAGTGGATGGTCTGATGGCTGTGTAGTGGATGGTATGATATCTGTGTAGTGGATGGTCTGATGGCTGTGTAGTGGATGGTCTGATGGCTGTGTAGTGGATAGTCTGATATCTGTGTAGTGGATGGTCTGATATCTGTGTAGTGGATGGTCTGATATCTGTGTAGTGGATGGTCTGATGGCTGTGTAGTGGATGGTATGATGGCTGTGTAGTGGATGGTATGATGGTTGTGTAGTGGATGGTCTGATGGCTGTGTAGTGGATGGTATGATGGTTGTGTAGTGGATAGTCTGATTGCTGTGTAGTGGATGGTCTGATGGCTGTGTAGTGGATGGTATGATATCTGTGTAGTGGATGGTCTGATGGCTGTGTAGTGGATGGTCTGATGGCTGTGTAGTGGATGGTCTGATATCTGTGTAGTGGATGGTCTGATATCTGTGTAATGGATGGTCTAATATATGTGTAGTAGATTGTCTGATGGCTGTGTAGTGGATGGTCTGATAGCTGTGTAGTGGATGGTCTGATGGCTGTGTAGTGGATGGTCTGATGGCTGTGTAGTGGATGGTCTGATAGCTGTTTAGTGGATGGTCTGATATCTGTGTAGTGGATGGTCTGATGGCTGTGTAGTGGATGGTATGATGGCTGTGTAGTGGATGGTCTGATGGCTGTGTAGTGGATGGTCTGATGGCTGTGTAGTGGATGGTATGATGACTGTGTAGTGGATGGTCTGATGGCTGTGTAGTGGATGGTCTGATGGCTGTGTAGTGGATGGTCTGATGGCTGTGTAGTGGATGGTCTGATGGCTGTGTAGTGGATGGTATGATATCTGTGTAGTGGATGGTCTGATGGCTGTGTAGTGGATGGTCTGATGGCTGTGTAGTGGATGGTCTGATATCTGTGTAGTGGATGGTCTGATATCTGTATAGTGGATGGTCTGATGGCTGTGTAGTGGATGGTCTGATATCTGTGTAGTGGATGGTCTGATATCTGTGTAGTGGATGGTCTGATATCTGTGTAGTGGATGGTCTGATATCTGTGTAGTGGATGGTCTGATATCTGTGTAGTGGATGGTCTGAAGGCTGTGTAGTGGATGGTCTGATATCTGTGTAGTGGATGGTCTGATATCTGTGTAGTGGATGGTCTGATGGCTGTGTAGTGGATGGTCTAATATATGTGTAGTGGATGGTCTCATATCTGTGTAGTGGATGGTCTGATGGCTGTGTAGTGGATGGTCTGATATCTGTGTAGTGGATGGTCTGATATCTGTGTAGTGGATGGTCTGATGGCTGTGTAGTGGATGGTCTGATGGCTGTGTAGTGGATGGTCTGATTCCTGTGTAGTGGATGGTCTGATGGCTGTGTAGTGGATGGTATGATATCTGTGTAGTGGATGGTCTGATGGCTGTGTAGTGGATGGTCTGATGGCTGTGTAGTGGATAGTCTGATATCTGTGTAGTGGATGGTCTGATATTTGTGTAGTGGATGGTCTGATATCTGTGTAGTGGATGGTCTGATGGCTGTGTTGTGGATGGTATGATGGCTGTGTAGTGGATGGTATGATGGCTGTGTAGTGGATGGTCTAATATATGTGTAGTGGATGGTCTCATATCTGTGTAGTGGATGGTCTGATATCTGTGTAGTGGATGGTCTGATATCTGTGTAGTGGATGGTCTGATGGCTGTGTAGTGGATGGTCTGATATCTGTGTAGTGGATGGTCGGATATCTGTGTAGTGGATGGTCTGATGGCTGTGTAGTGGATGGTCTGATGGCTGTGTAGTGGATGGTCTGATTCCTGTGTAGTGGATGGTCTGATGGCTGTGTAGTGGATGGTATGATATCTGTGTAGTGGATGGTCTGATGGCTGTGTAGTGGATGGTCTGATGGCTGTGTAGTGGATGGTCTGATATCTGTGTAGTGGATGGTCTGATAGCTGTGTAGTGGATGGTCTGATATCTGTGTAGTGGATGGTCTGATGGCTGTGTAGTGGATGGTATGATGGCTGTGTAGTGGATGGTATGATGGCTGTGTAGTGGATGGTCTGATGGCTGTGTAGTGGATGGTATGATGGCTGTGTAGTGGATAGTCTGATTGCTGTGTAGTGGATGGTCTGATGGCTGTGTAGTGGATGGTATGATATCTGTGTAGTGGATGGTCTGATGGCTGTGTAGTGGATGGTCTGATGGCTGTGTAGTGGATGGTCTGATTCCTGTGTAGTGGATGGTCTGATGGCTGTGTAGTGGATGGTATGATATCTGTGTAGTGGATGGTCTGATGGCTGTGTAGTGGATGGTCTGATGGCTGTGTAGTGGATGGTCTGATATCTGTGTAGTGGATGGTCTGATATCTGTGTAGTGGATGGTCTGATGGCTGTGTAGTGGATGGTCTGATATCTGTGTAGTGGATGGTCGGATATCTGTGTAGTGGATGGTCTGATGGCTGTGTAGTGGATGGTCTGATGGCTGTGTAGTGGATGGTCTGATTCCTGTGTAGTGGATGGTCTGATGGCTGTGTAGTGGATGGTATGATATCTGTGTAGTGGATGGTCTGATGGCTGTGTAGTGGATGGTCTGATGGCTGTGTAGTGGATGGTCTGATATCTGTGTAGTGGATGGTCTGATAGCTGTGTAGTGGATGGTCTGATATCTGTGTAGTGGATGGTCTGATGGCTGTGTAGTGGATGGTATGATGGCTGTGTAGTGGATGGTATGATGGCTGTGTAGTGGATGGTCTGATGGCTGTGTAGTGGATGGTATGATGGCTGTGTAGTGGATAGTCTGATTGCTGTGTAGTGGATGGTCTGATGGCTGTGTAGTGGATGGTATGATATCTGTGTAGTGGATGGTCTGATGGCTGTGTAGTGGATGGTCTGATGGCTGTGTAGTGGATGGTCTGATTCCTGTGTAGTGGATGGTCTGATGGCTGTGTAGTGGATGGTATGATATCTGTGTAGTGGATGGTCTGATGGCTGTGTAGTGGATGGTCTGATGGCTGTGTAGTGGATGGTCTGATATCTGTGTAGTGGATGGTCTGATATCTGTATAGTGGATGGTCTGATGGCTGTGTAGTGGATGGTCTGATATCTGTGTAGTGGATGGTCTGATATCTGTGTAGTGGATGGTCTGATATCTGTGTAGTGGATGGTCTGATTGCTGTGTAGTGGATGGTCTGATGGCTGTGTAGTGGATGGTATGATATCTGTGTAGTGGATGGTCTGATGGCTGTGTAGTGGATGGTCTGATGGCTGTGTAGTGGATGGTCTGATTCCTGTGTAGTGGATGGTCTGATGGCTGTGTAGTGGATGGTATGATATCTGTGTAGTGGATGGTCTGATGGCTGTGTAGTGGATGGTCTGATGGCTGTGTAGTGGATGGTCTAATATATGTGTAGTGGATGGTCTCATATCTGTGTATTGGATGGTCTGATGGCTGTGTAGTGGATGGTCTGATTCCTGTGTAGTGGATGGTCTGATGGCTGTGTAGTGGATGGTATGATATCTGTGTAGTGGATGGTCTGATGGCTGTGTAGTGGATGGTCTGATGGCTGTGTAGTGGATGGTCTGATATCTGTGTAGTGGATGGTCTGATATCTGTATAGTGGATGGTCTGATGGCTGTGTAGTGGATGGTCTGATATCTGTGTAGTGGATGGTCTGATATCTGTGTAGTGGATGGTCTGATATCTGTGTAGTGGATGGTCTGATATCTGTGTAGTGGATGGTCTGAAGGCTGTGTAGTGGATGGTCTGATATCTGTGTAGTGGATGGTCTGATATCTGTGTAGTGGATGGTCTGATGGCTGTGTAGTGGATGGTCTAATATATGTGTAGTGGATGGTCTCATATCTGTGTATTGGATGGTCTGATGGCTGTGTAGTGGATGGTCTGATATCTGTGTAGTGGATGGTCTGATATCTGTGTAGTGGATGGTCTGATGGCTGTGTAGTGGATGGTCTGATGGCTGTGTAGTGGATGGTCTGATTCCTGTGTAGTGGATGGTCTGATGGCTGTGTAGTGGATGGTATGATATCTGTGTAGTGGATGGTCTGATGGCTGTGTAGTGGATGGTCTGATGGCTGTGTAGTGGATAGTCTGATATCTGTGTAGTGGATGGTCTGATATCTGTGTAGTGGATGGTCTGATATCTGTGTAGTGGATGGTCTGATGGCTGTGTAGTGGATGGTATGATGGCTGTGTAGTGGATGGTATGATGGTTGTGTAGTGGATGGTCTGATGGCTGTGTAGTGGATGGTATGATGGTTGTGTAGTGGATAGTCTGATTGCTGTGTAGTGGATGGTCTGATGGCTGTGTAGTGGATGGTATGATATCTGTGTAGTGGATGGTCTGATGGCTGTGTAGTGGATGGTCTGATGGCTGTGTAGTGGATGGTCTGATATCTGTGTAGTGGATGGTCTGATATCTGTGTAATGGATGGTCTAATATATGTGTAGTAGATTGTCTGATGGCTGTGTAGTGGATGGTCTGATAGCTGTGTAGTGGATGGTCTGATGGCTGTGTAGTGGATGGTCTGATGGCTGTGTAGTGGATGGTCTGATAGCTGTTTAGTGGATGGTCTGATATCTGTGTAGTGGATGGTCTGATGGCTGTGTAGTGGATGGTATGATGGCTGTGTAGTGGATGGTCTGATGGCTGTGTAGTGGATGGTCTGATGGCTGTGTAGTGGATGGTATGATGACTGTGTAGTGGATGGTCTGATGGCTGTGTAGTGGATGGTCTGATGGCTGTGTAGTGGATGGTCTGATGGCTGTGTAGTGGATGGTCTGATGGCTGTGTAGTGGATGGTATGATATCTGTGTAGTGGATGGTCTGATGGCTGTGTAGTGGATGGTCTGATGGCTGTGTAGTGGATGGTCTGATATCTGTGTAGTGGATGGTCTGATATCTGTATAGTGGATGGTCTGATGGCTGTGTAGTGGATGGTCTGATATCTGTGTAGTGGATGGTCTGATATCTGTGTAGTGGATGGTCTGATATCTGTGTAGTGGATGGTCTGATATCTGTGTAGTGGATGGTCTGATATCTGTGTAGTGGATGGTCTGAAGGCTGTGTAGTGGATGGTCTGATATCTGTGTAGTGGATGGTCTGATATCTGTGTAGTGGATGGTCTGATGGCTGTGTAGTGGATGGTCTAATATATGTGTAGTGGATGGTCTCATATCTGTGTAGTGGATGGTCTGATGGCTGTGTAGTGGATGGTCTGATATCTGTGTAGTGGATGGTCTGATATCTGTGTAGTGGATGGTCTGATGGCTGTGTAGTGGATGGTCTGATGGCTGTGTAGTGGATGGTCTGATTCCTGTGTAGTGGATGGTCTGATGGCTGTGTAGTGGATGGTATGATATCTGTGTAGTGGATGGTCTGATGGCTGTGTAGTGGATGGTCTGATGGCTGTGTAGTGGATAGTCTGATATCTGTGTAGTGGATGGTCTGATATTTGTGTAGTGGATGGTCTGATATCTGTGTAGTGGATGGTCTGATGGCTGTGTTGTGGATGGTATGATGGCTGTGTAGTGGATGGTATGATGGCTGTGTAGTGGATGGTCTAATATATGTGTAGTGGATGGTCTCATATCTGTGTAGTGGATGGTCTGATATCTGTGTAGTGGATGGTCTGATATCTGTGTAGTGGATGGTCTGATGGCTGTGTAGTGGATGGTCTGATATCTGTGTAGTGGATGGTCGGATATCTGTGTAGTGGATGGTCTGATGGCTGTGTAGTGGATGGTCTGATGGCTGTGTAGTGGATGGTCTGATTCCTGTGTAGTGGATGGTCTGATGGCTGTGTAGTGGATGGTATGATATCTGTGTAGTGGATGGTCTGATGGCTGTGTAGTGGATGGTCTGATGGCTGTGTAGTGGATGGTCTGATATCTGTGTAGTGGATGGTCTGATAGCTGTGTAGTGGATGGTCTGATATCTGTGTAGTGGATGGTCTGATGGCTGTGTAGTGGATGGTATGATGGCTGTGTAGTGGATGGTATGATGGCTGTGTAGTGGATGGTCTGATGGCTGTGTAGTGGATGGTATGATGGCTGTGTAGTGGATAGTCTGATTGCTGTGTAGTGGATGGTCTGATGGCTGTGTAGTGGATGGTATGATATCTGTGTAGTGGATGGTCTGATGGCTGTGTAGTGGATGGTCTGATGGCTGTGTAGTGGATGGTCTGATTCCTGTGTAGTGGATGGTCTGATGGCTGTGTAGTGGATGGTATGATATCTGTGTAGTGGATGGTCTGATGGCTGTGTAGTGGATGGTCTGATGGCTGTGTAGTGGATGGTCTGATATCTGTGTAGTGGATGGTCTGATATCTGTGTAGTGGATGGTCTGATGGCTGTGTAGTGGATGGTCTGATATCTGTGTAGTGGATGGTCGGATATCTGTGTAGTGGATGGTCTGATGGCTGTGTAGTGGATGGTCTGATGGCTGTGTAGTGGATGGTCTGATTCCTGTGTAGTGGATGGTCTGATGGCTGTGTAGTGGATGGTATGATATCTGTGTAGTGGATGGTCTGATGGCTGTGTAGTGGATGGTCTGATGGCTGTGTAGTGGATGGTCTGATATCTGTGTAGTGGATGGTCTGATAGCTGTGTAGTGGATGGTCTGATATCTGTGTAGTGGATGGTCTGATGGCTGTGTAGTGGATGGTATGATGGCTGTGTAGTGGATGGTATGATGGCTGTGTAGTGGATGGTCTGATGGCTGTGTAGTGGATGGTATGATGGCTGTGTAGTGGATAGTCTGATTGCTGTGTAGTGGATGGTCTGATGGCTGTGTAGTGGATGGTATGATATCTGTGTAGTGGATGGTCTGATGGCTGTGTAGTGGATGGTCTGATGGCTGTGTAGTGGATGGTCTGATTCCTGTGTAGTGGATGGTCTGATGGCTGTGTAGTGGATGGTATGATATCTGTGTAGTGGATGGTCTGATGGCTGTGTAGTGGATGGTCTGATGGCTGTGTAGTGGATGGTCTGATATCTGTGTAGTGGATGGTCTGATATCTGTATAGTGGATGGTCTGATGGCTGTGTAGTGGATGGTCTGATATCTGTGTAGTGGATGGTCTGATATCTGTGTAGTGGATGGTCTGATATCTGTGTAGTGGATGGTCTGATTGCTGTGTAGTGGATGGTCTGATGGCTGTGTAGTGGATGGTATGATATCTGTGTAGTGGATGGTCTGATGGCTGTGTAGTGGATGGTCTGATGGCTGTGTAGTGGATGGTCTGATTCCTGTGTAGTGGATGGTCTGATGGCTGTGTAGTGGATGGTATGATATCTGTGTAGTGGATGGTCTGATGGCTGTGTAGTGGATGGTCTGATGGCTGTGTAGTGGATGGTCTAATATATGTGTAGTGGATGGTCTCATATCTGTGTATTGGATGGTCTGATGGCTGTGTAGTGGATGGTCTGATATCTGTGTAGTGGATGGTCTGATATCTGTGTAGTGGATGGTCTGATGGCTGTGTAGTGGATGGTCTGATGGCTGTGTAGTGGATGGTCTGATTCCTGTGTAGTGGATGGTCTGATGGCTGTGTAGTGGATGGTATGATATCTGTGTAGTGGATGGTCTGATGGCTGTGTAGTGGATGGTCTGATGGCTGTGTAGTGGATAGTCTGATATCTGTGTAGTGGATGGTCTGATATCTGTGTAGTGGATGGTCTGATATCTGTGTAGTGGATGGTCTGATGGCTGTGTAGTGGATGGTATGATGGCTGTGTAGTGGATGGTATGATGGTTGTGTAGTGGATGGTCTGATGGCTGTGTAGTGGATGGTATGATGGTTGTGTAGTGGATAGTCTGATTGCTGTGTAGTGGATGGTCTGATGGCTGTGTAGTGGATGGTATGATATCTGTGTAGTGGATGGTCTGATGGCTGTGTAGTGGATGGTCTGATGGCTGTGTAGTGGATGGTCTGATATCTGTGTAGTGGATGGTCTGATATCTGTGTAATGGATGGTCTAATATATGTGTAGTAGATTGTCTGATGGCTGTGTAGTGGATGGTCTGATAGCTGTGTAGTGGATGGTCTGATGGCTGTGTAGTGGATGGTCTGATGGCTGTGTAGTGGATGGTCTGATAGCTGTTTAGTGGATGGTCTGATATCTGTGTAGTGGATGGTCTGATGGCTGTGTAGTGGATGGTATGATGGCTGTGTAGTGGATGGTCTGATGGCTGTGTAGTGGATGGTCTGATGGCTGTGTAGTGGATGGTATGATGACTGTGTAGTGGATGGTCTGATTGCTGTGTAGTGGATGGTCTGATGGCTGTGTTGTGGATGGTATGATATCTGTGTAGTGGATGGTCTGATGGCTGTGTAGTGGATGGTCTGATTCCTGTGTAGTGGATGGTCTGATGGCTGTGTAGTGGATGGTATGATATCTGTGTAGTGGATGGTATGATATCTGTGTAGTGGATGGTCTGATGGCTGTGTAGTGGATGGTCTGATGGCTGTGTAGTGGATGGTCTGATGGCTGTGTAGTGGATGGTCTGATATCTGTGTAGTGGATGGTCTGATATCTGTGTCGTGGATGGTCTGATGGCTGTGTAGTGGATGGTCTGATAGCTGTGTAGTGGATGGTCTGATGGCTGTGTAGTGGATGGTCTGATGGCTGTGTAGTGGATGGTCTGATGGCTGTGTAGTGGATGGTCTGATATCTGTGTAGTGGATGGTCTGATATCTGTGTAATGGATGGTCTAATATATGTGTAGTAGATTGTCTGATGGCTGTGTAGTGGATGGTCTGATAGCTGTGTAGTGGATGGTCTGATGGCTGTGTAGTGGATGGTCTGATGGCTGTGTAGTGGATGGTCTGATAGCTGTTTAGTGGATGGTCTGATATCTGTGTAGTGGATGGTCTGATGGCTGTGTAGTGGATGGTATGATGGCTGTGTAGTGGATGGTCTGATGGCTGTGTAGTGGATGGTCTGATGGCTGTGTAGTGGATGGTATGATGACTGTGTAGTGGATGGTCTGATTGCTGTGTAGTGGATGGTCTGATGGCTGTGTTGTGGATGGTATGATATCTGTGTAGTGGATGGTCTGATGGCTGTGTAGTGGATGGTCTGATTCCTGTGTAGTGGATGGTCTGATGGCTGTGTAGTGGATGGTATGATATCTGTGTAGTGGATGGTATGATATCTGTGTAGTGGATGGTCTGATGGCTGTGTAGTGGATGGTCTGATGGCTGTGTAGTGGATGGTCTGAGTGCTGTGTAGTGGATGGTCTGATATCTGTGTAGTGGATGGTCTGATATCTGTGTAATGGATGGTCTAATATATGTGTAGTAGATTGTCTGATGGCTGTGTAGTGGATGGTCTGATAGCTGTGTAGTGGATGGTCTGATGGCTGTGTAGTGGATGGTATGATGACTGTGTAGTGGATGGTCTGATTGCTGTGTAGTGGATGGTCTGATGGCTGTGTTGTGGATGGTATGATATCTGTGTAGTGGATGGTCTGATGGCTGTGTAGTGGATGGTCTGATTCCTGTGTAGTGGATGGTCTGATGGCTGTGTAGTGGATGGTATGATATCTGTGTAGTGGATGGTATGATATCTGTGTAGTGGATGGTCTGATGGCTGTGTAGTGGATGGTCTGATGGCTGTGTAGTGGATGGTCTGATGGCTGTGTAGTGGATGGTCTGATATCTGTGTAGTGGATGGTCTGATATCTGTGTAATGGATGGTCTAATATATGTGTAGTAGATTGTCTGATGGCTGTGTAGTGGATGGTCTGATAGCTGTGTAGTGGATGGTCTGATGGCTGTGTAGTGGATGGTCTGATATCTGTGTAGTGGATGGTCTGATATCTGTGTAATGGATGGTCTAATATATGTGTAGTAGATTGTCTGATGGCTGTGTAGTGGATGGTCTGATAGCTGTGTAGTGGATGGTCTGATGGCTGTGTAGTGGATGGTCTGATGGCTGTGTAGTGGATGGTCTGATAGCTGTTTAGTGGATGGTCTGATATCTGTGTAGTGGATGGTCTGATGGCTGTGTAGTGGATGGTATGATGGCTGTGTAGTGGATGGTCTGATGGCTGTGTAGTGGATGGTCTGATGGCTGTGTAGTGGATGGTATGATGACTGTGTAGTGGATGGTCTGATTGCTGTGTAGTGGATGGTCTGATGGCTGTGTTGTGGATGGTATGATATCTGTGTAGTGGATGGTCTGATGGCTGTGTAGTGGATGGTCTGATTCCTGTGTAGTGGATGGTCTGATGGCTGTGTAGTGGATGGTATGATATCTGTGTAGTGGATGGTATGATATCTGTGTAGTGGATGGTCTGATGGCTGTGTAGTGGATGGTCTGATGGCTGTGTAGTGGATGGTCTGATGGCTGTGTAGTGGATGGTCTGATATCTGTGTAGTGGATGGTCTGATATCTGTGTCGTGGATGGTCTGATGGCTGTGTAGTGGATGGTCTGATAGCTGTGTAGTGGATGGTCTGATGGCTGTGTAGTGGATGGTCTGATGGCTGTGTAGTGGATGGTCTGATGGCTGTGTAGTGGATGGTCTGATATCTGTGTAGTGGATGGTCTGATATCTGTGTAATGGATGGTCTAATATATGTGTAGTAGATTGTCTGATGGCTGTGTAGTGGATGGTCTGATAGCTGTGTAGTGGATGGTCTGATGGCTGTGTAGTGGATGGTCTGATGGCTGTGTAGTGGATGGTCTGATAGCTGTTTAGTGGATGGTCTGATATCTGTGTAGTGGATGGTCTGATGGCTGTGTAGTGGATGGTATGATGGCTGTGTAGTGGATGGTCTGATGGCTGTGTAGTGGATGGTCTGATGGCTGTGTAGTGGATGGTATGATGACTGTGTAGTGGATGGTCTGATTGCTGTGTAGTGGATGGTCTGATGGCTGTGTTGTGGATGGTATGATATCTGTGTAGTGGATGGTCTGATGGCTGTGTAGTGGATGGTCTGATTCCTGTGTAGTGGATGGTCTGATGGCTGTGTAGTGGATGGTATGATATCTGTGTAGTGGATGGTATGATATCTGTGTAGTGGATGGTCTGATGGCTGTGTAGTGGATGGTCTGATGGCTGTGTAGTGGATGGTCTGATGGCTGTGTAGTGGATGGTCTGATATCTGTGTAGTGGATGGTCTGATATCTGTGTAATGGATGGTCTAATATATGTGTAGTAGATTGTCTGATGGCTGTGTAGTGGATGGTCTGATAGCTGTGTAGTGGATGGTCTGATGGCTGTGTAGTGGATGGTATGATGACTGTGTAGTGGATGGTCTGATTGCTGTGTAGTGGATGGTCTGATGGCTGTGTTGTGGATGGTATGATATCTGTGTAGTGGATGGTCTGATGGCTGTGTAGTGGATGGTCTGATTCCTGTGTAGTGGATGGTCTGATGGCTGTGTAGTGGATGGTATGATATCTGTGTAGTGGATGGTATGATATCTGTGTAGTGGATGGTCTGATGGCTGTGTAGTGGATGGTCTGATGGCTGTGTAGTGGATGGTCTGATATCTGTGTAGTGGATGGTCTGATATCTGTGTAATGGATGGTCTAATATATGTGTAGTAGATTGTCTGATGGCTGTGTAGTGGATGGTCTGATAGCTGTGTAGTGGATGGTCTGATGGCTGTGTAGTGGATGGTCTGATGGCTGTGTAGTGGATGGTCTGATAGCTGTTTAGTGGATGGTCTGATGGCTGTGTAGTGGATGGTCTGATGGCTGTGTAGTGGATGGTCTGATATCTGTGTAGTGGATGGTCTGATATCTGTGTCGTGGATGGTCTGATGGCTGTGTAGTGGATGGTCTGATAGCTGTGTAGTGGATGGTCTGATGGCTGTGTAGTGGATGGTCTGATAGCTGTGTAGTGGATGGTCTGATAGCTGTGTAGTAGATGGTCTGATAGCTGTATAGTGGATGGTCTGATAGCTGTATAGTGGATGGTCTGATAGCTGTGTAGTGGATTGTCTGATGTCTGTGTAGTGGATGGTCTGATGACTGTGTAGTGGATGGTCTAATATATGTGTAGTGGATGGTCTCATATCTGTGTAGTGGATGGTATGATGGCTCTGTAGTGGAAGGTCTCATATCTGTGTAGTGGATGGTATGATGCATGTGTAGTGGATGGTATGATGGCTGTGTAGTGGATGGTCTAATATATGTGTAGTGGATGGTCTCATATCTGTGTAGTGGATGGTCTGATATCTGTGTAGTGGATGGTCTGATATCTGTGTAGTGGATGGTCTGATGGCTGTGTAGTGGATGGTCTGATATCTGTGTAGTGGATGGTCTGATATCTGTGTAGTGGATGGTCTGATGGCTGTGTAGTGGATGGTCTGATGGCTGTGTAGTGGATGGTCTGATTCCTGTGTAGTGGATGGTCTGATGGCTGTGTAGTGGATGGTATGATATCTGTGTAGTGGATGGTCTGATGGCTGTGTAGTGGATGGTCTGATGGCTGTGTAGTGGATGGTCTGATATCTGTGTAGTGGATGGTCTGATAGCTGTGTAGTGGATGGTCTGATATCTGTGTAGTGGATGGTCTGATGGCTGTGTAGTGGATGGTATGATGGCTGTGTAGTGGATGGTATGATGGCTGTGTAGTGGATGGTCTGATGGCTGTGTAGTGGATGGTATGATGGCTGTGTAGTGGATAGTCTGATTGCTGTGTAGTGGATGGTCTGATGGCTGTGTAGTGGATGGTATGATATCTGTGTAGTGGATGGTCTGATGGCTGTGTAGTGGATGGTCTGATGGCTGTGTAGTGGATGGTCTGATTCCTGTGTAGTGGATGGTCTGATGGCTGTGTAGTGGATGGTATGATATCTGTGTAGTGGATGGTCTTATGGCTGTGTAGTGGATGGTCTGATGGCTGTGTAGTGGATGGTCTGATATCTGTGTAGTGGATGGTCTGATATCTGTGTAGTGGATGGTCTGATATCTGTATAGTGGATGGTCTGATGGCTGTGTAGTGGATGGTCTGATATCTGTGTAGTGGATGGTCCGATATCTGTGTAGTGGATGGTCTGATATCTGTGTAGTGGATGGTCTGATATCTGTGTAGTGGATGGTCTGATATCTGTGTAGTGGATGGTCTGAAGGCTGTGTAGTGGATGGTCTGATATCTGTGTAGTGGATGGTCTGATATCTGTGTAGTGGATGGTCTGATGGCTGTGTAGTGGATGGTCTGATGGCTGTGTAGTGGATGGTCTGATTCCTGTGTAGTGGATGGTCTGATGGCTGTGTAGTGGATGGTATGATATCTGTGTAGTGGATAGTCTGATGGCTGTGTAGTGGATGGTCTGATGGCTGTGTAGTGGATGGTCTGATATCTGTGTAGTGGATGGTCTGATATCTGTGTAGTGGATGGTCTGATATCTGTATAGTGGATGGTCTGATGGCTGTGTAGTGGATGGTCTGATATCTGTGTATTGGATGGTCTGATATCTGTGTAGTGGATGGTCTGATATCTGTGTAGTGGATGGTCTGATATCTGTGTAGTGGATGGTCTGATATCTGTGTAGTGGATGGTCTGATATCTGTGTAGTGGATGGTCTGATGGCTGTGTAGTGGATGGTCTGATGGCTGTATAGTGGATGGTCTGATGGCTGTGTAGTGGATGGTCTGATAGCTGTGTAGTGGATGGTCTGATGGCTGTGTAGTGGATGGTCTATTGGCTGTGTAGTGGATGGTCTGATGGCTGTGTAGTGGATGGTCTGATTCCTGTGTAGTGGAAGGTCTGATGGCTGTGTAGTGGATGGTCTGATATCTGTGTAGTGGATGGTCTGATATCTGTGTAGTGGATGGTCTGATGGCTGTGTAGTGGATGGTCTGATGGCTGTGTAGTGGATGGTCTGATGGCTGTGTAGTGGATGGTCTGATTCCTGTGTAGTGGATGGTCTGATGGCTGTGTAGTGGATGGTATGATATCTGTGTAGTGGATGGTCTGATGGCTGTGTAGTGGATGGTCTGATGGCTGTGTAGTGGATGGTCTGATATCTGTGTAGTGGATGGTCTGATAGCTGTGTAGTGGATGGTCTGATATCTGTGTAGTGGATGGTCTGATGGCTGTGTAGTGGATGGTATGATGGCTGTGTAGTGGATGGTATGATGGCTGTGTAGTGGATGGTCTGATGGCTGTGTAGTGGATGGTATGATGGCTGTGTAGTGGATAGTCTGATTGCTGTGTAGTGGATGGTCTGATGGCTGTGTAGTGGATGGTATGATATCTGTGTAGTGGATGGTCTGATGGCTGTGTAGTGGATGGTCTGATGGCTGTGTAGTGGATGGTCTGATTCCTGTGTAGTGGATGGTCTGATGGCTGTGTAGTGGATGGTATGATATCTGTGTAGTGGATGGTCTGATGGCTGTGTAGTGGATGGTCTGATGGCTGTGTAGTGGATGGTCTGATATCTGTGTAGTGGATGGTCTGATATCTGTATAGTGGATGGTCTGATGGCTGTGTAGTGGATGGTCTGATATCTGTGTAGTGGATGGTCTGATATCTGTGTAGTGGATGGTCTGATATCTGTGTAGTGGATGGTCTGATATCTGTGTAGTGGATGGTCTGATATCTGTGTAGTGGATGGTCTGAAGGCTGTGTAGTGGATGGTCTGATATCTGTGTAGTGGATGGTCTGATATCTGTGTAGTGGATGGTCTGATGGCTGTGTAGTGGATGGTCTAATATATGTATAGTGGATGGTCTCATATCTGTGTAGTGGATGGTCTGATGGCTGTGTAGTGGATGGTCTGATATCTGTGTAGTGGATGGTCTGATATCTGTGTAGTGGATGGTCTGATGGCTGTGTAGTGGATGGTCTGATGGCTGTGTAGTGGATGGTCTGATTCCTGTGTAGTGGATGGTCTGATGGCTGTGTAGTGGATGGTATGATATCTGTGTAGTGGATGGTCTGATGGCTGTGTAGTGGATGGTCTGATGGCTGTGTAGTGGATGGTCTGATAGCTGTGTAGTGGATGGTCTGATGGCTGTGTAGTGGATGGTATGATGACTGTGTAGTGGATGGTCTGATTGCTGTGTAGTGGATGGTCTGATGGCTGTGTTGTGGATGGTATGATATCTGTGTAGTGGATGGTCTGATGGCTGTGTAGTGGATGGTCTGATTCCTGTGTAGTGGATGGTCTGATGGCTGTGTAGTGGATGGTATGATATCTGTGTAGTGGATGGTATGATATCTGTGTAGTGGATGGTCTGATGGCTGTGTAGTGGATGGTCTGATGGCTGTGTAGTGGATGGTCTGATATCTGTGTAGTGGATGGTCTGATATCTGTGTAATGGATGGTCTAATATATGTGTAGTAGATTGTCTGATGGCTGTGTAGTGGATGGTCTGATAGCTGTGTAGTGGATGGTCTGATGGCTGTGTAGTGGATGGTCTGATGGCTGTGTAGTGGATGGTCTGATAGCTGTTTAGTGGATGGTCTGATGGCTGTGTAGTGGATGGTCTGATGGCTGTGTAGTGGATGGTCTGATATCTGTGTAGTGGATGGTCTGATATCTGTGTCGTGGATGGTCTGATGGCTGTGTAGTGGATGGTCTGATAGCTGTGTAGTGGATGGTCTGATGGCTGTGTAGTGGATGGTCTGATAGCTGTGTAGTGGATGGTCTGATAGCTGTGTAGTAGATGGTCTGATAGCTGTATAGTGGATGGTCTGATAGCTGTATAGTGGATGGTCTGATAGCTGTGTAGTGGATTGTCTGATGTCTGTGTAGTGGATGGTCTGATGACTGTGTAGTGGATGGTCTAATATATGTGTAGTGGATGGTCTCATATCTGTGTAGTGGATGGTATGATGGCTCTGTAGTGGAAGGTCTCATATCTGTGTAGTGGATGGTATGATGCATGTGTAGTGGATGGTATGATGGCTGTGTAGTGGATGGTCTAATATATGTGTAGTGGATGGTCTCATATCTGTGTAGTGGATGGTCTGATATCTGTGTAGTGGATGGTCTGATATCTGTGTAGTGGATGGTCTGATGGCTGTGTAGTGGATGGTCTGATATCTGTGTAGTGGATGGTCTGATATCTGTGTAGTGGATGGTCTGATGGCTGTGTAGTGGATGGTCTGATGGCTGTGTAGTGGATGGTCTGATTCCTGTGTAGTGGATGGTCTGATGGCTGTGTAGTGGATGGTATGATATCTGTGTAGTGGATGGTCTGATGGCTGTGTAGTGGATGGTCTGATGGCTGTGTAGTGGATGGTCTGATATCTGTGTAGTGGATGGTCTGATAGCTGTGTAGTGGATGGTCTGATATCTGTGTAGTGGATGGTCTGATGGCTGTGTAGTGGATGGTATGATGGCTGTGTAGTGGATGGTATGATGGCTGTGTAGTGGATGGTCTGATGGCTGTGTAGTGGATGGTATGATGGCTGTGTAGTGGATAGTCTGATTGCTGTGTAGTGGATGGTCTGATGGCTGTGTAGTGGATGGTATGATATCTGTGTAGTGGATGGTCTGATGGCTGTGTAGTGGATGGTCTGATGGCTGTGTAGTGGATGGTCTGATTCCTGTGTAGTGGATGGTCTGATGGCTGTGTAGTGGATGGTATGATATCTGTGTAGTGGATGGTCTTATGGCTGTGTAGTGGATGGTCTGATGGCTGTGTAGTGGATGGTCTGATATCTGTGTAGTGGATGGTCTGATATCTGTGTAGTGGATGGTCTGATATCTGTATAGTGGATGGTCTGATGGCTGTGTAGTGGATGGTCTGATATCTGTGTAGTGGATGGTCCGATATCTGTGTAGTGGATGGTCTGATATCTGTGTAGTGGATGGTCTGATATCTGTGTAGTGGATGGTCTGATATCTGTGTAGTGGATGGTCTGAAGGCTGTGTAGTGGATGGTCTGATATCTGTGTAGTGGATGGTCTGATATCTGTGTAGTGGATGGTCTGATGGCTGTGTAGTGGATGGTCTGATGGCTGTGTAGTGGATGGTCTGATTCCTGTGTAGTGGATGGTCTGATGGCTGTGTAGTGGATGGTATGATATCTGTGTAGTGGATAGTCTGATGGCTGTGTAGTGGATGGTCTGATGGCTGTGTAGTGGATGGTCTGATATCTGTGTAGTGGATGGTCTGATATCTGTGTAGTGGATGGTCTGATATCTGTATAGTGGATGGTCTGATGGCTGTGTAGTGGATGGTCTGATATCTGTGTATTGGATGGTCTGATATCTGTGTAGTGGATGGTCTGATATCTGTGTAGTGGATGGTCTGATATCTGTGTAGTGGATGGTCTGATATCTGTGTAGTGGATGGTCTGATATCTGTGTAGTGGATGGTCTGATGGCTGTGTAGTGGATGGTCTGATGGCTGTATAGTGGATGGTCTGATGGCTGTGTAGTGGATGGTCTGATAGCTGTGTAGTGGATGGTCTGATGGCTGTGTAGTGGATGGTCTATTGGCTGTGTAGTGGATGGTCTGATGGCTGTGTAGTGGATGGTCTGATTCCTGTGTAGTGGAAGGTCTGATGGCTGTGTAGTGGATGGTCTGATATCTGTGTAGTGGATGGTCTGATATCTGTGTAGTGGATGGTCTGATGGCTGTGTAGTGGATGGTCTGATGGCTGTGTAGTGGATGGTCTGATGGCTGTGTAGTGGATGGTCTGATTCCTGTGTAGTGGATGGTCTGATGGCTGTGTAGTGGATGGTATGATATCTGTGTAGTGGATGGTCTGATGGCTGTGTAGTGGATGGTCTGATGGCTGTGTAGTGGATGGTCTGATATCTGTGTAGTGGATGGTCTGATAGCTGTGTAGTGGATGGTCTGATATCTGTGTAGTGGATGGTCTGATGGCTGTGTAGTGGATGGTATGATGGCTGTGTAGTGGATGGTATGATGGCTGTGTAGTGGATGGTCTGATGGCTGTGTAGTGGATGGTATGATGGCTGTGTAGTGGATAGTCTGATTGCTGTGTAGTGGATGGTCTGATGGCTGTGTAGTGGATGGTATGATATCTGTGTAGTGGATGGTCTGATGGCTGTGTAGTGGATGGTCTGATGGCTGTGTAGTGGATGGTCTGATTCCTGTGTAGTGGATGGTCTGATGGCTGTGTAGTGGATGGTATGATATCTGTGTAGTGGATGGTCTGATGGCTGTGTAGTGGATGGTCTGATGGCTGTGTAGTGGATGGTCTGATATCTGTGTAGTGGATGGTCTGATATCTGTATAGTGGATGGTCTGATGGCTGTGTAGTGGATGGTCTGATATCTGTGTAGTGGATGGTCTGATATCTGTGTAGTGGATGGTCTGATATCTGTGTAGTGGATGGTCTGATATCTGTGTAGTGGATGGTCTGATATCTGTGTAGTGGATGGTCTGAAGGCTGTGTAGTGGATGGTCTGATATCTGTGTAGTGGATGGTCTGATATCTGTGTAGTGGATGGTCTGATGGCTGTGTAGTGGATGGTCTAATATATGTATAGTGGATGGTCTCATATCTGTGTAGTGGATGGTCTGATGGCTGTGTAGTGGATGGTCTGATATCTGTGTAGTGGATGGTCTGATATCTGTGTAGTGGATGGTCTGATGGCTGTGTAGTGGATGGTCTGATGGCTGTGTAGTGGATGGTCTGATTCCTGTGTAGTGGATGGTCTGATGGCTGTGTAGTGGATGGTATGATATCTGTGTAGTGGATGGTCTGATGGCTGTGTAGTGGATGGTCTGATGGCTGTGTAGTGGATAGTCTGATATCTGTGTAGTGGATGGTCTGATATCTGTGTAGTGGATGGTCTGATATCTGTGTAGTGGATGGTCTGATGGCTGTGTAGTGGATGGTATGATGGCTGTGTAGTGGATGGTATGATGGTTGTGTAGTGGATGGTCTGATGGCTGTGTAGTGGATGGTATGATGGTTGTGTAGTGGATAGTCTGATTGCTGTGTAGTGGATGGTCTGATGGCTGTGTAGTGGATGGTATGATATCTGTGTAGTGGATGGTCTGATGGCTGTGTAGTGGATGGTCTGATGGCTGTGTAGTGGATGGTCTGATGGCTGTGTAGTGGATGGTCTGATATCTGTGTAGTGGATGGTCTGATATCTGTGTAATGGATGGTCTAATATATGTGTAGTAGATTGTCTGATGGCTGTGTAGTGGATGGTCTGATAGCTGTGTAGTGGATGGTCTGATGGCTGTGTAGTGGATGGTCTGATGGCTGTGTAGTGGATGGTCTGATAGCTGTTTAGTGGATGGTCTGATATCTGTGTAGTGGATGGTCTGATGGCTGTGTAGTGGATGGTATGATGGCTGTGTAGTGGATGGTCTGATGGCTGTGTAGTGGATGGTCTGATGGCTGTGTAGTGGATGGTATGATGACTGTGTAGTGGATGGTCTGATTGCTGTGTAGTGGATGGTCTGATGGCTGTGTTGTGGATGGTATGATATCTGTGTAGTGGATGGTCTGATGGCTGTGTAGTGGATGGTCTGATTCCTGTGTAGTGGATGGTCTGATGGCTGTGTAGTGGATGGTATGATATCTGTGTAGTGGATGGTATGATATCTGTGTAGTGGATGGTCTGATGGCTGTGTAGTGGATGGTCTGATGGCTGTGTAGTGGATGGTCTGATGGCTGTGTAGTGGATGGTCTGATATCTGTGTAGTGGATGGTCTGATATCTGTGTAGTGGATGATCTGATATCTGTGTCGTGGATGGTCTGATGGCTGTGTAGTGGATGGTCTGATAGCTGTGTAGTGGATGGTCTGATGGCTGTGTAGTGGATGGTCTGATAGCTGTGTAGTGGATGGTCTGATAGCTGTGTAGTAGATGGTCTGATAGCTGTATAGTGGATGGTCTGATAGCTGTATAGTGGATGGTCTGATAGCTGTGTAGTGGATTGTCTGATGTCTGTGTAGTGGATGGTCTGATGGCTGTGTAGTGGATGGTCTAATATATGTGTAGTGGATGGTCTCATATCTGTGTAGTGGATGGTATGATGGCTCTGTAGTGGAAGGTCTCATATCTGTGTAGTGGATGGTATGATGCATGTGTAGTGGATGGTATGATGGCTGTGTAGTGGATGGTCTAATATATGTGTAGTGGATGGTCTCATATCTGTGTAGTGGATGGTCTGATATCTGTGTAGTGGATGGTCTGATATCTGTGTAGTGGATGGTCTGATGGCTGTGTAGTGGATGGTCTGATATCTGTGTAGTGGATGGTCTGATATCTGTGTAGTGGATGGTCTGATGGCTGTGTAGTGGATGGTCTGATGGCTGTGTAGTGGATGGTCTGATTCCTGTGTAGTGGATGGTCTGATGGCTGTGTAGTGGATGGTATGATATCTGTGTAGTGGATGGTCTGATGGCTGTGTAGTGGATGGTCTGATGGCTGTGTAGTGGATGGTCTGATATCTGTGTAGTGGATGGTCTGATAGCTGTGTAGTGGATGGTCTGATATCTGTGTAGTGGATGGTCTGATGGCTGTGTAGTGGATGGTATGATGGCTGTGTAGTGGATGGTCTGATGGCTGTGTAGTGGATGGTCTAATGGCTGTGTAGTGGATGGTATGATGGCTGTGTAGTGGATAGTCTGATTGCTGTGTAGTGGATGGTCTGATGGCTGTGTAGTGGATGGTATGATATCTGTGTAGTGGATGGTCTGATGGCTGTGTAGTGGATGGTCTGATGGCTGTGTAGTGGATGGTCTGATGGCTGTGTAGTGGATGGTCTGATTCCTGTGTAGTGGATGGTCTGATGGCTGTGTAGTGGATGGTATGATATCTGTGTAGTGGATGGTCTGATGGCTGTGTAGTGGATGGTCTGATGGCTGTGTAGTGGATGGTCTGATATCTGTGTAGTGGATGGTCTGATATCTGTGTAGTGGATGGTCTGATATCTGTATAGTGGATGGTCTGATGGCTGTGTAGTGGATGGTCTGATATCTGTGTAGTGGATGGTCTGATATCTGTGTAGTGGATGGTCTGATGGCTGTGTAGTGGATGGTCTGATGGCTGTGTAGTGGATGGTCTGATTCCTGTGTAGTGGATGGTCTGATGGCTGTGTAGTGGATGGTATGATATCTGTGTAGTGGATGGTCTGATGGCTGTGTAGTGGATGGTCTGATGGCTGTGTAGTGGATGGTCTGATATTTGTGTAGTGGATGGTCTGATATCTGTGTAGTGGATGGTCTGATATCTGTATAGTGGATGGTCTGATGGCTGTGTAGTGGATGGTCTGATATCTGTGTATTGGATGGTCTGATATCTGTGTAGTGGATGGTCTGATATCTGTGTAGTGGATGGTCTGATATCTGTGTAGTGGATGGTCTGATATCTGTGTAGTGGATGGTCTGATATCTGTGTAGTGGATGGTCTGATGGCTGTGTAGTGGATGGTCTGATGGCTGTATAGTGGATGGTCTGATGGCTGTGTAGTGGATGGTCTGATAGCTGTGTAGTGGATGGTCTGATGGCTGTGTAGTGGATGGTCTATTGGCTGTGTAGTGGATGGTCTGATGGCTGTGTAGTGGATGGTCTGATTCCTGTGTAGTGGAAGGTCTGATGGCTGTGTAGTGGATGGTCTGATATCTGTGTAGTGGATGGTCTGATATCTGTGTAGTGGATGGTCTGATGGCTGTGTAGTGGATGGTCTGATATCTGTGTAGTGGATGGTCTGATGGCTGTGTAGTGGATGGTCTTATGGCTGTGTAGTGGATGGTCTGATAGCTGTGTAGTGGATGGTCTGATAGCTGTGTAGTGGATGGTCTGATATCTGTGTAGTGGATGGTCTGATATCTGTGTAGTGGATGGTCTGATATCTATGTAGTGGATGGTCTGATGGCTGTGTAGTGGATGGTCTGATGGCTGTGTAGTGGATGGTCTGATATCTTTGTAGTGGATGGTCTGATGGCTGTGTAGTGGATGGTCTGATGGCTGTGTAGTGGATGGTCTGATAGCTGTGTAGTGGATGGTCTGATGGATGTGTAGTGGATGGTCCAATATCTGTGTAGTGGATGGTCTGATGGCTGTGTAGTGGATGGTCTGATGGCTGTGTAGTGTATGGTCTGATGGCTGTTAATGGCTGGTCTGATATCTGTGTAGTGGATGGTCTGATATCTGTGTAATGGATGGTCTAATATATGTGTAGTAGATGGTCTGATGGCTATGTAGTAGATTGTCTGATGGCTGTGTAGTGGATGGTCTGATAGCTGTGTAGTGGATGGTCTGATGGCTGTGTAGTGGATGGTCTGATGGCTGTGTAGTAGATGGTCTGATAGCTGTGTAGTGGATGGTCTGATATCTGTGTAGTGGATGGTCTGATGGCTGTGTAGTGGATGGTATGATGGCTGTGTAGTGGATGGTCTGATGGCTGTGTAGTGGATGGTCTGATGGCTGTGTAGTGGATGGTCTGATAGCTGTGTAGTAGATGGTCTGATGGCTGTGTAGTGGATGGTCTGATAGCTGTGTAGTGGATGGTCTGATGGCTGTGTTGTGGATGGTATGATATCTGTGTAGTGGATGGTCTGATGGCTGTGTAGTGGATGGTCTGATTCCTGTGTAGTGGATGGTCTGATGGCTGTGTAGTGGATGGTATGATATCTGTGTAGTGGATGGTATGATATCTGTGTAGTGGATGGTCTGATGGCTGTGTAGTGGATGGTCTGATGGCTGTGTAGTGGATGGTCTGATGGCTGTGTAGTGGATGGTCTGATATCTGTGTAGTGGATGGTCTGATATCTGTGTAGTGGATGGTCTGATATCTGTGTAGTGGATGGTCTGATGGCTGTGTAGTGGATGGTATGATGGCTGTGTAGTGGATGGTATGATGGCTGTGTAGTGGATGGTCTGATAGCTGTGTAGTGGATGGTCTGATGGCTGTGTAGTGGATGGTCTGATAGCTGTGTAGTGGATGGTCTGATAGCTGTGTAGTAGATGGTCTGATAGCTGTATAGTGGATGGTCTGATAGCTGTATAGTGGATGGTCTGATAGCTGTGTAGTGGATTGTCTGATGTCTGTGTAGTGGATGGTCTGATGGCTGTGTAGTGGATGGTCTAATATATGTGTAGTGGATGGTCTCATATCTGTGTAGTGGATGGTATGATGGCTCTGTAGTGGAAGGTCTCATATCTGTGTAGTGGATGGTATGATGCATGTGTAGTGGATGGTATGATGGCTGTGTAGTGGATGGTCTAATATATGTGTAGTGGATGGTCTCATATCTGTGTAGTGGATGGTCTGATATCTATGTAGTGGATGGTCTGATATCTGTGTAGTGGATGGTCTGATGGCTGTGTAGTGGATGGTCTGATATCTGTGTAGTGGATGGTCTGATATCTGTGTAGTGGATGGTCTGATGGCTGTGTAGTGGATGGTCTGATGGCTGTGTAGTGGATGGTCTGATTCCTGTGTAGTGGATGGTCTGATGGCTGTGTAGTGGATGGTATGATATCTGTGTAGTGGATGGTCTGATGGCTGTGTAGTGGATGGTCTGATGGCTGTGTAGTGGATGGTCTGATATCTGTGTAGTGGATGGTCTGATAGCTGTGTAGTGGATGGTCTGATATCTGTGTAGTGGATGGTCTGATGGCTGTGTAGTTGATGGTATGATGGCTGTGTAGTGGATGGTATGATGGCTGTGTAGTGGATGGTCTAATGGCTGTGTAGTGGATGGTATGATGGCTGTGTAGTGGATAGTCTGATTGCTGTGTAGTGGATGGTCTGATGGCTGTGTAGTGGATGGTATGATATCTGTGTAGTGGATGGTCTGATGGCTGTGTAGTGGATGGTCTGATGGCTGTGTAGTGGATGGTCTGATGGCTGTGTAGTGGATGGTCTGATTCCTGTGTAGTGGATGGTCTGATGGCTGTGTAGTGGATGGTATGATATCTGTGTAGTGGATGGTCTGATGGCTGTGTAGTGGATGGTCTGATGGCTGTGTAGTGGATGGTCTGATATCTGTGTAGTGGATGGTCTGATATCTGTGTAGTGGATGGTCTGATATCTGTATAGTGGATGGTCTGATGGCTGTGTAGTGGATGGTTTGATATCTGTGTAGTGGATGGTCCGATATCTGTGTAGTGGATGGTCTGATATCTGTGTAGTGGATGGTCTGATATCTGTGTAGTGGATGGTCTGATATCTGTGTAGTGGATGGTCTGATATCTGTGTAGTGGATGGTCTGATGGCTGTGTAGTGGATGGTCTGATGGCTGTGTAGTGGATGGTCTGATTCCTGTGTAGTGGATGGTCTGATGGCTGTGTAGTGGATGGTATGATATCTGTGTAGTGGATGGTCTGATGGCTGTGTAGTGGATGGTCTGATGGCTGTGTAGTGGATGGTCTGATATTTGTGTAGTGGATGGTCTGATATCTGTGTAGTGGATGGTCTGATATCTGTATAGTGGATGGTCTGATGGCTGTGTAGTGGATGGTCTGATATCTGTGTATTGGATGGTCTGATATCTGTGTAGTGGATGGTCTGATATCTGTGTAGTGGATGGTCTGATATCTGTGTAGTGGATGGTCTGATATCTGTGTAGTGGATGGTCTGATATCTGTGTAGTGGATGGTCTGATGGCTGTGTAGTGGATGGTCTGATGGCTGTATAGTGGATGGTCTGATGGCTGTGTAGTGGATGGTCTGATAGCTGTGTAGTGGATGGTCTGATGGCTGTGTAGTGGATGGTCTATTGGCTGTGTAGTGGATGGTCTGATGGCTGTGTAGTGGATGGTCTGATTCCTGTGTAGTGGAAGGTCTGATGGCTGTGTAGTGGATGGTCTGATATCTGTGTAGTGGATGGTCTGATATCTGTGTAGTGGATGGTCTGATGGCTGTGTAGTGGATGGTCTGATATCTGTGTAGTGGATGGTCTGATGGCTGTGTAGTGGATGGTCTTATGGCTGTGTAGTGGATGGTCTGATAGCTGTGTAGTGGATGGTCTGATAGCTGTGTAGTGGATGGTCTGATATCTGTGTAGTGGATGGTCTGATATCTGTGTAGTGGATGGTCTGATATCTATGTAGTGGATGGTCTGATGGCTGTGTAGTGGATGGTCTGATGGCTGTGTAGTGGATGGTCTGATATCTTTGTAGTGGATGGTCTGATGGCTGTGTAGTGGATGGTCTGATGGCTGTGTAGTGGATGGTCTGATAGCTGTGTAGTGGATGGTCTGATGGATGTGTAGTGGATGGTCCAATATCTGTGTAGTGGATGGTCTGATGGCTGTGTAGTGGATGGTCTGATGGCTGTGTAGTGTATGGTCTGATGGCTGTTAATGGATGGTCTGATATCTGTGTAGTGGATGGTCTGATATCTGTGTAGTGGATGGTCTGATGGCTGTGTAGTGGATGGTCTGATGGCTGTGTAGTGGATGGTCTGATGGCTGTGTAGTGGATGGTCTGATGGCTGTGTAGTGGATGGTCTGATAGCTGTGTAGTGGATGGTCTGATGGCTGTGTAGTGGATGGTCTGATGGCTGTGTAGTGGATGGTCTGATAGCTGTGTAGTGGATGGTCTGATATCTGTGTAGTGGATGGTCTGATGGCTGTGTAGTGGATGGTATGATGGCTGTGTAGTGGATGGTCTGATGGCTGTGTAGTGGATGGTCTGATGGCTGTGTAGTGGATGGTCTGATAGCTGTGTAGTAGATGGTCTGATGGCTGTGTAGTGGATGGTCTCATAGCTGTGTAGTGGATGGTCTGATGGCTGTGTTGTGGATGGTATGATATCTGTGTAGTGGATGGTCTGATGGCTGTGTAGTGGATGGTCTGATTCCTGTGTAGTGGATGGTCTGATGGCTGTGTAGTGGATGGTATGATATCTGTGTAGTGGATGGTATGATATCTGTGTAGTGGATGGTCTGATGGCTGTGTAGTGGATGGTCTGATGGCTGTGTAGTGGATGGTCTGATGGCTGTGTAGTGGATGGTCTGATATCTGTGTAGTGGATGGTCTGATATCTGTGTAGTGGATGGTCTGATATCTGTGTAGTGGATGGTCTGATGGCTGTGTAGTGGATGGTATGATGGCTGTGTAGTGGATGGTATGATGGCTGTGTAGTGGATGGTCTGATGGCTGTGTAGTGGATGGTATGATGGCTGTGTAGTGGATAGTCTGATTGCTGTGTAGTGGATGGTCTGATGGCTGTGTAGTGGATGGTATGATATCTGTGTAGTGGATGGTCTGATGGCTGTTTAGTGGATGGTCTGATGGCTGTGTAGTGGATGGTCTGATTCCTGTGTAGTGGATGGTCTGATGGCTGTGTAGTGGATGGTATGATATCTGTTTAGTGGATGGTCTGATGGCTGTGTAGTGGATGGTCTGATGGCTGTGTAGTGGATGGTCTGATATCTGTGTAGTGGATGGTCTGATATCTGTGTAGTGGATGGTCTGATATCTGTGTAGTGGATGGTCTGATATCTGTATAGTGGATGGTCTGATGGCTGTGTAGTGGATGGTCTGATATCTGTGTAGTGGATGGTCTGATATCTGTGTAGTGGATGGTCTGATATCTGTGTAGTGGATGGTCTGATATCTGTGTAGTGGATGGTCTGATATCTGTGTAGTGGATGGTCTGAAGGCTGTGTAGTGGATGGTCTGATATCTGTGTAGTGGATGGTCTGATATCTGTGTAGTGGATGGTCTGATGGCTGTGTAGTGGATGGTCTGATGGCTGTGTAGTGGATGGTCTGATTCCTGTATAGTGGATGGTCTGATGGCTGTGTAGTGGATGGTATGATATCTGTGTAGTGGATGGTCTGATGGCTGTGTAGTGGATGGTCTGATGGCTGTGTAGTGGATGGTCTGATATCTGTGTAGTGGATGGTCTGATATCTGTGTAGTGGATGGTCTGATATCTGTATAGTGGATGGTCTGATGGCTGTGTAGTGGATGGTCTGATATCTGTGTATTGGATGGTCTGATATCTGTCTAGTGGATGGTCTGATATCTGTGTAGTGGATGGTCTGATATCTGTGTAGTGGATGGTCTGATATCTGTGTAGTGGATGGTCTGATATCTGTGTAGTGGATGGTCTGATGGCTGTGTAGTGGATGGTCTGATGGCTGTATAGTGGATGGTCTGATGGCTGTGTAGTGGATGGTCTGATAGCTGTGTAGTGGATGGTCTGATGGCTGTGTAGTGGATGGTCTATTGGCTGTGTAGTGGATGGTCTGATGGCTGTGTAGTGGATGGTCTGATTCCTGTGTAGTGGAAGGTCTGATGGTTGTGTAGTGGATGGTCTGATATCTGTGTAGTGGATGGTCAGATATCTGTGTAGTGGATGGTCTGATGGCTGTGTAGTGGGTGGTCTGATATCTGTGTAGTGGATGGTCTGATGGCTGTGTAGTGGATGGTCTTATGGCTGTGTAGTGGATGGTCTGATAGCTGTGTAGTGGATGGTCTGATAGCTGTGTAGTGGATGGTCTGATATCTGTGTAGTGGATGGTCTGATATCTGTGTAGTGGATGGTCTGATATCTATGTAGTGGATGGTCTGATGGCTGTGTAGTGGATGGTCTGATGGCTGTGTAGTGGATGGTCTGATATCTTTGTAGTGGATGGTCTGATGGCTGTGTAGTGGATGGTCTGATGGCTGTGTAGTGGATGGTCTGATAGCTGTGTAGTGGATGGTCTGATGGAGGTGTAGTGGATGGTCTAATATCTGTGTAGTGGATGTCTGATGGCTGTGTAGTGGATGGTCTGATGGCTGTGGTGTTGTATGGTCTGATGGCTGTTAATGGATGGTCTGATATCTGTGTAGTGGATGGTCTGATATCTGTGTAATGGATGGTCTAATATATGTGTAGTAGATGGTCTGATGGCTATGTAGTAGGTTGTCTGATGGCTGTGTAGTGGATGGTCTGATAGCTGTGTAGTGGATGGTCTGATGGCTGTGTAGTGGATGGTCTGATGGCTGTGTAGTGGATGGTCTGATAGCTGTGTAGTGGATGGTCTGATATCTGTGTAGTGGATGGTCTGATGGCTGTGTAGTGGATGGTATGATGGCTGTGTAGTGGATGGTCTGATGGCTGTGTAGTGGATGGTCTGATGGCTGTGTAGTGGATGGTCTGATAGCTGTGTAGTAGATGGTCTGATGGCTGTGTAGTGGATGGTCTGATAGCTGTGTAGTGGATGGTCTGATGGCTGTGTAGTGGATGGTCTGATGGCTGTGTAGTGGATGGTCTGATATCTGTGTAGTGGATGGTCTGATATCTGTGTAGTGGATGGTCTGATATCTGTATAGTGGATGGTCTGATGGCTGTGTAGTGGATGGTCTGATATCTGTGTATTGGATGGTCTGATATCTGTGTAGTGGATGGTCTGATATCTGTGTAGTGGATGGTCTGATATCTGTGTAGTGGATGGTCTGATATCTGTGTAGTGGATGGTCTGATATCTGTGTAGTGGATGGTCTGATGGCTGTGTAGTGGATGGTCTGATGGCTGTATAGTGGATGGTCTGATGGCTGTGTAGTGGATGGTCTGATAGCTGTGTAGTGGATGGTCTGATGGCTGTGTAGTGGATGGTCTATTGGCTGTGTAGTGGATGGTCTGATGGCTGTGTAGTGGATGGTCTGATTCCTGTGTAGTGGAAGGTCTGATGGCTGTGTAGTGGATGGTCTGATATCTGTGTAGTGGATGGTCTGATATCTGTGTAGTGGATGGTCTGATGGCTGTGTATTGGATGGTCTGATATCTGTGTAGTGGATGGTCTGATGGCTGTGTAGTGGATGGTCTTATGGCTGTGTAGTGGATGGTCTGATAGCTGTGTAGTGGATGGTCTGATAGCTGTGTAGTGGATGGTCTGATATCTGTGTAGTGGATGGTCTGATATCTGTGTAGTGGATGGTCGGATATCTATGTAGTGGATGGTCTGATGGCTGTGTAGTGGATGGTCTGATGGCTGTGTAGTGGATGGTCTGATATCTTTGTAGTGGATGGTCTGATGGCTGTGTAGTGGATGGTCTGATGGCTGTGTAGTGGATGGTCTGATAGCTGTGTAGTGGATGGTCTGATGGATGTGTAGTGGATGGTCTAATATCTGTGTAGTGGATGTCTGATGGCTGTGTAGTGGATGGTCTGATGGCTGTGGTGTTGTATGGTCTGATGGCTGTTAATGGATGGTCTGATATCTGTGTAGTGGATGGTCTGATATCTGTGTAATGGATGGTCTAATATATGTGTAGTAGATGGTCTGATGGCTATGTAGTAGATTGTCTGATGGCTGTGTAGTGGATGGTCTGATAGCTGTGTAGTGGATGGTCTGATGGCTGTGTAGTGGATGGTCTGATGGCTGTGTAGTGGATGGTCTGATAGCTGTGTAGTGGATGGTCTGATATCTGTGTAGTGGATGGTCTGATGGCTGTGTAGTGGATGGTATGATGGCTGTGTAGTGGATGGTCTGATGGCTGTGTAGTGGATGGTCTGATGGCTGTGTAGTGGATGGTCTGATAGCTGTGTAGTAGATGGTCTGATGGCTGTGTAGTGGATGGTCTGATAGCTGTGTAGTGGATGGTCTGATGGCTGTGTTGTGGATGGTATGATATCTGTGTAGTGGATGGTCTGATGGCTGTGTAGTGGATGGTCTGATTCCTGTGTAGTGGATGGTCTGATGGCTGTGTAGTGGATGGTATGATATCTGTGTAGTGGATGGTATGATATCTGTGTAGTGGATGGTCTGATGGCTGTGTAGTGGATGGTCTGATGGCTGTGTAGTGGATGGTCTGATGGCTGTGTAGTGGATGGTCTGATATCTGTGTAGTGGATGGTCTGATATCTGTGTAGTGGATGGTCTGATATCTGTGTAGTGGATGGTCTGATATCTGTGTAGTGGATGGTCTGATATCTGTGTAGTGGATGGTCTGATGGCTGTGTAGTGGATGGTATGATGGCTGTGTAGTGGATGGTCTGATGGCTGTGTAGTGGATGGTCTGATGGCTGTGTAGTGGATGGTCTGATAGCTGTGTAGTAGATGGTCTGATGGCTGTGTAGTGGATGGTCTGATAGCTGTGTAGTGGATGGTCTGATGGCTGTGTTGTGGATGGTATGATATCTGTGTAGTGGATGGTCTGATGGCTGTGTAGTGGATGGTCTGATTCCTGTGTAGTGGATGGTCTGATGGCTGTGTAGTGGATGGTATGATATCTGTGTAGTGGATGGTATGATATCTGTGTAGTGGATGGTCTGATGGCTGTGTAGTGGATGGTCTGATGGCTGTGTAGTGGATGGTCTGATGGCTGTGTAGTGGATGGTCTGATATCTGTGTAGTGGATGGTCTGATATCTGTGTAGTGGATGGTCTGATATCTGTGTAGTGGATGGTCTGATATCTGTGTAGTGGATGGTCTGATATCTGTGTAGTGGATGGTCTGATGGCTGTGTAGTGGATGGTCTGATTCCTGTGTAGTGGATGGTCTGATTCCTGTGTAGTGGATGGTCTGATGGCTGTGTAGTGGATTGTATGATATCTGTGTAGTGGATGGTCTGATGGCTGTGTAGTGGATGGTCTGATGGCTGTGTAGTGGATGGTCTGATATCTGTGTAGTGGATGGTCTGATATCTGTGTAGTGGATGGTCTGATATCTGTATAGTGGATGGTCTGATGGCTGTGTAGTGGATGGTCTGATGGCTGTGTAGTGGATGGTCTGATGGCTGTGTAGTGGATGGTATGATGGTTGTGTAGTGGATGGTCTGATTCCTGTGTAGTGGATGGTCTGATGGCTGTGTAGTGGATGGTATGATGACTGTGTAGTGGATGGTCTGATTGCTGTGTAGTGGATGGTCTGATGGCTGTGTTGTGGATGGTATGATATCTGTGTAGTGGATGGTCTGATGGTTGTGTAGTGGATGGTCTGATTCCTGTGTCGTGGATTGTCTGATGGCTGTGTAGTGGATGGTCTGATGGCTGTGTAGTGGATGGTCTGATGGCTGTGTAGTGGATGGTCTGATATCTGTTTAGTGGATGGTCTGATATCTGTGTAGTGGATGGTCTGATATCTGTGTAGTGGATGGTCTGATAGCTGTGTAGTGGATGGTCTGATAGCTGTGTAGTAGATGGTCTGATAGTTGTATAGTGGATGGTCTGATAGCTGTATAGTGGATGGTCTGATAGCTGTGTAGTGGATTGTCTGATGTCTGTGTAGTGGATGGTCTGATGTCTGTGTAGTGGATGGTCTGATAGCTGTGTAGTGGATGGTCTGATAGCTGTGTAGTAGATGGTCTGATAGCTGTATAGTGGATGGTCTGATAGCTGTATAGTGGATGGTCTGATAGCTGTGTAGTGGATTGTCTGATGTCTGTGTAGTGGATGGTCTGATGGCTGTGTAGTGGATGGTCTAATATATGTGTAGTGGATGGTCTCATATCTGTGTAGTGGATGGTATGATGGCTCTGTAGTGGATGGTCTCATATCTGTGTAGTGGATGGTATGATGCATGTGTAGTGGATGGTATGATGGCTGTGTAGTGGATGGTCTAATATATGTGTAGTGGATGGTCTCATATCTGTGTAGTGGATGGTATGATGGCTCTGTAGTGGATGGTCTCATATCTGTGTAGTGGATGGTATGATGGCTGTGTAGTGGATGGTATGATGGCTGTGTAGTGGATGGTGTAATGGCTGTGTAGTGGATGGTATGATGGCTGTGTAGTGGATGGTATGATATCTGTGTAGTGGATGGTGTAATGGCTGTGTAGTGGATGGTATGATGGCTGTGTAGTGGATGGTGTAATGGCTGTGTAGTGGATGGTATGATGGCTGTGTAGTGGATGGTGTAATGGCTGTGTAGTGGATGGTATGATGGCTGTGTAGTGGATGGTGTAATGGCTGTGTAGTGGATGGTATGATGGCTGTGTAGTGGATGGTGTAATGGCTGTGTAGCGGATGGTATGATGGCTGTGTAGTGGATGGTGTAATGGCTGTGTAGTGGATGGTATGATGGCTGTGTAGTGGATGGGCGCCACTCTATTTTATGTGATTACTCTCCAGGACTTATTTTTCCTCCTCTGCCTAATTAAATAAATATTTCTGACCTGGGATGCCTTATCTTCACTGTATGGCTGCGGACTGGGGCGGCAATGTGTATGTGTTTGTGGGAGTGTGTAGATGTGTGTGTGTGTATCTCTGCACTTTTGTGTGCATCTGTCGCAGTCTCTGTAAATGTGTGTCTTTCTCAGTGTGTCAAAACGTGTGTATGTGTAATCTGTGTGTTTTTATAGTGTGTCTGTGTGAGGTTGGATGGTATCATACCTTTTGCGAGAGCATCCGCCTGCCTGCTCGCTGCCAGGAATTCTGCCGGCAGCTCCCCGGAAGGCTGCCGGCCGGGGGCAGACACTCTGCTAGCTCTAATTGCTGTTCCTGACTATGGATTTCCGTTCCTGGCTACGTCTGTTGTCCCTCTGTCCATCCCTCCATCCGTCCCTCCATTCGTCTGCCTGATGCTCCTGTCTTTCTCCTCCATCTAATCTTCTAATTTGGCTGTCTGTTTAAAATGCTTCTCCATTTGGCCTGATTACCCCCCCCCCTCTCTATCTCTATCTCCCTCCCCCTAACTCTCTATCTCTCTCTCTATCTCCCTTCCCCTAACTCTCTATCTCTCTCTCTATCTCCCTTCCCCTAACTCTCTATCTCTATCTCCCTCCCCCTAACTCTCTATCTCTCTCTCTATCTCCCTTCCCCTAACTCTCTATCTCTCTCTCTATCTCCCTTCCCCTAACTCTATCTCTCCCTCTATCTCCCTTCCCCTAACTCTCTATCTCTCTCTCTATCTCCCTTCCCCTAACTCTCTATCTCTCTATCTCTCTCTCTCTCTCTCTCCCCCTAACTCTCTCTCTCTCCCTCACCCACTCATTCAATCTCTCTCTGTCTCTCTCTGTCTCTGTCTGTCTCTCTCTCTCTCTATCTCTCTCTCTGTCTCTCTCTCTGTCTATCTCTCTGCAAGGTCTGGATGGTCTCTCACAGAGAAAGGAAGGGAACTATCCCCTCAGGCCATTTGGCAAGGGTGCGACGAGAGGAGGAGAGGAGAAAAAGGCCCTAAAAACCAGGACCAGATACAGCATATTAATACAGCACATAATAATAGCCCGTTGAACACATACCAGAAGATCCTGCTGAATCTGTTGTCCTTAGATGTAGGGGTTATAACAGATATTTCAGGGGTTATTTTTGTAGGTGCAACATCTTCACTAAAACTCACATATTGTATTATTAGAATTGAATATGGAAAAACTTTATCCACACAACGCAGAAATGTTCCCTACTACAGTATGTCACTGTAATGAAACAAGCGGACATGTTTGTGTGTCAGTTCCAGGATGCTAATGTTTTCCATCTACATTCCAACATCCACGTTGTTCCTGTTTGTGGAGGATAAGGCTGAAACAAAACAAAAGGACCATGACAACCTAGGACCTCAGCAACACCCATAGCAACTAGCACACTGCAATGTTTTCCCACAATCCACTGCTGTTTGTCTCTGTGTCAACCTCTTCAGACTGGCAGACAGGCGAATCCGATGCCAATCTTCTCCAGCAGCTGTGTGTGTGTGTGTGTGCGTGTGTGCGTGTGTGAGTGAGTGCGCGCCAGAGAGCTGTGTAAGTGAACAGATGCTAAATTACAGGCCAGGCTAATGGCTTTGTCCATTTGGTCCTGGCTGGCTAATAATAGTTATACACTCAGCACTGGAGAATCTCAATGGTCATGATGGTGTGGATAATCATTTGGATGTGGATATTGGGACTATTTATGTCCAGTTTATATAACTCCCTCACAGTGCTCAGACCAGGTTTACCTGGTTTACCTGACTGCAGTATAGGTACACTGTATTGTATGTCCACCACCAAACAAGGGAGAAGAAATATTGAGGCTGGCTGTTAGAAAGTAGCTCATGTTGATTTCCAGCTTCCCAGATGTGTTGGGGGTGGTAAAGAGAAGGTAATAAAGAGTAATGAGCTGGGTCATGTGTTGGGGGTGGTAAAGAGAAGGTAATAAAGAGTAATGAGCTGGGTCATGTGTTGGGGGGTGGTAAAGAGAAGGTAATAAAGAGTAATGAGCTGGGTCATGTGTTGGGGGTGGTAAAGAGAAGGTAATAAAGAGTAATGAGCTGGGTCATGTGTTGGGGGGTGGTAAAGAGAAGGTAATAAAGAGTAATGAGCTGGGTCATGTGTTGGGGGGTGGTAAAGAGAAGGTAATAAAGAGTAATGAGCTGGGTCATGTGTTGGGGGTGGTAAAGAGAAGGTAATAAAGAGTAATGAGCTGGGCCATGTGTTGGGGGTGGTAAAGAGAAGGTTATAAAGAGTAATGAGCTGGGTCATGTGTTGGGGGTGGTAAAGAGAAGGTTATAAAGAGTAATGAGCTGGGTCATGTGTTGGGGGTGGTAAAGAGAAGGTTATAAAGAGTAATGAGCTGGGCCATGTGTTGGGGGTGGTAAAGAGAAGGTTATAAAGAGTAATGAGCTGGGTCATGTGTTGGGGGTGGTAAAGAGAAGGTAATAAAGAGTAATGAGCTGGTTCATGTGTTGGGGGTGGTAAAGAGAAGGTAATAAAGAGTAATGAGCTGGTTCATGTGTTGGGGGTGGTAAAGAGAAGGTTATAAAGAGTAATATAATGAGCTGGGTCATGTGTTGGGGGTGGTAAAGAGAAGGTAATAAAGAGTAATGAGCTGGTTCATGTGTTGGGGGTGGTAAAGAGAAGGTTATAAAGAGTAATGAGCTGGTTCATGTGTTGTCTTTAAGGGGTAAAGAAGTCTACGTTTCTTTCATTTGTTGTGAGATAAAACGTAACAATGTTCTATAATGCCTCTCTTCTTCTATTCCAGGTCTTTCTGATGTGCCGTGAGAGGTGTGAGCCCCCCGCCCCAGTCCCGACCCCCTCCCTGGTGCTCCTTCTCCCAGGACCAGTCCCGACCCCCTCCCTGGTGCTCCTTCTCCCAGGACCAGTCCCGACCCCCTCCCTGGTGCTCCTTCTCCTAGGACCAGTCCCGACCCCCTCCCTGGTGCTCCTTCTCCCAGGACCAGTCCCGACCCCCTCCCTGGTGCTCCTTCTCCCAGGACCAGTCCCGACCCCCTCCCTGGTGCTCCTTCTCCCAGGACCAGTCCCGACCCCCTCCCTGGTGCTCCTTCTCCTAGGACCAGTCCCGACCCCCTCCCTGGTGCTCCTTCTCCTAGGACCAGTCCCGACCCCCTCCCTGGTGCTCCTTCTCCTAGGACCAGTCCCGACCCCCTCCCTGGTGCTCCTTCTCCCAGGACCAGTCCCGACCCCCTCCCTGGTGCTCCTTCTCCCAGGACCAGTCCCGACCCCCTCCCTGGTGCTCCTTCTCCTAGGACCAGTCCCGACCCCCTCCCTGGTGCTCCTTCTCCTAGGACCAGTCCCGACCCCCTCCCTGGTGCTCCTTCTCCTAGGACCAGTCCCGACCCCCTCCCTGGTGCTCCTTCTCCCAGGATCAGGATGGACCCTCTCCCGGGTCATGGCCCTCCACCAGTCAGGAGGGACGTTGATGGGCTGGACCTTCAGCAGGTGCCTGTCCTCTCCCTGGACCAGATCCGCTCCATCCGCGCCAACAACGACTACGTGGAGCGCCCCGTGACCCTGGACCATGCCTCCCAGTCTGGCTTCTTCTACGCCCACGATGACCGCTACCCCATCACCCACGGATACCCTCCTCAAGGTTACTCTCATGGTTACCCTCAGGGGTACCCTCTCCCCCGGAGCCAGAGCCAGCAGCAACACGCCCACCTTGCCCATTTGAGTCGCTCCAGTACTACCAGTTCAGCCATGTCCCGGATCAGTGCTGCCTCCGACCAGAGACTCCTGGTGGGCCTGACGCCCTCCCACTCTGGCCTGGCCTCGGTGGTGCGCTCCCAGCCTAAAGGAGAACTCAAGCCTGAGACTTCTCTGGGTAAAGGCCTGGTGGAGGGAGAGGACCTGGGCTTGCACCTGTTTATCTGTGAGCTCTGTGGGAGGTGTAAGTGTCAGGAGTGCTGCGCCCCGCGAAGCCTGCCGTCCTGCTGGGCCTGTGGGCAGCGCTGCCTCTGCTCTGCTGAGAGTGCTGTGGAGTATGGCACCTGTCTGTGCTGCGTCAAGGGCCTGTTCTACCACTGCTCCGCTCAGGATGACGAGGACAACTGTGCTGACCGGCCCTGCGCCTGCACATCCTCCCACGCCTGCACCCGCTGGGGCACCATGGGCCTTCTGTCGCTGTGCCTTCCCTGTCTCTGCTGCTACCCACCTGCCAGGCTGTGCCTCGCCCTGTGCCAGCGGGCCCACGACAGAGCCACCCGCCCCGGCTGCCGCTGCAGCAACACCAACACCGTGTGCCGCAAGATATCCACCTCCAACCCCAACCCTGGGCACACCCCCTTCTGCAGCAAGTCCCTCGAAAAGCCTGTATGACAGGGCTGCAGCGGGAGTCAGCCATCGCCTAGACAACGCAGTCTCAATGACAACATTACTATGACAACAAACACTGTTGCCATGACAACGCCATCGCCCCGCCCCCCACCCGTGACCTACCTACCGTGAACTTTCACCTTACGTACCTTCCATACTTCTCCTCCTGCCTGAGGAGAAATGACCAAAAGCTTTACTGTACTTCACTGTAACTGTACTGTACTGTACATGTGGAGACTCTGCACTGTGGGATGGACTGGGGTTCCTCACTGTGCTGTGTGATGGACTGGGGTTCCTCACTGTGCTGTGTGATGGACTGGGGTTCCTCACTGTGCTGTGTGATGGACTGGGGTTCTTCACTGTGCTGTGTGATGGACTGGGGTTCCTCACTGTGCTGTGTGATGGACTGGGGTTCTTCACTGTGCTGTGTGATGGACTGGGGTTCCTCACTGTGCTGTGTGATGGACTGGGGTTCCTCACTGTGCTGTGTGATGGACTGGGGTTCTTCACTGTGCTGTGTGATGGACTGGGGTTCCTCACTGTGCTGTGTGATGGACTGGGGTTCCTCACTGTGCTGTGTGATGGACTGGGGTTCTTCACTGTGCTGTGTGATGGACTGGGGATCCTCACTGTGCTGTGTGATGGACTGGGGATCCTCACTGTGCTGTGTGATGGACTGGGGTTCGCTCTGTTAGACTTGACCTATTTATTATTTATTGGACTTCCTCCTCAGTGAGGTAGAGAGAGAGACAGAGAGAGCGGACCATGTGTGACTCTGAGTACAGTGAGTAAGCTACTAGAACAAATCCCAACACAGCCATTAATAAAAGGAGTCTCTGGCAAATGTATATTCCAGGCATGAGATATACAGAGACTGGGTGGTCTACAGGGAGTCTACAGGGTGTGCCTCCTTCCATCCCCTCCCTCCCTGTCACTCTGAAGAGGCATCCTGGAGCCGACCAACAGAATGGACATACAAGATGTGTCAATGAGCGCCCATGGCTGACATTTTGTGTGAGGCTGATGCAAAGACCCTATCCTAATGGTGGATCAAAACTCTGAAATTGAAAAATGTATTACTGTTTGACACACCAAAAACGGACCATGATGTACTAGGTGAATCTAAAGTGATTAAACACATTTGATATGGAAGGCACTATGAGATATAGAGGTGGATCGTCTGTAGTGTTCCCCAGCTGTCTGTCATACGAACAGACTAACCTGGGGGGGGGGGATCTGTTATGACCAGGTAGTGTGTGTAGGCATGTATGTCTGTGTATACGTGTGTGTGTGTGCATGCACGCGCATGTTTGTGTATGTACACTAATGATTACGTGTAAGTGTGTATGTGGGTCTGTGTATGTTAGTGTGTGTTCTTGCCTGTGTATGTACAGTATATATGTGTGTGTGTGTGTGTGTATGTGTGTGTGTGGGACCACATGTCCCCTTCCTGCAGCAGTGTGTGTCTGGCCTGTCGGTGTTTGCTGTCAGCAGAAGCCTCCTGTTTTATTTTTAGAGCAGCTGCTTCAGAGGACCCAGAGTCTGGTCAGGTTTCTTCTCCACGGCAGGCTGACGCCAGCCTTCCCCGACCCCTCACCGCCTTCATCTCCCCCGCCTCACCCCTCCTTACCCGCTGCCTCTAGTCTACCCATCCCTCAGCCTCCCTCAGTTACCCTCCCCAAGCCTCCCCCCTCCTCTATTCCTCCCTCCATCTGGACTGCTGCTGTCCACCGTGCAAAGGGACCAAAGAGACAGCGCTACCCCACAGTCCAAATACAGAGGGACATCACAGGAGTTAGGACAGGAAGCCAGATAAGAAATTTCACTTTCTTTACAGATCCGTCCTCAACCCTTACCACTTCGTCCACAACACGAGGCATTTTGCAACGACATACAGTATATACCTTGACAGGGCTTTTCTCTTCTTGACAGATTCCTCTGGCCAGTTTGATAAACCCCAGGCAGGCCCACCCACCGACCCCTAGTCACATACCCACCCACTCAATGAACTAATAGGTTACAGTCCTCCTCCTCTGAGTTGATCAGGAGGCAATTAGCTTCTAATGGGGAAAGAGGGAGGGATGGAGGGAGGTGTGTGTGGAAGGTGAAATGGAGGAAAAGAGAGAGTGGGAGAGATCTGTGGAAGTGGAGGAAGGAGAAAAGGAAAGGACAGAGGAGATTGGGGACAGGGGGCTGGAGGTTAGGAAGACTGATGTTAACCTGTGGAAGTGAGGTCAGAACTAAGCAACATGGGGAGGTGAAGAACAGGTGGGGAGGGATGGAGGGATAAAGGGATAGGGAGGGACTGAGTCTGGGAGGTCTGGTTGTCTTATGCACTGATATCCAAAACCGGGATGTGAAAAGTAACACGCCATGTCAAGCATGTCTGTGTGTGTGTGCTTGTACTGTATGTAATGTGTGTCTGCGCGTTTATTCACCTACACACATACACACTCATCCGAGTTGTTAAAGTTGCTTTGCTATATTTTTGTATGTACATACTGACTGTTATCCTATTCATGTGTGTATGTTTATTCCTGCTTTTGTTCCCTTTTTCGATCTGTTATCCTGATCAATGTTTCTATGATTATTTTCTATTATATTGAACATTTACTTTGAGTCAGACTTGGTCAATACTTCTAACCGTTTTAGAGGTTTTTCACTGTGGAGGAGAAGCTCACTGACCATAGGCCAAACCTGTTATTTGTACCTCAACTTCACTATCTCCTCTGGGATTCATTTCACACGCACACATTCAGACACACACAAATACACACTCACGCACACACTTCACGGCCACTGTGCAAGGCCCAGGTTAATGGTCTCTCCTCCACAGTCCAGCCCGTGTAGAGCTCTCCCAGGTGGTCAGATGTTGAGTGGAAGGGCTCAGTGTGTAGGTACTGTACTGTACAGTACATGCATTTCTACAGAATAACAACTAACCCTCTAGGGTGCTGTATGCAGGCTACAGGTTAACCACTAAACCTCCCCATGTCGTATTAGTAAATATTGCTTTGGTACAATTGGCATCTTGTATGTTGTAAAAGAATTTAAGGAGAATATATGGACACAGAAATTTATCAAAATGAATATATTATATATATATTAAATATACATTTCACACATATTTCTTTTCCGTTGCTGATATTACAGATGCGTCACAGATATTTATTTAATGGTTGCGATGAGAGAAAAGTATTTATTTAACGGTGGATGTTGCGAGGATGATGATGACTGTTGTTGGCTTTTTGGTTTGGTATCTCTTGGAGTGGTGTGGCGGCTGCAGCCCTCATGGCTAAAGATAACCAATAAAAGGTGTTTCCAAACGGCCTGCATTTCGCTGCCTCTTCTTTGGTGCGTGTGCGTGTGCGTGTGCGTGTGCGTGTGTGTGTGCGTGTGCGTGTGCGTGTGTGTGCGTGTGTGTGTGTGTGTGTGTGTGTGTGTGTGCGTGTGTGTGTGTGTGTGTGTGTGTGTGTGTGTGTGTGTGTGTGTGTGTGTGTGTGTGTGTGTGTGTGTGTGTGTGTGTGTGTGTGTGTGTGTGTGTGTGTGTGTGTGCGCGCGCTGTATGGACCAAACTGTATGGTCAAGGGGAGCAGGTCTTTGTCTGTGGTTCTTCACTCCACTCCCTCACGTCACTCTGTTGGCCCCATAAATAAGTCATCAAGGCCAGCTCACACTAATGGCTTCTTATAGGAGTGAATACTTGTGTGTGTGTTAGTATGCATGCACTTGAGAAAAACACTTCCTTTCTGCTCATCATGACAAATAGAAATGCATTAAAGCAGACCTTAGCGTCTCCCACCTGCATGTCCCCACTGAAATGTCTCCACAATTTTCCTTGTTTTACAATCCTTTTGAGGATAGTAACCCCACCACCTACACCGTTTTTGATGTTTTGATGGAGATAAGTAATGTTTCCATACAAAAGCGCTTACCTCTGTCCCACTTTTACCATTTGTGTATTTCTACTGTATTAGATTGAGACTACCCAAATGACACTGGTCAAGCAGACACATGCTCCTCTCTACTCTAGACTGTCCAGTTTCATCCAGAAAGATATCACAAATACAGCAATGACTAACAGCTGTAATAATTCACTAGAAAAACAGTAATGTACTGCTTACTGGTCATTTATATTGTAAAAGAGCGTGCTGTATTTAGATGGAAAGAAAGACATTCATTAATGTAAAGATAATTTGCTTTACACATTGAAACCAACATGCATATCACACACACTTACACCAAAGCACACAATAGACAATTCTCAAATATAAGATCGGTGTCATGGAACGTGTACCTTCGTCTGATAACATCCTTCATTCTCTCCTATGGCTGTACTTCCACAACCTCAGACCAGCTTCCCCTGTGATCTGTCATCCTCTCTTCTACTCTGCCAGTAAGGAGACAAGCTCATGAGTGATGCTACTTCCATCCTTAACCTTTGACCTCTGTGTTAAAGGAGTAGGCGTTAGGGGTCAGGGGCGTTCTGCTCCCTGCGCGACCCCCTACCCCGGCTGCTTGTGCATCTTCTATGTGGCCCTTGTTGTTTCTATACAGGCACTGTCCTGGATGCCCAGGGAGTCAGTCTCAAAGCCACAGAGGAACAAAAGCACCTGTCTGTCAAATCTCCATACAGCTGTCAGACACAAATAATGCATTTCTGGAGCCCAAACACAACATTCACTGCCTCTGTTTGCTTAGAAGACTAAACCTGTGTGTGTGTGTGTGTGTGTGTGTGTGTGTGTGTGTGTGTGTGTGTGTGTGTGTGTGTGTGTGTGTGTGTGTGTGTGTGTGTGTGTGTGTGTGTGTGTGTGTGTGTGTGTGTGTGTGTGTGTGTGTGTGTGTGTGTGTGTGCGTGCGTGCAGCAGTTAGCAGTTAGCAGTTAGCAACTATCTAACAGGTTATTAGAGGAGAGCAGGCAGTGGACCATAGCTCAGCCTTATGTGTGTGTTGGAGAGAGACCCTGTCTGTCACTCCTGAACCTGGCATGTGGATGGAGCTTCTAGGATGGACATACACACTATCTATATAAGTTGTGACTGCACTTCTTTATGTATACAATATTGTTTATAATAACATTTAAAAAGTATACTATCCCTTTAATTGATATCCGTTCATTCAGGCCCATTCACTTATTGTAAAGTATGTATTGAGTAAAAGTAGTCTATTATTGTTGTATCTTGTTGGTTTTCTGCATTTTTACTCTCAGACCTGCTCAATTGCACCCTGGGTACAAATAATGTATAGGAAATTGAATTGAATGGAATAACCCTCTAGCTTCCACCCCTACCAACCCAGCCCTCCGACCCGCTGCTCTGGACCTCATGGCAGGCTCCTGAGCCTGGCGTCGTGGGCGTGTGTGTGTGTCAGCTTCAGGGCTGCAGCCTGGAGCTGTTGACAGGTGGAGGTGTCGTGGAGGGGCAGGCACCAGAGAGGACCCAGAGGGGGCAGATAGGAGAGAGGGAAGAGTGGGAGAAGAGAGGGAAGAGTGGGAAGACACTCGGAAACAGTCCATTTTGATTAGGCTACTCTCCTCCACTATAATAGTACTGCCAAGCGAGGAAACCATATCTTTCTCATTCACATCTTCAATCAGGACTGTTCTCATGGCCATGCCAGACCTTCTTCCCTTCAGTGTCCCTGAGAAGTGCTTCAGACATGGGAGTCATCCAGCCACCAGAATCACTGGATCATTTTCTCAAATAGGCAATGAGATGGGGTTGAAGGATGGGCCCCAGTGTAATTTCTGTAATTTTTATTAGGATCCCCATTAGCTAATGCCGTAACGCTAGCTAATCTTCCTGGGGTCCAACACCAATTAACAAGACATTACAAACAGCCACAAATCAAGACTTCACAAACATTCAACAAGTAGATAATACAGACAATTCAAATACCTGACAGGAAACACAGTTAACATTCACTTGATGCTTTCTATTCCTTTCCAGTCATATGGTCTATCGCATATTCTTTTCTTGAAGGTGGATTTACTTTTTGCCTGAGAAATATGGATTGGTAAAGAGTTCCATTCAGCTAAGGCTCTACATAAAACTGTAGATTTTAGGCAATTTGTCCTTGGGTTGTCTTAGCTGCCCTGAATTTGCCTGTCTGGTTTGGTGTTTATGCTTGTTGCTAGTATGTACTGGCCTGAAAAATACTGTGTTTAAAAAAAATATATGACTGGATAGTAATTATTTTTCAATGTGAAGCCATGAGAGATTCTGATGCATTTGGATAATATTCATACGAATTTGGAGCTTTTTAAAAATATATTTCTTTGCTGCAGACGACCATATAACTGGACAGTACTCTAAGTGTGGTAGTGGCTAACCAGACCCTTCAACACAGCACCCCCATTAGCCTGGATATCATGGGAATCAGACAGGACAAGCTCTGCAGACTCTTCTCTCTCTCTCTGTGTGTGTGTGTGTGTGTTTGGGGGGAGGAAGAGACTTCTCTGCTGTGCCTGGCAGTTGGAGTATGTGGAATGTGTGTCAGGGAGGGAGGGGGGAGGGATGGAGGGAAGAAAGGATGGAGACAGGGAGGGGGGATTAAACTGCAGAGAGGTCGCTGCACATCTGCGGATCCCTCCCCCCTCTCCTGCGTGTGCGTGGAAGAGATGGGTGATTTTCTAACTCCTGATTTTATAAACTGTTCTCCCTCCCTCCAACTCTCCCCCCTCTGTTCTGTGCCAGTGCTGTGATTAGATCCACAGGAAATATTCTACAGCAGCTCAGATGTTTATCTTATTCATTTCATTCAGTACTTCTGTAATCAGGAGACACAACCCCTGGAGAGGATTCAGCTTCCCTTTTACATGCTCCTCTCTCTCTTTCTCTTTCTGTGTGTGTGTGTGTGTGTGTCTGTGTGTGTGTGTGTGTGTGTGTGTGTGTGTGTGTGTGTGTGTGTGTGTGTGTGTGTGTGTGTGTGTGTGTGTGTGTGTGTGTGTGTGTGTGTGTGTGTGTGTGTAGAATCACAGGGAGAATGTTTTTAGATAAATAACACATACAGAACATAATAGATAATTTCAGCGAGGAGATTCCAGTGTAAAATCAGTGTAACGATCATTATTATAATGACGTGGATGAATAATTATGGTAATTCTCAGAACTTTGGTAGTTGATTTAATGGAAAGGAACGGAGGAGACAGGCTGTGTAGGAACAGAAAAGTCATATTGAGATGGAATGATGAGCAGAGCGAGAAAAGGTGTGGAAAGAAACAGATTTGTTTTAACTGGGATGCCAAATGATAGCATTTGAGAAACGGAAGAGAAGTAAATGTGTTTGTGGCAGAGAACTGAGAGGAGAGAGAGAGAGAAGAGAGAAGAGACAGTGTATGTGTGTGTGTGTGTGTGTGTGTGTGTGTGTCTGTGTGTGTCTGTGTGTGTGTCTGTCTGTCTGTCTGTCTGTCTGTCTGTCTGTCTGTCTGTCTGTCTGTCTGTCTGTGTGTCTGTCTGTCTGTCTGTCTGTCTGTCTGTCTGTCTGTCTGTCTGTCTGTCTGTCTGTCTGTCTGTCTGTCTGTCTGTCTGTCTGTCTGTCTGTCTGTCTGTCTGTCTGTCTGTCTGTCTGTCTGTCTGTCTGTCTGTCTGTCTGTCTGTCTGTCTGTCTGTCTGTCTGTCTGTCTGTCTGTCTGTCTGTCTGTCTGTCTGTCTGTCTGTCTGTCTGTCTGTCTGTCTGTCTGTCTGTCTGTGTGCGCAGCGCATGTGTGTGTGAGTGTGAGTGCAGACAGCTGGAGGAGGAGATGATGGGAATGGTATCTCAGAGGTCCAGAGGTGTGTATTCATGGATGCCAAGGGAAGCCAGGCTTCCAAGAAAAAAAGAAAAAGAAAAAAACGTATACAATAATCTTTCGTCTCTTTGTGTTTCATAATTTTCCTTCAATTCACAAGTGGCTGAATGTATCTCACCGGAGAAGCATACTTAATACTCCGTAGGCTACTGGCCAATGATTATGACAACAATTCTGATCCAACCATAAATTCCTACATTGTGCACTTGGCCTGAAAGGACGGAAGTTCAATATGTATCTAGATGTAGTAGGCTAATATTATTATTAGCTGGTTCATCATTGCCCAAGAAAGGAAGTTTCAGTGTTTTCATATGCCTCTGAATCATAAGGGCAAATAACAGTAATGGGCGTGCAAAACCACTCAAGGTGCAAATATGGTGCAACAATGCACTCTAATACCTAGGCAGGAAGGAACTCTGGCTCTGCTTCATGACCTTAGCTGTTCTATATCTACATTCCGGAGGATGTCTTTAGCGATCTACCCTAGCCTGGCAATTAGCTCATTTCCAGGTGATCATATTCCCACTGTGCACAGATGTCAGTTCAACCTCTAGTTTTGATTTACACAGCCAGGTCACCCGTGATACAAGTCAGTATTCGACGTTCATCCATGTCTGAGGATGTCGGGAGATGATGTGGAAACTGGCCACAATGGGCAACAATGAGTGCTGTTACCTTCAAGTAGGTTTCGCTTTTTGGGGGGGTGTTATGGATGGGTGTAAGCATCTGCCTCTGATTCCAAAGGTAAGCATCTGCCTCTGATTCCAAAGGTAAGCATCTGCCTCTGATTCCAAAGGTAAGCATCTGCCTCTGATTACAAAGGTAAGCATCTGCCTCTGATTACAAAAGTTTGCAAGTTCGAACCAGTGATAGAAAGTCGTTTTAATTTTTTTGTTTTAAGTCTGATCGAAATTTGAAGTTTGAGAAACATGGTTGAACGTCTAAATCATTTTTATTTCCCCCCCTTTTGATCTTGTCTCATCGCTGCAAATCCCCAATGGGCTCAGGAGAGGCGAAGATGGAGTTATGCATCCTCTGAAACATGACCCGCCTAACCGCGATCCTTAAAACCCGCTATCTTAACCTGGAAGCCAGCCGCACCAATCTGTCGGAGGAAACACCATTCAACTAGCAACCGGGGTCAGCCTGCAGGCACCCGGCCCACCACAAAGAGTAGCCTGAGCACAATGAGCCAAGTAAATCCCCCCCGGCCAAACCCTCCCCTAACCCGGACAACGCTGGGCCAATTGTGTGCCGTCTTATGGGACTCCCGGACACGGCCCGGTTGTGGCACAGCCCGGGAATGGACCCGGATCTGTAGTAATGCCTCCAGCACTGCAATGTACAGCAGTGCCTTAGATCGCTGCGCCACTCGGGAGGCCCTGCATGTCTAATTCTGACATGAGACTGTCAGAGCTAGTTGTCATTGGATTTAGGTTAAAAGTTGGGTGAAAAAAGGACAAAATTCCCTTACGTTGATTACTTTTTTGGGTTGAAATGACATGGAAACAATGTGATTCAACCAGTTTTTTTTCTCCAGTGGGTTGTCATCGCATCAAAGCAGATAGCTATCAGTTTTAGTTATGAACATAGAACCAGAGCTGCTTTAAACTGTCTACAGTGGCTTGTGAAAGTATTCACCCCCCTTGGCATTTTTCCTATTTTGTTGCCTTACAACCTGGAATTAAAATATATTTTTGGGAGGTTTGTATCATTTGATGTACACAACATGCCTACCACTTTGAAGATGCAAAATACTTTTATTGTGAAACAAACAAGAAATAAGACAAAAAACAGAAAACTTGAGCGTGCATAACTATTCACCCTCCAAAGTCAATACTTTGTAGAGCCACCTTTTGCAGAAATTACAGCTGCACGTCTCTTGAGGTATGTCTCAAAAGCTTGGCACATCTAGCCACTGGGATTTTTTCCCATTCTTCAAGGCAAAACTGCTCCAGCTCCTTCAAGTTGGATGGGTTCCGCTGGTGTACAGCAATCTTTAAGTCATACCACAGATTCTCAATTGGATTGAGGTCTGGGCTTTGACTAGGCCATTCCAAGACATTTAAATGTTTCCCCTTAAACCAGTCAAGTGTTGCTTTAGCAGTATGCTTTGGGTCATTGTCCTGCTGGAAGGTGAACCTCCGTCCCAGTCTCAAATCTCTGGAAGACTGAAACAGGTTTCCCTCAAGAATTTCCCTGTATTTAGCGCCATCCATCATTCCTTCAATTCTGACCAGTTTCCCAGTCTCTGCCGATGAAAAACATTCCCACAGCATGATGCTTCCACCCCCATGCTTCACTGTGGGGATGGTGTTCTCAGGGTGATGAGAGGTGTTGTGTTTGCGCCAGACATAGTGTTTTCCTTGATGACCACAAAGCTCCATTTTAGTCTCATCTGACCAGAGTACCTTCTTCCATATGTTTGGGGAGTCTCCCACATGCCTTTTGGCAAACACCAAACGTGTTTCCTTATTTTTTTCTTTAAGCAAGGGCTTTTTTCTGGCCACTCTTCCATAAAGCCCAGCTCTGTGGAGTGTACGGTTTAAAGTGGTCCTGTGGACAGATACTCCCATCTCCGCTGTGGAGCTTTGGAGCTCCTTCAGGGTTATCTTTGATCTCTTTGTTGCCTCTCTGATTAATGCCCTCCTTGCCTGGTCCTTGAGTTTTGGTGGGCGGCCCTCTCTTGGCAGGTTTGTTGTGGTTCCATATTCTTTCCATTTTTTAATAATGGATTTAATGATGCTCCGTGGGATGTTTAAAGTTTCTGATATTTTTTTATAACCCAACTCTGATCTGTACTTCTCCACAACTTTGTACCTGACCTGTTTGGAGAGCCCCTTTGTCTTCATGGTGCCGCTTGCTTGATTGTGCCCCTTGCTTAGTGGTGTTGCAGACTCTGGGGCTTTTCAGAACAGGTATATATATATATATACTAAGATCATGTGACAGATCATGTGACACTTAGATTGCACATAGTTGGACTTTATTTAACTAATTACTGTATGTGACTTCTGAAGGTAATTGGTTTCACCAGATCTTATTTAGGGGCTTCATAGCAAAGGGGGTGAATGCATATGCACGCACCACTTTTCCGTTTAAATTTTTTTTATTTCACTTCACCAATTTGGACTATATTGTGTATGTCCATTACATGAAATCAATTTAAATTACAGGTTGTAATGCAACAAAATAGGAAAAATGCCAAGGGGGATGAATACCTTTGCAAGGCACTGTAGCTGTATCTGGTTGGGTACATCACACAAGATGTTCACATACCTGGCGCAGGGATGAGCGTTTATCATTGCACCTGTTCACACTGAAGTCTCTTGGAAATCATGCACAATACATTTGCATTCCCTTCCTTTCATGGTGCAGGTGCTTGGCTGTGAGTTTGAACAAAATGTAGCCTATTTGGTTTGCATCCTAAACATGCATCATTCAGTTATAACTGCTTGTGAGGCTCCTTTCTTTCCAGGCCATTGAAATGACTTAGCATACCCACTGGGCACACACTTCAATTCTAATCTAGTCCAAGTTGGTTTAATTTCATTGCTGTGGAAACAATGTTGGTTCAACCAGTGTGTGCCCAGTGTGTAATTGAAGGGTTTTGCACACTTGTTACCTATTATTTGCCCTTATAATTTGAAGGCATATGAAAACACTGAAACTGGAAATAAGCTATTGAATGGTCAGTGATCATCACCATCTGAAGCATGTAATTAACTATACTGAACAAAAATATAAACGCAACATGTAAAGTGTTGGTCCCATGTTTCATGAGCTAAAATAAAAGATTCCAGAAATTTTCCATACACACAAAAAGCGTATTTCTTTCACATTTTGTGCACAAATTGGTTTACATCCCTGTTAGTGAGCATTTCTCCTTTGCCAAGATAATCAATCCACCTGCCAGGTGTGGCATATCAAGAAGCTGAATAAACAGCATGATCATTACACAGGTGCACCTTGTGTTTGGACAATAAAAGGCCACTCTAAAATGTGCAGTTTTGTCAAACAACACAATGCCACAGATTTTTGAGGGAGCGTGCAATTGGCATGTTGATTGCAGGAATGCCCACCATGTCACGCCTGCTCCCGCTCTTCCTCTCTGGTGCTCGAGGGCGCCAGACTGCCTTCATTACACACACCTGTCACCATCGTTACGTCACCTGCGTTTCATCACCGGTCACCATCATACGCAGCAGCACATCATTGGACTCACCTGGACTCCTTTAATTTGTTGATTCCCTATTTCTGTCTGCTTCCAGGTGTGTTCCCTGTATCAGCATTGTTGTCGTTTCCGTTTCCCCTGTCCAGACGCTGTCCGTATTCTGTTCCTGTGCTGTTTCATGTCCGTTATTCATTAAATGTTCACTCCCTGTACCTGCTTCCCGTCCCCGGCGTCTGTCCTTACACACCAGAGCTGTTGCCAGAGAATGTAATGTTAATTTCTCTACCATAAGCCACCTCCAACGTTGTTTTAGAGAATTTGGCAGGACGTCCAACCGGCCTCACACCTGCAGACCACGTGTATGGCGTTGTGTGCGCAAGTGGTTTGCTGATGTCAACATTATGAACAGAGTGCTCCATGGTGGCGGTGGGGTTATGGTATGGGCAGGCATAAGATATGGACAACGAACACAATAGCATATCACCGATGGCATTTTGAATTGACGAGATCCTGAGGCCCATTGTCGTGCCATTAATCTGCCGCCATCACCTCATGTTTCAGCATGAAAATGCACAGCCCCATGTCGCAAAGATCTGTACACAATTCCTGGAAGCTGAAAATCTCCCAGTTCTTCCATGGCCTGCATACTCACCAGACATGTCACCCATTGCATTGAGCATGCGTGGGATGCTGAGGATCGACGTGTACAACAGTGTGTTCCAGTTCCCACCAATATCCAGCAACTTAGCACAGACATTGAAGAGGAGTGGGACAACATTCCATAGGCCACAATCAACAGCCTGATCAACTCTATGCGAAGGAGATGTGCCACGCTGCATGAGGCAAGTGATGGTCACACCAGCTACTGACTGGTTTACTGATCCGTGCCCCTACCTTTTTTTAAGGTTTCTGTGACCAACACATATCTGTATTACCAGTCATGTGAAATCCATAGATGAGGGCCTAATGAATTTATTTCAATTGACTGACTTCCTTATATGAACTGTAACTCAGTCAAATCTTTGAAATTGTTGCATGTTGTGCTTATATTTTTGTTTAGTAAAAGTAAAATTATATTTAGGTTGCAATGTTTTATTGGCCAAGTGTGACCGTCATGATAGCCTACATAGGGTTAGATGATTTGATGATGTTGAAATGTTGAAGTTGAAATGGTGCTGGGATAGCGGAGACATCTTCTGTTTTCTTTGCGACTTGCGGTAACTCTCTGTGGTTCTAAATCAATAGTTTAGTAGTTCGAAAATGTCAGACACATGAACTTGCTTGACCATACTGTAGGTCATGTAACTTTCTGTTACATGCAATATTTTTTGTGGACTTCAGCAGACAGATGTTGCTATCTGGTTTTGTGATGAAACAAATGTGTGGTTGAATTTATTCTGCCACCGTGAGACTGTTGTCTTCTTGGCCTTAAATATCACGTGACGTATGAACTAATGGGTTGTAGAGCAAACAATGAAATTATCACAACACATATGTTGTAATATTTTTTCCTGGCTTTGCTTCCCCAGTGATTTTACCCACACACCTCTACTGCAGAGGTCAGGGGTCAGCAGAGAGGTTTAACACACTTCCTGCTGCTGCTGCCTGGATAACAACACCACTCTCCTCTCCCTCCCTGTCTCTTTCTCTTCTGCTCCACCATTCACAACTCCCTTCTGTTCTATCACTCATGCCGTTTCTGCATCTTTGCTTTCTGCTGGCCTCTATCCATTATCTCTCTATCTCCTCTGTCTCTTGTCGTCATCTATCCTTCATATCTCTTGTTCTTTTCATCTCTATAGTATTCCTCTATCATCTCGCTCTCTACCCCCCCTCGCTGTCTTAAACACACACTCACACTTCTCTTCCAGAGATGATTTTTCCATGCATGTGCAAGAACACACACACACACACACACACACACACACACACACACACACACACACACACACACACACACACACACACACACACACACACACACACACACACACACACACACACACACACACACACACACACACACACACACACGCACACACACACGCACACGCACACCTTTTCTTTATGCAGAGCAAAGTACAGTACAGTACTCCTCTAACCCTCTCTCCATAATGCACTACCACCTGTCTCTGTGCCCCCAGTCAATCAATGAGCAGCATCGAGGTCCATCCTGCTCTTTCCATAGATCTGTCCTGTTGATCCATGCTGCCTGGCCTCGCAGGCCTCTCCACAATGGAACTGCCACAGGGAGCGCACAGAGATCCTGGCCCCAGCCCAGTGCTGTATTGAGTGAGTGCTGCCTTAGTGTGCAGTCCCACACTGTATCGAGTGGGTACCTTAGTAACATTTTACTGGGACCAGCTCTACAGTATATTGTATTGAATGGGTGCCATAATGAAATGCTTCATGGTGAGTTGCTCAGCCGTATAGTATGTTACAGGGAGATCTATCTAACTCAAAGTATATTGAGTAGGCACCATAGTCACAGCCCCAGCCCCAGCAGTGAGTGTACTGAGTGTGTGCCCAGATGGGCTCTGTGAGTCAGGCAGAAAGGCCACACAGACTATGTGGATGATATCCTGTGGATCATATCTGAGATTCACTGGAACAGGGTGTAAATATGGACTGCTGTTAAAGGTTGTTAGTGTATTGGTGTGTGTCGTGTTTGTGTGTGTGTGTCTCTCTAACAGTGAGAGGAAGTTTTTGTGTGTATCGACTCCTCACAGATGTTCTTGATTGTGTCTCTCCAATATCCTCCCTGACTAACACCAAAAAAAAAATCTCTGTCGTCGGGGCCTGTGGAGGCCTGGGGTGGCCTGGGGGATAGGGAACAGACCCAGCCAGGTCACCCGTGATACAAATTGGGATTAGACGTCCATCCATGTTTGAGGACGTCAGCAGATTACGTAAAAAAACAGCCAGTAGTGGCAACAGTGAGCTCTTGTTACCTTCAAGTAGGTTTCAGGTTTGCTAATGGATGGATGTAAGCAACTGCTTACCTGGTGCAGAAGGTTGCATGTTTGAATCATGATATAACGTTTTTGTTGTTGTTGTTTTAAGCCTATCCCAAACTTGAACCCTTACCTTAACCATTCAGAATTAATGCCTAAACTTAACCTTAAACACTTTGAAATTTGACGTTTGGAACATCTTCGAAATTTGACATTTGAGAAACATGAATGAATGTCTAATTCTGACATGAGAGTGTGAGAGCTTGTTGAGCAGACTTGTGTTTAACTAATATTTGTTTCCTTTCACATACTTTATCTGTTTGATCAAGCTTTCCTGGTGCAATGGAACCAATGGAATAATCCCAAAAATGCAAACCCTGCTCATCTGCCCACCCTGGGCAGCCTCAATCAAACGCTTTAAGTAGTTTTAAAGAAAACAACTACTATTTGAACCCAGGTCTGATAGGGTAGGGAGAGAGAGAGCTAGCTATGGGAGGGATGATTCTCACAGTGATGGAGCTGATCTTGGGTCTTGTCCTCTGAGGGTCCCTGCAGTATTTCTGAACCAGTTTGTTTTGCTTAGTCCCTGGCCTGCTGCCATCCCCCTGGGTCCTGGCCTCTATCTGGAGTGGTGGCCTATCTGGAGGCCGGAGACGTTATGATAGACCCAGATGTTCATGTTGTTCAGTGGAACTGTGTTCTGTTCTTCCACAATTAGGCTGTACTCTGCTCTGTGTTTTCTTGTGTTTGTGTGTGTGTGTGTGTGTGTGTGTGTGTGTGTGTGTGTGTGTGTGTGTGTGTGTGTGTGTGTGTGTGTGTGTGTGTGTGTGTGTGTGTGTGTGTGTGTGTGTGTGTGTGTGTGTGTGTGTGTGTGTGTGTCTGCGTGTATGTGTGTATGTGTGTCTGCGTGTATGTGGGGGTGGGTATTTGTGAATTTTTGTACATTTATAAGAATGTGTGTGTGTGTGTGTGTTTCTGTGTGATCTCTAATCCTGTGTGGTTTGTCGGCTGGAAACAGGAAATGCTGCTGGGTTGTTCCACAAAAAGAGTGCCTTTTACGATTCGTTAACATTTTAAGTAGATATGGTGCACCAATATTGCATTTTAAAAGCCTGTTATATTAAATTAAGTGCCCTTTAATAATATAGACCAAATTGAGAATTCAATACATCTGTTTTTTATATGAATTAAGGCTTTCTAAAGTGCCCAAATTCAGCATTTTGACATCCCTCCATCACCCCTGTGTCACTTTAAGAAAGATTTTAAACCACTTAATACCAGAATGTCTCTATATTTTACCATCATTGTAAAGTCCTAGTTATTTAGTTTTTTTGACAAAGTCATTTCGGGAAAGATGATTATTTATTTAATGTGATTAGGGATTCATTTAAGTCATTTTAAGGTCAACCCTGTTACGTGAACTGAGCTCTCGTTTTAATATGATGAAACTATTCCTTTTTTAGTTTTTTAAAACATTGAACATCTATGTGGTCAAATCATAGAGTATAAGCAGGTGAGCTGCTTTAATCTTTTTGGCCATTTTCATGTGTTTTGTGGTGGAAAACCGAGCTGGTCAAGCAAAACAGGTCAACCCTGTTACCCAGGTAGCCTAGTGGTTAGAGTGTTAGGCTGGTAACTGAAAGGTTGCTGGATCAAATGCCTGAGCTGACAAGGTGAAAATATGTCTTTCTACCCCTGAGCAAGGCAGTTAACACACTGTTGCCCGGGCGCTGTGGATGTTGATTAAGGCAGCCCCCTGCACCTCTCTGATTCAGACGAGTTGGGTTAAATGTGGTTGAAGGCATTCAGTTGTAAAACTGACTAGGTATCCCCCTTTCCCTTTTCCATAGATAGACAAGCTTCCTTTCAAATGTTACTCCCTATTGCACTCAATAAGCTTCCATTCCCCTGTCACCTTGAATGTCTATGCATACAGGGACCTTTGAAATATTTGGATCCTTTTTTAATATTAATTTGAATTGATGGATTCAAATAAAGTATTTAAAATGAGTGCATGTGTGCGTGTGACTGCGGTTTAGTCACCAGAAGCCCAGACTGTTACTTATCAGAAAACTCAGTCAGCATCCTTTATTCTGTGAATGGGAGAGACAGATAAGGAGATGGTGAAACAGACCATTGACATATAGAGGGGGTTTATCTGAATGGACCCAGTCATCTCTGGGAGAAGGGAAGGAGGCAGAAAGGTCCGGTAGAGATACAATAGAAATTGAGATAACACAGGGAGGCGGATCAAATTACTGAATGACTGACTGATGTCTTAGATGATGTCCACCAAGCAGCATCACATCTCTCTCCCTCTCTCTCTCTCATAGACACTCACTTGTCTGTAATGCTTGAGACTCTCTGACCACCCAGAGGAAGGGTTAGAGTAAATCATTTAGACATTTCTCCTTTACTATAATCCCATGGTCTTCTCCTCCGCTCAACCTCTCCTCTCCTCCATTTCTCTGTTCTATGCTCAGTTCAGTGGCCCAGTTATGGCAAGTGGCAAGAAAGGAAAATGGAAGAGGAAATGTGGTTATTTGTGCACTCATGTGAGTGTTTTTGTACTGTATAATGGTGTGCGTATGTGTGTGCTTGTATAATGGTGTGTGTGCATGCGTGCGTGCTATGTCTATGTGTTTGTGTGTGTTTGTTTGTGCAATGGTGTGTGTGTGTTTCTAGCTTTAAGCCAGTGCGTAACTCTAACCCATGAGAATCTGGCTGTAACCGGCCTACAGTGGAGCATGTCCTGACCCACAGAAAGGTTGTGTAGACCAACATAGTCTTAACAAGATGGACATAGCAGTCAACCAGCTCAAAATCCCAGTCATTAAAGTAAATACCATTGAGCTCACCCAGCCATGTTGATATAGAATGTCTTTGGATTATGCATTCATCATTAATGCAAATGATAAGTGGTTTGCACTTGAGAAATCTTAGTCCAAATCAGAACTCAATTCTCACTTCAATTCACGAGGTCCTCTTTGCTCTCTGTTTCCAACTCAACTAGCCACTCCATTCCTCAGCCCCCTACCCCACCGCTCCACCCCATTAACCCCCCCAACCCCCAGACCTCCCCTCTTCTCCTCTCCTCTCCTCTCCTCTCCTCTCCTCTCCTCTCCTCTCCTCCTCTCTCTCCTCTCCTCTCCTCTCCCTCCCTCCCTCCCTCCCTCCCTTCCCTTCCCCTCTCCTGTCCTCTCCTCTCCCTCCCTCCCTCCCTCCCTCCCTCCCTCCCTCCCTCCCTTCCCCCCCTCTCCTGTCCTCTCCTTTCCTCTTCTCTCTCCATACAGGAAAACAGTCCTCTGTGCCAGCCAGGGAAGAGCGTCAGCATCGAAAGGCTGGTGGGAGGAACACTGAAAGAACATGTTTGATGTCAGTGGTGGTGGTGGTGGCGTATTTTGGGAAGTGTGGGGAACAAAAGGCCTGGGTATATTTAGCGTCCCGTCAGGAAGCAGGATAAGAGGGAGGCCGACTTTCCCACAGTCCAGGCCGGAAAAGCCAGGACACGGGGTCTGACAGCTGCTCCGCAGAGGGCCCGGGGTTGCCTGTCTGGGGACCGCTGAGGCCCCAGAGGAAGGAAAGATCATGCTGCACTCCCCCTCCACCTCCCTTCCCCCTCTCCTCTCTCTCCTCATTCTGTTCCAGAGAAGATGCAGAGATGATTTTTTCATGCATGTGCGAGAACAAACAAACACACACACACACACACACACACACACACACACACACACACACACACACACACACACACACACACACACACACACACACACACACACACACACACACACACACACACAGACACACACACACACACACACACACACACACACACACACACACACACACACACACACACACACACACACACACACACACACACACACACACACACACACACACACACACACGACACACACACACACACGCACACACACACACACACACACACACACACACACACACACACACACACACACACACACACACACACACACACACACACACACACACACACACTAACAGGCCAGCTGAAGCGTTTTCTTCCAAGACTGCATCCTTGAGGGAGCAGAGGAGGACTGTGGGAATCACTGCTGTCTGTCCCACACTGATTATTCTTTGGACATGGATATTTGTATGTTAACAAATATACATGTAAACCATTCTGGATAAATACAGTATCATCTGACCATTGTCCACAGTCTCTGTTGGTTCAAGGAATTGATATTACAGGTGTTTCCTTATTTGCTCTCCTCTTACTATCTGCACTGATCTGAAAACACAGGATGGGTGAAAGAAATGTGCTGGATGCCTTCTCTCTTCACCTGTCCAGGTCTTGGGGAGAGGAAATTAGGAGAGTCAATTTAAGACTGTTGACATGCAGCTTTGACCAGGAAGTGAAGTTGCCTTCTGTAGCTCTCAGCTCATGTACGGGACAGAAGTTTTTAGTGGGATATGTCTCCCCCTGGTGGGGTTGAGAACTGCCCAGACTCAGTTTTCATCATAATCCTGGACTTCAGAATGGGAATAAATAAGGTAACATTTTAAATTAGTTATACTTTCCCTCCAAAGGTGAAACGTTAAGAACATTGTTGATAATGATAATAGGCTTCAGTCAGGGTTGTGTCTGGATTGAGTACACCTGGCCAAAAGTTGCATGTTCTAGTTAAGTCAAGGACAACTGTAGAATTTTAGCTAACCCTAACCCTTTTCCTAACTTCAACCTGATTATCCTAACCTGCTACGTTAATTCTCATAACCTGCTGCGTTAGTTCTCCTAACTTGCTACATAAAGTCACTTCTGTCCATAGCTGTCGGACATATTGGATTTGGTCATAAACGAAAGCGAGGCTAGAGTGGGAAAAATCTGGAAGTCAAGTTGACAATTCAAAACAATGGCAGTCAGATGGACCAGAAACTTGTGAAATGTTCCACCGATAACTTTGATAACTATTGATAAATGGACAGATGAAGACGTACGGGTGCTGAAAGCCTATTGACATCATTTTAAAATCATCAACAACATCCATCAATAATTTTACCACTGTCATAAACATGGATTCAGGTGTTATATAAGACAGAGCAACAGAGTGTATACCACCATTCACCACAGATCTGACCCATCAATAATGTTGGCCTGCCATAGAGCTAGATAGAGGACTCATCTTTATATCTGTGCCATTATAGCAGGGATCATCAACTAGATTCAGCCGCGTGCTGATTTTGCAGTGGATGGCTGGGGGCCGGAACATAATTACAAATCATTTGTAGACTGTAAATTAAACCTCAAGAACCCCAAACAGATATAATATTTGACTAAAACATATACGATCACGTGTCTATTATGTAAGGGAATAATTGGGAACAGATCTGTCTTTTATGTAGAACAATGAAAATGCAAACATTATTATTTATTTGCTAAAAATCAATAAAACCACCCGCGGGCCGGCCACTAGTTGGGGAACCCTGCATTATCGCGTCTGTGACTGCATGAGGAGTGCCATTGAGGCTACAACCCATAGGAATCCCCACGCAGTTGACCATGCCCCACGCGCTGCCTATGCTAAAACTGCCTTTTGGTCACTAGGGGCCTCTATAATTCTCTATGAGGCCTACTGACAGAAGCTCCAGTTTACAGAATGGTCAGGAGTCTATCATTGTAGGCCAGCGTTTCCAAAATAGTTTCCCCCCCTAGCACTACACAGCTGATTCAAATAATCTAAGCTTGATAATGAGTTGATTATTTGAATCAGCTGTGTAGTGCTAGGGCAAAAACCAAAATGTGCACCTCTTGGGGTCTCCAGGACAGAGTTTGGGAAATGTAGTTGTAGGCACTAGAGCACCTTGACAGAAAGGGCAACATTGTCGATTATTGTCGGAACTGATCAACAAATGCATTGGCTTTTTTTTCTTAGTTTAGAGTTAGGGCTAGTATACATGTTAAGGTTAATGATGAATTTGTCATTAGAAATTGCTTTACTGCCTCTGGCCAGTGTTGATGGTGACTGGCCTTGAGTGGGTATAATACCTCAGACGAACACAGGGTGGCAGTGTTGCAGCACTTTAACCTCATCAACAAGCAGCTCAGAAAGCAGTAGTAGGCTGTTGGCCATTTTAATGGATAAGTTGCCACTTCATAGAGATGTAGAATCAGTAGTGGTAAAGTAAAATCATTTATATATATATAGTCTCCTATTTGGCTGCATTTACACACAGGCAGATCTTTTTTTCACTAATTGGTCTTTTGACCAATCAGCTCAGCTATGAAAAAGATCTGATATGAAAAGATCTGATGTGATTGGTCAGAGAACAACTGCCGGAAAACATGTCAGAATTGGGCTCCATGTGTAAACGCAGCCTTGGAGTGTTAGCTTAGCATGAGGCTGTCATTGATTCACAGAAACACATTTGTCATGTTTAAAAAAATGTATCCGGCTCTTTGTACCTTTAGAACGTATAATGTACAGTACATGACCAAATATATGTGGACACTTGCTTGTCGAACATCTCATTCCAAAATCGTGGGCATTAATATGGAGTTGGTCGCCCCTTTGCTGCTATAATAACCTCCACTCTTCTGGGAAGGCTTTCCACTAGATGTTGGAACATTGCTGCGGGGACTTGCTTCCATTCAGCCACAAGAGCATTGGTGAGGTCGGGCACAGATGTTGGGTGATTAGACCTGGCTTGCAGTCGGCGTTCCAATTCATCCCAAAGGTGTTCGATGGGGTTGAGGTCAGGGCTCTGTGCAGGCCAGTCAAGTTCTTCCACACCGATCTCGACAAACCATTTCTGTATGGACCTCGCTTTGTGCACGGGGGCATTGTCATGTGCTGATTTTGCTTCCATAGGCAGTTTGGAACTCGATAGTGAGTGTTGCTACACACTTCAGCACTCGACAGCACCTGTTCTGTGAGCTTGTGTGGCCTACCACTTCGTGGCTGAGCCGTTGTTGCTACTAGACGTTTCCACTTCACAATAACAGCACTTACAGTTAACTGGGGCAACTCTAGTAGGGCAGAAATTTGACGAACTGACTTGTTGGAAAGGTGGCATCCTTTGACGTTGCCATGTTGAAAGTCATGGAGCTCTTCAGTAAGGCCATTCTACAGCCACTGTTTGTCTATGGAGATTGGCTGTGTGCTCGATTTTATGCACCTGTCAGCAACGAGTGTGACTGAAATAGCCTAATCCACTAATTTGAAGGGGTGTCCACATACTTTTGTATATACAGTGGCAAGAAAAAGTATGTGAACCCTTTGAAAATACTTGGATTTCTGCATAAATTGGTCATAAAATTTGATCTAATCTTCATCTAGTTCACAACAATAGACAAACACAGTCTACTTAAACTAATAACACACAAACAACTATACATTTTCATGTCTTTACTGAACACACCGTGAAAACATTCACAGTGTAGGGTGGAAAAGTATGTGAACCCTTGGATTTAATAACTGGTTGACCCTCCTTTGGCAGCAATAACCTCAACTAAACATGTTCTGTAGTGGCGGATCAGACCTGCACAACGGTCAGGAGGAATTTTGGACCATTCATCTTTACAAAACTGTTTCAGTTCAGCAATATTCTTGGGATGTCTGGTGTGAACTGCTCTCTTGAGGTCATGCCACAGCATCTCAATCAGGTTGAGGTCAAGACTCTAACTGGGCCACTCCAGAAGGCGTATTTTCTTCTGTTGAAGCCATTCTGTTTTTGATTTACGTCTGTGTTTTGGGTCGTTGTCCTGTTGCGTCACCCAACTTCTGTTGAGGTTCAATTGGCGGACAGAGCCTAATATTCTCTTGCAAAATGTCTTGATAAAGTTGGGAATTCATTTTTCCGTTGATGATAGCAAGCTGTCCAGGGCCTGAGGAACCAAAGCAGCCCCAAACCACGATGCTCCCTCCACCATACTTTACAGTTGGGATGAGGTTTTGATGTTGGTGTGCTGTGCCTTTTTTTCTCCGCACATAGTGTTGTGTGTTCCTCCAAACAACTCAACTGTAGTTTCATCCACAGAATACTTTGCCAGTACTGGAAATCCAGGTGCACTTTTGCAAACTTCAGATGTGCAACAATGTTTTCTTTGGACATGTGAACCCCTTTCTTCTTCCGTGGTGCCCTCCCATGAACACCATACTTGTTTAGTGTTTTACGTATCGTAGACTCGTCAACGGAGATGTTAGCATGTTCCAGAAATTTCTGTAAGTCTTTAGCTGACACTAGGATTCTTCTTAACCTCATTGAGCATTCTGCGCTGTGCTCTTGCAGTCATCTTTGCAGGACGGCCACTCCTCGGGATAGTAGCAACAGTGCTGAACTTTCTCCATTTATAGACAATTTGTCTTACCGTGGACTGATGAACATCAAGGCTTTTAGAGATACCTTTGTAACGCTTTCCTGCTTCATGCAAGTCAACTATTCTTAATCTTAGGTCTTCTGAGATCTCTTTTGTTCTAGGCATGGTTCACATCAGGCAATGATTCTTGTGAAGAGCAAACTCAAATTTTGTGAGTTTTTTTTATAGGGCAGTGCAGCTCTAACCAACATCTCCAATCTCGTCTCATTGATTGGACTCCAGGTTAGCTGACTCCTGACTCCTGACTAGCTTTAAGAGAAGTCATTAGCCTAGGGGTTCACATACTTTTTCCAACCTACACAGTGAATGCCTAAATGATGTATTCAATATAGACAATAAAAATACAATAATTAATGTGTGTTATTAGTTTAAGCACACTATGTTTGTCTATTGCTGTGACTTAGATGAAGATCAGATCAAATTTGATGACCAATTTATGCAGAAATCTAGGGTAATTTCAATGGGTTCACATACTTTTTATTGCCACAGTATAGGTTATATATATTCTGTTTCTATCTGTATATGCAAAATAAAAATGTTAAAGCTAACAGTATTGATGTAGCAGAATAGTGTTTATTAATGTGACCATGTCTGTGTGTGACATTGTTTCAGAATGTTACTTTTTTTGTGAATGTGAAATTCTCAATGAGTAAGTTATGTGTGTGACCTATAGTATCAGTGAAGTTGGTGGGGCCCTAAGGGACTGCAGTGTGCTGTCCTACACTGTCCCTGTTCCAGACTCTGCTAGGGTATCGCAGACCTTACCCCCTGCTCAGCTGATGTCACACTGTGTGAGTGACAGCTAGCCTCCCTCAGTGCCTCTTATTGATCAGGCACAGGCTCTGACAGCAGATGCCACATCCCAGAGTGTGTGTGTGTGTGTGTGTGCATGTGTGAGAGAGAGAGAGAGCGAGAGAGAGAGAAAGTGAGAGAGAGAGAGAGAGAGAGAGAGAGAGAGAGAGAGAGAGAGAGAGAGAGAGAGAGAGAGAGAGAGAGAGAGAGAGAGAGAGAGAGAGAGAGAGAGAGAGAGAGAGAGAGAGAGAGAGAGAGAGAGAGAGAGAGAGAGAGAGAGAGAGAGAGAGAGAGAGAGAGAGAGAGAGAGAGAGAGAGAGAGAGACTGTGTGTGTAGTACCACAGAGTGTGCTATCCACCTATTATCCCCAAGAGGACCACAGAGGCAAGGGAGACCAGCGGGTCGATAAGGGGGACTACAGGAATGGGAGCGTTAGGAGACACGCCCTCTCTGGTAGGATGACCCAGGGCCAGGCCACGGGTAACTCTCTGTTGGTGATGATTAGACACAGTCAAGGCTAGAGCTCGATGATAGCTACACGATAGCACTTTCCTGCGCTATCATCTTATACTATATTTCTATCACCAAAGCAAGCTTCTGATATTGTGGATAGAGAGCACTCATTCTTATAAGAATGACAGAGAACACATTTAGACGCATGCACACACACAGCTGAGTACTCTATACCTGTTCTCACTCAATCATCCCTCCTGCCTCTCCTTGTCACATGTAGGCTCCATTAGCTCAGTGAGTCAGTGTGTTGATGTTATGGCGAACTGAGCCTCTATGAAGCGCAAGACAGCCCCACAGGGTTCCTTTGATCTCCTGGTGTTGTGTTGTCAGCATCCACACATCAATTCAGCAGACCTGTGCTGAGTTGGTCAAAGGGGAAATCTGTGATTGCTACATCCATTTTGGATTTGCAATAATGATATATTTATGTAATTTACCTATTGATTTTTTAAGAATATAACTTATAAATGTCCAATGAGCTTCGTTCAATTGTTCTTCCCCATCGGAACCCAACATATTAACTTGTTTTACTCCATTGTCTGTAAACAATGTAATTGTAAACAAATACTTTATAGCTTCAAAACATGGTTAAGATTATAATTTGGATATCATGGATGGTCAGTGCTTGTATCTATACGTCTGTCTATGAATTTGACAGAGTTGTTACCTTTCTCCAGTTCCATCCCTCTGATTTTTACAAGGCGGAGTGAATAATTAATGGACAGTTCTGAATCCTGAATGTACACGGATCAAGTGATACCTTCTTGATAACAAACACACAGTTTTGATTAAGTTATTATTACTATACAAGTTACTATTGTACTGTAATGTATAACATGTGATTTATAAATAAAGTTAGCATTAGTATCATCATCATTGTTATTATTCCTGATGGCCGCGCCAATGTAATGTAGCTCTATGGATGTTTCCTGTGGAATCTGAAAATGAAAAACAAGTTGATTTCTGCCTCTGTGGGTCTGGTTCTGCTGGGATTAGAAACTCAGACAGACAGACAGGCATGGTTCTCTTTGATGGATGGGTAACTCAGTCGTGTCCAGCTCCATCAAAGGGCTGTAATCATTACATCAGAGCTGCAACACTTTTGATGACCATCTGACTTTTGCTTTTGGAGACATCCGTCTCACAACCCAGAGGAGCTCTCTAACCCTCTAATTGTGAAGACATACAGTAGAGCCCACAAACAGAAATATGGTTCAAGTGCATACATAATCATAAATGTAACATCCTTCAAAGAGCTGTGTGATAGTGGCTTATCTCACTGTTAGTGATAGTCCATTTTGTACTGTTTCATCTACTAACACTTGAAGTCCTCTCATTGAGTTGTTTTCCTGTGATTAGAGTCTTTGTCCTCCTGACTCCATTTTGATGATCACTACCCCATCACACAACAAGACATGAAGAAGAGGAAATGTGTGTTTTTTCAGAGGAGGCTGTTTTAGAGAAATCAGAAACATTTGAGAGAGACCAAAACCTTGGAGACAGAAGACGGGGAGAGGGAGAAGAGTGTGTGAGTGTGATAAAGAAGTGTAATATCAGAAGGATTTATTTATTTTCCAACAAGGGAGGGGGAGAAATTGTTGGGTGAGTTTAAGCATGGAGGTACTGAGGGAGTTCAAGGCCAATGAATTTAAAAAGCACAAAAAAGTCAGTGATTTTTTATTTTTTTCACTATCAATCCTTAAAATGAATTAGATTTTTTGGGGGGGTAGAGGGAAAGAAATAGTTGATTTCTCTCTTTTTATTTTCTTTCTTTTTCAACAGATGTAGAAATGATTGAATCCCCAACTGGGCTCATTATCTGCGTCCTCCTGAGGCGGTGGGTAGAGGGGGTGGGGGTGGGGGGCTGGAGGTCTTAAAGCAACGATTCTAACATGATTTGTATTAAAGCCAACAATCTCCCTCACTTGAGTATCAAATTACTGAAAACCTTGGGTATAAAAAAGGAAGAGATGTCACAAAAATATAATTGTTTCTGATGCTGTAAATCCCAGTGAAGATCTTACAGAGGCCTACGCCAACAAAGATGCAAGTAAAATACACATATCATTTTAACATTATGATCACTGTCAAGGGTCGCACACATCGCACCAAAACTCCCGTTCATCTACCGATTGTTCAGCACACTGTGTTTAAGGGACTACCCACTGGTAGACGTCTGACTGCTGACATTTTCGCACGATTCTACATGTAAAATCGAATTGCACTAGGTTCACAAATTAAGGCCGGCACTCTGTTCAGAGGTGGTAAGTACTCTTGGCCGGCAAATGCTTTGGTGTGTCTGAGCCGTTAGATTTTATATTTATTTTTCTAAGAAAGAAGGATTCAGTTGTGGTTTTGAGTGTTTTGACACTGCACAGAAAGCACAAAGCATTCTGGTCTTTTATCGTCCTATTATAACTCACCCAACAAACATGATTCCCAGTGTTATCGTAAACCCTGAGCGCTGTCAACAGTCATTTACATAAACAATTAAAAAGGGGGTTGCAGTTGATTTTAATGGCGATACATTATTTGAAAATCATTTTCTGTTGTACACCAATCTCATTAGTGTAGGTGCTACCCTTTGGAGACTTGTATTCAGTCAATTATTAGTGAATATGTTGTGTTGTGTAGTAGTCCTATGTTGTAACTAACACACACAGGGTTTCTTTGATGACTGAGCCTATTCCTAGGGGAGGCCGTACAGTGGTGTGTGTGTGTGTGTGTGTGTGTGTGTGTGTGTGTGTGTGTGTGTGTGTGTGTGTGTGTGTGTGTGTGTGTGTGTGTGTGTGTGTGTGTGTGTGTGTGTGTGTGTGTGTGTGTGTGTGTGTGTGTGTGTGTGTGTGTGTGTGTGTGTGTGTGTGTGTGAGTGTGAGTGTGAGAGAGAGAGAGAGAATAATGAGCGCTTTGTTTTTGCCTGTTTGTTAATGGTTATGGTTTAACCTTACAAATCCATCTTCAGCAGCAGCACACATATCCCTGTGTCTTTTCCTCTCCTCTGTCTGCTGTATTCCCTCTCTCCTCTCGTCCTTGAGCGAGAGAGGGGGATTGACACAGCTCTCAAACAGCCAAATAAAAACATTAAACTGACGTGACACGAGGCTTCCGCTGGCATCCGCATCGCCACTCCTCTTTGATCCAAACACCACTTCTCTGGCAGAAAGACACACAAGAGGGAGAGCGAGAGATGAGAGAGAGAGATGGAGAGAGAGATGGAGAGAGAGATGGAGAGGGAGAAAAGGAGGGGGGAAAGGGGCCTCTGTCTCATTCCAGCACTCATAGTAGAACTGAAAGCAGCCCCTGGCTTCAAACATGTGGAAGAGGAGGAAAGGAGGAGGATAAAGGAAGGAGGAGGAGGAGGCGGAGGAATGGAAATGACTGTAATATCCTGAGAGTGGAGGGTGTTTAGCTTGAAGTATGTTGACAAGGGGAGTGGAGAGTGTTTAGCTTGAAGTACGTTGACAAGGGGAGTGGAGAGTGGTCCGTGACCGTTGCTGAGCCCAGGTGAGTGTGTTCCTCTCCTCAGGAGCTCCCTCCATTCCTGTCTGTCTGTGCTAGGCTGAATCTACCCCAACTCTCTTACCCAAAACACTCAACCCTTTCGTACACCCCTAAACTCTTTCCCCCATCCACTCCTCTCACCCCCTCTTTCCCTCTCTCCACCCCTCCCCATCTCAACCCTGAAGTGAGGGCACATGTAAAGGAGAGAGATGAATAAAGAGGGAAGGAACTGCCTCACGTCCCACTCCCTCCTCCTCCCCTCTCTCTCTATCTCCCTTCTCTCTCTCTCCCACCTCACGTCTCATCCCCTCCCATTTGTTTCAACGAATAAAGAGCTTTGAAGAGGAGAAAAAGAGCGTATCGATTGGCCCTCTGAAAGATGCAGGCCTAGCTCAGCCAGCCTAGCCGCATTGTGAGTGCAGCCCCTCAACGATCAATACCCCCGGAGGAGGAGAGGGGAGGAGAGGAGGGGATGGGAGAGGAGGAGAGGGAGAAATCCCCATCTTCATGAACTGCAGGTTTACAGGGACTTCCAGAGGAAGGTTGGGATGACGAGAGGAAAGGCAGAGAGAGTAAATGGATTGATTGACAGGTGGAGAAACTGGACGGAGAAAAAGAAAGAGAGAGAGAGGGATGGGCAGATGGCGTGGGAGAGAGAGACGGAGACTGAACAAAACAGAGAGAGGGAAAAAGAGAAAGTAAAAAAGAAGAGAGAAACAGAAACAAGCCACTACAGTCATGATTCTTAGACCAATGCATCTTGACTGGTGACATCTGTCTTTTCTCCGGGACAGACAGCGTGTCAGTCTCCCAGCAGTGTAAGTTTCTAAGTGGACGAGACACAGCAGGATATGAGGTATCACCATGAAAAGAGAAACCCCCTAAAGCAGCAGAGTGTGGAACAGGAATGACCCCCCGGTTGGAGGATTATGACTTTATCCCCAGCTAATGAGAGAGGATCAGCAGTGAATCGCTCTCCAAATCAATAAACAGACAGATAATAATGCCCAGGCCTTTACAGGCTTAGCACAGGATCACAGCAGAGAGAGGAAGGCCAGGCTTTCATGAAGACAGGCCCAAGCTGGTGGACATTATCTGGGATAAGAGGAGGATAGGGTCCCCCGGGAGCATGGGGCCCTCAGTCCTCTTTTATGCCACATGCGCGCTAGTACACTCATGCACGCACTCACACACACGGACCTGGTTCAATATCTCCAAGGTCTTTTATATGATGATTCCTATATTCAGTGTATGAGCAAAACAGAGCGGTCTGACACCCAATCACAGAAGGTATTCAGATTGGATGTGTGCATATGGTAAGTGGTGACAGCTCAGTGTGTGAGAGAGCAAACATCCCCTGACTGTCCCTGTCTTTGTTGTCTGTGTGGATAGATGTGTCAATCCCTGTCCATCTCAGGGGCCCTGCTCCTTGATAAAGCCTTAATCACGCCAGGCAGCCACACGGCCAGCCCCGAGACTCGGCAAACACCATCTCCTTTTGGCAAACAGCCTCTTCTCCTTGTCCCCAACCTGGGTCGGGAGGGGGGTGGGGTAGACCCTGCGGGGGTTAAACTCTTTCAGATCATGTACACATAATAAGCCTTGTTAATATTCATGGTTTTTCAGGTACAGCGAAGGTTAAATTTTACTTACTTTCCAAATCTCATTACTAATACATGGCGCCAATAAGAATATTCAAAGCTGCTGGGTGACCAAAGGTTGATGAGATCCCTACCTTTCCACTGACATTTAAACACATTACCATTTCAGCCCCTTCCTCTCAATCGCAGCCACAGAATAAATTGCTGGCTAATCACAGCTCATCCCGGGTTTCTCTGACAGTCCGAGTGTTCCGAGAGGAATGATGATATTCCAGACAAAGGGGCCATTAGGACTCTCATTATGAGGAGTCTTTCCACGGAGAGAAAGAGAGGAGGAAGAGGAAAGTGTGAGGAGAGATGGAAATGTGACATTTGAAATTCACTCAACAATGTCCTCTAAATCCATGTCCTTAAAGAGCTCAGGACATGTCTGTTTATTTCAACCTGATCAACATCTATCGGTCTATAACCCAGTTTGGTCTATTAACAACTTGATCTGTTTTGTGTGTTTAGCAAACTATGGGAGAACCAGTGCGCGCTGGTTCTATGTTAAGATCTACGATCAACAATCCCTCAGCAATTCGAGGTATTTTATTAGGATCCCCATTGCAGCAGCTACTCTTCCTGGGGTCCACACAAAACATGAAACATGACATAATACAGAACATTTAATAGACAAGAACAGCTCCAGGACATAACTACATAAAAAAAAAGGTACACGTAGACTACATATCAATACAAACACAGAAGCTATCTAGGTCAAATAGGGGAGAGGCGTTGTGCCGTGAGGTGTTGCTTTATCTGTTTTTATTTAACCAGGTGTGCTGTTTATTTGACCAATATGAGATGCAACAGAGTTCCATGCAATAATGTCTATATAATACTGTACACTTTCTTGAATTTGTTCTGGGTTTGGGGACTGTGAAAAGACCCCTGGTGGCATGTCTGGTGGGGTAAGTGTGTGTATCAGTGCTGTGTGTAAGCTGACTTTGCAAACAATTTGGGATTTTCAACACATTAATGTTTCTTATAAAAATAACAAGTGATGCAGTCAGTCTCTCCTCAACTCTTAGCCAGGAGAGACTGGCATGCATAGTATTTATATTAGCCCTCTCATTACAATGAAGAGCAAGACGTGCCGCTCTGTTATGGGCCAGCTGCAGCTTAACTAGGTCTTTCCTTGCAGCACTCGACCACACGACTGGACAATAAACAAGATAAGACAAAACTCGAGACTGCAGGATTTGCTTTTTGGAGTGTGGTGTCAAAAAATCAGAACATTTCTTTATTAACGGACAGACCTCTCGCCATCTTTACAACCATTGAATCTATATGTTTTAACCATGACAGTTTACAATCTAAGGTATTACCAAGTAATACACATCAGTGACACTGCTATGATTTCCCAGTATCTATATATTTGGCGGTCCTCTTCCAGCTCGTATCCGCCTAGTATTTGATCAGAAATTATATAATATCAATGCATACTTGTTGGTCCTTATTTAAAAGAAATCAAAATCTGTTCAGTCCAGTAGCTGTATTTCCTCTGCCTCACAGTGTCTAAGCCCTACTGTAGGTGCGAGCGCCTGCAGAGCTTCTCAGGTGTGTGTGTGTGTGTCTGGTCCCTCCCATGTGGTTGTGAGAGACCCCTCCAGTGGTTTAGGTGAACAAACAGAGACAAAACTCTCCCCATCAGCCTCTATCAGGATCACAGGTATCTGACAACGAGCTGACTGTAGCCCTCAGGCACTCAGCAGCACGACAGAGAGGAGAGAGGAGAGAGGAGGGAGGAGAGAGGAGAGAGGAGAGAGGAGAGAGGAGAGAGGAGAGAGAGAGAGGAGAGAGAGGAGGGAGGAGAGGAGAGAGGAGAGAGGAGAGAGGAGAGAGGAGAGAGGAGAGGAGACAGGGAAGAGGCAGGTGACATATCAGGAGACACACACAACAAGAAGTTACTATGGCTGGAGAAAAAAAAGACACACAAGCACGTCAAGTTTGTAAACTTGCCAGTATTAGTTTACTTTTGTGCCTTACTTATTTAATCCCATTTGCTCATCTTAGGTTATCTATGGGTATTTAAAATGTGTTCGCAGAACAAGATGTTTCTTCAAACTTGAATGACGGGTGTTTGTGTTTAGAAGTGTGTATGTGTGGTTGTGTGTGAGGGGTTGGGCAGAACACCACAATTCTCTTGCGTCAATATGTCTCAGTTGAGCCCACTTTAAACAGATCAAAGTGAAGCCAACATCACATCAACAGTCCTGAAGAGAAAGAAGTTTGGGGAGGGGATGGTATCCTGTCCATAACGTCCCTCATTTCCCCTCTCCATCCCTCCACCCCTCCTCTCCTCTCTGGTCCCTTTTTGGCTGTTTGTCACTAAATGAAACCCACAGACTGACAGGCCAATATTGAAGTCTTTAAAATGACTAACAGCAAATTAATTTTTTATCTTTTCTTATCTGTAAATGATAGGCTGTGGGTCTTCCCAGACCCAGTTCTCTCCCTGCGGGCAACTCCTGCAACCCAGTCCTTGGTTTCATCCTAAACGCTGGTAAATGGCTCGCAGCACAAATAATGCATAAACAGCTGTTTTGCCCAAGTAAGTTATCCTCTTAAAAGATTTAGAGGCCTCTCCCACACTCTCCTACTCTCTCTCTCTCAGTTAATTCATCAATTTCTTATGATAGCAACAGTTCTGCTCAGCGCTGCTCAGCTCGGGGTGTTGAAGTACCAATTAGGGCCCTGGTTCCCCTGGTCCTTGCAGCCACACCTCTCCTCCTCCTCCTACTCATCCTCTTCCCTCCCATCTCCCCATACACACCCTTCCTTCACCTTTATCCATCTGTCGTCAATCATGCTTTCCTCTTCTCAGAAGACAGGTCTCAAATGCAAAGAGTTCTTAGATATTATTCTTTATTAACTTTCTAGTGCTCTAAATGATTTATCCCAGATAATCACTGATCAAGAGAAAGAAAACACACATCAATCAAGAGGACTGCTTCTCGGAGGCAGGCAGTGTGTCCCCAGATCAGGGACACTTTTTACAAGACGTGTGATAAACAGCATTGCCAAGTGCCAGCCCAGTGGTGTCCTGAGCCGACTCCTCATGCGCCAGGATGACCCCGTCAAGGCTCCCAGAACGGACTCTCCCAAAACCTGGAGCCGGATCTTATCAGAAACGCCTAAACCCAGAATTGGATCCAGTCTGATCTTGCTTCAAAACCACCCAGCCTCCTGCTCTACCCACTGCCCCGATTGAACCAGATGGTGCTGCTCCTTCACATGTCAGAAGATCTTAGGTTGGCTCCTCCAAGGAGACGGGGGAGATAAGGAAGGGTGGGAGTGAGACAGAGGGAGACAGCAGTATGATGTTTATAATTAGCTGATAGTGGGGTGGGTCACCATTTTAATTCTGAAGTGCTGCCACTAGTTGGAAGCTTGACATGCTCGGACTCCTTGGCCATTTTTGTCTCCATCATGCTGTGAGCCAGACTGTGGTCTTTTCTTACTGAGTAGTCTCAGATGTCTCAGCCAAAGCCTGTGCCATACCCTTGTAGTACAGAGACTGTGTACCAGAAATCACACCACACATATCCTCTTCGCACTATTAGCAGAATCAGAATAACTTTTTAATCTCAAAGGAGCTTTCGAACGTTCTAAGGCTGAGAGAGTGAATGGGCTCTTTTCATTTATTACAAGGCCCATCGACTTCCATACAAAACTGTCCTGCTCTATGAAAACAACTGGATATAAGTGAATTCTAAATGAAAAGTTTTAAATAAAATGAACAGTCTATGCAAACAGAGTACACATGATTCAGGCCTCTTGCATCTTACTTCCCGCCTCTTCTCTGATTTAAATGGAGTTGTCCACTGTCCTGTGGTGCTGAACTGCCACTGTCCACGGTGCTGAATCCCCGTTATTAGCTTGTTTGCTTACATTTGTGTAGCATAGGACCCTCCTCCCTCCCCATTCTCCCCTTTTAGCAAAACTTTCCTCTTATTTTTTTCTTCATAATTATTTCATTGGGGAAGCCATGTTTTTTCAAACGCATCTGCACAAACTAACTTTTCCTTTTATCCCTGTCTTTTTCCCAGTTCTTGTAAGCAGAAAAGGTGTTGTATTTTACTTCACGGCCATGGAACATTGAGCACATTCGTTGCATTTCACAGTGGCTCTCTTCACACAGGGCCTAGAAGTGTTCAGTATGAGAAATAAAATACCATCTTTGAAATTGTCCCCAGATTCTTTTTTGCTAGATACTATATCATGCAGCCTATCTAGAGTCATTTATTTCTGTTTCATGTAAAACATTTGGTTTCCTCTCCAAACCAATTATTCCATGAAAGGAATGACTCTCCTCAGATTATAACCCAGCCTAATTGATTTATCTGAGAATCACTGTTCCTTTATTCTACATACGGCTTCTCATCTCTCTGTGTTGTTTTACTTCATTTGAGCCTCCTTTGCTCCTCCATCTCCTGCTCATTAGTTGTAGCTGATTGAATGCATAGTGGGGTAAGGAGGATATCGTGGCTTCTGCATGGATTTATTCTCCCCACTACCAAATCAACAGCAAAGCCGTGTAAAGTAATTTGTCAAACATTTCCTTTAATAGGGCGTTCCTTCCTCCTTTGCTTTTTTCTTCTTCTTCATCTCCCTTTCTTTTTTCTTTTTTTGGAAGGAAGACCCTCCTCAAAAATAGTGGGGGAAAAAAGTGTCGGGAGGGCTGATGGAGGGGTGAAGGAGGGGGTTAGGATGAATGATTCATGAGGTCCACGGAGAAAGACAGACAGAAGAGAAGACGCTTCAAAGGGAAGCGTTGTTGATTTTTCTGGCCCATGTTGAGAGCCGGGAGGTCGGGCAGGGGAGCCCAGGGGAGAAGCAGCTCGGCAGAGCTATGGGCACTAGGAGGGCCCCCCAACCCCCCCGGCCCATGCCCCACGGCAGACGGGTCAGCCTCTAGCTCCCTCTAATGAAGCCCTTGGCCCCCTCGTCGGAGGACTGAGTGGCAAGTGTTGGGAGCGCCTCAACCCCCCTACTCCCCCATCTCCTCCCCCCTACCTCCCTCCACCACCCTCACACTCCCATCATGTCCCCCTGTGCCCTACTAGAGCCGAGCATAGTAAGTGTGAACTGTACTCCCCCTACTCATACTCTCTCTCCTCTCTCTTTCTCCTTCTCTCTCTATCTATCTCTCTCTATCTATCTCTCTCTCCCTTTCTCTCAGTCACTCACTCACTCGCTCGCTCGCACACACACACACACACACACACACACACACACACACACACACACACACACACACACACACACACACACACACACACACACACACACACACACACACACACACACACACACACACACACACACACACACACACACACACACACACACACACACACACCACCATCCACTCACCCCAAGCCTTTGATTTGTGCATTCCAAAGCAGCCATCCATCACCCAAGAGCCCTGGTAACAGCCAGGCTGCCCTGTCACGTGACAATGTATGCAAATGTGTGCACTTCATTATTGTCACTAATATCATTATTACAATTATCTCCCTATTAATCAGACGGATTGTATAATCTGGAAGGGTCATGGTTATTGTAATCAGACAATTAGATATATATTTTTTGTGATTGTAGATGAAGAATTTACATTGTAATAACGATGTGTGTGCCACTGAGTTATACGGAATGCTTTCAAATAACTGTAGTAGGAGAAGGGTGTAGATCCATGGGGTTTTGAATTGACTCCAACCAGGGCCTTGGGGAGCTAACATGTATTTGGGTCTCAGACAAGGTTAATCATCAGGCAAGTGTGGTTCATCCACCAACCCACCACCATTATCCTAGACACACATTGATATCTCCTCAAATAGAAAAACCTGAAAGGGTTTACTGGTGATTTTTAAGAAAGTTCCTTTTCTGCATGCAGAACCCTCCTCCCTCTTCCTTTTTAAATGACTTAAGGGAGGTTGTTGGGCATCACAGCAGCTAATTAGATCAGTAGCTAAATTAAAAGCTGATTATTCCCTGGATGGCTTCTGGACATATATTTACACAGTAGCATTTATCTTTTAAAACAAGCTGCTTTTCTTGCTCTTTCAGCTGCGTTAACGTGCTAGATAGGGACTGGGTCTTAGGGGAGAGGGGGAGACTGTGTGTGTGTGTGTGTGTGTGTGTGTGTGTGTGTGTGTGTGTGTGTGTGTGTGTGTGTGTGTGTGTGTGTGTGTGTGTGTGTGTGTGTGTGTGTGTGTGTGTGTGTGTGTGTGTGTGTGTGTGCTGCGGCAGGGGTTGGTAGCGATGGTGCGGGCTAGCGCCAATTAAGCTAATCGAAACGCTTTGAAAATCCTTCTGATGAGGCTAATTATTTCTCCAGTCATCGTTAGGATCATTAGAGCTGTGGAGGGCTTCATAAAGAGGACAGTTTGACTCAGATGGAATAGATGACAACAGGGAATGGAAGCACTGGGTTCTGTCTCTGGGTATAAAGGGGTTTTATATTTCTTATTTTATTCATCTTCTCTCTATCTCTCCCTTTCTCTGTCTCGCCCATTCTGTCTCTGTCTCTTTCTCTATGCTTTCCTTCCTTCCTTCCTTCCTTCCTTCCTTCCTTCCTTCCTTCCTTCCTTCCTTCCTTCCTTCCTTCCTTCCTTCCTTCCTTCCTTCCTTCCTTCCTTCCTTCCTTCCTTCCTTCCTTCCTTCCTTCCTTCCTTCCTTCCTTCCTTCCTTCCTTCCTTCCTTCCTTCTTTCCTTCCTTCCTTCCTTCCTTCCTTCCTTCCTTCCTTCCTTCCTTCCTTCCTTCTTTCTTTCTTTCTTTCTTTCTTTCTTTCTTTCTTTCTCTCTCTCGCGCTCTCTCCATCCTAATCTCAATCACTCTTTCTCTCCTTCTCACTGTCTATCACCAGGTTCACTGTTTGATATTGTCTCTCAAGGTTAAGTGTTTGACCCAAAGACTAGACCTAACATAGTAAACGTAAATCTGTGACACTCAAATTAGTATGATATGTTATGTTTAGTATGGTTACAAAAGACAGAAGGTTACTTATGAGGGAGGTTGGTCAGGGAGGATGGATGGGCACATAATTCAAACATCTAGCAACCTAAAGGTTGCGTGTTCGAATCACATCACAGACAACTTTTGCATTTTGGCAAATTAGCAACTTTGCAACTGCACACAACTTTTTAGCTACCTTCCAAATACTTACTATGTTAGCTCTTCCCTAACCCCTAACCCCTAACCTTAACCCAAACCCCTAACCTTAACCTTAACCCAAACCCCTAACCTTAACCCAAACCCCTAACCTTAACCCTAACCCCTAACCTTAACCCAAACCCCTAACCTTAACCCTAACCCCTAACCTTAACCTTAACCCAAACCCCTAACCCCTAACCCTAACCCCTAACCTTAACCCCTAACCTTAACCCAAACCCCTAACCTTAACCCTAACCCCTAACCTTAACCCAAACCCCTAACCTTAACCCAAACCCCTAACCTTAACCCAAACCCCTAACCTTAACCCTAACCCCTAACCTTAACCCTAACCCCTAACCTTAACCCAAACCCCTAACCTTAACCCAAACCCCTAACCTTAACCTTAACCCTAACCCCTAACCTTAACCCTAACCCCTAACCTTAACCCAAACCCCTAACCTTAACCCAAACCCCTAACCTTAACCCAAACCCCTAACCTTAACCCTAACCCAAGCTGTTCCAAGCTGTTTAAAGGCACAGTCAACTTAGTGTATGTAAACTTCTGACCCACTGGAATTGTGATACAGTGAAATAATCTGTCTGTTAACAATTGTTAGAAAAATTACTTGTGTCATGCACAAAGTAGATGTCCTATCCGACTTGCCAAAACTATAGTTTGTTAACAATACATTTTTTGAGTGGTTGAAAAACAAGTTTTAATGACTCCAACCTAAGTGTATGTAAACTTCCGACTTCAACTGTACCTACCCGAAAACAGACTACTAACCTCAGAAATGTTGTTGGGGTCAGTATGAGTGTAAATGACCGGTTATTGAGTGTAATCCTGAAACACTCAGTAAAGGATACTGAGCCACTGTGTCTCATCCAACACCCTCCGTTAATGCTTGAATTCACCTGGACAACATACAGTAACATTGCCTTGTCTTATATTTTTAAAGATTGAATTGCTGCAAAGACCAATGTGGGAGAAAACTCTGCCAAATGTATGTAAACAGTTATACAGAAGTGTTATTACCATGCTGTATTATTAAATATCCTATTTTGAGAGGGGTTGTTAAATTGAAATGAAATTGAAAAAGGAAGAGAGGAAATGGATGTACAGTAACATTAGGATCTAAGTTCATTTATTTTATGAGTTGGAACAAGACACATCTGTATGTAAAAAAATATATAAGGATTTGTCGAAAATATACGATTAACATTTCCAAATTAATGAAACATTCAAAGCAATTAAAATGTATTGATGAATAAAAAAGGAATACAAAATTAAAGTGCATAAACAATAAAGTTGCCAGACTTCAATGTACTTCAGACTCTAGAAATACAAATTTAAAATGTTTTCACCCATTCAATCCCTCATTCACCCCTCTGTTACTTGCTACTTGTCCATGGGACTGGCTGACATTCACTCACTCACCCATTCACAGTCTTTCACTCCCTCACTCCCTCACTCACTCACTCACTCACTCACTCACTCACTCACTCACTCACTCACTCACTCACTCACTCACTTCCTTTTTTGCTCACTCACCAGGGGTGGAAAGAGTACTAAAATATCCCACTGAAGTAGAAGTACAGATGTAGGGTCTTAATTTGATCACCTTGTTGCAGGAAAGTTATTGCAGGATAACTTTCCTGCAATGCATTACATTTAACACGTGTTGCGTATTTGAGGTTTAAAAAAGATTCTGAAGTTTGTAATTAACATTTTAAAATTTTAGACTTGATTTGAATGAATCAACCCCAAGAAAAATGTACATTAATTTTAATCCACGTAATAATTCACATTTCCTGTTGCTGCAGGATTCCATTCCTGCTGCAGCAAACTGGCTCAAATTAAGATCCTACATCGTTTACTTTAATTACATTTTACTCAAGTAGAAGAAAAATTACTGAATTACTTAAACACGTACAAGAACTTGGAACAGCTACTCAATTACAGTAACGAGAGTAGTTGTAATTAGCTACTTTACATCTCTGCCTTTTGGTCTCCCTCCACACCAAAATGTTGTCTAATCAAACACTGTATTTTAGTCGAAAGCCCAAGACTAAATAAAATGTTATTTGTCACATGCGCCGAATACAACAGGTGTAGACCTTCCCGTGAAATGCCTGCCTAAATGACTACCGACCCATAGCACTCACGTCTGTAGCCATGAAGTTCTTTGAAAGGCTGGTCATGACTCACATCAACACCATTATCCAAGAAACCCTGGACCAACTCCAATTTGCATACCGCCCCAACAGATCCACAGATGATGTAATCTCTATTACACTCCACACTGCCCTTTCCCACCTGGACAAAAGGACATCTATGTGAGAATGCTATTCATTGACTACAGTTCAGCGTTCAACACCATAGTACCCTCACAGCTCATCACTAAGCTAAGGACCCTGGGACTAAACACCTCCCTCTGCAACTGGATCCTGTACTTCCTGACAGGCCGCAACCAGGTGGTAAGTGTAGGTAGCAACACATCTGCCACGCTGATCCTCAACACAGGGGCCCCTCAGGGGTGCATGCTTAGTCCCCTCCTGTATTACCTGTTCACCCATGACTGCGTGGCCAAGCACGACTCCAACACCATCATTAAGTTTGCCGAAGACACAACAGTGGTAGGCCTTATCACAGACAACAATGAGACAGGCTATAGGGAGGAGGTCAGAGACCTGGCAGTGTGGTGCCAGGATAACAACCTCTCCCTCAACGTGATCAAGACAAAGGAGATAATTAAGGACTACAGGAAAAGGAGGACCGAGCACGCCCCCATTCTCATTGACGGGGCTGTAGTGGAGCAGGTTGAGAGCTTCAACTTCCTTTGTGTCCACATCAACAACAAACAACAAACACACGAAGACAGTCATGAAGAGGGCACAACTATGCCTATTCCTACTCAGGAGACTGAAAATATTTGGCATGGGTCCTCAGATCCTCAAAACGTTATACAGCTGCACCATTGAAACCATCCTGACTGGTTGCATCATCGCCTGGTATGGCAACTGCATGGCCTCCGACCGCAAGGCACTACAGAGGGTAGTGTGTACGGCCCAGTACATCACTGGGGCCAAGCTTCCTGCCATCCAGGACCTCTATACCAGGTGGTGTCAGTGGAAGGCACAAAAAATTGCCAAGGATTTCAGCCACCCTAGTCATAGACTGTTCTCTCTGCTACCGCATGGCAAGCGTTACAGGAGCTTCTACCCCCAAGCCATAGGACTCTTTAACAGTTAATCAAATGGATACCCGGACTATTTGCATTGTCCCCCCCCAACCCCCATTTATACACTGCTGCTACTCTCTGTTTATTATCCATGCATAGTCACTTTTCCTCTACCTACATGTACATATTAATTCAATTACCCCAACTAACCGGTGCCCCCGCACATTGACTATGTACCGGAACCCCTTGTACATAGCCTCGCTACTGTTATTTTATTGTTGGTCCTTAATTATTTGTTATATTTCTATTATTTTTTCATTTTTCTTTACATTTTTTCTTAAAACAATTTTATTTTATTTGACTCTGTGAAACATAAGATATTACAGTTTTTAACGTCCCGTTTGTAGAATAGTCTTGAACAGAGCTCATCCAGTTTATTCTCCAGTGATTGCACGTTGGCCAGTAGGACGGTATGGTAGAGGCGGGTTACCCACTCACCAACAAATTCCCACAAGACACCCGGACTCAGCGTTTTGTCTTAATGCGAATGCCGGGCATTTGGGCCTGGTCCGGTATCTGGAGTAAATCCTTCGTATCTGACTCGTTAAAGAAAAAATCTTTGTCCAGTTCAAGGTGAGTAATCGCTGTTCAGATATTCAGAAGCTCTTTTCGGTCATAGGAGACGGTGGCAGAAATTTTATGTACAAAATAAGTTACAATAAATGCAAAAAAATGCCAGTAAAATGGCAGCCATCAACTCCGGTGCCATTCCCATTTTTTTGTGGGCAATCCTATCCCGTCCCATGCTGTACACTGTACTGTAAGTTCAGTAAGTGGACATTAGCAGGCCTGCAGCAGGAAAACAGGACCCCCGTGCCATTCATTATTCACTAGGCCAGAGTAGAGTAGCAGCCTGGCTAGCTGCTCCATTAACAGGATATTCTGGCCCAGAGATGCTGGACATGCAGTCATTTAGGGAGATATGGCTTCAGGGACCCCAAGCTCTTTGTCTGTCTATCTGTCTATCTGTCTATTTGCACTGTCTGTGTGTCTGCCTGTGTTCACCCACTGTGGGCTATGTGTGAGTGAGTTCAAGTTGTCTGGACTTCTGAGTGGATCTGCTATTAGCTACTGTCTGTGTTTTGTTTTGCTCCACTTTAGAACACATGGGCCCTGTCCCATAGTATTAACATAGTAATACCTATTTACAGTGTAGGTACCCATTAGTTATCTTTATGTATTTTTGTGTGAAATATGTCTATGTTTGTTCACTTTTAGTTTGTCCTTGTATGGCTTATTAGGGGTTCACGGCGAAGCTGTAAATACCTATTTTTATTGTCAGATTTTTTTTGTTGACATGGTCAAATAACTCAAACATAGATAGATAACTTTTTTCTAAACTTTTTTTTGACAGAAACTAGAGGCCATAACTTCGTCAAAAAGAATGGCACCAATTGTCCTATAGAGTGTGCTGTTATAAGCAGTCTCACTTACATTAACCCTCATATCCGTCACTCCTGTTTGACCCAGATGCTTTAAACTTTGTACGCAGGTGTCATTCATCTTGTTGAACAAATTTTCCTCATGGACTCATAAGGTCAGTCAGGATAGATTTTCCTCTATCCAGAACATTTTGGAAAACCTTAAGTCCAAATAACACCAAACACCAAATAAAAACTGGTATGTAGGCCCATGGTACATATCTTAACTGAGTCTGGGAAAAGCTGAGGGATTGGTTAAGAGACGGCTGAGTTATTGATACAATAGGAAATCCGATTTTATGTGTCCATTTAAATCCTTTGTAAATCCACTCCACAATGGCCTATCCACTTGAAACTTTTTAGGGGTATCAAAGACATTATCCTGATGAACCATGTTAAGTTTGGCATTGATATATTTAAATAAGTAAACTATTAACAATTCACTTTTTTGACTATGCAATGTTTAATGCTTAAAATAATCACATAACAAATATCTTCCCATGGATTAAAGTCAGATTTACTCCAAATGTGGTATGTGGACTCATCACAATAGTCCCTAAAGAGTTGAGAAAATAAAATGAATGCATTTAGAGATGGCCACAGTATACCAGTAGATGCATATTAGCGCAAACGCTATTATGCTAAAATATGCAAAACGTACTTTTAAATGTAGGCCCATGGTACACGTCTTAACTTACTTTGAGAAAAGCTGAGTCAAAGATGGCTGAGTTATTGACAAATCAAAAATCTGAAATGACACGTCCATCTAAACCACTGTAAATCCACTCGAACTCTAAACCACTGTAAATCCACTCGAACTCTAAACCACTGTAAATCCACTCGAACTCTAAACCACTGTAAATCCACTCGAACTCTAAACCACTGTAAATCCACTCGAACTCTAAACCACTGTAAATCCACTCGAACTCTAAACCACTGTAAATCCACTCGAACTCTAAACCACTGTAAATCCACTCGAACTCTAAACCACTGTAAATCCACTCGAACTCTAAACCACTGTAAATCCACTCGAACTCTAAACCACTGTAAATCCACTCGAACTCTAAACCGCTGTAAATCCACTCGAACTCTAAACCGCTGTAAATCCACTCGAACTCTAAACCGCTGTAAATCCACTCGAACTCTAAACCGCTGTAAATCCACTCGAACTCTAAACCACTGTAAATCCACTCGAACTCTAAACCACTGTAAATCCACTCGCAAGTGGCCTATCATCTTGTCATACAGCACTACACTAAACTTCACTTGCGTCATCCTTGTGGTTTTAAAAGACAAACATCGTAATTCTTTCACTGATTGCATATAAAGGAAGATAGTTCCTACATGATTGATTACTTACTTTGTTATCCAACTGATCTTGGTTCCTTTCTGTCATCCCGTGAACCCTGTTCATTGCCGCTCACAGCTATATTTCATTATTGGCTTGTCGTGTGTTGTTTGTGAATGTGTGTGCCTGTGCCTTCACACTGTGTGTACTTGTGTGTTTGTCTTTGCACTGCTGTGTGTGTGTGTTGTGCTATGTGTCTTGAGCTGTGTGTCTCTGCACTGTGTGCGTATGTCTGTCTTCTGGCTGAGTGGCTGTGTTAGGTCAGGCCATGTAGAGAAGGGTGCTGGGTAGGGAGCACAGCCCCCGCTTACCTCACCTCTCTGACAGAGACACAGCTTCCCCATCGATTCTCGCTCACTCACTCTCCCACCGGCCTTGTCCTTTAAAGCACGGATGTTATGAAATGCACTGGTGTGTGTGAGACTGTGTGTGTGTACTTCAGGGAGAGTGAGTGTCTCTGTGTGTGTGTGTGTGTGTGTGTGTGTGTGTGTGTGTGTGTGTGTGTGTGTGTGTGTGTGTGTGTGTGTGTGTGTGTGTGTGTGTGTGTGTGTGTGTGTGTGTGTGTGTGTGTGTGTGTGTGTGTGTGTGTGTGTGTGTGTGTGTGTGTGTGTGCATATTTTCTGCATGGCTTAGGCTGATTCTCAGGCACTAACAGAGCCATGATTTGCCTTGTCTGGCCAGCTCTGCAGGGAACAACCTTATGTTTTGAAAGTGTGGACTAATGCGCAGCACAGCACAGCACAGCACTGTATCTACAGTAGCTAAGAGGTTAGGTTTAGGTAAGGTGTGTGCATTGGTGGAAAAAGTACCCAATTGTCATACTTGAGTAAATGTAAAGCTACCTTAATAGAAAATGACTCAAGTAAAAGTGAAAGTCACCCACTAAAATACTACTTGAGTAAAAGTATTTATTTTTAAATATACAGTGCATTCAGAAAATATTCAGACCACTTCCTTTTTTCCACATTTTCTTACTTTATAGCCTTATTCTAAAATAGATAAAAAAATGTTTCCCCTCGTCAATATACACACAATACCCCATAATAAAAAAGCAAAAACTGTTTTTTGACATTTTTCCAAATGTAATAATAAAAAATAAAAAAATATTTAGATAGGTATTCAGACCCTTTGCGATGACACCCGAAATTGAGTTCTGGTGCGTCCTGTTTCCATTGATCATCCTTGAGATGTTTTTACAACTTGATTGGAGTCCACCTGTGGTAAATTCATTAAATTGGACATGATTTGGAAAGGCACACACCTGTGTATATGAGGTCCCACAGTTGACAGTGCATGTTAGAGTGAAAACCAAGCTATGAGACGAAAGGAATTGTCCGTAGAGCTTCGAGACAGGATAGTGTTGAGGCACAGATCTGGGGAAGGGTACCAAAACATTTATGCCGCATTGAAGGTCCGCAAGAACACAGTGGCCTCCATCATTCTTAAATGTAAGAAGTTTGGAACCACCAAGACTCTTCCTAGATCTGGCCGCCCGGCCAAACTGAGCAAAGGGGGGAGAAGGGCCTTGGTCAGGGAGGTGACCAAGAACCCGATGGTCACTCTGACAGAGCACCAGATTTCCTCTGTGGAGATGGGAGAACCTTCCAGAAGGACAACCATCTCTGCAGCACTCCACCAATCAGGCCTTTATGGTAGAGTGGCCAAACGGAAGCCACTCCTCAGTAAAAGGCACATGACAGCCTGCTTGGAGTTTGAACCTCGGACTGGGGCAATGGTTCAAGCTCTAACAGGACAACAACCGTAAGCAAACAGCCAAGACAACGCAGGAGTGGCTTTGGGACAAATCTCTGAATGTCCTTGAGCGTCCCAGCCAGATCCCGGACTTGAACCCGATCGAACATCTCTGGAGAGACCTAAAAATAGCTGTTCAGCGACGCTCCAGATCCAACCTGACAGAGCTTAAGAGGATCTGTAGAGAAGAATGGGAGAAACTCCCCAAATACAGGTGTGCCAAACTTGTAGCGTCATACCCAAGAAGCCTCGAGGCTGTAATCGCTGCCAAAGGTGCTTCAACAAAGTACTGAGTCAAGGGTCTGAATACTTATGTAAATGTGACATTTCCGGTTTTTATTTGTAATACATTTGCAAACATGTCTAAAAACCTGTTTTTGCTTTGTATTTATGGGGTTTAGAATAAGGCTGTAACGTAACAAAATGTGGAAAAAGTCAAGGGGTCCGAATGCACTGTACAATTAAATGTAATTGCTAAAATATACTTAAGTAGCATCAAGTAAAATCATTTATAAAATATAAATAATTTAAATTCCTTATATTAAGCTAGCCAGATGGCACGATTTTCTTGTTTTATAAATTTACAGAGAGCCAAGGGCACAGTCCAACACTCAGACATAATTTACAAACTAAGCATTTGTGTTTGGTGAGTCCTCCAGATAAGAGGCAGTAGGGATGACCAAGGATGTTCTCGTGATAAGTGCCAAAATTTGAAAAAATGTCCTGTCCTGCTAAGCATTCAAAATGTAACGAGTACATTTAGGTGTCAGAGAAAATGTATGGAGTAAAAAATAACATTATTTTCTTCAGGAATGTAAAGTAAAGTACAAATAAGTAATAGTTTAAAGTATTTTTACTTAAGTACTCGACATCACTGGGTGTGTGGAAGTAGACGGGAAGGAAGCTAGAGGTGTTGTTGGGCGGAAGTGGCAAAGGGGTGTACCATGAGGCATGTTGGCGTTTGCCCACTGTACACATCTCATCTTACACATGTACACAGGAAGTCACTTCCACCTCTCCCTGCCTCCTCCCCTCCTCCCCTTTCTCTCCGTCCTTTCACTACAAAACCCCATGTCCTCTCCCAGGGCTAGAGCCTCTCCCCAAGCCCCCTCTCCGGCCCTGCTGAGTAGGCAGAATGATGTTCATCCTACCCACTTGTTTTTACGTGCCATTGGCTTTCCCATGTGAGAGTTCTGTCTGCCTGCTCCTGCATCATTTAACAGACTCCTGCTGTGGGACGACAGGTATGGAGGAGAAGAGGAGGAGAGAGTACAGGAGAAGAGGAGAGGAGGCGAGAAAAAGAGAAGAGGAGGAGAGGCCTGATTGAGTCTGACGGCAGATGATGAAGGGAATGCTGCCCGCTGGCAGGATAAGTCCCATTCCAAAACTTAACAACAGTGTGTGCACAGTGGGAGGGTGCCAGGGACTTTGTTCACTGCTCCCCATCCCACCAGTCAGTCAGTCAACAGCACTCAGAAATGCATCATGCACCTCATCGGTGTTGTTATACCTCAGGTGATACAGTAGTAACAAGGCAAAACTCTTGCTGATTCTAGCCCTGCTGTAGTTCTGATGGCTGAATGCTGAATGTTTGAAGGATGTCATTTTTTCATCCTCTCTTTCCTCTTGTCTAAGCTGGTTAGTTTGACTGATGGGCTTCTGTGTTGTTCATAGCTGCCCTTAATAAACATAGATCTAGGATAAGGTTAACCAGGCCAAATCTTAACCATTAAGGGGAAAGACACATAACAATGACCTTAGATCAGTGTCTAGCGACCATTCCATCATACTCTGTTGTCATTTTAGTTGACTTTATGTCCCATTATCAAGGGTTAGAGAGTGGAACTTGTCTGAGCCAGAGTGTGTGTGAGGAGAGTAGTCAATGCAGTGAGCTCCCCTTCACCAGACCCCAGAGGAATGTAGCTAACGTATCATAGCTGGTCTTTAAGCATTTATCATGCCCATAAAGGAGCCCTGGCTGGATTATGTACATAATTACATCAGATGAAATAGTGAGTAAAACAGCAAAGAGAGGCCCAGAGAGAGAAAGAAATTGAGATAGAGAGAAGAGAAAGACAGAGAGAGAGAGGGGAAGAGAGAGAGGTATACCAAACCTGGTTAAGGCTCAGCAAAGCACTCAGTCCTATACAGGTTAAATAAAATGTATTTCAAATCAAATCAAATGTATTTATAAAGCCCTTCTTACATCAGCTGATATCTCAAAGTGCTGTACAGAAACCAAGCCTAAAACCCCAAACAGCAAGCAATGCAGGTGTAGAAGCACGGAAAAACTCCCTAGAAAGGCCAGAACCTAGGAAGAAACCTAGAGGAACCAGGCTATGAGGGGTGGCCAGTCCTCTTCTGGCTGTGCCGAGTGGAGATCATAACAGAACATGGCCAAGATGTTCAAATGTTCATAGATGACCAACAGGGTCAAATAATAATAATCACAGTGGTTGTCGAGGGTGCAACAGGTCAGGACCTCAGGAATAAATGTCAGTTTTTGTAGCCGATCACATTCAGAGTATTTCTACCGCTCCTGCTGTCTTTAGAGAGTTGAAAACAGCAGGTTTTGGGGGGTGGGGGGTGGGGGGGGGGGTACAGTACAGTAATGCTTGTGGTCTGGGGGTTCGGGCAGAAGGGTTGTTTTTTGTGTCAAGTGGAAAGTAAAGTAGACAGGGTTAGAGGAGGGAGAGGGGAATGGAGGGAGAGAAAAGGGGTGGTAATATTTTCTGCCTTGCTACGTTCTCTGCTGCAACCATCTCCTCACTCGCTGCCTATTTTAATCTGGATAAATACGATAACCTGCTCTTCATGAAAAATGGATGCCACTTCATTCAGCGGGACCCCCCCAGGCCCCAGGAGGTCCCTGTAAGCGAAGAGGTTGAGGGTCCGGGTAGCCAAAATCACCAGGCGTTATTAATTCACCCACAAATGAAATTTGGTTAGAAAGAAGAAGGGAAGAAAAAAATAAACAGAGTAGAGGGGAGGGGCGGCTGTTGAGCGAGGGGTGCTGGGAACGCTTTTAGCCAATCATGTGGGAGAGTTTGTCAAGCAGGAGATTGCAATGTAAAATATTAATGGCGCTCCCCACCACCAAGAATGAGAGAGCCAGCCAGCTCCTAGAAGGGACACTGGCTGTCAATATTTCATGAGAGAAGCCTGGCCCAGACACAAGCCGCTAGCTAGGCTACACGCTGCTGGGCTTAGCCAGCCTGGTCCTTTAACGGTATACGCATCAGCCAGCCCTCCCCGCCTTGCCCCCTCGCCTTTAATGCAGCCACCCTGAGGTGGTCAAGGAAGGGGGGCAAGAAATGGTTGAGGTGGGGGAAGTGCTAAGTTAGAGTGCTGGAGAGGAAGTTTAACAGCAAGCGGGTCTTGGTCTTGGGCAGAAAATGCCCCTCGGAACAAGTTGTTTTGGAAGGCCACTTAGTTTCATTGGACAATGTGCGGTTCTGTTTGTGTGAAAGCACAGGCACCTTAGGCTTTAGCTCAGTGAACTAAAGTTAGTGTGTGTGTGCAAATGTGCCCGTGTGTGTGGTGGTTGAGAGTCAGGGCCTCACCGCAGAGCCAGCACTCAGGGCCTGGACGTTGACCCCCGGTGGGGCAGAGAGCGCTCTCTTCCCTTCCCGACGAGCGCCCCTGGAAGCCCAGGGAGTAATGGTGTCTGACCCCTGACCCCTGGGCGCGTTCCGCGTGTCCTGACGCCTCAATAATTTATGTGTGTGAAGGAACGTCCTGCCCGGGGAGTCTGCTCTGCTCTCTCACCTGCCTGGATTCACATACACTAACACACGCTCAGTCACACACACGTAGCCTTATTGATTTTGTTAACTGAGCCGATGCTGCCGACATAGAAACAGAGAGGCAGGGGTGGCTGTGTTTCACTGGACAAACACATCCCTGCTCTTCTCTCTCTCTCTCTCTCTCTCTCTCTCTCTCTCTCACTCACTCACTCACTCACTCACTCACTCACTCACTCACTCACTCACTCACTCACTCACTCACTCACTCACTCACTCACTCACTCACTCACTCACACACACACACACACACACACACACACACACACACACACACACACACACACACACACACACACACACACACACACACACACACACACACACACTCTCTCTCTCTCCTCCCCTCTCTCTCATAGTATAAATATGTATGTCTTTCTCAGACTATAAAGACTTCTTCATTTATATATGACCCCTTGACAGTCCAATGATTGAAAATAACTGTTGTCTGTAAGATAGTATGCACTGACTTTTTTCCCCAATAAAACACATTTCATGTTTCTTATTGATTCACTTATATCTGCATGACATTCAATATACAGCAACCTGAAGCCTCAGTCATGTGTACTATCACAAAAATGACATTGTGATGTACAGTATGTATGTCAGAGGTGAACATCTTCTGGTGTTTTTCTGGGGAAGTTGAAGTAGGCTCTTCTGAGAACCCTCCCACCCCATCGCCACCTCGTCCTCTCTCCCCAAGGTGCCATGTGCATGGTCTTTACTGTGTTTTGTCCATTAAGTGTGTCTGCATGGCTGGGGGTCCGGTGCAGAGGGCTGAGGGTGACTGAGTGGACAGGGGTGTGTGTGTGTCGTGTGTGTGTGTGCTTGCGTAAAGGATGTCACACTGCTTGCTTAGCGAGTACCACTTCCTTCTGATTGACTCGAGCCCAAGACTTCTGCCTTGCTAAAACACCTCCTGAGCGTCTTACCAGTCGTGCCACATGAAAAGCTATTCCACAGAGCAAGTGGGGACACTTCAGGCACGTGCGTGCGTGTTTTTCGGGGTTTGGCAGGGTAAAGGAAGTCTCACATCTCTTCATTCAGAAACAGTTACAGTTTCATTTGATTCATTGTTGTAATTTAGTAGAACTCATTCTCTCCTCTGCATGTCAAACCTCACCATCCCATGAGAGGAGCACCCACCTTCTTTCTCTCACTTTCATGCATGTCTTTCCTTTTTTTTTGTCTTTATGGTAACACGTGACGATCCTATCAGACAGCTGTGGTGGAGAGAGTAACAGTGTTGTAGACTACTGTACTGTTTATTTCAAGCCCTCACATCTGACTGCATGCCATGAGGCACTGGATGGAATTGACTTCCTAACAGATAATGGTAATAATCAGGACATTGTACTGAGTCTGTCTATGTCTGGGCTAATATGGGATACAATATTGGCTTTACTGTACTAGAACTTCTGTAGATTTCCTCCTCACCCAAATTGAAATGGAGATGGCATTAGGCCTTTGGAAAGATATCCTGGGGGCATTGTGGACATCATTTACCATACATCCAGCTTATATGATTTTTCTCCATATTTCATGATCAAAAGGGGAAGACTCTCTCTCTCTCTCTCTTTCTCTATGAATGTGTATCGGTTTGTGAGTGTGTGTGTGTGTGTGTGAACTTATCAGATTTGTACCTGCATTTCATACCTGCATTTCATTCCTCTCTCCAACACCTGTGTGTGTGTGTGTGTGTGTGTGTGTGTGTGTGTGTGTGTGTGTGTGTGTGTGGCTTTGGAGATTGAAGCTGGTTCTGTGTTAGGTGGAGTGTGAAATTGTAGTTGGTTCGCTCTCTAACTTGCATCCACCAATGTTAGCACCAGTCACAGTCTAGATCTGATATCACATTCAAAATCTAATTCTAATGTTGAACCTGGTTATGCTAATGCAATGTGAAGGTCATGCAGACAGACTGGCAGGCGGTTTCTGAGTGTGCATGTGTGGTGAGACAAAGGGACAGGAGACCATCAGGCAATATAATGTGTGAGAGAGTTTATGGCTGCATCTCCTCATTTCCTCATCTCCTTGTCTTACTTGTTTCCTCATCTTTTAATCCCAGAGGCAAAATGTTTTACTGTAAAACGAAATCACCATCCTGCCCTGAAGATGACCTCAGAGAGGTTGCTATGACACCATCCTAAAACTTTTGGAGAGGCGGATGGCGGATCATAGGCGGATGACAACACCACAGAGTCACAGATGTGGATGTACTTTACTTCAAAATAAAAGACTACATTTAGGAATAACTAACCCGGCAGCCTAGTTAGTTGGGTTTTGGCAAACACAGTTGGACAGCATGATCAGAATAATGATTTTATTTACAGTGATGTAGGCCCACAGTGCTAAAGTGATGATGAAGATATTTACATATGTACAGTCCAGGAATGCAAGACAAAATAGTTGTAGTTCAAAAACGTTGTAATTGACAAATAAAGACAGGACAAAAATGATCCAAATGACTTACTGTAGCAACCCAACAGCTAAAAGGGCAAGACGCCCAAACACTGCAGAAACTGCAGAAAGACTCACACAATAGCTGAGAGTTAAAGCAACAGCACATTGTCTATACATGATCAGCCCTCTCGACTAAGAAGAGCTGAATTAAACCTGGAATCCTTCATTTGTGAAACTACCACGTCAGTTTTGGGATATTACAACAACAAAGTAAGTCTGTAAAGGCTTTACACACCTGGATTGTACAATATTTGCATATTATTCATTTTAAAATTCTTCTAGCTCTGTCAATTTGGTTAATGATCATTGCTAGACAGCGATTTTCATGTCTTGCCATAGATTTTCAAGCTGATTTTAAAACTGCAATATGTAACGTTTTTGTTGACCCGACCAAATTCACACAGAAATGTTATAGATCTGTCCTTCTCAATGAAAGAAGCGGTCTATCTGTTATTTGTGCACTATTTGTCACGCCCTGATCTGTTTCACCTGTCTTTGTGATTGTCTCCACCCACCTCCAGGTGTCTCCTGTTTTCCCCATTAGTCCCTGGTGTATTTATCCCTGTGTTTCCTGTCTCTATGTGCCAGTTTGTTTTGTTTTGCCAAGTCAACCAGCTATCTCCTATTTTTACCAGTCTCTGTTCTTTCCTAGCCCTTCTGGTTTTGACCCTTGCCTGTCCTGACGCCGTATCCGCCTGCCTGACCACTCTGCCTGTTCTGACCTCGAGCCTGCCAATCCCCTTGTACTGTTTGGACTCGTACCTGTTCACTGAACCCCTGCCTGTTCTGACCTCGAGCCTGCCTATCCCCTTGTACTGTTTGGACTCGTACCTGTTCACTGAACCCCTGCCTGTTCTGACCTCGAGCCTGCCTATCCCCTTGTACTGTTTGGACTCGTACCTGTTCACTGAACCCCTGCCTGTTCTGACCTCGAGCCTGCCTATCCCCTTGTACTGTTTGGACTCGTACCTGTTCACTGAACCCCTGCCTGTTCTGACCTCGAGCCTGCCTATCCCCTGGTACTGTTTGGACTCTGACCTGGTTTATGAACTCTCGCCTGTCCCCGACCTGCCTTTTGCCTACCCCTTTTGGTATAATAAATATCGGAGCTCAACCATCTGCCTCCTGTGTCTGCATTTGGGTCTCGCCTTGCGCCCTTATACTATTTCTATAATTCGTGTTCTTAAGTTTAGTTTTTGCGTCTTTTGGTTTTGTACACCAGATTCAAACAGCTGAAAATACAATATTTTTGGTAATGTAAATTATATTTCACAGTTTAGATGGTACAATGACTCTCTACGCTATACTTGCTTGTTTTGTCACAAACTGAAACTAGGAAAACTATTTGAATTTTAGCTAGGAAATGGCCAAGTGATTTCTGCATAGAGCATCTTTAAGTCAAAACTGTAACTAGGCCACTCAAGAACATTCAACTGTTGTCTTGGTAAGCAACTCCATTGTATATTTGCCCTTGTGTTTTAGATTATTATCCTGCTGAAAGGTGAATTTGTCTCCCAGTGTCTGTTGGGAAGCATACTGAACCAGGTTTTCCTCAAGGATTTTGATGATGGTGTTGGAGTCGTGCCTGGCCGTGCAGTCATGAGTGAAAAGGGAGTACAGGAGGGGACTAAGCACGCACCTCTGAGGGGCCTCCGTGTTGAGGATCAGCGTGGCAGATGTGTTGTTACCTACCGTTACCACCTGGGGGCGGCCCATCAGGAAGTCCAGGATCCAGTTGCAGAGGGAGGTGTTTAGTCCCAGTGTCCTTAGCTTAGTGATGAGCTTTGAGAGCACTATGGTGTTGAACGCTGAGCTGTAGTCAATGAATAGTGTTCCTTTTGTCCAGGTGGGAAAGTGCAGTGTGGAGTGCAATAGAGATTGCATCATCTGTGGATCAGTTGGGGCGGTATACAAATTAGATTGGGTTTAGGGTTTCTGGGATAATGGTGTTGATGTGATCTATGACCAGCCTTTCAAAGCACTTCATGGCTACAGACGTGAGTGCTACGGGTCGGTAGTCATTTAGGCAGGTTACCATAGTGTTCTTGGGCACAGGGACTATGGTGGTCTGCATGAAACATGATGGTATTACAGACTCAGTCAGGGACAGATTGAAAATGTCAGTGAAGACACTTGCCAGTTAGTCAGCGCATGCTCTGAGTACACGTCCTGGTAATCCGTCTGGCCCGGCGGCTTTGTGAATGTTGACCTGTTTAACGGTCTTACTCACATCGGCTACAGAGAGCGTGATTACACAGTCATCCGGAACAGCTGATGCTCTGATGCTATAAATCCCATCATTGGATTGTTAGATAATTGGGTATCCCAAGGAACTCCATATGCCAGCATAACTGACCAAAGTTGTGGACATAGAAAGAAGGAGTTACCTAGTAATGTGTATGTGTTTTAAGATCTTGCAATATTCTCAAACCAATACTGTCCATAATATCAGCAAACGTACTGATTACACATTTGGACCATTGGTGGGATGTAAAAGGCCGCACTCCAGGCATGCAGTTTGATTCCCAGCTCCATTGTTTTTCAATATTGCACCAAATAGAAATTGTGAGCAATAATAGGACCAAAGCATAGTTTGCACTGTTTAAGAGTTAAGATCAATTAAAACCCCCTCTTTCAAGGCAATAGGATATATACCATCTGTCTCTCAATACTCAGCCAAGTGGCGGAAGAATCATGTCTAAGCCAACCAGCTCTGGTGGACATTACTGCAGTCAGCATGCTAATTGCATGCTCCCTCAAAATTTGAGACATCTGTAGCATTGTGTTGTGTGACAAAACTGCACATTTTAGAGTGGCCTTTTATTGTCCCCAGGACAAGGTGCACCTGTGTAATGATCATGCTGTTTAATCAGCTTCTTGACATGCCACACCTGTCCGGTGGATGGATTATCTTGACAAAAGATAAAATGCTCACTAACAGGGATGTATTAACAAATGAGTGCATAACATTTGAGAGAAATAAGCTTTTGTGCATATGGAACATGTCTGGGATCTTTTATTTCAGCTCATGAAACATAGGACCAGGACTTTACATGATGCGTTTATATTTTTGTTCAGTGTACTTTGGTAGAAACAAGACAAGACAAAACAACCAACTAGTTAGCTGACTATACAGGGCCTACAGGTAAACATTGCTCCAAATCAAATCACATTTTATTGGTCACATACACATATTTAGCAGATATTTTTGCGGGTGTAACGAAATGCTTGTGTTCCTAGCTCCAACAGTGCAGTAGTACGTAACAATTCACAACAATACACAAACCTAAAAGTAAAACAATGGAATTAAGAAATATATAAATATTAGGACAAGCAATGTCGGAGTGGCGTTGATTAAATGTGACCGACCGGCTCAAATCGGTCTTATGTAGCAAAATTTGAAATGGTGTTTTTTTACATGGGATAAAATTAGAGACTCAGAGCTACAAAATAGTGTATCATACACTACAGTTGAAGAACAATGAGAAAGTAACTCTGCTTTGAAAGTTAAACTTGTAAACTCACTTTTGAGAAAAGCTTGCTAGCTACTTCCACACACAAATGAGAGAACACCCCACTCGGACCATTTTACTCACCCTAGCAGAGCTGTTTACACTGTTTTCATGTTATCTATAGCGTTGGTGACTGTAACTGTGCTGCTGGAAACAATTAATTACGCTTTTTTGCCGACGTTTAATGAGAAAGTAACTCTGCGTTGAAAGTTAAACTTGTAAACTCACCTTTGAGAAAATGCCTTTGAATGTTTTGGTATCACTACTTATTTGTCTAAACCCATTCAGTATCGTTCACACCCTCTTAAGCTTTAGCCCCACCCATCTCTAAGGGTTGAGCCGAGCACTCTGTACTAACAACAGCAGTCAAGCACCCAAGGTAACTTTCTTGCTACTACCAGACACAAATGAGAGAACAGCTCACTGGACATTAGTCACCCTAGCAGAGCTGGTTAGGCTGTTATGTTATCCGGAGCGAGGGTGACTGCAACTGTGCTGTCACATTGTCCATTCGTAAATTCAGAGCGCACACTGGACACTCTGGCCGATGACTAGGGTTGATCTGAACATTCTAACCTCACAACGGCAGTCAAACACCCAAGCTAACTGGCTAATATTGGCTAGCTTGCTAGCTACTTCTACACACAAATGAGAGAACACCCCACTCTGACCATTTTACTCACCCTAGAAGAGCTGTTTACACTGTTTTCATGTTATCTATAGCGTTGGTGACTGTAACTGTGCTGCTGGCAACAATTAATACGCTTTTTTGCCGACTTTTACTGACACCGGCCATATTCAACGGGTGTTGAGCATTCGTAAATTCATCAATTATTCTGCACTCTGGCACACTCAGACGATAGTCTTTTGTTAAGACATGTAGCTAGCTAGCTTGGTAAACATTGAACCATAATCCCAACTCATGACGTTGAATCTGCAGGTTGCTAACCAACCAGGTTCAATGTTAGCTAGCTAACATTAAGCTTTAACATGTCTAGGACTGGGGTTCTGCTAACGGAACCCCTCGCCAACAGCCAATGAAATTGCAGGGCGCCAAATTCAATCAACAGAATTCTATTTTCTCAAACATACAAGTATTAGACACAATTTTAAAGATAAAATTCTCGTTAATCCAACCACAGTGTCCGATTTAAAAAAAAAGCTTTTCGGCGAAAGCAGAACATATCATTATGTTAGGTCAGCAACTAGTTACAGAAAGCATACAGTGATTTTCCAACCAAAGAGAGGAGTCACAAAAAGCAGAAATATTGATAAAATGAATCACTAACCTTTGATATTCTTCATCAGATGACACTCCCGGGACAACATGTTACACAATACATGTATGTTTTGTTCGATCAAGTTCATATTTATATCCATAAACCTCAGTTTACATTCGTCAGAATGCACTCCCAGTAATCCCAGTTCCACAATAAATGTTTGATTTGTTCCATAAAGTCCATAATTTATGTCCAAATTCCTCCTTGTTGTTCGCGCGTTCAGTACACAATCTAAACTCACGACGCGTGGGCAGGTCCAGGTAAAAGTTCAGACGAAAAGTCATATTACAGTCCGTAGAAACATGTCAAACGAAGTATAGAATCAATCTTTAGGATGTTTTTAACATAAATCTTCAATAATGTTCCAATCTGAGAATTCCTTTGTCTTCAGAAAAGCAATGGAACAGAGCTCGCTCTCACGTGAACGCGCATAGTCAGCGCACGTTCAGCTTATGGCACTCTGGGAGAGACCTTACTCAATCCCCTCTCATTCGGCCCCACTTCACAGTAGAAGCATCAGACAAGGTTCTTAAGACTGTTGACATCTAGTGGAACCCTTAGGAAGTGCAACATGACCCATATCCCACTGAATCTTCAATAGGGAATGAGTTGAAAAACGACCGAACTCAGATTTCCCACTTCCTGGTTGGATTTTTTCTCAGGTTTTTGCCTGCCATAGTCAAACAGTTTTAGAAACTTCAGAGTGTTTCTATCCAAATCTACTAATAATATGCATATATTAGCAACAGGGACTGAGTAGCAGGCAGTTTACTCTGGGCATGCTTTTCATCCAAACGTGAAAATGCTGCCCCCTATCCATAACATGATAACTAGCCAAGCAAATGGCTCTGAGATACGAATAGTAAGATCATACACGTAACATTAACTAGCAAGCCAGCCAGCTAACGTTAACTAGCTAGATAGCAGTACACTTTAACTTGAAATTACTTTATGTCAAAATTAGAAATGTGTAATATCCGAAAATGTAGCTAGCTAGACTATCTTATCTGTGGTCTGAAATCGGAGTAGATAGCCAGAGCAAATTTACCAACTAGTACGTCTATCAACGGTTGTTGGTGAAATTCTATTGAAATGGTTACTTGCATAGTGGAATCTTTTGTTAAGACATGTGTCTAGCTAGCTAGCTAGCTAAACAAATAACCATTATCCCAACTCATGACGTTACTATCCTGCATGAATCTGCAGGTAACTAACCAACCAGGTTCAATGTTAGCTAGCTAACATTAGGCTATTACTGGCTAAGCAAATTGCTCTGAGATACGAATAATAAGATCATACACGTAATGTTAGCTAGCGAGCCAACCAGCTAACGTTAGCTAGCTAACAGTACACTTTCACTTGAAATGAAATGACTTTCTCTAAATATTAGAAATGTGTAATATCTGAAAATGTAACTATCTAGACTATCTTACCCATATACATCATGGATGGACGCTTCTCCTGCCGGATGCCATGGTTGCCCTTAGTTTGAAGATGTAATCTGGAGACAGGTGTTTCCTCCATATTTTTAGGAATCATACTTGAATTCCACTGATTTCAAAATTCAGTCCTCCAGAAAGTGGAGAGCAACACTTGTGCAGTTTTACTACTCAATACATAAAAAAAGCTGCGTTAGACAGGATTACCTAGACATACTGACCAGCTCATAGACAGAAGCGTGCTATATGGCAGACTAATCCAAACTCATCTCTCAGCATGTCCAGCCCACTCATTATCTTAGCCAATCATGGCTAGCGGAAGGTTGCTCGTAGTTTCACAGTTTTATTTTTTATTACAGATGGCATACAATTTTGTTGTTAAGACACATGAAAGTTTACATGTTCGATAAGGCATTTCTGCCAAAAAACGCATTTTGATTAAAAAAAAAGTTTACGTTCAAACGGCTCTCCTGTGAAGTAGTGACCCGCGACATACGCCTAGTTTCCTGAAGAGGGTAACAAATACAGTAGAATAGAATACAGTATATACAGTGGGGAGAACAAGTATTTGATACACTGCCGATTTTGCAGGTTTTCCTACTTACAAAGCATGTAGAGGTCTGTCATTTTTATCATAGGTACACTTCAACTGTGAGAGACGGAATCTAAAACAAAAATCCAGAAAATCACATTGTATGATTTTTAAATAATTAATTTGCATTTTATTGCATGACATAAGTATTTGATCACCTACCAACCAGTAAGAATTCCGGCTCTCACAGACCTGTTAGTTTTTCTTTAAGAAGCCCTCCTGTTCTCCACTCATTACCTGTATTAACTGCACCTGTTTGAACTCGTTACCTGTATAAAAGACACCTGTCCACACACAATCAAACAGATTCCAACCTCTCCACAATGGCCAAGACCAGAGAGCTGTGTAAGGACATCAGGGATAAAATTGTAGACCTGCACAAGGCTGGGATGGGCTACAGGACAATAGGCAAGCAGCTTGGTGAGAAGGAAACAACTGTTGGCGCAATTATTAGAAAATGGAAGAAGTTCAAGATGACGGTCAATCACCCTCGGTCTGGGGCTCCATGCAAGATTTCACCTCGTGGGGCATCAATGATCATGAGGAAGGTGAGGGATCAGCCCAGAACTACACGGCAGGACCTGGTCAATGACCTGAAGAGAGCTGGGACCACAGTCTCAAAGAAAACCATTAGTAACACACTACGCCGTCATGGATTAAAATCCTGCAGCGCACGCAAGGTCCCCCTGCTTAAGCCAGTGCATGTCCAGGCCTGTCTGAAGTTTGCCAATGACCATCTGGATGATCCAGAGGAGGAATGGGAGAAGGTCATGTGGTCTGATGAGACAAAAATAGAGCTTTTTGGTCTAACTCCACTCGCCGTATTTGGAGGAAGAAGAAGTATGAGTACAACCCCAAGAACACCATCCCAACCGTGAAGCATGGAGGTGGAAACATCATTCTTTGGGGATGCTTTTCTGCAAAGGGGACAGGACGACTGCACCGTATTGAGGGGAGGATGGATGGGGCCATGTATCGCGAGATCTTGGCCAACAACCTCCTTCCCTCAGTAAGAGCATTGAAGATGGGTCGTGGCTGGGTCTTCCAGCATGACAACGACACGAAGCACACAGCCATGGCAACTAAGGAGTGGCTCCGTAAGAAGCATCTCAAGGTCCTGGAGTGGCCTAGCCAGTCTCCAGACCTGAACCCAATAGAAAATCTTTGGAGGGAGCTGAAAGTCCGTATTGCCCAGCGACAGCCCCGAAACCTGAAGGATCTGGAGAAGATCTGTAGGGAGGAGTGGGCCAAAATCCCTGCTGCAGTGTGTGCAAACCTAGTCAAGAACTACAGGAAACGTATGATCTCTGTAATTGCAAACAAAGGTTTCTGTACCAAATATTAAGTTCTGCTTTTCTGATGTATCAAATACTTATGTCATGCAATAAAATGCAAATTAATTACTTAAAAATCATACAATGTGATTTTCTGGATTTTTGTTTTAGATTCCGTCTCTCATAGTTGAAGTGTACCTATGATAATAATTACAGACCTCTACATGCTTTGTAAGTAGGAAAACCTGCAAAATCGGCAGTGTATCAAATACTTGTTCTCCCCACTGTACATATGAGATGAGTAAAGCAATATGTAAACATTATTAAAGTGACTAGTGTTCCATTATTAACTTCTCTGCGCTACGGATCCCTTTTACGGGATAATTTTCCTAAACAACCGCTGAATTGCAGGGCGCAAAATATTACTAAAAATATTTATAATCATGCAATCACAAGTGAAATATACCAAAACACAGCTTAGCTTGTTGTTAATCCACCTATTGTGTCAGATTTTGAAAATATGCTTTACAGAGAAAGAAATCCAAGCTTTTGTGAGTGTATCAATCAATGCTACAACAGCTAGCCCCAAATTAGCATGGTCACGAAAGTCAGAAAAGCAATAAAATTAATCGCTTACTTTTGATAATCCTCGGATGTTTGCACTCACGAGTCTCCCAGTTACACAATAAATGTTATTTTTGTTCGATAAATATTACTTTTATAACAAAAAAACGCCATTTGGGTTGCGCGTTATGTTCAGAAAACTACAGCATCGTTCCGGTCCTGAAAGCCAGAAGAAAATTCCCAAACGTATCAGATTAAAAAATATTACAAAAAATATTTATAATCATGCAATCACAAGTGAAATATACCAAAACACAGCTTAGCTTGTTGTTAATCCACCTATCGTGTCAGATTTGAAAATATGCTTTGCAACGAAAGCAATCTAAGCTTTTGTGAGTGTATCAATCAATGCTAGAACAGTTAGCCTTATATTAGCTTGGTTAGCTTGGTCACGAAAGTCAGAAAAGTGATAAAATTAATCGCTTACCTTTGATAATCTTCGGATGTTTGCACTCACGAGACTCCCAGTTACACAACAAATGTTCTTTTTGTTCGATAAATATTACTTTTATAACAAAAAAACGCCATTTGGGTTGCGCGTTATGTTCAGGAAACCAAAGCCTCGTTCCGTTCGACGAAAATTTCAAAAAGTATCCGTAATGGTCGTAGAAACATGTCAAATGTTTTTTATAATCAATCCTCAGGTTGTTTTTAACAAACATAATCGATAATATTTCAACCGGACCGTAACCTACTCAATAAGAGAGAAAAAGAAAATGGAGAGCTACCCTCTCGCGCGCAGGAACTAATCTGAGGACACCTGACTACTTTTGAAAAATCTCACTAATTTTTCAAAATAAAAGCCTGAAACTATGTCTAAAGCCTGGTCACAGCCTGAGGAAGCCATTGGAAAAGGAATCTGGTTGATACCCCTTTAAATGGAAGAAAGACGGGCCAGGAAACACAGATTAAAAAATAAAAAAAATCACTTCCGGGTTAGATTTTCTCAGGTTTTCGCCTGTAGAATCAGTTTTGTTATACTCACAGACAATATTTTGACAGTTTTGGAAACGTTGGAGTGTTTTCTATCCTAATCTGTAAATTATATGCATATTCTTCGATCTGGACCTGAGAAATAGTCCGTTTACCTTGGGAACGTTATAATTTTTTAAAATAATAATCTGACCCCTAGCGTCAAGAGGATAACATGTGTGGATCTATTTCTATCTAACCTTGTGAATAAACTTCAAGAACAAGATGATTTTCCTGGCTAGGAGGTCCCCAAGTTCTTTACATCTGTCTGGGTGTTAGGGATGTGATTCAACCTGAGGAAAAGTTCAAAGAGGGGGAAGAAATTAACCTCACTGCTCAAATTTCATTGCTGGTTTAAGATGCTAAGAACCTCAACTATCTTTAATGTGCCATCATTTTGTAAACAGTTGTACATATTCATAAGCTTGATCAGGATTAGCAAGCTAGTCTAGTTGCAGTGAAATTGAGAGAGGCATTTTTCTTTCCATCTTTCCAACTTTTTCAGTCACCAATTAATCGACAAATAGGCAGTGGAATGAAGTAGTTTGACAAAAAGTGTTCAAAAGTCAGTGACAAGTCTTTAAAATATAGCTAGCAAATATATATATTTTTTTCTAGAAACCTAGCTAACATTAGCCACACTGCAGTGATGATGGTGGGAGTTAGCTAGCTAGCTTTCCTCCAGCAGTTTCAATTTAGTTATCTATCAACTTTATCAATCAGATGGTTAACTAACACATATATTTGTTTCCCCCTCGCATCTAAAGCTCCCTGATAAAGCTAGCCAGTTAATAGTAAAGCTAGGATGAATGTCAGAGGCCAGCTAGCTAACGCAATAGTGGCTGTCAATGCAATGGCTGGTCTGGAGTTTGTCTGAAATGTAGCATTATATTTCACATGATAAGCTGTCATGCCTTTTCACAAACAATGTACATAGATAAAAGAGACGATTACCTTCAAGTAGATTGTTTTGGTTTATTACCTCATCCTCTCTTGCTCATATGGGTAGCTACTTCCTGAGATTTGATTGATGGAACAATCCAGCCAATGGTCAGGCAGCTGTGGATTTGGCAGAGGGAACTGATTTGTCAGGAGTAAAAGGTCCTCAGAGCTGCTCAAATCAATTCAAAATCTGCAAGTGTATTTTTGATTCACAGAAGAATATTCATACTTGTAAATGGACTGAAAATAAATTGTTCTTGCAAATCTTATTGAATGTATTCAAATGTCAAGTTACAAGTTTGCGACCATTTTTAAATCTTTCACACATCATGATACAGTCTTGCAAAATTAAACTGTGTAATTAATGGATCAAAAAGAGACATTCATCCATAATATGTTTAATTTCGAGGGAAAACTATGAGATCTTGTTGCTTTAGCCACGCACACCAGTGGTGGGTTTGGCTTTGAAATGAGAATTCATGAACAGATAAAATATCCCCATACCAACTGTAAAATATGGTGGTGGATCTTTGATATTATGGGGCTATAAGGCAGCTGGAACATTTCATAGGAGTATTAAGGCCTTTCAAATTCCAAGAGTGAATAGCTAGCGATGCAATTGTTAAACTTTTTTAAATTTTTTATTAATTATGTAGTTTAATGATGATAAGCCCATGGATGTGAAACAAATAACAGGCCCCATAGGGAAACCTACCCATTGGTCACTCCCGCCCAGAAAACCCTCTCTGTGGATGGTTCCCCCCTTCCCTAACCTTCCCTGACCCCCCTTCCCTAGTCCCAAGCCTCCCCTGCCCGGTTCCCCTCGCCCTTTACTGTCATGACATAGTTGCAGCATAACAATGAGTGGCAGCTTTACACATGGAATCGTTTAAGTAACATATTTGTGGTATTAAAAATGTCTATCCATCCATCCCTTCAGACCTTTACAGTTAAGTTAGCAGACTTGATGAGTTAGTGTGAGTATTAAAGAAAAGAAAGAAAAGGAAAAAATTAACGACAGATACAGTGCCTTGCAAAAGTATTCATCCCCCTTGGTGTTTTTCATTTTTTTTGCATTACAACCTGTAATTTCTAATCACAAATATGGTACTTAAAAGCCAACTTACATTTACTCCTGAGGTGCTGACCTGTTGCACCCTCGACAACCACTGCGATTATTATTATTTGACCCTGCTGGTCATCCATGAACATTTGAACATCTTGGCCATGTTTCGTTATAATCTCCACCCGGAATAGCCAGAAGAGGACTGGCCACCCCTCATAGCCTGGTTCCTCTCTAGGTTTCTTCCTAGGTTCTGGCCTTTCTAGGGAGTTTTTCTGAGCCACCGTGCATCTACACCTGCATTGCTTGCTGTTTGGGGGTTTAAGCTAAGTTTCTGTACAGCACTTTGTGACATCAGCTGATGTAAGAAGGGCTTTATAAATAAATTTGATTTGATTTAATTTAAAGAGATTTTTATTTAGATTTCATGTAATGAACATACACAATATAGTCCAAATTGGTGAAGTGAAATGAAAAAAAATACTTGTTTTTACTCAAAAAAATTTAAAACGGAAAAGTGGTGCGTGCATATGTATTCACCCCCTTTGCTATGAAGCCCCTAAATAAGATCTGGTGCAACCAATTACCATCAGAAGTCACATAATTAGTTAAATGAAGTCCACCTATGTGCAATCTAAGTGTCACATGATCTGTCACATGATTTCAGTATATATACACATGTCTGAAAGGCCCCAGAATCTGAAACACCACTAAGCAAGGGGCACAACCAAGCAAGCGGCACCATGAAGACCAAGGAGCTCTCCAAACAGGTCATGGACAACGTTGTGGAGAAGTACAGATCAGGGTTGGGTTATAAAGAAAATACCAGAAACTTTAAACATCCCACAGAGCACCATTAAATCCATTGTAAAAAAATTGAAAGAATATGGCACCACAACAAACCTGCCAAGAGAGGGCCACCCACCAAAACTCACGGACCAGGCAAGGAGGGCATTAATCAGAGAGGCAACAAAGAGACCAAAGATAACCCTGAACCCTGCAAAGCTCCACAGCGGAGATGGGAGTATCTGTCCACAGGACCACTTTAAGCCGTACACTCCACAGAGCTCGGCTTTATGGAAGAGTGGCCAGAAAAAAAGCCATTGCTTAACCTCTCTTGGATACGTGAGACGTTAGCGTCCCACCTCTTCAACAGCCAGTGAAACTGCTGGGCGCCAAATTCAAATACAGAAATACTCATTATAAAAATTCAGAAAACAAAACATATTTTACATAGGTTTAAAGATTAACTTCTTGTGAATCCAACCACGGTGTCAGATTTAAAAAATGCTTTACGGCGAAAGCATACCTTACGATTATTTAAGAACATAGCCCACTAGACAAATCATTACAAACAGTAACCAGCCATGTAGAACAGTTACACAAGTCAGAAATAGAGATAAAATTAATCCCTTACCTTTGATCATCTTCATATGGTTGCACTCAGCAGACATTCATTTAATCAATAAATGTTCCTTTTGTTTGATAAAGTCTCTTTATATCCAAAAACCTCCGTTTTGTTCGCACGTTTTCTTCAGTAATACACAGGCTCAAACGGAGTCAAAACAGGAAGACAAAAAAAATCCAAATTATATCTGTAAAGTTCATAGAAACATGTCAAACGATGTTTATATTCAATCCTCAGGTTGTTTTTAGCCTAAATAATCGATAATATTTCAACCGGACAATAACGTTGTCAATTTAAAAGGTAAACAAGAAACGCACTCTCTCTGTCTCGCGCATGAAAAAGCTCTGTGATACTTTACGGTCCACTCATTCAGACTGCTCTTATTTCTTCATTTTTCAGAATACAAGCCTGAAACAATTTCTAAAGACTGTTGACATCTAGTGGAAGGCATAGAAACTGCAATTTGAGTCCTAAGTCAATGGATACTGTAATGGCATTGAATAGAAAACTACAAACCCCCCCCCCCCAAAAAAAAAAACTTCCTGAATGGATTTCTCTCAGGTTTTCGCCTCCCAAATCAGTTCTGTTATACTCACAGACACTATTTTAACAGTTTTGGAAACTTTAGAGTGTTTTCTATCCAAATCTACCAGTTATATGCATATCATATCTTCTGGGCCCGAGAAGCAGGCAGTTTAATTTGGGCATGCATTTCATCCAAAATTACGAATGCTGCCCCCTACCCTAGAGAAGTTAAAGAAAAAAATAAGCAAACACATTTGGTGTTTGCCAAAAGGCATGTGGGAGACTCCCCAAACATATGGAAGAAGGTACTCTGGTCAGATGAGACTAAAATTGAGCATTTTGGCCATCAAGGAAAACGCTATCTCTGGCGCAAACCCAACACCTCTCATCACCCTGAGAACACCATCCCCACAGTGAAACATGGTGGTGGCAGCATCATGCTGTGGGGATGTTTTTCATCGGCAGGGACTGAGAAACTGGTCAGAATTGAAGGAATGATGGATGGCGCTAAATACAGGGAAATTCTTGAGGGAAACCTGTTTCAGTCTTCCAGAGATTTGAGACTGGGACGTAGGTTCACCTTCCAGCAGGACAATGACCCTAAGCATACTGCTAAAGCAACACTCAACTGGTTTAAGGGGAAACATTTAAATGTCTTGGAATGGCCTAGTCAAAGCCCAGACCTCAATCCAATTGAGAATCTGTGGTATGACTTAAAGATTGCTGTACACCTGCGGAACAGGCATGTTGTGTACATCAAGTGATACAAACCCCCCAAAAATCACTTTTAATTCCAGGTTGTCTAATGAGAGGCAGCGTCATAGCCGTAGTCTAGGCTATATGGTTGTGAATGCACATACCTGAATATTGAGCCAGTCATATTGAGGTTACAGCTGTCGGCCAATCCTCTTGTGTGTTGGGCTTGATGTGTTCATCGGAATAAATCGTGAGCATTCTTGGAAGTTGGAAACGTGTTGTGCTGTATTTTGGAAGGTCAAGATGAGTTTTTCCGGGTGGATGAAGCTGCATCTCAGGTTCAGCTTGCGTAGCTGGGAACTCACCTCGTTGTAGGTCGCCCTCTGTTTTAGCAGTTCGGCACTCAGGTCTGGATAGGTGCTGAACTTCTTCTCCACATAGGTCAGAGCCTCCGATTCCGCTGCCAGGCGAAAAAATTCTCCATTTGACTTCAAAACTGTCGATTCGTACAATCATACAACAAGAGCTGTTGTGAAGAGGACCCGTGTGGTGCGCTATGTTAATTAACCACATGGGACCCAGCTTCTCCTACCCAAACATTTCATAGAAAAGATTGCTCATGATGGAAGTTGGTTTCCACACCAGTTTCAAGCCCTGTGAATTTCAAGTGAATGTTTTCTCTTTTAGGAGTTTCATTGCCCCTTTTAGCTAAGCTTTCTCTTTTTCCATGTCATGAAGCCTATTAACACATAGGCTACAAATATCAGCGCTCATCTGAACATTAATAAAAATGCAACTTTAAATACATGCAATTGCACAAGATTTCTAATAGGCCTAGGGCCTAGGCCTACAACATTTTTAAGGGACGATGGGCGAAGGCATGAATCGGCACAATTACAAACTTTGCTCTAGAAATGGACAGACATCCTTTCTCCAAACAAAAATAAAATAAATGTGTTTTTTTTTGCTAGTTTTATTCTGTCTCAGATGCTTTTTGAGGGATCTTTGTTTTGATGGACCCAATGATCTGCTGTCTGCTTCAGTGTTTTAGTCTTCTGGAATTAGCCTACTCATCACAGACTAGCATGCCTGGAGGTTTGAAATGAAGATGTGTATTCACATAGTGATAGTGTATGCACTAATTATAGTGAATTAGTATTATTGCATTTACAAAGCAATCAAGCATTTATAAGTGTATATAATGAATTATTAATGAAACATATTATAAGTAGGCCATATTACCTTCAAAAGACCCAGATCTCAGTCCATAACTATTCCAGATAATGTAGTCTGAGAGAACCAGAGTAAATATCTGCTGTAAATGAGGGGTTCATAAAAGGTATTCACTAATTTCATCATCTGAAACAAACATACAGTTCATTTTAACATGGTGCTATCACTTTACTGTACATCCTCGCCCAACAAGTCTAATCATACACTCTGGGAAATATTACAAGGATAGGAATGTATCAAGTATTAAAGCACATGCAACATTGACATATATAAATATAACATGGCTGCTGTAAGAGACAAAAGCTTTGTCTAGAGTCTAGACTGCTAAAATGGCAGTGTGTGTTGGAAAATTAAACAGGAGATATATGGAAAGTAGGGTGTCTGGTCCTCTCTGCTGAATCTGTTATTGTCTGCTGCTGGTTGCAAGCAAAGTAGAGGGGTGGTCGGGATGGGTGCGTGTGTGTGTGTGTGTGCAGCTCTTGCGTGTGTGATTTTGCCTTAATTTGTCTGCGCTGTTTGTTGAGTGGTCCAGTGGAGCGCGTGGTGACAGATGATGTAAATTATTGATTGCAGTCTTTTCAGTAGCTGAGTGTGGCAGGCCTTGTCCTCCTTCTCTCTATCTCTCTCTCTCTCTCTCTCTCTCTCTCTCTTTCTTTCTCTCTCTCTAAAACACCCATCCCATCCTTCCATTCCTCTCTGTCTCTCTTCCAATATTTTCTTAACCTCCCCTTTATCTCTGCTTTTATTAATCTTTTGCTTTCAAAACAATCCATGGTGTACTTCCCTATTTAGGATAGAAGGGGTTGAGAGAGAGCCTAAGACAGGGTTAACAGACTGTGACCACTGCTACTACTACTACTCTCTCTGTCTCTATCTTTCTTTCTGTATCTCTGTCTCTCTCTTTCTCTCTGTCTGTCTATCTATATCTCTCCCTCTCTCGCTCTGTCTCACTGTCTCTCTGTCTGTCTGTCTGTCTGTTGCTCTCTCCCTCTCTGTCTGACTCTTGTTGCCAGCTCCCTCCTCTGGCCTGTCCTTTTGGCCTGACTCACATACTATAGGAAGTCATTTCCTGAGTGCTGCTCTGCTCACTGTAACACTGCAATGTCGTGACAGGTTTACTGCTGTTGTTTACATATCATAATCCCTTCATTTAAAGAGAGAGAGAGAGAGAGAGAGAGAGGGGAGGAGGGGAGGAGGAGGAGAGAGAGATGGACTGAGAAATCAATTAGGGGTCAGGCAACTTCAGGCAGGGGGGCTCTATGTTATCATCTGCTGTGGTCAGACATCCCTCTCCTCCCTCTACCTCTCTCCTTCTCCCTCCCAAGAAGGTATAGCATACTGTGATGGACCACCAGCCCTTGAACCAACAGATTAGCAGAGTGGCCCAGGACAGGACTGTAAATGGCCTCATCACATCACCCAACACGGTCCCTCTCCCTCTCCACCTCCCCATCTGTCAAAGTGTGTCTCTTCTCTCTTCGTGCTTCACAACTCGGCCATGTCTATGCCATTAGAGCTGCTGACTGCCTGGCTGAGTGTATGTGTGTTAGTGTCTGAGTGTGTGTGTGTTAGTGTCTGAGTGTGTGTGTGTTAGCGTCTGAGTGTGTGTGTTAGCATCTGAGTGTGTATGTGTGCCAGAGATGGCCAACGGGCCAGCATAGGAGTGTGTCAGAGGGCACTTTTAGAGTCTCGCTGCAAGTGTGTGTGAGTGTGTCTTTGCACTGTGTGTATGCGTGCTTGTGTGATAAAAAGCCAGCGACTCAACCAGGTGAAGTCATCGATGATGACAGGGTGAAGGTAGAAAATAAACAATTACCTCATCAATTTTCTTTTTACATCTCATCAATATTTCACATGCCAGGCTCCGGCATCCGCCGTCATCCATCGTGTTGTAGTCATCCCAGGTTGTTGTGGGCGGTTTCAGTGGGGGCTGAAAATAGTTATTTTCTCTCTCTCTCTCTCCCAGGTTGGCCCGACAGGGAGAGGCTGCAGGACTGGAAGAGAGGGGAGAGGGAAGAGTGAGTATGTCCACCGCTCCCCCCCATGACTAGGCGCTGCAGGAAATTGGCCACCCAATTGGCCACCCCATCCTGGTGATGATTAGCTGTTTATTTTTTCATGAGGTCACTCAGCTAGGTGGCCAATCCTACCCTCTTCTTCCTCCTCCTCCTCTTCTCGTCTTCCTCTCCTGCTCTCCTCCGCCTCGAATCCCCCTCTACCTCCTCCTTTTTTTGGGCTCTGAGGCACATTGATTTCTCCATTAGGCAGCACTCCAAAGTCGGCCCTCTCACCCCCACCACCCTTTCTTTCCCTGTCCTCCTTATCTCTCCCTCTGCTTGGCCAGCCCATCTAGTGGAAACAGGTTTAGGAACAGTCAGTGGGCTGTTTGTCTATCAGCACTGATAATGGCTGAACTAGCTAACCCCACTCTCAGTACACTAGCTAGCTTATCTAACACTTATCTACACTAGCTAGCTATTCCTACGATATGCTCAGACCTGCAGTCTGAAACCCTTCACTCCCCACTGGAACTGGAGAAGGAAAGGTTTGCCCCTAATGCTCTCCGCACCTCCCCTTTGGTAGGACATGGAGGTGTTTTATGTACAACTAGAGAACCATAAGAGGTATATTAGAGAGATGTTGAGATGTTGTGTTCAGTGAAGTACAGTTTTGTCAAACCTTGCCCTTGGAGGGTCTTGTTCTTGCTGGTGCATGGTTTGTTGTTCTGTTGTTCTCTGATCACTGGGTCATGTATGAGGAGAGAATAGGACCGGAAGTAGTTGGTCCATGTCTGGATCTGGGCCTGATGTGTTGATCTCTCCTAACCTTGCTAGACCTCACAGACCAGCCCAAAACCTGAAAGGGAAACCAATGATTTAATGGCAAAACAAAATTCCAAGGTTGTAAAGCTGCTTGGCACCATTATGTATAGTCCACAAGGATCTCAAATGTAAAATTTGGAGATTGATTTTAGTTTAGCGAAGAATAATGTGTGATTTTTAATGTGAGAGACAATGTAAAGTGTGTGTGTGCTTGTATTTGTGTGTGTGTGTGTGTGTATGTGTATGTGTACCTAAGTATGTATCTATGTGCGTGCATGTGGATTATGCCAGTCCTGCCTTAAAGATGTCCATTGCTGGTTGTGTTTTCATGTGGGGCAGGGCCTGAGAGCTAGAGGTGGTATATCAGTGTTCTGCCCGAATGGCAGTAATCAGAATGCACAATCCTGCATCCAGGCCTGCCCGGGCAAAATCAATACTAGCCCCAGCCTGCCTTTCTGGTGAGAGAGGGAGAAAACCATACACACACACACACACACACACACACACACACACACACACACACACACACACACACACACACACACACACACACACACACACACACACACACACACACACACACACACACACACACACACACACACACACACACACACAACAAAATATCATAACATCGCTCCACTCTGACACATTGATTTGTCAATAAAATACATAGTGGAGCAGATAGAGAGTACATCATTGTGTAATAAGTGGCTTTTTGTGGAAATTAAGTACGTCAACTTTCTGTACTTTTGTGGGTGATTGCCTCATGGCACCAAATGATTAGCAGAGGCAAAATCTATCAAGGCATCTTAATATACATACTGTATCTACATTATACAACAAAACCATTAGGGCTTGGCTGAATATGTCAAATAATTGGTTGCAGAAAATATTTAATCATCCAGAAGATGAGTATTAATTAAACAAATGAGGAGGATCATTTATGCATTGTCCATATCTGCTCTGTCGGTCTACTCTCTACTCAATAATTATGCAGTATTAATGATCTCTTGCAAAAATATTTTCTCTCAATGATTTTAACTCAAAAGTACATTTTAAAAAAATTACTGAACAAAAATATAAACGCAACATGGAAAAATGTCAAAGATTTGACTGAGTTGCAGTTCATATATGGAAAAAAATCTATTGAAATAAATTCATTATGCCCTAATCTATGGAGTTCACATGACTGGGCAGGGGTGCAGCCATGGGTGGGCATGGGAGGGCATAGGCCCACCCACTTGGGAGCCAGGCCCACCCACTGGGGAGCCAGGGCCAGCTAATCAGAATACAAATTTCCACACAAAAGGGCTTTATTACACACAGAAATACTCCTCAGTTTCATCAGCTGTCTGAGTGGCTGGTCTCAGATGATCCCGCAGGTAAAAAAAGACAGATGTGGAGGTCTTGGGCTGGCATGGTTACACGTCTGCTGTTGTGAGGCCTGTTGGACGCACTGCCATTCTCTGAAATGACTTTGGAGGCGGCTTATGGTAGAGAAATTAACATAAAATTCTCTGGCAACAGCTTTGGTGGACATTCCTGCAGTCAGCATGCCAATTGCACATTCCCTAAAAACTTGAGATACCTGTGGTATTGTGTTGTGTGACAAAATTGCACATTTTAGAGTGGCTTTTTATTGTCCCCAGCACAAGGTGCACCTGTGTAATTTTCATGCTGTTTAATCAGCTTCTTGATATGCCACACCTGTCAGGTGGATGGATTATCCTGGCAAAGAAGACATGCTCACTAACAGGGATGTAACCAAATTGTAACCAAATTTGTGCACCAAATTGAGAGAACTAAGGTTTTAGTGCGTATGGAACATTTCTGGGATCTTGTATTTCAGCTCATGAAACATGGGACCAAGCTTTTACATGCTGCGTTTATATTTTTGTTCAGTATATATCGATGAATGGAGCAATGAGCTAATCAAGGGAATGTCATAGATGATCTATGTACAGCAGACACATGCTCAGATAGCAGTCTACCTTTGCCGAGCAATTTTTTTATTCAGTTTTTGTTGATGTTGTTCTGAACCCACTGCCCACAAGTCGTCGTGACGTCTTCAAGTTCGCCGTTTGTTTCTCCTGCTGGTCTGCCCTGTACAGAGATTGCGCACACCTGGCATCCAAACATGAAGCTGTCACCTGTCGAGTGTGTGTTTAAATATTAACAGTACTGCCACAAGATCATAACATTTGATTAGCACTTGATAACACGTGATTTACATCATTATCAATATTCGGTCAGGTTGGCTGATACGCGCAGCAGAGAGGCAGAAAGACATAGAGAGGAGCAACTGCATCAATGACCCTCCGACTCAACTCCATCCCATCATTTGGGAGTTGTACATGTGTGTCAGGACCTTAGCTAACCACCATATACTAAAATATCCACACACTGTCACTAGACAGCCAGGCATATATCATGAGTAAGAAGATTATTAATATTATATTATGTAGTTATTATTAAATAATTGAAGAGCATTGAAGAGAAATCACAATAAGCTATAAAAAAGCTAACTAGCAGATTTACACCAATCCTCAACATCAATGATCAGCTGATAACCTTTTTTCATTTTGAGCACCTGCCAGCTGAAAGATCTGTGCATGGCCCTTATGTACAGGGTGAGGTTGAAGACGGGAACCATAGTGAATGCTATGTGGCTTTCCAAACCCTTGATCACCACAAGTGCTGCCTGCCTGCATTGTGTCGTGCATGTCGGTCAAGACCTCATTGATTCCTGGACGGACATCGATCACATGCACAATGAATTGTTCTTTGAGGCACAGCGCCCAGATCATGAGCTTGTTTTGGATGGAAATCCATAACAAGGAAGAGGAGGGAAGGAAGAGGGGGGAGGGGGTGGGAGCATGCCAATCATAATTCTGAGATGTGCCCAAGAGATGAGAGGATGTAAGTCCCCTAAAATCACAGTTTACTGCGACGACAGGGTAGTGCTATGCTTTCAGAGAGAGTGTGTGTGTTTGTGTCTGTGTCTGTGTCTGTGTCTGTGTCTGTGTCTGTGTCTGTGTCTGTGTCTGTGTGTGTGTGTGTGTGTGTGTGTGTGTGCGTGTGCGTGTGCGTGTGTGTGCGTGCATGTGTGTTAGTAATGCACGGATCAATTGTTTGTCACCTGCACCCACCTGCGAATATAGAAAATGTGCTGTAGGCCTACAGTCAGAGACCACGTAACAATTTTTTGACAGGCCTTTTTAGATAGGCTTATGTTTTTATTTATAATTTTCTACATTTTGGTAGGCTATTTGTCAGTCAACTTGCCTATAATTAAATATATGAAGCTTCTTTTCTGTCGTTATATTTTGCCCTAGAAGACTAAATAAACCCTTGCTCAACAGAATAATGTCATAAATCGCTAGAATGAACGCTTCAATATAGTTGGCATCGGTAAAGTTTTTCTCTTTCCTCTTTCATTTCTGCTTTTCTTAAAGCAAAGACGTGTACAGTAGGGACCAGGGAGAAAATGCAATAACAAAAAGAACAACGGGAAAGATTTTTCATGCAAAATGTCCAAATGACCTTAGTTTGTTTTATGGCTTGGATGCATATTTTATGTGATTGAAATACTATCAGCTTTTATGATGCTAGCACCAGCCACCTTTACAGATGATAGCATCAGCCACCTTTACAGATGATAGCACCAGCCACCTTTACAGATGATAGCACCAGCCACCTTTACAGATGATCCCTAACCATGCATTCATAAAAAAAATCTCCACTGCTGTTCGCGATGGCCTATCATTTTACAGCATAAAACACTTAATTCTGCAGGAGTTAACTTCTTATGGCTGAAGGGGCAGTATTGAGTAGCTTGGATGAAAGGTGCCCATATCAAACAGCCTGCTCCTCAGTCATAGTTGCTAATATTTGCATATTATTATTAGTATTGGATAGAAAACACTCTAAAGTTTCTAAAACTGTTTGAATTATGTCTGTGAGATTAACAGAACTCATATTGGCAGGCAAAATCCTGAGTTGAAATCAAAACAGGAAGTCAGTAATCTGAGTTTGTATGTATTCACCAGAGTCCCTAAAGAAATCCCCTTGAGCTATTAATGATGTTGCACTGCCTAGGGGTTACACTAGATGTCAACCATCAATAGAAATTATAATGAGACTTCTATGATGTTGTGGGAGAGAATGATAGCAGAATCAGTCAGGCGTCCATCAAGCAGCCATTTTCTGATCATGCTTTTTCCTCGTGGAAGTCACTTACGTTCCATTGCTCACGAAGACAAGAAGGAATACTCCGGTTGGAACTTTATTGAAGCCATATGTTAAAAACATCCTAATGATTGATTGTGTACTTAGTTTGAAATGATTCTTCGACCGGTATTATAACTTTTTGAAGTTTTTGTCCGATATAACGCTGACCAGAATTAGCGTTTGGATATGTAAACCAAACGTGCTAACAAAAGAAGGTATTTGGACATAAATAACGGATTATTTCGAACAAAACAAACATTTATTGTGGACCTGGGATTCCTGGTGTGCTTTCTGATGTAGATCATCAAAGGTAAGGGAATATTTATCATATATTTTCTTGTTTATGTTGACGCCATCTTTGCGGCTGTGGTGTTTTACTTTTGAGCGCCGTCTCAGATTATAGCGTGGGTTTCTTTTTCCGTAAAGTTTTTTTGAAATCTGACACAGCGGTTGCATTAAGGAGAGGTATATCTATAATTACATGTGTATAACTTGTATTATCATCTATATTTATGATGAGTATTTCTGTTGAAACGATGTGGCTATGCAAAGTCTTGATGTTTTTGCAACTAGTGAATCTAGTCGCCTCAATGTAAACTCCGATGTTTTGATATAAATATGAATTTAATCAAACAAAACATGCATGTATTGTGTAACATGAAGTCCTATGAGTGTCATCTGATGAAAATAATCGAAGGTTAGTGATTAATTTTATCTCTATACTGGTTTTTGTGAAGCTATCTTTAGCTGGAAAAAATGCCTGTGATTATTGTGGTTTTGTGGTGACCTAACATAATCGTTTGTAGTGCTTTCGCTGAAAAGCCTATTTGAAATCGGACACTTTGGTGGGATTAACAACAAGATTACCTTTAAAATGATATAAGACACATGAATGTCTGAGGAATTTTAATTATGAGATTTCTGTTTTTTGAATTTGGCGCCCTGCACTTCGACTGGCTGTTGTCATATCGATCCCGTTAACGGGACTGCAGCCATAAGAAGTTTTAATATTATATTAGGCTATGTGAGAGGTTATAGACCTACATAAGTGTCCAGATTTCAGTTAGGTTACAATTCCCTTTAACCCATCTGAACAATACAGTTCCCTTGACGTGCCATTTTGAAGTCCCCGTCTTGTGACTGATGTGTGGTGAGGTCTGAGGCGAGGTAGGCACCTTCCCCGGTCCTGTCTCACACACACACACACACACACACACACACACACACACACACACACACACACACACACACACACACACACACACACACACACACACACACACACACACACACACACACCCACACACACACACACACACACACACACAGAGAGAGAGAGAGATCGGTAAGCTGCTCTGACAGCTGATGCTTAAAGTTAGAGAGGGAGATATTAAACTCCAGCTTCGTGATTTTTGCAATTCGTTCCAGTCATTGGCAGCAGAGAACTGGAGGGAAAGGCGGCCAAAGGAAGTGTTGGCTTTGGGGATAACCAGTGAGCTGAGATAAGGCGGGGCTTTACCTAGCAAAGATTTATAGATGACCTGGAGCCAGTAGGTTTGGCGACGAATATGCTGTGAGGGCCAGCCAACGAGAGCATGCAGGTCGAAGTGGTGGGTAGTATATGGGGCTTTGGTGACAAAACGGATGGCACTGTGATATACTACATCCAGTTTGCTGAGTAGAGTGTTGCAGGCTATTTTGTAAATGACATCGCCGAAGTCAAGGATCGGTAGGATAGTCAGTTTTACAAGGGTATGTTTGGCAGCATGAGTGAAGGAGGCTTTGTTGCAAAATAGGAAGCCGATTCTAGATTACATTTTGGAATGGAGATGCTTAATGTGAGTCTGAAAATAGAGTTTACAGTCTAACCAGACACCTAGGTATTTGTAGTTGTCCACTACTCTAAGTCAGAGTAGTGGTGCTAGTCGGGCGGGTGGGTGCGACAATCGGTTGAAGAGCATGCATTTAGTTTTACTAGCATTTAAAAGCAGTTGGAGGTCACGGAAGGAGTGTTGAAGCTCGTTTGGAGGTTTGTTAACACAGTTTCCAAAGAAGGGCCAGGTGTATACAGAATGGTGTCGTCTGCGTAGAGGTGGATCAGAGAATCACCAGCAGCAAGAGTGACATCATTGAGATATACAGAGAAAAGAGTCGGCCCGAGAATTGAACCCCGTGGCACCCCCATAGAGACTGCCAGAGGTCCGGACAACAGGCCCTCCGATTTGCACCACTGAACTCTATCTGAGAAGTAGTTGGTGAACCAGGCAAGGCAGTCATTTGAGAAACCAAGGCTATTGAGTCTGCCGATAAGAATGTGGTGATTGAGGCTGGGTGATTTTAGGCTGGGTTTCTGTACAGCACTTTGAGATATCAGCTGATGTACGAAGGGCTATATAAATACATTTGATTTGATTGACAGAGTCGAAAGCCTTGGCCAGAGGCTTCTAATGTTAACATGCATGAAACCATGGCTTTTACGATTACAGAAGTCAGCAAATGAGAGCGCCTGGGGAATGGACGTGGTGCTGGGGGGCTGCAGGGCCTGGGTTAACTTCTCTGATCTACGGATACCGGATGCGGGTTTAAATTCGACAACATACGGTGATCGCCACAAATAGTCATATTAAACATTCCTGAAAATACAAGTGTCTCACATGCTTCAAAAGCCTAGAATCTTGCTAATCCAACTGCGTTGTCAGATTTAAAAAAGGATTTACTGTGAAAGAATACGATGCGATTATCTGAGCACAGAGTCCCATACCAAAATACTTTCCCAACCAGCACAGGCGTAACAACATCACAGATTGCAATGAAATAAATCGTTTACCTTTGAAGATCTTGCTCTGTTTGCAATCCCAAGGCTCATTGTTACACAATGAATGGTCTTTTGTTCGGTTAAATCCATTTTTATAGCCTAACACGAAACATTTTGTGAACGCTTATCTCGTTGAATTTCGTGTCATTCAATTTTCGACGAAACATTCGACGTAAATACACAGACTAAACCTGACTTTATCCAGTCATGTTTGGTTTCCTTGCAATCAACTGTTTGTTTGTAACACAACCAAACTTGATGGGTCATTTCGCGGGACGTATTGACCCAAAGAAACCGATTGGAAGACAACAAGTAACGACCTCATTGTGCACCAATTATATGACCGCTGTTTCGTTGATTGACTGTATTTTAACCCAATGACCACTGATCGTCTTGAAATCGAGCTGGGTAGATAGCCAATGAGCAGAGGTAAACGGCAATATCTAATGTTTGTGTTTTGGAAGACCAACCCATGTAGTAAACTCCGGCGTAAAGACCGTCATTCGCCATTAAAGTTTCATACTGGAAGGAGCCAAACTCATTACGCACAGCACTGTTTCGGTAACAAGCATCTTCAGATGTTTATATATCGAAAATCATGGCGAATAAGTCAGGGAAAGCTAAATCTAAGACTAAATATACGAATGTAGACAAAATTATAGAGGAAATTGATCGTGAAAGTGAAACATATGCTTTTGGAAGACGACTCAGTTAGCGACCATGACTCAAATGGAAGCATATTTTTTGAACGGAGTGGACATTGTTTTGGACTGGTAAGTTCTTCTCATGCTAATGCCGTTGTTTGAAATTAATAATATTATATTATTAAATATTATTTGTGATTGTTTTTACATTTTATTTGCAATATATAAAAATGTAATGAAATGTGTAAAGTACACATTGGCTATACTTCCTCCAGCGGCATGCTTCCTCAACTCAGTCTACATATTATGGATTAGAGGGAGCATGGTCGAGATGCGTGTGTCTGCCGCCAACATGTCCATCCCCAACGTGTGTCCATCCCCCTCTGAAGCTGGTTCATCCAGCTGGACCCCTGCTGTCTCTGGCTCCACACCTCCCGGGCCATCTAGAGGTAAACTGTTCATATTTACTCTTGAGGGCTATATAAATTGATTTGATTTGATAGAGGACTGAGGGTCTTCCAAATATTGAAAGTGTGTAAATAGTTAGCCATGTTATTTTGTAAATGTATTTTTTTTTTTTTCATATTTTTTTCTTCATATTTTTTTTACATTTTTTTTCCCCATATTTTTTTCTCCATTTTTTGGGGGGGTGTGTTAGAATACCATTTTGGTATTTTGTATATAGTTATTTGTTTCAAAATGTATACCTTCACCAATTTGGCCACTTGGGTACAATTGGGCTACTTGTGTGGGACACCTGGGTGACCTCATGATAAATGTCATGTAGCACACTCATTTTGGAAGTTATCATTCTGAAACTTTGGACAAGTACTGTTGCCCTCTTATGTTTTTCACTGAAATTGTCCCCATATTCATATCTGAATGTTTGTTTTATCTTGTTCATTTTAAAGATGATTGTATAATCTAAACCAGATCTATTGTGTTATATTCTCCTACATTCAATTCACATTTACACAAACTTCAGAGTGTTTTCTTCCAAATGGTACCAAGAATATGCATATCTTTGCTCCTGGGCCTGAGCTAGAGGCAGTTAGATTTGGGTATGTCTTCAGGCGGAAATTGAAAGAAGGGGGGGGGGGGGGGGGGGGGTAGCTGTAAGAGGTTTAACCTTTCTGCGCACAGATCCCGATTGCGGGATCATTTCCCTAAACAACCGCTGAATTGCAGGGCGCTAAATTCAAAAATATTACAAAAAATATTTATAGTCATGCAATCACAAGTGAAATATACCAAAACACAGCTTAGTTTGTTGTTAATCCACCTATCGTGTCAGATTTTGAAAATATGCTTTACAGAGAAAGAAATCCAAGCTTTTGTGAGTGTATCAATCAATGCTACAACAGCTAGCCCCAAATTAGCATGGTCACGAAAGTCAGAAAAGCAATAAAATTCATCGCTTACCTTTGATAATCTTCGGATGTTTGCACTCACGAGACTCCCAGTTACACAATAAATGTTATTTTTGTTCGATAAATATTACTTTTATAACAAAAAAACGCCATTTGGGTTGCGCATTATGTTGAGAAAACTACAGCCTCGTTCCGGTGCTGAAAGGCAGAAGAAAATTACCAAACGTATCAGATACAAAAATATTACTAAAAATATTTATAATCATGCAATCACAAGTGAAATATACCAAAACACAGCTTAGCTTGTTGTTAATCCACCTATCGTGTCAGATTTTGAAAATATGCTTTGCAACGAAAGCAATCTAAGCTTTTGTGAGTGTATCAATCAATGCTAGAACAGTTAGCCTTATATTAGCCTGGTTAGCTTGGTCACGAAAGTCAGAAAAGCAATAAAATTAATCGCTTACCTTTGAAAATCTTCGGATGTTTGCACTCACGAGAATCCCAGTTACACAACAAATGTTCTTTTTGTTCGATAAATATTACGTTTATAACAAAAAAACGCCATTTGGGTTGCGCGTTATGTTGAGAAAACTACAACCTCATTCCGTTCGACGAAAATTCCAAAAAGTATCCGTAATGGTCATAGAAACATGTCAAATGTTTTTTATAATCAATCCTCAGGTTGTTTTTAACAAACATAATCGATAATATTCAACCGGACCGTAACCTATTCAATAAGAGAGGAAAGGAAAATGGAGAGCTCCCCTCTCGCGCGCAGGAACTATTCAGAGGACACCTGACTACTTTTGAAAAATCTTGTTCATTTTTCAAAATAAAAGCCTGAAACTATGTCTAAAGCCTGGTCACAGCCTGAGGAAGCCATTGGAAAAGGAATCTGGTTGATACCCCTTTAAATGGAAGAAAGACTGGCCAGGAAACACAGATAAAAAAAAAAATATATCACTTCCGGGTTAGATTTTCTCAGGTTTTCGCCTGCAGAATCAGTTTTGTTATACTCACAGACAATATTTTGACAGTTTTGGAAACTTTGGAGTGTTTTCTATCCTAATCTGTAAATTATATGCATATTCTACGATCTGGACCTGAGAAATAATCTGTTTACCTTGGGAACGTTATTTTAAAAATATAAAATTATCTGACCCCTAGCGTCAAGAGGTTTTAAAGATTTGTGTTCAGGACATTAAGTATATTTATTTTCCACATTTTTTGCATTGGCCTCATGGTGAAATCTCTGAGTGGTTTCCTTCCTCTCCGGCAACTGAGTTAGGAAGGATGTCTGTATCTTTGTAGTGACTGGGTGTATATATACACCATCCAATGTGAAATTAATAACTTCACCATGCTCAAAGAGATTTAATTAATTTGTCAACATTTCTAAAAACATAATTCTACTTTGACATTATGGGGTATTGTGTGCATGCCAGTGTATGTAAATCAATTTTAAAATCAGACTGTAAAACAAAGAAATGTGGAAAAAGTCAAGGGGTGTGAATACTTTCTGAAGGCACTGAACAGTGGCTTGCGGAAGTAATCACCCCACTTGGCATTTTTCCTATTTTGTTGCCTTACAACCTGGAATTAAAATTGATTTTTGGAGGGTTTGTATCATTTGATGGACACAACATGCCTACCACTTTGAAGATGCAAAATAGTTTTTTATTGTGAAACAAACAAGAAATAAGACAAAAAAACTGAACATTTTTGTGTGCATAACTATTCACCCCCCAAAGTCAATACTTTGTGAGCCACCTTTTGCAGCAATTACAGCTGCACGTCTCTTGGGGTATGTCTCAAAAGCTTGGCACATCTAGCCAGTGAGATTTTTGCCCATTCCTCAAGGCAAAACTGCTCCAGCTCCTTCAAGTTGGATGGGTTCCGCTGGTGTACAGCAATCTTTAAGTCATACCACAGATTCTCAATTGGATTGAGGTCTAGGCTTTGACTAGGCCATTCCAAGACATTTAACTTGGATTAGTCTTTTTTTCCCTCAATTTTCGCCTAAAATGACATACCCAAATCTAACTGCCTGTAGCTCAGGCCCTGAAGCAAGGATATACATATTATTAGTACCATTTGAAAGGAAACACTTTGAAGTTTATGGAAATGTGAAAAGAATGTAGTAAGATTTAACACAATATATCTGGTAAAAGATCATATACATTTTGTGTACAATCATCTTTGAAATGCAAGAGAAAGGCCATAATGTATTATTCCAGCCCAGGTGAAATTTAGATTTTGGCCAATAGATGGCATAAGTGTATGTGGAAAAGTTTTAGAATGATCCAATTAACCATTGCATTTCTGTTCAAAATGTTGTATCAAGACTGCCCAAATGTGCCTAATTTGTTTATGAATAACGTTTCATGTTCAAAATTGTGCACTCTCCTCAAACAATAGCATGGTATTATTTCACTATAATAGCTACTGTAACTTGGACAGTGCAGTTAAATTAACAAGAATTTAAGCTTTCTGCCAATATCAGATATGTCTATGTCCTGGAAAATGTTCTTGTTACTTACAAACTCATGCTAATTGCATTAGCCTACATTAGCTCAACCGTCCCGTGGAAGGGACACCGATCCTGAAGAAGTTTTAAATGTATAACCCTTAAACCAGTCGAGTGTTGCTTCAGCAGTATGCTTAGGGTCATTGTCCTGCTGGAAGGTGAACCTTTGTCCCAGTCTCAAATCTCTGGAAGATTGATACAGGTTTCCCTCAAGAATTTTCCTGTATTTAGCGCCATCCATCATTCCTTCAATTCTGACCAGTTTCCCAGTTCCTGCCGATGAAAAACATCCCCACAGCATGATGCTGCCACCACCATGCTTCACTGTGGGGATGGTGTTTTCGGGGTGATGAGAGGTGTTGGGTTTACGCCAGACATAGTGTTTCCCTTGATGGCCAAAAAGCTACATTTTAGTTGAGCTATGTCTGGCGGAAACTCTTGTCCGGTCTCTTTGCTGCCTCTCTGATTAATGCCTTCCTTGCTTGGTCTGTGAATTTTGGTGGGTGGCCCTCTCTTAGTAGGTTGGTTGTGGTGCCATATTCTTTCCATTTTTTAATAATGGATTTAATGGTGCTCTGTGGGATGTTTAAAGTTTCCAATATTTTTTATAACCCAACCTTGATCTGTACTTCTCCACAACTTTGTCCCTGACCTGTTTGGAGAGCTCCTTGGTCTTCACGGTGCCGCTTGCTTGGTTGTACCCCTTGCTTAGTGGTGCCGCTTGCTTAGTGGTGTTGCAGACTCTGGAGCCTTTCAGAACAGGTGTATATATACTGAGATCATGTGACAGATCATATGACACTTAGATTGCACATAGGTGGACTTTATTTAACTAATTATGTGACTTCTGAGGGGGATTGGTTAAACCAGATCTTATTTAGGGGCTTCATAGCAAAGGGGTGAATACATATGCATGCACCACTTTCCGTTTTTAATATATATTTTTTTCCTTTCACTTCACCAATTTGGGCTATTTTGTGTATGTCCATTACATGAAATCCAAATAAATAAATAAATAAATCCAAATAAAAATCTATTTAAATTACAGGTAGTAATGCAACAAAATCTGAAAAAAGCCAAGGGGGATGAAAACTTTTGCAAGGCACTGTACATAGTTTATTTGGGCATCATTTATCTGTGCAGTGAGGAAGGGAACCAGCAATGAGGGTGAGAGTGAAGGGCAGAGGAGAAGAAATGTGACACATTTAGTATGGAGACAATGTTATTTATTTGTCTTTTGTACTGTAGCTGTTAGTCTTATTTCTCGAAGCCACACACATCCATTAGTGATTCAGAAAAATACATTGCAAGCTTAAGCAATCATTGTTCATGAAGAGCATAAGTCGTTCTTACTACAGTAGCTCTGTCCTGAGAGAACACTCAGCTTGGAACTGGAATCAATGTGATTTCCCTCACAATAACAACTGCATTAGGAGCTGGTGGAGGGAAATTTCTCCATTGAACAAATTGTACAGCAACTGGATCCTAATTATCTGATGTTGTGGATCAGTAAAGGGCCTCTCATTTCCAGACCTTGGCAATATGGCCGCTAGATCGCTGAAACTAGGGATGAAAATGAAAGAGTAAAAAGAAGAAAAACTAAGCAATTAAACAAATCTCCAATGACTTCTGTGAAATTCAATTTTTTCCCAATGCACCCACCAGAGAGATAGAGAGAGGGATGGATAGAGAGAGAGCAAAGAGAAATAGAGGGAGAGAGTAAGAGAGGGATGAAGAGCATATGAAGAAGGATGGCAATCATAGAGAGATGAGTGATGAATCATCAAGCCTCTGACAGGGGAGATAGAGGAGGAAACGAGGGGGAAAAAAAGATCTGAGAAAGAAGGAATGAGATGATCGATGCTCACAAACCTTGTCTTTATGTAGTACGTTGTGAAATACAGAGAGAGCAGTGGAGGCTGGTGACTCGAAAAATTTAGGAGGATGGGAGACCCACAGTATAGGCGAGTAAATGGAGACGACAAAGTGTGTTTCAAAAATCGTCAAAGACAAATTATTTTAACCTAAAGCATTTAATAAAGACATTTATAGTACAATATTATGGGGAATGGGAATGAGAGGGCTACTTACACCGTGTCGAAAAGGGATCACAGCAGGGATTGAATGAGGGTATGAAGCATGAGTTGAGGTGTTCAGAGGCTTGACCAGTGCAGGACAGGATTTGACTGGGAAGACAAAAAACAATAACACAACACACTACACGGTTAGACAAAAGAGCTAAGAATGAGTTAGTCCAAGCAAGGAGTAAAATCATTGATGTGTAATAATGTGATTATGATTGACTACATACAGGAATGAGAGAAAATGTATAGGGGTACTCACAGTGTTGGGAGGGGAAATATTCAATGTGCCAGTGGAAAAGTGGGCACATGAGACGTGGCTTCAGTTCATGTCAGGAGAAAGTTGACAAAGGCAGTGGAGTGGAGTAGTCATCACCACTTAATCAGGGAACAGGAGGGGACTTAGCTGTAAATGCAAATAGCAGATACATTCCATTACAGCTGCGCCATCGTATGTTTGGACGAGTTTCTCCATGAACTTAAACTCTGACATCTCAAAATTAATAAAGTCAAACACAGACTGCACATCTCGCCCACTTGACACATCAAAGTATCCCAAGAAACATTCCTGAATAAAGCCCTGATCATCCACATACCTGACGACAACTGACAACTGCAAGCAGATTGCTCTAGTACCTATGGTGGCACCAGTGGGACAATTTTTAGCCCCTGGGGCCTGACGTTTTTCCTTACAAGTTAACCAAACTGGACCCTATACGGTATGACAGTGATTAATCAGTTGTAAATAGATTTTATATGGGCTATGATGGAACCAGTTTTTGCTAATCAGGTCACATTCTTTTTTTAAATTCCTGGCCCTGGGGGGTATGAACACCCTGTCAAACTGCAGCTACCTTATATTTGTTAATATACAGTTGAAGTCGGAAGTTAACATACACCTTAGCCAAATACATTTAAACTCAGTTTTTCACAATTCCTGACATTTAATCCTAGTCAAAATTCCCTGTCTTAGGTCAGTTAGGATCACCACTTTATTTTAAGAATGTGAAATGTCAGAATAATAGTAGACATAGTGATTTATTTCAGCTTGTATTTCTTTCATCACATTCCCAGTGGGTCAGAAGTTAACATACACTCTTGAGATGTTACTTCACTATATCCACATAATTTTCCCACCTCATGATGCCATCTATTTTGTGAAGTGCACCAGTCCCTCCTGCAGCAAAGCACCCCCACAACATGATGCTGCCACCCCCGTGCTTCACGGTTGGGATGGTGTTCTTCAGCTTGCAAGCCACCCCCTTTTTCCTCCAAACATAACGATGGTCATTATGACCAAACAGTTCTATTTTTATTTCATCAGACCAGGGGACATTTCTTTCTTTTGATTTTCCCATGATGTCAAGCAAAGAGGCACTGAGTTTGAAGGTAGGCCTTGAAATACATCCACAGGTAACGGTCCAATTGACTCAAATTATGTCAATTAGCCTATCAGAAGCTTCTAAAGCCATGACGTAATTTTCTGGAATTTTCCAAGCTGCTTAAAGGCACAGTCAACTTAGTGTATGTAAACTTCTGACCCCCTGGAATTGTGATACAGTGAATTATAAGTGAAATAATCTGTCTGTAAACAATTGTTGGTAAAATTACTTGTGTCATGCACAAAGTAGATGTCCTAACCGACTTGCCAAAACTATATTTTGTTAACAAGAAATTTGTGGAGGGGTTGAACAACGAGTTTTAATGACTCCAGCCTAAGTATACAGTGGGGAGAACAAGTATTTGATACACTGACGATTTTGCAGGTTTTCCAACTTACAAAGCATGTAGAGGTCTGTAATTTTTTTCATAGGTACACTTCAACTGTGAGAGACGGAATCTAAAACAAAAATCCAGAAAATCACATTGTATGATTTTTAAGTAATTAATTTGCATTTTATTGCATGACATAAGTATTTGATACATCAGAAAAGCAGAACTTAATATTTGGTACAGAAACCTTTGTTTGCAATTACAAAGATCATACGTTTCCTGTAGTTATTGACCAGGTTTGCACACACTGCAGCAGGGATTTTGGCCCACTCCTCCATACAGACCTTCTCCAGATCCTTCAGGTTTCGGGGCTGTCGCTGGGCAATACGGACTTTCAGCTCCCTCCAAAGATTTTCTATTGGGTTCAGGTCTGGAGACTGGCTAGGCCACTCCAGGACCTTGAGATGCTTCTTACGGAGCCACTCCTTAGTTGCCCTGGCTGTGTGTTTCGGGTCGTTGTCATGCTGGAAGACCCAGCCACGACCTATCTTCAATGCTCTTACTGAGGGAAGGAGGTTGTTGGCCAAGATCTCGCGATGCATGGCCCCATCCATCCTCCCCTCAATACGGTGCAGTCATCCTGTCCCCTTTGCAGAAAAGCATCCCCAAAGAATGATGTTTCCACCTCCAAGCTTCACGGTTAGGATGGTGTTCTTGGGGTTGTACTAATCCTTCTTCTTCCTCCAAACACGGCGAGTGGAGTTTAGACCAAAAAGCTCTATTTTTGTCTCATCAGACCACATGACCTTCTCCAATTCCTCCTCTGGATCATCCAGATGGTCATTGGCAAACTTCAGACGGGCCTGGACATGCGCTGGCTTGAGCAGGGGGACCTTGCGTGCGCTGCAGGATTTTAATCCATGACGGCGTAGTGTGTTACTAATGGTTTTCTTTGAGACTGTGGTCCCAGCTCTCTTCAGGTCATTAACCAGGTCCTGCCGTGTAGTTCTGGGCTGATCCCTCACCTTCCTCATGATCATTGATGCCCCACGAGGTGAGATCTTGCATGGAGCCCCAGACCGAGGGTGATTGACCGTCATCTTGAACTTCTTCCATTTTCTAATAATTGCGCCAACAGTTGTTGCCTTCTCACCAAGCTGCTTACCTATTGTCCTGTAGCCCATCCCAGCCTTGTGCAGGTCTACAATTTTATCCCTGATGTCCTTACACAGCTCTCTGGTCTTGGCCATTGTGGAGAGGTTGGAGTCTGTTTGATTGAGTGGGTGGACAGGTGTATTTTATACAGGTAACGAGTTCAAACAGGTGCAGTTAATACAGGTAATGAGTGGAGAACAGGAGGGCTTCTTAAAGAAAAACTAACAGGTCTGTGAGAGCCGGAATTCTTACTGGTTGGTAGGTGATCAAATACTTATGTCATGCAATAAAATGCGAATGAATTACTTAAAAATCATACAATGTGATTTTCTGGATTTTTGTTTTAAATTCCGTCTCTCACAGTTGAAGTGTACCTATGATAAAAATTACAGACCTCTACATGCTTTGTAAGTAGGAAAACCTTCAAAATCGGCAGTGTATCAAATACTTGTTCTCCCCACTGTATGTACACTTCCGACTTCAACTGTAAATTATATTTAGTCTAGATTAGGAGGGGGATCTCCTCTACCCAGACACATAGACAACAACTGATAGACAAAAGAACTCACAGGGCTGATCTTGCTTTGTGCATATTTGCATCATGCAGGCTTATGCAACTGTAGGCCTTACAAAACATTTTCTCAAATCCGTCATCACTGCTTTTTTGATTAATTAATTCCTGTTAATCATTATGGATTAAAAAAGCATAGGAAGCCTAGCCAGCCCAATTATGAATACAAACTACATTTGATCACATTCACATTTTCTCCTGACAGACAAAATTAACTATAAATACATAACGTTACCAATTAGTTTACCCTGACCAGATGGACAGGGTGCATATGCTGTATGCAGCTGCTGTTATTAGTAGCCTACAGTTGATCAGACTGAAAAATTGTCTCGTTTTCATCCCATACAGCATGTCAGATTTTTAATGTTAAGGTGTAGCCTAGGCTGCTGCAACATTTATATTATGAGTTTTTGCTTGAGTCTGTCTGGAGGGATTATGTTATCATCTTTGCTAAATAAATACCAGAGGAAAGTAGAAAACCGACATGAGCACACGCGAAAAAATGCGCTGCGTCAAACTCTCTCTTTAATATTTTAATGGATGATGCGATGGAAGCTATCAAATCATTTGGAATTGTTTTCGACAACCCAGAAAAGACAGACGAAAGTTCGATACGTTCAGCAAGTAAAGCATCGTAATGTGTAATTACCTCTGCAAGGTCCTTGTAGTTTTATTTAAAAAAAATATTTCACCTTTATTTAAACAAGTAGGCTAGTTGAGAACAAGTTCTCATTTACAACTGTGACTTGGCCAAGATAAAGCAAAGCAGTGCGACACAAACAACAACACAGAGTTACACATGAAATAAACAAGCGTACAGTCAATAACACAATAGAAAAAAGTATATATACAGTGTGTGCAAATGTCGTGAGGAGGTAAGGTAATAAATAGGCCATTGTAGCGGGGTAATTACAATTTAGCAAACTAACACTGAAGTGATAGATGAGCAGATGATGTGCAAGTAGAAATACTGGTGTGCAAAAGAGCAGAAAAGTAAATAAAAACAATATGGGGATGAGGTAGGTAGATTTCATGGGCTATTTACAGATGGGCTATGTACAGTAGCAGCGATCGGTTAGCTGCTCAGATAGCTGATATTTAAAGTAGGGAAATATAAATCTCCAGCTTCAGCGATTTTTGCAATTTGTTCCAGTCATTGGCAGCAGAGAACTGGAAGGAAAGGCGGCCAAAGGGGGTGTTGGCTTTGGGGATGACCAGTGAGATATACTTGCTGGAGCGCGTGCTGCAGGTGGGTGTTGTTATCATGACCAGTGAGCTGAGATAAGGCAGAGCTTTACCTAGCATAGACTTATAGATGACCTGGAGCCAGTGGGTCTGGCAACGAATATGTAGCGAGGGCCAGACGACTAGAGCATACAGGTCGCAGTGGTGGGTGGTTTATGGGGCTTTGGTGACAAAATTGATGGCACTGTGATAGACTGCATCCAGTTTGCTGAGTAGAGTATTGGGAGCTATTTTGTAAATGACATCGACGAAGTCGAGGATTGGTAGGATAGTCAGTTTTACGAGGGTATGTTTGGCGTCGTGAGTGAAGTTGGCTTTGTTGCGAAATAGGAAGCCGATTCTGGATTTAATTTTGGATTGGAGATGTTTAATATGAGTATGGAAGGAGAGTTTACAGTCTAGCCAGACACCTAGGTATTTGTAGTTGTCCACATATTCTAAGTCAGAACCGTCCAGAGTAGTGATGCTAGTCGGGCGGGCAGGTGTGGCCAGCGAATGGTTGAAAAGCATGCATTTGGTTTTACTAGCGTTTAAGAGCTTTTGGAGGCCACGGAAGGAGTGTTGTATGGCATTGAAGCTCGTTTGGGGGTTAGTTAACACAGTGTCCAAAGAAGGGCCAGATGTATACAGAATGGTATCGTCTGCGTCAGGGAATCACCAGCAGCAAAAACATCGTTGATATATACAGAGAAAAGAGTCTGCCTGAGAATTGAACCCTGTGGCACCCCCATAGAGACTGCCAGAGGTCCGGACAACAGGCCCTCCAGTTTGTCACACTGAACTCTGTCTGAGAAGTAGTTGGTGAACCAGGCAAGGCAGTCATTTGAGAAACCAAGGCTGTTGAGTCTGCCGATAGGAATACGGTGATTGACAGAGTCGAAAGCCTTGGCCAGGTCGATGAAGATGGCTGCACAGTACTGTCTTTTATCGATGGCGGTTATGATATCGTTTAGTACCTTGAGCGTGGCTGAGATGCACCCGTGACCAGCTCGGAAACTGGATTGCACAGAGGAGAAGGTATGGTGGGATTCGAAATGGTCAGTGATCTGTTTATTAACTTGGCTTTCGAAAACTTTAGAAAGGCAGGGCAGGATGGATGTAGGTCTATAACAGTTTGGGTCTAGAGTGTCACCCTCTTTGAAGAGGGGGATGACCGCTGCAGCTTTCCAATCTTTAGGGATCTCGGACGATACGAAAGAGAGGTAGAGCAGACTGGTAATAGAGGTTGCAACAATTTCGGCGGATAATTTTAGAAAGAGAGGGTCCAGATTGTCTAGCCCAGGTCATTTGTACGGGTCCAGGTTTTGCAGCTCTTTCAGAACATCTGCTATCTGGATTTGAGTGAAGGAGAAGCTGGGGAGACTTGGGAAAGTAGCTGCGGGGTGTTCGGAGCTGTTGGCCAGCAGCCCTCAGTGCAGTGGGCAGCTGAAAGGAGGTGCTCTTATTCTCCATGGACTTTACAGTGTCCCAAAACTTTTTGGAGTTAGAGCTAAAGGATGCAAATTTCTGTTTGAAAAAGCTAGTCTTGCTTTCCTGACTGACTGCGTGTATTGGTTCCTGGTTCCTGTGTATTGGTTCCTGTGTATTGGTTCCTGTTGCATATCGCGGGGACTATTCGATGCTAGTGCAGTCCGCCACAGGATGTTTTTGTGCTGGTCGAGGGCAGTCAGGTCTGGAGTGAACCAAGGGCTATATCTGTTCTTAGTTCTACATTTTTGAAAGGGGCATGCTTATTTAGATGGTTAGGAAATTACTTTTAACGAACGACCAGGCATCCTCGACTGACAGGATGAGTTCAATATCCTTCCAGGATACCCGGGCCAGGTCGATTAGAAATGCCTGCTCACAGAAGAGTTTTAGGTAGCGTTTGACGGTGATGAGGGGTGGTCGTTTGACCGCGGACCCATAGCAGATGCAGGCAATGAGGCAGTGATCGCTGAGATCCTGATTGAAAACAGCAGAGGTGTATTTGGAGGGAAAGTTGGTCAGGATAATATCAATGAGGGTGCCCATGTTTACAGATTTAGGGTTGTACCTTGTGGGTTCCTTGATAATTTGTGTGAGATCGAGGGCATCTAGCTTAGATTGTAGAACTGCCGGGGTGTTAAGCATATCCCAGTTTAGGTCACCTAACAGAACAAACTCTGAAGACAGATGGGGGGCAATCAATTCACATATGGTGTCCAGGGCACAGCTGGGAGCTGAGGGGGGTCTATAACAGGTGGCAACAGTGAGAGACTTATTTCTGGAGAGATTCATTTTTACAATTAGAAGCTCGAACTGTTTGGGTACAGACCTGGAAAGTATGACAGAACTTTGCAAGCTATCTCCGGAGTAGATTGCAACTCCTCCCCCTTTGGCAGTTCTATCTTGACAGAAAATGTTGTAGTTGGGTATGGAAATCTCCAAATTTTTGGTGACCTTCCTAAGCCAGGATTCAGACATGGCTAGGACATCAGGGTTGGCGGAGTGTGCTAAAGCAGTGAGGCTTCTGATGTTAACATGCATGAAACCAAGGCTTTTTTGGTTACAGAAGTCAACAAATGAGAGTGCCTGGGGACACGCAGGGCCTTGGTTAACCTCCACATCACCAAAGGAACAGAGGAGGAGTAGGATTAGGGTACGGCTAAAGGCTATCAAAACTGGTCGTCTAGTGCATTGAGGACAGAGAATAAAAGGAGTAGATTTCTGGGTGTGGTAGAATAGATTCAGGGCATAATGTACAGACAAGGGTATGGTGGGGTGCAGGTACAGTGGAGGTAAACCCAGGCACTGAGTGATGATAAGAGAGGTTATATCTCTGGATGCGCTAGTTATCCTGGGTGAGGTCACCGCATGTGTGGGAGGTGGGACAAAGGAGGTATCTTTTTTTAATTTTTAATTTATTTAACCTTTATTTAACCAGGTAGGCAAATTGAGAACACGTTCTCATTTACAATTGCGACCTGGCCAAGATAAAGCAAAGCAGTTCGACACATACAACAACACATAGTTACACATGGAGTAAAACAAACATATAGTCAATAATACAGTGAAAAAAAATAAGTCTATATACAATGTGAGCAAGTGAGGTGAGATAAGGGAGGTGAAGGCAAACAAATATATGTATAAATAAATAAAAATATAAAAAGGCCATGGAGGCGAAGTGAGTACAACACAGCAAGTAAAATAAAAACTAAAAAACACTGGAATGGTTGGTTTGCAGTGGAAGAAAGTGCAAAGTAGAGACAGAAATAATGGGGTGCAAAGGAGCAAAATAAATAAATAAATAATACAGTAGGTAAAGAGGTAGTTGTTTGGGCTAAATTGTAGATGGGTTATGTACAGGTGCAGTAATCTATGAGCTGCTCTGACAGCTGGTGCTTAAAGCTAGTGAGGGAGATAGGTGTTTCCAGTTTCAGAGATTTTTTTAGTTCGTTCCAGTCATTGGCAGCTGAGAACTGGAAGGAGAGGCGTCCAAAGGAAGAATTGGTTTTGGGGGTGACTAGAGAGATATACCTGCTGGAGCGCGTGCTACAGGTAGGTGCTGCTATGGTGACCAGCGAGCTGAGATAAGGGGGGACTTTACCTAGCAGGGTCTTGTAGATGACCTGGAACCAGTGGGTTTGGCGACGAGTATGAAGCGAGGGCCAGCCAACGAGAGTGTACAGGTCGCAGTGGTGGGTAGTATATGGGGCTTTGGTGACAAAACGGATGGCACTGTGATAGACTGCATCCAATTTATTGAGTAGGGTTTTGGAGGCTATTTTGTAAATGACATCACCGAAGTCGAGGATTGGTAGGATGGTCAGTTTTACAAGGGTATGTTTGGCAGCATGAGTAAAGGATGCTTTGTTGCGGAATAGGAAGCCAATTCTAGATTTGACTTTGGATTGGAGATGTTTGATGTGGGTCTGGAAGGAGAGTTTACAGTCTAACCAGACACCTAGGTATTTGTAGTTGTCCACATATTCTAAGTCAGAGCCGTCCAAAGTAGTGATGTTGGACAGGCGGGCAGGAGCAGGCAGCGATCGGTTGAAGAGCATGCATTTGGTTTTACTTGTATTTAAGAGCAGTTGGAGGCCACGGAAGGAGAGTTGTATGGCATTGAAGCTCGCCTGGAGGGTTGTTAACACGGTGTCAAAAGAAGGGCCAGAAGTATACAGAATAGTGTCGTCTGCGTAGAGGTGGATCAGAGAATCACCAGCAGCAAGAGCGACATCATTGATGTAAACAGAGAAGAGAGTCGGTCCAAGAATTGAACCCTGTGGCACCCCCATAGAGACTGCCAGAGGCCCGGACAACAGACCCTCCGATTTGACACACTGAACTCGATCAGAGAAGTAGTTGGTGAACCAGGCGAGGCAATCATTAGAGAAACCAAGGCTGTCGAGTCTGCCAATGAGGATGTGGTGATTGACAGAGTCAAAAGCCTTGGCCAGGTCAATGAATACGGCTGCACAGTATTGTTTCCTATCGATGGCGGTTACGATATCGTTTATGACCTTGAGCGTGGCTGAGGTGCACCCATGACCAGCTCTGAAACCAGATTGCATAGCGGAGAAGGTGTGGTGTGATTCGAAATGGTCGGTAATCTGTTTGTTGACTTGGCTTTCGAAGACCTTAGAAAGGCAGGGTAGGATAGATATAGGTCTGTAGCAGTTAGGGTCAAGGGTGTCCCCCCCTTTGAAGAGGGGGATAACCGCAGCTGCTTTCCAATCTTTGGGGATCTCAGACGACACGAAAGAGAGGTTGAAGAGGCTAGTAATAGGGGTGGCAACAATTTCAGCAGATAGTTTTAGAAAGAAAGGGTCCAGATTATCTAGCCCGGCTGATTTGTAAGGGTCCAGATTTTGCAGCTCATTTAGAACATCAGCTGACTGTATTTGGGAGAAAGAGAAATGGGGAAGGCTTGGGCGAGTAGCAGAGGGGAGGGCAGTGCTGTTGTCCGGGGTAGGGTTAGCCAGGTGGAAAGCATGGCCAGCCGTAGAAAAATGCTTATTGAAATTCTCAATTATAGTGGATTTGTCGGTGGTGACAGTGTTTCCTATCTTCAGAGCGGTTGGAAGCTGGGAGGAGGTGTTCTTATTCTCCATGGACTTTACGGTGTCCCAGAACTTTTTTGAATTTGTGTTGCAGGAAGCAAATTTCTGCTTGAAAAAGCTAGCCTTGGCTGTTCTAACTGCCTGTGTATATTGGTTTCTGGCTTCCCTGAAAAGTTGCATATCACGGGGGCTGTTCGATGCTAATGCAGAACGCCATAGGATGTTTTTCTGTTGGTTAAGGGCAGTCAGGTCAGGAGAGAACCAAGGGCTATATCTGTTCCTGGTTCTAAATTTCTTGAATGGGGCATGCTTATTCAAGATGGTGAGGAAGGCATTTTAAAAAAATGACCAGGCATCCTCTACTGACGGGATGAGATCAATATCCTTCCAGGATACCCCGGCCAGGTCGATTAGAAAGGCCTGCTCGCTGAAGTGTTTCAGGGAGCGTTTGACAGTGATGAGTGGAGGTCGTTTGACCGCTGACCCATTACGGATGCAGGCAATGAGGCAGTGATCGCTGAGATCTTGGTTGAAAACAGCAGAGGTGTATTTGGAGGGCAAGTTTGTTAGGATGATATCTATGAGGGTACCCGTGTTTACGGAATTGGGGTGGTACCTGGTAGGTTCATTGATAATTTGTGTGAGATTGAGGGCATCAAGCTTAGATTGTAGGGTGGCTGGGGTGTTGAGCATGTTCAAATTTAGGTCGCCTAGCAGCACGAGCTCTGAAGATAGATGGGGGGCAATCAGTTCACATATAGTGTCCAGAGCACAGCTGGGGGCAGAGGGTGGTCTATAGCAGGCGGCAACGGTGAGAGACTTGTTTTTAGAGAGGTGGATTTTTAAAAGTAGAAGTTCAAATTGTTTGGGAACAGACCTGGATAGTATAACAGAACTCTGCAGGCAGTCTTTGCAGTAGATTGCAACACCGCCCCCTTTGGCCGTTCTATCTTGTCTGAAAATCTTGTAATTGGGGATGAAAATGTCTGAATTTTTGGTGGTCTTTCTAAGCCAGGATTCAGACACGGCTAAAACATCCGGGTTGGTAGAGTGTGCTAAAGCAGTGAACAAAACAAACTTAGGGAGGAGGCTTCTAATGTTAACATGCATGAAGCCAAGGCTATTACGGTTACAGAAGTCATCAAAAGAGAGCGCCTGGGGAATAGGAGTGGAGCCAGGTACTGCAGGGCCTGGATTCACCTCTACATCACCAGAGGAACAGAGGAGGAGTAGGATAAGGGTACGGCTAAAAGCTATGAGAATTGGTCGCCTAGAGCTACTAGAGCAGAGAGTAAAAGGAAGTTTCTGGGGGCGATAAAATAGTTTAAAGGAATAATGTACAGACAAAGGTATGGTAGGATGTGAATACAGTGGAGGTAAACCTAGGTATTGAGTGATGATGAGAGAGATATTGTCTCTAGAAACATCATTGAAACCAGGTGATGTCATCGCATATGTGGGTGGTGGAACTGAGAGGTTGGATATGGTATAGAGAGCAGGGCTAGAATCTCTACAGTGAAATAAGCCAATAAACACTAACCAGAACAGCAATGGACAAGGCATATTTACATTAAGGAGAGGCATGCTTAATCGAGTGATCAATAAGGGTCCAGTGAGTAGAGGTTGGTTGGGGTCGTGGCGATCCAGACAGCTGGCCGGGTATATGGCTATCGGTAGCAGCATAGGATGGAGGTCTGTTTGTAGATACCTCGTGCGTTTCCGTCGGTAGGTTAGTGGGGTTCCGTGTAGTGGGGTTTTGTTCAGATAGCAGCCGATAAGACAGCTAACGATTAGCGGGCCTCAGATGAGGCATGTTGAGTGGGACTAGGGGCTCCGCAGTAAACTAAAACAATGATAACTATCCTAACAACAGGATACAAGGCATATTGACATTTGAGAGAGACATAAAGCGAGGCATAAAGCAATCACAGGTCTTGATTGGGAGAGCTAGCTAAGACAACAACGGGTAAGACAACAACAGCTAATCAGCTAAGACAACAACAACAGGTAAAATGGCGATGGAAGGGTAGAGAGGGTCAGTTAACTACACACAGGGCCTGAGTTCAAGGCTGGGGCCGACAGATAAACAAAAAAAAATAAACTAAATGGAGTACCGGGATTAATGAACAGTCCAGCAGGCATCAGCTATTTAGCCAAGTGATCATAGGGTCCAGTGAACTGCAATAGATGGAACAGGGAAGCCGCGGGGTATTAGTTACTACGCTAGCATGCAAGAGACACAGCGTTTAAGTTAGCAGGCCGGGGTTAGTAGAAGGGTCTGCTCCGACGTCCGGCAAAAGCCGGTTAAGGGCACAGCGGATGGAGTTCCGTCGGCAGACCAGTCATGGTGGTACGGCGGGGCGCCGTGTCGAAAAAGGGTCCAGGCCAGATGGTGAAAGAGGTATTGTAGTTGTAGTAATTTTCTTTGCTAGTCGGGAGATGCGCCTGGCTCGCGGCTAACTGGTGCTAGCTTCAGGGCATGGGCGTTAGTCACTATAGCCACTCGGTAGCAGCTAGCTAGCAGCAATGACCCGATGCAAAGGTCCAGAGCTTACTGGAAGGATCCGGTGGAGTAGTGGATTCTAGACGTGTTGGGGTAGAGTCCGGGAGGCATCAGCTGTGTAGCCGAGTGATCACTGAGTAGGCCGGGAGGTGGGCCTGGCTCAGAGCTAGCTTCGGGGCTGGGTCACTCGGTGGCAGCTAGCTAGCTGTGATGATCAGGAGTAATGGTCCAGGGCTTACGGCAGGAATCCGGCGTTGTAGTGGAGAAAACAGTCCAATACTGGCAGGATGGCAAGTATTATCCAGGTTAAAAAAAACAGCTGGTGTCTGTGCGGAAGATAAAGGCCGCTAGCAGTGGCTGACAATGACTAAATAGCTAGTAGCTGGTTAGCCTCTGACGGCTAGCTGCTGATGTAGGTCCTGGCTATAAGGTCTAAATAAATAGCGGATCCGTATCACATTGGGTGAGGCGGGTTACCAGAAGGTATATTTAATTAAAAAATGGGAAAGAGATTGAAAATAGATTGAAATATACACAAAAAAATACAAAAATACAAAAAGTACACAAGAGAACAACAAACCACGTCTGCACTGCTACACCATCTTGGTTAAGTTGCCCTTGTCGGCGGGAACTTTCCATCTCGTCGTGTCCTCTGAAAGCAAATTCTTGCATGCCCAAAAACGCAGGCAAGGCCAGCAATACAGGTGGCTTGAGGAAAGGCTCCCTGTTAACCAGCTATTCTTTTGATACCAGGTGGTATTGAACGCCCTCACCTTTTCATTCTTCTTCATGAAACTGATCTCAGGCAGAGGTCGACCCGCGGTTTTAATTCACACATTTTCCGTGTGCTCCAGAGAATGAAAGTGGTTCTTCAACAAAAAGCCCATAACATTTTTAGCAGCGTTGGCCATTCTACCATTCTGCCTCAGAAAACTGCACACTCGCGCTGGTAGCTAGCTAGCTCCTGAAGTTAGCAAGGCAATTTTAAATAAATTGCACTAACCGGACAAAAAATGAAGTTCTAAAACCAATATTTTTTTAAATAATATACCGCCTCAGTCTACTGTAATTTGAAAAAACGAATTTGAATTGAATAATATCCCAAAACTATCACTTCACTCTGAATCTCTATCCAACACTGTCACCAAGCTTCTCAACACATAGAACTACATAATGCTCTGTGGCACATTCCCAATACAACTCAATAGGTTCATTCTCTGATCCTAATTCTATGATTGGATGGACATAGTGCAAAAGCTTCATAGTTCATAGTGCAAAAGCTTTGATTGGTTGGATGACATCCTCCGGAAGTAATTATAATGACCATGTATGTCTGTGGAAGGGGGTGAGGCCTACGAGCCTCCTAGGTTTTGTATTGAAGTCAATGTAGCCAGAGGAGGACGGACGCTAGCTGTCCTCCGGCTGCATCATGGTGCTACCCCAGACAGTGCTGTTGAAGTTACTGTAGACCTTCAATGCAAAAAGGTGTTATTTATTCAATTATTTGTGGACATATGAATATATTTAATATAGTTTTATCTAAAAAGGATAACTTTTTAAATCTTTCACTATTTACATTTTTATGAAATTTCACTCCCCTTCCTCCACTGAGAGAGATAGAGAGAGAAAGAGAGAGAGAGTGAGTCAGAGAACCACAGAACCCCTCCTACTCTAATAAACATCTCTTTAACTTAGCCTACTCCCAACAAAGCCACGGGCTGACTCCCTCCAATCTGTCAGGCTCCATGCAGCCCTGCTCTACTTTGCTATACTGTAGCTTCTTCACAGAGAGAGATGCTCCTCCATGTGATCAATAATGGATGGGCCTGTCTCCTACCCTGCAGTAGGCCAGCACATTAGGTAATGCAGGAGCTACATTTAACTAGATGGGCTTGTTAATGCCTCCCCCTGGGAAGGGCCCGGTGGGTACCATGGAGTAATGTTTGTAGATCGCAGATCACAGTGCACTCCAAGTGGGCTGGGCACACCGTGGTGGCATCCTGGTGAGGGTGATGGGGATTGGCATTCATCTCTTCTGTTCTCTCAAGCCGAACTCCTACCCCCTCCTTTACCTCTACCCCCTCTTAGCCCTAGTTCAAACACCGCTCTATCGCTGGACTGAAAAAATAAATAAGTCACTTTCTCTTTGGATGAGCGGGGATAGAGTGTAGTCTGAAACCATTAAGTGCGCCTCATTGGACATTTGACTATAGTTCAGCAGCTTCTGACGCTCGGTGCTGTTGAAGCACGCCTCTGTTTCATGTAGCGTGCCAGAGAAGTTCTTCCGCTGCCGGAGATATGGTAATGCATATGAATATATGTTAATTGCATGCAAATAAACATTGCTTCGCTACCACACCCACAATGGAAGCACAATTCTGGTCTCAGATTCGCAGGTGAAGGACTTCTGTGAAGGGTCGCTGTTATGCATGAATTCGACCCAAAACCAACGAGGAAGTCTGCTGCAGTGTTGAGAGCGTTTGTATGAAACCAATCATTATGTCAAGCAAAGCTGTTACCATGCCAGCACACTCTTAACTGTATATTACTCTATTTCCCTTTTTTGCCCATACCTGTACCCTGTATCCTGTAGCCTAACCACATCCCTGACCATACCGTCCTGACCATACCCCTAACTTTAATTCCCCTTACCTCTTACTCTTACTGGTATCCTTACCACATGGACATTCATTATCTTTCTTGGGGTTAAAATTAGGGAAGATAGGCTAAACTTGTTGGAGCTTTCAAGAATCCCCTATAATACACATTGGACATTTAATAGTACCAACATGGGAATGACATAGCCATTGGCAGAAACAAATATATATACAGTAATTGCTAAGTCTTTAAATGGTAGGATATGCAGCACCATGGGGGATCAGGGGGTTAATCTGCATATGGAAACAGCATCTAACGTCATGTAGCCTATATCGCAGCAGGCTACTTTCCTATTTGATTGTTTATGCATTTTCTTGTGCACTATGTAAGCTCTGTAGGAGAGCTATCTCTCTCTGAATTTCTGTATCACTGACAGACTCAGCTAAACCATGGACCTTGGGAGCCTTGACCTGCTAACACACCAGCCTCGGCCCTCCAACAGGGCCCTCGCTCTCCATCATGGCCCCTCCTGGCCCCCTCCTGGTCCCTATGGTCTCTGATTGGTTCTCTGTGAGGATTTAAAAGGGCCCCTCAATTAGGCATGGGTGGAAGTGCCTGTCGGAATGAGACTGTGTCTGGTTGTACCACTCTGCATGCGGGGGCTGACGCAGTGCCATGGCTCAGGTCATGAACCGCGGCTCTACCAGCTCTCTAATGTCTGAGGCGTACGCCTCGCTGAGTGACACGCTGTATGCAAAAGAGAGAGGAAGGGGGGGAAGGGTAGGGAGAGGGAGAGAGGAAGGAGAAACAAGGAGAGTGTGAGATAGAGAGAAATTGGGTGGTGTGTGTGTTTGTGAGAGAGAGAGTGTGGGAGAGAGAGAGAGAGATGGTCCCTGATTCTAAATCTGCTCCCTTCCTTTGCTAATGATTGCTGTTCGGTGAGGGAAGTAAGGAGTGGGGGTGGAGAGAAGGTGAAAGGGGAGTGATGGGGGGGGGGGGGGGGGTGAGGAGCAGGTGAGGAGCAATGGCAGGTGTGACTGTCAGGTCCAATCACCCATGTGCCAAATACCCAATACCCAAAAGAAATAGCACTCTCTTCTACCGCTCTCCACCATTTTCCTCTCTCCCCCCATTTCCACCTCTCACTCCTCCTCTTCCCTCCATTCTCCATCTTCACCTCTCCTGTCCTCCTTCCCCCTCCCCTTTTCTGGTGCTCTTTCACTCTCTCCGCACCTGTCGACTCGATTATGTAAATAAGCATCAGCGGCTGACCCTTAAAGAGCAGATTATGACTCAGTTATTCCATTGGGGGAAGGAGGGGGGCAGTATTTGCACCACATTTGGAAAGTTATATCCCTCCTGTGTCCCCTTGTGTGTGTGTTTGTGTGTGTGTGTTCGTATTGATTTGTGTGTGTATGAGGGAGAGCACGACGTTGGGGTCATAATAGCAAGTTTCTTAGTGGGTAAACTTAGTGTGTCTCTCTCTCTTTTTGTCTCTATGTGTAGCAGGACGTCCCATGGTGGATGCAGTGCCACTCTGCTCCTGGCTCCTGTACACCAAAGCAGGGCACCTGACACAGTGTGACTGACTGCCGCTTGCCCATTAAACCCCTCTCTGGAATCTGGGACAGAACACAGACATAGACCATTCATATGGGAGCATCCATAATCTGGCTTGCAGACACCCACTAAGGGACACATTTACCCCCAGACTGTACTCTACTGATAGATGTATTTTTATTTATTTTTGCTGTCTGTCTCCCTCCCCCTCCTTTGTTATCTAACCTCTCTACAGTTAGCATAAAGCGATGGCCTACTTTCAAAGCTTCCCGTCTTGGCATTTGACAGACATGTTTTAAAGAAAATGTATTTTTCAGCTGGCAAAAAAATTAAAGCTTCCTTATGACGTGTCTATTGGTAATTCTGACGGCGTTGGGTGTTGCCCAGAGCTTGAAAGCTCCATTGGATTTTGTTACAGCAAAAAGTGAGAGTGAGTGAGTGAGTGAGTGAGTGAGTGAGTGAGAGAGAGAGAGAGAGAGAGAGAGAGTAGCGTAAGTCTCAGACAATGATACCATTGTACAAAGCTTACATTTTTCAAAAAGACTTGATTCATAAAAAATGCAGGCCATTTCGTTTTGCAGACAATGTTTAAATATTGTAACTATTACGATTTAAAGCTGATGCTGCTTTTTGCAATCTATGATCTTGGGCTGAAAGAGAGGGGACGTCTCTCAAATCAAGTCAAATTTTATTTGTCACAGGCGCCGAATACAACAGGATACAACCTTACTGTGAAATGCTTACTTACAAGCCCATAACCAAAAATGCAGTTTTAAAGAAAATCCAGTTAAGGAAATATTTACAAAATAAACTAAAGTAAAACAATTTTAAAAAGTAACACAATAAAATAACAATAATGAGACTACATACACGGGGTACCGGTACTGAGTCAAGGTAATTTGTACATGTAGGTAGAGGTAAAGTGACTATGCATAGATAATGAACAGCGAGTACCAGCAGTGTAAAAACAAGCAGTCTTATGGCTTGGGGGGAAGAAGCTGTTAATGAGCCTTTTGGACCTAGACTTGGCTCTCTGGTACGCTTGCTGTGTGGTAGCAGAGAGAGCAGTCTATGACTTGGGTGACTGGAGTCTTTGACAATTTTTGGGGCCTTCCTCTGACACCGCCTAGTATATAGGTCCTGGATGGCAGGAAGCTTGCCCCAAGTGATGTACTGGGCTGTACGCACTACCCTCTGTAGCGCTTTGTGGTCGGACGCCTCGCTTTCTTGGGCACAGGGACCATAGTGGTCTGCTTGAAACATGTAGGTATTACAGACTCGGTCAGGGAGAGGTTGAAAATGTCAGTGAAGACACTTGCTAGTTGGTCCGTTATGTTCTGAGCACACATCCTGGTAATCCATCTGGCCCCACGGCCTTGTGAATGTAGACCTGTTTAAAGGTCTTGCTCACATCGGCTACGGAGAGTGTGATCACACAGTCGTCCAGAATAGCTGGTGCTCTCATACATGCTTCAGTGTTGCTTGACTCGAAATAAAAGGCATAAAAGGCATAAAAGGCATTTAGCCCGTCTGGTAGGCTTGTGTCACTGGGCAGCTCGCGGTTGGTTTCCCTTTGTAGTCCGTAATAGTTTGCAAGCCTTGCCACATCTGACAAGCATCAGAGCCAGTGTAGTACGATTCAACCTTAGTGCTGTATTGATGCTTGCCTGTTTGATGGTTTGTCTTAGGGCATAGCGGGATTTCTTATAAGCCTCCGGATTGGTGTCCCACTCCTTGAAAGCGGCAGCTCTAGCCTTTAGCTAGGTGCCGATGTTGCCTGTAATCCATGGCTTCTGGTTGGGATATGTATGTACGGTTACTGTGGGGACGAAGTTGTCGATGCACTTATTGATGAAGCCGGTGACTGAGGTGGTATACTCCTTAATGCCATTGGATGAATCCCGGAACATATTCCAGTCTGTGCTAGCAAAACAGTCCTGTAGCGTAGCATCCACGTCATCTGACCACTTTCGTGATGAACGAGTCACTGGTACTTCCTGGTTGAGTTATGCTTGTAAGCAGGAATCAAGAATATAGAATTGTGGTCAGATTAGCCAAATGGAGGGTGAGGGAGAGCTTTGTATGCGTCTCTGTGTGTGGAGTGAAGGTGGTCTAGAGTTTTTTCCTCTGGTTGAACATGTGATGCTGGTAGAAATGAGGTAAAACGGATTTAAGTTAGCCTGCATTAAAGTCCCCGGCCACTAGGAGCGCCGCTTCTGGATGACAATTTTTTTCCTGTGTCCATGCCGATGCATGGAAAAGCCATCCAGCTCTATATCATCCATGTCGTCATTCAGCCACGACTCGGTGAAGCATGAGATATTACAGTTTTTAATGTCCCGTTGGTAGGATAGTCTTAATCATAGATCATCCAGTTTATTTTCCAATGATTGCGTGTTGGCCAATAGTATGGATGGTAGAGGAGGTTTACTCATTCGCCTACGAATTCTCACAAGGCATCCCGACCTCCGCTCCCTTTTTACTGTATTTTCTTCATGCAAATGACGGGGATTTGGGCCTGGTCTCAAGAAAGCAGTACAGTATATCCTTAGCGTTGGCCTCGTTAAAGAAAACATCTTCTTCCAGTTCGAGGTGAGTAATCGCTGTTCTGATGTCCAGAAGCTCTTATCGGTCATAAGAGACGGTAGAAGCAACATTATGTACAAAATAAGTTACAAACAATGCAAAAAAAACTAACAAAATAGCACAGTTGTTTAGGAGCCCATAAATTTGCAGCCATCCTCTCCGGCGCCATTACCCTGTTACCCTAATAATAGATACACAATGAGTAACGATAACTTGGAAATATACAAGGGGTACCAGTTCCAAGTCGATATGCAGGGGTACGAGATAATTGAGGTGGATATCTACATATAACTTGTGACAGATAGTAAAAAGTAGCAGCAGCGTATGTGATGAGTCAAAAAAAGTCAATACAGATAGTCCGTGTAGCTATTTGGTAAACTATTTAACTAACTACAGTATTTAGCAGTCTTATGGCTTGGGAGTCGAAGCTGTTCAGGGTCCTGTTGGTTCAAGGCCATGTGGTAGCAGAGAGAACAATCTATGACTTAGGTGGCTGGAGTCTTTGACAATTTTTAGGGCCTTCCTCTGACACCGCCTGGTATAGGGTTCTGAATGGCAGGAAGCATTGCCCCAGTGATGTACTGGGATGTACGCACTACCCTCTCTAGCGCCTTGCGGTCGGGTGCCAAGTAGTTGCCATATCAAACGATGTTGTAGCCAGTCAAGATGCTCTCAATGGTGCAGCTCTAGAACTTTTTGAGGATCTGAAGGCCCCGAGGTAGAAGAGGTGTTGTCGTGCCCTTTTCACGACTGTGTTGGTCTGTTTGGACCATGATAGATCCTTAGTGATGTGGACACACAGGAGCTTGAAGCTCTCGACCTGTTCCACTACAGCCCCGTCAATGTGAATGGGGCCGTGCTGGAGTCATTGGAGTCGTGCGTGGCCATGCAGTCGTAGGTCAACAGGGAGTACAGGAGGGGACTAAATACACACTCCTGAGGAGCCCCAGTGTTGAGGGTCAGTGTGGCGGATGGGTTGTTGCCTGCCCTCAACAACCCTCCTGATGGGGGCGTCCCATCAGGAAGTGCGGGATCCAGTTGCAGAGGGAGGTGTTCAGTCCCAGGGTCCTTAGTTTAGTGATGAGCTTTGAGGGCACTATGGTGTTGAACACTGAGCTATAGTGAATGAACCGCATTCTCACGTAGGTGTTCCTTTTGTCCAAGTGGGAAAGGGCAGTGTGGAGTATAATAGAGATTGATTGTGTCATCTGTGGATCTGTTGGTGTGGTATGCAAATCGTAGTGGGTCCAGGGTGTCTGGGATGATGGTGTTGTGAGCCATGACCACCCTTTCAAGGCATTTTATGGTTACAGAAGTGAACGCTACAGGGCGATAGTCATTTAGACAGGTTACCTTGGAGTTCTTGGGTACAGGGACTATGGTGGTCTGCTTGAAACATGTAGGTATTACAGACTGGGTCAGATGAGGAGGAGATGCAGAGGGCACTCCTCTTTTGATGGGGCCATGAACTATGCAACTAAGCCTTCGACACTATCTGCTAGTAACAATTCTACTACTCTATAGTGAATCTGCTGTGACCAATACAAGGTGGGGTTTCACCTTTTCTTTCTGATGTGATTATTTTGCAAGTACGCTACATTCCACAGTCCAGAGATTCTCACTTTTGTCTCTTGTAACTTCGACTGGCAATGATGAAAGTATATACCCCATGAGGACCTCAGGAACACCCCCCAAAACAACTGCCTGTTTGGATGCTGTGGTTGTTGAGGCTGCTCAGGTCTGGGTCTGGGTCCTGGGTGTGAGGTCCAGTAGAAGAAAGACAATATTGTGTGGAATACCATATTTCTTTCTCCAGGAGGCCAAGAGGTCAATACCCAATTTCTTTGAAGATAAGAATGAAGAGACTGTGTGTGTATACGTGCATGTGCTTGCGAGTGTTGGTGGTTTAAAGGCTGATGGTTTAAAGGCTGGTTTAAAGGCTTCTAACCTGACCTCCCCTCTACTCTGATGGTACTGTATATCTTTCTCAAACTGGCGTTCAAAGATCACCCATGTTTTATCAAAGATGTGTCACCTGTTGGCCTATTGTTTTTAATGTTTTTAATTCATTTGAGTGGTAGGGGAGGGCAGTAGTGCATGCTGTTTACTTGGCATGGTGATAATGCAGCATGAGTTATGCTAAGCTAACGTCCAGTCAAGAAAAATAAACAAGCTAAATGCTGAAGGTCACATGTTTTTTGTCCATTGAAATGCTGACACATTGAGTCTGATGCCCTGCAGGAGGTCTGGTGGAACACTGTGGAGTAGCTGTAACAGTTTGACCCTTATTAAACTCCATTCAGACACATTTATTTAGCTCACTGTACCTCCATGTCTTTTTTACCGCAGGCTTTGTCCTCCTGGCTAACTCACAGTAGCGGGTGGTCATACAGTGCCTTTGGAAAGTATTCAGACCCCTTGACTTTTTCCACATTTTGTTACATTACAGCCTTATTCTAAAATTGATTCAATAAATACAAATCCTCATCAATCTACAAACAATACCCCATAATGACAAAGTGAAAACTTAGCAAATTATTTGCTCACTTATTTCAAAAATAGACCCTTTTCTATGAGACTCGAAATTGAGCTCAGATGCATCCTGTTTCCATTGATCATCCTTGAGATGTTTCTACAACTTGATTGGAGTCCACCTCTGGTAAATTCAATTGATTGGATATGATTTGGAAAGGCACACAGCTGTCTATATAAGGTCCCAGAATTGACGGTGCATTTCAGAGCAAAAACCAAGCTATGAGGTCGAAGGAAAGCTCCGAGACAAGATTGTGTTGAGGCATAGACTTGGGGAAGGGTACCAAAGAATTTGTCCAGCATTGAAGGTCCCAAAGAACACAGTGGCCCCCATCATTCTTAAATGGAAGAAGTTTTGAACCATCAAGACTCTTCCTAGAGCTGGCCACCCAGCCAAACTGAGCATTCAGGGTAGAAGGGCCTTGGTCAGGGAGGTAACCAAGAACCCGATGGTCACTCTGACAGAGCTCTAGAGTTCTTCTGTGGAGATGGGAAAACCTTCCAGAAGGACAACCATCTCTGTAGCATTCCCCCAATCAGGCCTTTATGGTAGAATGGCCAGACGGAATCCACTCCTCAGTAAAAGGCACATGACAGCCCGCCTGGAGTTTGACAAAAGGCACCTAAAGGACTATGACCATGAGAAGCAAGATTATCTGGTCTGATGAAACCAAGATGGAACTCTTTGGCCTGAATGCCAAATGTCACGTCTGGAGGAAACCTGGCACCATCCCTACCGTGATGCATGGTGGTGGCATTATCATGATGTGGGAATTGTTTTTCAGTGGCAGGGACTCGGAGACTAGTCAGGATCGAGGGAAAGATGAACAGAGAAAAGTACAAAGAGATCCTTGATAAAACCTGCTCCAGAGCTCTCAGTACCTCAGAGTGGGACAAAGGTTTACCTTACAACAGCACAACAACCCCAAGCACACAGCCAAGACAACGCAGGAGTGGCTTCCGGACAAGTCTCTGAATGTCCTTGAGTGGCCAAGCCAGAGCCCAGACTTGAACCCGATCTAACATCTCTGGAGAGACCTGAAAATAGCTGTCCAACGACGCTCCCAATCCAACCTGACAGAGCTTGAGAAGATCTGCAGAGAAGAATGGGAGAATCTCCCCAAATACAGATGTACCAAGCTTGTAGCGTCATACCCAAGAAGACTGGAAGCTGTAATCGCTACCAAAGGTGCTTCAAGAAAGTACTGAGTAAAGGGTCTGAATTCTTATGTAATTGTGACATTTCAGTTTTTTTATATATATAAATTAGCAACATTTTCTAAAAAACTTTTTTTCTTTGTCATTATGGGGTCTTGTGTGAAGATTGATGAAGGAAAAAATCTATTTAATCCATTTTAGAATAAGGCTGTAACGTAACAAACTGTGGAAAAAGTCAAGGGCTCTGAATACTTTCTGAAAGCACTGTAGCTGGCACGGGCCTGGGTGTAGCGTGAGCTGAATAGAGAGGAGCTGAGCTAAGAATAGAAGCCATGTAGTAGAGTGACGGTCTGTCTGTCTGAGCCTGTATTAATTAACCAGTGTCAAGGTGGAGCCATGACAGAAGGGGAAGTGAGAGGAGAAGACTGGGGAGTGAATCTTAAATCCAGCGAAAGAGAGAGATGAAGAGGAAAAGAAGTGGAGGGGAGGGAGGGGAGAGGGGTCGACATCCCTGCTAATTCACTGACATGGGGGCGAGGGAAGAGTTGGCCTCTAATAGTAGTGTTTCTTGAAGGAGCAGCAGTAGCTATGCGAGGAACAAACGTAACTGTGCCCCGCAAATCCTGTAGCCAATTAGTCTGTATGAATAATTAAAGATCATTGTCTGTGCTGGGCGGCTGCAGATTGAGTTTCCCTCTCTCAGGCTAGATTGTTATGACAAGTAGTGACTACATAATGATATTAGGGATTAATAATTCAAGGCAGTCTGTGTTGCTGCAGGTGACAGGGCCCGCAGTGCACTCACTCTCTCTATACCACAAATTATGGAGGGTCAGAAATCAGAAATGGAAATCGAAATGTATGTGTACGCATCTGTGTGTGTGCATTTCAGTTTGTGTACGTGAGTGTGGTGTGCCTGAGTACGTATGTGCATGCATGCATGAGTGCTGGTATGTCTGTGAGTGTCTGTTAGTAACTTAGATTATAGGGGTTAGGTTGATTATGGTGTAAGCTAGTCTTGCTGGCTAGCAGTGGCACATCTGCTATAATGATGATGAAAACTACACAACAAATGAGAGTGATGCTGAGTGTTATGTGTGTCACAGTGCAGGGGCGTAGAGGATGGACGGGTGGAGGAGATGGTGGGCGGTAGGGGGGTTGAAGGATAGAGAGACAGCTGTGGCATCCATGTGCCAAACCACCATCACCACCATGACTATAGGCACCACATGCCTGTATGGCTTCTGCACCAGTAGGCCCGGCCTAATGGACCCAGCCTACCCATCAGGTCTGTCCACTGGGTCCCTTAAGAGAGCTGCATGCCCAGGCCTGTCCAGCATGGAGAGGTCCTCTGTCACAGTGACAGATGCTGGATGACAGATCCTTTCCAACCAGGAGGGCTTGGTGGTCTCTCTGGTGCAGCTCCACATCTGGGCCCAGCTGGCACTGTCTGACTGTCTGACTCTCACCCACCTGCTGGAATTGAATTTGAATTCCTGCCGAGCAGAGAGGGAGAGAGAGATAGAGATAAATACAATAGATAGATATATAGATAGATAGAGTGAGCGAGCGAGCAAGAGAAAGAGGAGAGAGAGAGAGAGTTGTGAGTGATTGATCGAGTGAGAGAAGGAGAGTGGAAACATCCTTTAGTGTGATTGCCAGTGTCAGTTCCAATGTGAGGAGTGTGGAATGGGAGAAAGTTGGGAGCGTTTGGAGGAGATCTCTGCAAAAGGAGCAGGGAATCTATAATTCCTTTTGCAGAGCTCAAAGGCCAGAGAGAGGCAGCAGACACTTTCCACAGACATGCTGAGATCTCCTTATGGAAAAGTTGGCTTCTCCCAGTAGAGTTGTATTACTCAGGGTAAAATCAGAGTTTAGCAAGTGTTAGATTTGAACACAACCCCTTTAGACTCCTGCCCAGTGGAGAACCCTGACATTTGGACCTTAGGAATCCTTAGACCTTCTCTTAAAGGTGTAGAAGGCCCTTACGGTTCCCCACTGCTCCTGCCTATGTGTCTCTCAGACTCAGAGTTTGTGGCAGCTGTCACTATGTACAACTCACTTGGAGACAAAGAGGAGGCCTATATTCTTTAGGTATAAAAGAATGCTGGTTGGAAGACAAACTTAATTTAAGAAAAAAATTAAGAAAGGAAAGTAAATTAAGATTGGTGAAGTTTGGTAAAACTGATGTCTTGTTTATGTTTACATGTTAATCATAGTTTTATATTCAATTAAGTCAGCCTCCATGGAATGCCTTACAAATCTATAATCCAACCAATTTCTAACCTAACATACAAATGACTCACATATCAACACAACAAAATCCACCATAGGGACGGTGTACATTTGAGCAGAATATGGTGGGTGTCCATTTAATAAAAATTGCATCAAAGCATATCAAACCATATTAGTTCCCCATTCCAGGAATGACCCCAGTGTCTTTCTTATTCAAACACAACTTACCATACAGTTAATAAAACATATGTCTATCTAAAGGGAAATTGTATGCAATTCGCCATCCTAAGAAATTAATAACTCCTACAGATGTGTGACTTACATCGTCTGATTGACATTTAACCCTCTAATTTATAGCGCACGAGGTAATCAATAAATTAGTGACACGCCATCAGATCTCTGATTTAATTGCTGAGCACTTACATTATTCATCTTTGGAGTTCTTTTTGTGAATTGGATACGCTAGCAACTGGTTCTCAACGTTGATTACGAAGTTAAAGAGTGATCAGAGTGAATGGGATATTAATTTATAAAAAGCATTGGCCTCATAAGTTCGATTGATCTCACAGGGACACCATAGTAGCACATCCATATCATTTTGGTGGTAGGATGAAAAGGACACACTGTGACATAGGCCATTATGGTGGATGTGCAGTGAGGAGGCAGTCAAAGAGAGTATAATTGTTCTGCCCAAGGTGAGGGCTTTTATTTGCAAGTGGGGATAATAATAGGTGCCAAAAACACTTACAATATTTCCAAAATAATCTACAGGACGAAGTAATGCCTGAATTAGCATGAGCAGCAGGAAGTGCAGCCCAACCTTTCCCTGTCTGGCCACAACAGGAACTGATGGGTTTAAATAGGCAACTCTTTACACATGTTGCCATTCACCACAGAACATTTTACATGTCAATGTTTCCTAATTATCCCATGAATGGAAAGAGCAATATGAAATGTGGAGCCGAAAACAAATTGTGGCTCCTAAACCAAATGAAACATCATGCAGACCATTTAAAAAATATATATTTCACCTTTATTTAACCAGGTAGGCTTGTTGAGAACAAGTTCTCATTTACAACTGCGACCTGGCCAAGATAAAGCAAAGCAGTTCGACACATACAACAACAGAGTTACACATGGAATAAACAAACATACAGTCAATAATACAGTAGAAAAAAAGTCTATATACATTGTGTGCAAATGAGGTAAGATAAGGGAGGTAAGGCAATAAATAGGCTATGGTGGCGAAGTAATTACAATATAGCAATTAAACACAGGAATGGTAGATGTGCAGAAGATGAATGTGCAAGTAGAGATACTGGGGTGCAAAGGAGCAAGATAAATAAATAAATACAGTATGGGGATGAGGTAGTTGGATGGGCTATTTACAGATGTGCTTTGTACAGGTGCAGTGATCTGTGAGCTGCTCTGACAGCTGGTGCTTAAAGCTAGTGAGGGAGATATGTGTCTCCAGCTTCAGCGATTTTTGCAGTTCCTTCCAGTCATTGGCAGCAGAGAACTGGAAGGAAAGGTGGCCAAAGGATGAATTGGCTTTGGGGGTGACCAGTGAGATACTGTATACCTGCTGGAGCGCGTGCTACGGGTGGGTGTTGCTATGGTGACCAGTGAGCTTAGATAAGGTGGAGCTTTACCTAGCAAAGACTTGTAGATGAATTCTCATACACTCTCATACATAAATTCTCATACACTTATTTTCCTTTTCACAATCAGTAATCAATGTAGCCGAGGACATTGCTGCAATTATCATACATCTTACACAATTAACAGTTTTAATCCATGACCCATTTTTCTTTGTTAGAATTATTAAAGTATGGAGATCAGCTCGTTTCCCTCTCTGTCAGCTTGGGTTCTTCTGCGGCCTGTTAAAACAACAATTTTATAACTAACCCAAGATACACCACAACCTGTCGTTTCCAATGGGAGCAAATTAAGCATAGTGGGCAGAACAAGCAAGGGGTGGGCAGAGCCAAGCATGAGCTATCAAGATCCTATTGGCGCGTTCTAGCATGTATCTGCATATTTCCATTAGGGAACTCCTACCCTGTGAAATGTGTGTGTGCAATAACAACATTTTCCACCTTGCACTCTTTCTAAACAATGCAATTTTGTGAAACTTTGGCAAAGGGTAAAGTCTACAAAAAGTAGTCCACTCTGTTCATAACAGATTCTTGTTTAGGGAACAGAAAACTGTATTGAGATTGAATGTTTCATCGATGAGGAAATTTGCAGAATGTTGGCCCATATCCATCTTGCTCCATACTATCCCACTGCCGGCCACTGGGCTTCCTCTCCTCACCATATTTGGTGGGGAGTGGAAGTTCTAACTGGATGCTTTAGATTTATACATCCGGTGAAACATCTGGCTCCGTGTTCTATCTGTGGTTAATCTATTCAGTGTGTAGTATGGGGTATTTTAATACCAATAGGCTTACACCGATGCTTTCTTTCATACTATTGTTCATTTGTGTTTTCCATTGAAACCAGAGAGATTCCATGCATTAGGCCTCCATTCGGTATGTGCAGTAGAGATAATGCATGCATGGTTTTGTGTTGAATCCTGAGAGGATTTCAGTTGTGATTTATTCATACAGTGAAACTAACTGGCTGCTTGGTGCAACACAATCAACATGTTCCTATTCATACCATATTCAAAGGGGTTAAGTCTGGAGTAAAATGTCGACTACAGTCTATGATTCATTAATGTAACAATGAATATATAACTCAAAGTTGTATTAGAAAAGAACACTACTTGGTACAGTACAGGTTTCTCGCAGCAGATAAACAGGGGTTTCTGCATGTATTTACATGTGTTTCATTTTGTTTGTGTGTTTGTGTCATGTGACAAATAAGTTCAGACTAGATATGAAAATAGAGGCCTTGGACTCTTAAAGGGAGGCTGAACTTACTGATTTGGCCTTGTTTTTTAGCTTGCTCATTAAGAAATGCTAGCGGCCATGACTAAAGCCAAATGTGAGTTGTCTTGTGGGAGTGGTTTGATGTGGGTGTTTCTTGGGTGTGTCTTTGCCATTCAGCCATAACAAACCTAGGGCATTTAGTGAGTAGTGACAGTGAGGTAAGGGTTAGCTTTGTTATGGAGAAAGGTTTTGAAGTTGAGGACTGAATCGCCATCTTTAGATATGTAATTCAGTTCTCTCTCTTTCTAGAGCTCTGACTTTCCAACCTGAAGATCACTGACATCATGATTTTACCTTGTATTTTTCAGAGTTCCCAGTTGTCACCTTGTTTTGTTATAACATATTTGGTCTGACAGATGCTTACGTGACAACCAGAATGCATTGTATGATGTCAACAAACATGGCATCACACATAGCTGGCAAATAGCTTAGCATTAGCTCATCATAATCAGTACAACCTTCAAAAAAGTATTTTACACACATCGTATGTGTCCATTAGAATCTATGCAAGAATGCATGATTTGTCACCAGTACTTGAAAACACAGAATAAAACAGTAAATACATTATTCTCCATACATACGGTATGCTACAGTAGAAACAATTACATGATATACAAAAAATAAGGCAATTACTTTGATAGGAATGCATACATGTCCAAAGTTATTATTTGTAAGGAAAACAACAATGCCAGAAAATGTGCCAAGGGGAAAAAGTTTGTTCAGGGCCTTTTCTGACTAGAGATGCGCAAATGTCTACATACTTGATCTGGGGAAACACTGAAGAAGTGCTTGGGCTATCGTCAAAGAGAGAAGTTTGTCCAGCTCAGTAAAGCCTCAAACATAAATTGTCCGCAACAATGAAATGGGTTACTTCTTATGTGAATTAATGAGGCGTGACATACCTCATTTCAAACTGTTAGAAAATAACATTTGTTCTAAAATAATTTTAAATTGAAACATAGCCTATAGATAATTAGAAGGCAGCATGTCTTTGGTTGAGGGCAGCGTGGGTTAACTGTCCTGTTGAGTAACAATCACATTTTGGAACAGTGAGTGCATTCTGACATCACGCACATTAAAAAAAACTCGCGCTGGGGCGACCGTAGAGATATTTAGAATTCATGTGTGAAAAGGTTAAAATAATGCTTATTTTCCATTACACTAGAGATTACTTTTGTTCCCAGTTCTGTTTATGTTCTTCAATTTAAAAATATATATTTTCTGGTTTTCGGATTTCTGTTCCATGAACCGGATCCAACCCCTGTTCTCAACAATGTGTTTTTGTAACTTTCAAGTGTAACACTTCCATGTAAAATAAACCATCCTTCACATAATAATGTAGAAACAGTGTTCTGCTAATATAACAATGTGCAAATATTTCACTTGTCTTTCATCTTCTATTGAGATTCACAGCTGATACAGATACTGTACCTATAAGCATTTTGTCCTCTGGTGCTGGGGCTACCTGTAACGGGCTTCCTCCTTCTCTTCATCCGAAGAGGAGTAACAAGGATTAGACCAACGTGCAGCGGGTTGTGAATACATAATGATTTATTATAAAGACTAAGACAAACACGAAAAACACTTGATACTTTTACAAAACAACAAACGAAGTAGACAGACCTGGTGCGACGAACTTACATGTAACACGAAGAACGCAATAACAGGAAAACTGACTACATAAAACAAATGAACAAACAAAACCGAAAACAGTCCCGTGTGGCGTAACATACAGACACAGACACTGACACGGGAGACAATCACCCACAAACAAACAGTGAGAACAACCTACCTTAATATGACTCTCAATCAGAGGAAACGTCAAACACCTGCCTCTAATTGAGAGCCATACCAGGCAACCCAAAACCAACATAGAAACAGAAAACATAGACTGCCCACCCAAAACTCACGCCCTGACCATCAAACACATACAAAACAACAGAAAACAGGTCAGGAACGTGACACTACCTTCCGAAACATTTCAGTCATCGTACCGGAATATAAGATAGTTCCTTGACATGTTTGAAGAATACACAGGGTTCCCCCACCTATTGATATGACTAATCGATTCAATAAAAAAAGACGATAAAAAGTAATAGATGTGTCTTGTATAATTTGAATACTAAGTGCAAGGTCTCTCCCAATTCAGACATCCGTATCAACCCATCTTTCAGTCAGAGGACTCCATGACAAAAGCATTTATTTTGTCCTCCATTTGTAGAAAAGTGAGAAAGAGGATGAGTGACGCATGTATTGAAAGGGTAATATTACTGAACACGTGTGATGTTCTGTCTTATTAGTAATTACCTTTTGTCCCTTCTGAGGTGTTTGTCAATGCCTGACGGGCATGTCAGCGTAGATCAGCCTCAGGCCCCTCTCGTCACAGATACTGGTCATGAAGGAGCCTGACCTACAGATCCGACCCAGCTCCTACATCACAGAGAAAGAGAGGGACGGAGAGAGAGTCTGTCAACAGTAAATACACAGTGGGCCTCCCAAGTGGCGCAGTGGTCTAAGGCACTGCATCGCAGTGCTAGCTGTGCCACTAGAGATTCTGGGTTCGAGTCCAGGCTCTGTCGCAGCCGACCGCGACTGGGAGAGCCATGGGGCGGAGCACAATTGGCCCAGTGTCGTCCGGGTTAGGGGAGGGTTTGACTGGCTGGGATGTCCTTGTCCCATCACGCACTAGAAACTCCTGTGGCTGGCTGGGCGCAGTGCACGCTGACACAGTCGCCAGGTGTATGGTGTTTCCTAAAACACATTGGTGCGGCTGGCTTCCGGGTTAAGTGGGCATTGTGTCAAGAACCAGTTGGGTTGTTGGTTGGGTTGTGTTGTGTTGTGTTTCGGAGGACGCTCACCTCTCGACCTTTGCCTCTCCCGAGTCCGTACGGGAGTTGTAGTGATGAGACAAGACTGTAACTACCAATTGGATACCACAAAAATGGGGTAGAGAAAACAAAAAATCCCCAGTAAATACACGGTTGAACATAGCCAATCAGAGGTTATGATTCACATCTAATTCATAAGGGCAATGACTGGTTGGCATTACTCACCCTGGCCCTGGAGAAGTCCATTGGCGCTATGGAATGGAGCACTTCCTTACAACATACAAGAAACATAAAAACACACACATGATCAATGGTGGTTATGAAAGGTGAATACCAGGACAGACAAGTGATAGTATTCAGACCTTTGTCCAGATAAAATATGAGCAACCTGAACCTCCATTACTCTGAAACAGGACTTGTGTTTGGCGACGGCCTCAGCCTTGTCATTATTTTTGACCTGGAAAATACTCAATAATGTTGTTGGCATATTGTTTTAGGTTAGCTGAAACCCTTGAATTCTACCTAGCTACCTACCTAGCTCGCCTAACAATAGCTTTCGTACTAGCTTGAAACATTATTGAAAGCAAGCTGGCTACATGAAACATGTGGTCAGGTTTGCTTGATTATTTGAAGTAGCTAGCTAGCTAACATTAGCTAGCAGGGATCTTAGCTAGCCAGTTCAATTGAACGTCTGTTCCACCTGAGGCAGGGGACGAGGAGCGCGCAGGATTTTGCCTTGGACTTCCGGACCCTGGCTGCCAGCGCGGGATGGAACGACAGGGCCCTGACCGATCACTACAGGGGCAGTCTGCGCGAGGACGTCCGTCTGTAGTTGGCCTGCCGAGACACCACCCTCACATTGGACCAGCTGGTGGACATGTCCATCCGGCTGGACAACCTGCTGACTGCCCACGGACGTCCGGATCAGGACCTATCAGTTCCATCCCCCAGCACCTCCGCTCCGACGCCCATGGAGCTGGGAGGTGCTGCACTTAGGGCGACCGGAGGAGGGGCCATTCCTTGCACCATCTGTGGCCGCAGAGGGCACACTGCTGGTCGGTGCTGGGGGGGTTCCTCAGGGAGTCGAGGCAGCAGGCAGGGCACTATCGTGTCACCCCAGGTGAGTCGGCATCAGGCTCACCCAGAGACCCCTGTTGCTCACATGTACAGTATGTGTTTATTTATTTTCCTGAGTTTTCCCTGCATTCCCAGCATAAGGCGCTAGTAGATTCAGGCGCAGCTGGGAATTTTATTGACCGTTCATTTGCTCTTAGTTTAGGGATTCCCCTTGTTCCTGTGGATATGCCCTTCCCTGTGCACGCCCTAGATAGTCGACAATTAGGGTCAGGGCTGAATAGGGAGGCCACCGCTCCACTTGACATGGTTGCACAGGAGGGTCATAAGGAGAGAATCAGTCTCTTCCTTATTGATTCTCCTGCATTTCCTGTGATGCTGGGCTTACCCTGGTTGGCCAGTCATGACCCCACTATTTCGTGGCAACAGAGGGCTCTCAAGGGGTGGTCACGAGAGTGCTCAGAGAGGTCTGTGGGGGTTTCCAACGTTGCGACTACGGTGGAAAGTCCAGACCAGGTCTCCACCGTGCGCATCGCCTAAGAATATGCCGATTTGGCTCTCGCCTTCTGTAAGAAGAGGGCGACTAAATTACCACCTCATCGACGGGGGATTGTGCGATAAATCTCCTGGTAGACGCAGCACTTCCCAGGAGTCACGTGAATCCTCTGTCACAGGAGGAGACGGTGGCTATGGAAACATATGTCTCCGAATCCCTGAGCCAGAGATACATTCGGCCCTCCACTTCACCTGCCTCCTCAAGTTTATTTTTTGTGAAGAAGAAGGATGGGGGTCTGCGCCCCTGTATTGACTATCGAGGGATCAATCGGATCAGTGTGAGGTACAGCTACCTGCTGCCTCTCATCGCCAGTGCGATCGAGTCAATGTACGGGGCGCGCTTCTTCACAAAATTGGATCTCAGGAGTGCTTACAACCTGGTGCGTATCCGGGAAGGGGACGAGTGGAAGACGGCATTTAGTACCACCTCAGGGCACTATGAGTACCTCGTCATGCCGTAGGGGTTGATGAATGCTCCATCAGTTTTCCAGACCTTTGTTGACAAGATTTTCCGGGATCTGCAAAGGGCAGGGTGTAGTGGTGTACATCAACGACATTCTGATATACTCCGCTACACACGCCAAGCATGTGTCCTTGGTGCGCAGGGTGCTTGGTCGACTGTTGGAGCATGAACTGTACGTCAAGGCTGAGAAATGTCTGTTCTTCCAACAGTCCGTCTCCTTCCTAGGGTAGCGCATTTCCACATCAGGGGTGGAGATGGAGAGTAACCGCATTTCAGCCGTGCGTAATTGGCCGACTCCCACCAAGGTAAAGGAAGTGCAGCGGTTTCTAGGGTTTGCCAACTACTACCGGAGATTTATCCGGAGTTTTGGTCAGGTAGCAGCTCCCATTACCTCACTGCTGAAGGGGGGACCGGTGCGGCTGCAGTGGTTGGCTGAGGCGGACAGAGCTTTTGGTCACCTGAAGGCTCTGTTTACCTCGGCCCCCGTGCTGGCTCATCCGGATCCCTCTTTGGCGTTCATAGTGGAGGTGGACGCGTCCGAGGCTGGGATAGGAGCCGTGCTCTCTCAGCGCTCGTGCACGCCACCAAAGCTCCGCCCCTGTGCTTTCTTTTCGAAGAAGCTCAGCCCGGTGGAGCGAAACTATGATGTGGGGGACCGGGAGCTGTTGGCTGTTGTCAAGGCTCTGAAGGCGTGGAGACATTGGCTTGAGGGGGCTAACCACCCTCTTCTCATCTGGGCTGACCACCGCAATCTGGAGTACATCCGGGCCGCGAGGAGAATGAACCCTCGCCAGGCAAGGTGGGCTATGTTCTTTACCTGTTTTGTTTACACTCTATCCTACAGACCAGGTTCCCAGAACGCTAAGGCAGACGCACTGTCCCGGATGTGTGACACAGAGGAGCGGTCCATGGATCACACTCCCATACTTCCGGCCTCTTGCCTGGTGGCTCCGGTGGTGTGGGAGCTGGACGCGGACATCGAGCGGGCTTTAATTAAGCACAGAGCCCACTCCTCCCCAGTGTCCAGCTGGGCTCCTGTACTGTATTGGGCCCATACGTCACCCTCCTTTGGTCATCCTGGTATCGGTCGGATGGTGCGTTGCCTTAGTGGGAAGAACTGGTGGCCCACCTTGGCCAAGGATGTGAGGGTTTATGTTTCCTCCTGCTCGGTGTGCGCCCAGTGAAAGGCTCCCAGGCACCTGCCCAGAGGGAAATTACAACCCCTACCCGTTCCACAAAGGCCGTGGTCGCACCTGTCGCTGGACTTCCTGACGGATCTTCCTCCCTCACAGGGCAACACCACGGTCCTGGTCGTTGTGTATCGGTTTTCTAAGTCGTGCCGTCTCCTCCCTTTGCCCGGTATCCCTACGGCCCTACAGACTGCGGAGGACCTGTTCACTCACCTCTTCCGGCACTACCTGAGGAAATAGTCTCTGATCGAGGTCCCCAGTTCACGTCCAGGGTCTGGAGAGCGTTCATGGAACGTCTGGGGGTCTCGGTCAGCCTTACCTCAGGTTTTCACCCCGACGGGCAGGTGGAGAGAGTAAATCAGGATGTGGGTAGGTTTCTGCAGTCATATTGCCAGGACCGGCCGGGGGAGTGGGCGACGTTCATCCCCTGGGCAGAGATGGCCCAAAACTCACTCCGCCACGCCTCCACTAACCTCTCTCTTTTCCAGTGCGTACTGGGGTATCAGCCGGTTCTGGCACCGTGGCATCAGAGCCAGATCGAAGCTCCTGCGGTGGACGACTGGTTCAAGCGCTCGGAGGAGACCTGGGACGCCTCCCATGTGCACCTACAACGGGCCGTGAGGCGGCAAAAAGCGAGTGCCGACCGCCACCGCAGCGAGGCCCCGGTGTTCGCACCGCGGCACCGGGTCTGGCTCTCGACCCGTAACCTGCCCCTTCGCCTGCCCTGCCATAAACTGGGTCCGTGGTTTGTGGGGCCATTTAAAGTCCTGAGGAAACTGAACGAGGTATGCTACAGGTTACAGCTTCCCCCAGATTATTGCATTAATTCCTCGTTCCATGTGTCTCTCCTCAGGCCGATGGTGGCTGGTCCACTCCAAGAAGCTGAGGTGCGGGAGGTTCCTCCGCCCCCTCTGGACATCGAGGGGGCCCCAGCGTATGCTGTTCGAGCCATCCTGGACTCGAAGCGCCAGGCGAGGGGCCTTCAGTACCTCGTGGATTGGGAGAGGTACGATCCAGGGGGAGAGATGCTGGGTGCCGGTGGAGGACGTCCTGGACCCTTCGTTGCTACGGGATTTCCACCATCTCCATCCGGATCGCCCTGTGCCTCTTCCTCCGGGTCGTCCCCGAGGTCGGTGTCGGCGCACTGCTGGAGTCGCACGTCAAGGGGGGGGGGGTACTGTCACGACTTCCACCGAAGTCGGTCCCTCTCCTTGTTCGGGTGTTGTTCGGCGGTCAACGTCAACGGCTTTCTAGCCACCGCCGATCCACTTTTCATTTTCCATTTGTTCTGTCTTTGTCTTATCACACCTGGCTTCTCTTAATCAATGACTTGTTTATTATTTAACCTCTTGTTCTACATGTTGTATTTGTGAGTGATTGTTTGTTGTATTGGGGTCCGTATTGTGTCGCCGTATTTATTAGGTGTTATGTTTGAATTTTTTAGTAAAGTATTTTATTACTCATATCTGCTGTCCTACGCCTGACTCATCTCGCCAGCTACACACAGACACCTTTACACTTCATCCTATCAAACCTGTCATCAGGTGTGATTAATTAGCTAACTAGCAGATAGCAAGCTAGTTTTGGATGTAAACCATATCCTGGCCATCTGTCCTAGATTATTAAACAACATTGGTTTGCAATATGTGCATTGCAAACCAAACTGAGTTAATGCTGCTGGAGCAGACCACCTGTGTTCCGCATGGCAAGGGGCGTTGCCACCACATATCTATGGGCAAGAAGGGGCAAGATTGTTGACATAATTGTAATCCAAACCCAACCCTCAAGTAAGCTGTGACAAACTAATTTACTTGCTTGATAGTTTTTGCGATGGTAGTTTACGTGAAGAAACTTTCGAAGTTCTTGAAATTCTCCGCATTGACTGACCCACATGTTTTAACCTCTCCGGGATCTTTCGGGACGCTAGTGTCCCACCTCGCCAACAGCCAGTGACATTGCAGGGCGCCAAATTCAAAACAACAGAAATCTCATAATTAAAATTCCTCAAACATACAAGTATCTTATACCATTTTAAAGGTAATCTTGTTGTTAATCCCACCACAGTATTCGTTTTCAAAAAGGCTTTACAGCGAAAGCACCACAAACGATTACGTTAGGTCACCGCCAAATCACAGAAAAACACAGCCATTTTTCCAGCCAAAGAGAGACACAAAAAGCAGAAATATAGATGAAATGAATCACTAACCTTTGATGATCTTCATCAGATGACACTCATAGGACTTCATGTTACACAATACATGTATGTTTTGTTCGATAAAGTTCATATTTATATCCAAAAACCTCAGTTTACATTGGCGCCATGTTCTGAACATGCCTCCAAAACATCCAGAGAAATTGCAGAGAGCCACATCAAATAACAGAAATACTCATCATAAACTTTGATGAAAGATACATGTTTTACATAGAATTAAAGATAAACTTGTTCTTAATGCAACCGCTGTGTCAGATTTTTTAAAAGCTTTACGGTAAAAGCACTATATTCAATAATCTGAGTACAGCGTTCAGCCACAAAAGCAAGCCATACAGTTACCCGCCAAATTGTGGAGTCAACAAAAGTCAGAAATAGCATTATAAATCTTCACTTACCTTTGCTGATCTTTGTCGGAATGCACTCCCAGGACTCCCACTTCCACAAGAAATGTTTGTTTTGTTCGATTACGTCCATATTTATGTCCAAATACCTCCGTTTTGTTTGCGCGTTTAGTTCACTATTCCAAAGGCACAATGCGCGAGCGCAAAATCCAGACGAAAAGTCAAAAGAGTTCCATTACAGTTTGTAGAAACATGTCAAACGATGTTTACAATCAACCCTTAGGGTATTTTTATAATAAATCTTCAATAATATTCCAACCGGACAATAGCGTATTCATTACAGAGGAAAAAGAAGGAACGGCACCCCCGCGTGACCGCGCAGTAAACAACTCATTGCCCTCAGCCTAGTCCACTTGTAGAAACAGCTCTTATTCGACCCCCTTCCACAATAGAAGCCTCAAACAACTTTCTAAAGACTGTTGACATCTGCTGGAAGCCTTGGGAAGTGCAGTCTGGCCCCATAGACACAGCATATTGGATAGGCAATCACTTAAATGAAACTACAAACCTCAGATTTCCCACTTCCTGGTTGGATTTGTCTCAGGTTTTTGCCTGCCATATGAGTTCTGTTATACTCACAGACATTATTTTAACAGTTTTGGAAACTTTACAGTGTTTTCTATCCAAATCTACTACTTATATGCACATCATAGCTTCTGGGCCTGGGTAACAAGCAGTTTACTCTGGGCACCTTATTCATCCAAGCTACTCAATACTGCCCCCCTTTCCCAAAGAAGTTTTAAAGTAATGATGGACTGTCGTTTCTCTTTGCTTATTTGAGCTGTTCTTGCCATAATATGGATTTGGTCTTTTACCAAATAGGGCTATCTTCTGTATACCACCCCTACCTTGTCACAACACAACTGATTGGCTCAAATGCATTAAGAAGGAAAGTAATTCCACAAATTAACTTTTAACAAGGCACTAGCGTTAATTAAATTGCATTGGTACTTTATTTGCACAGTGATTTTTTTTTTTTACATTTGGCTCTATACTTCACCATTTTGGATTTGATATCAAGTGTTTAAAATAAATGTAAATAAAATGTAATGCGCCAAATACAACAGATGTAGACTTTACCATGAAATGCTTACTTGCAGTGCCTTGCAAAAGTATTCATCCCACTTTTCCTAATTTACTGCATTACAACCTGTAATTTAAATAGATTTTTATTTGGATTTCATGTAATGGACATACACAAAATAGTCCAAATTGGTGAAGTGAAACAAAAAAAATTGCTTGTTTCAAAAAATTATATAAAATAAATAACAGAAAAGTGGTGCGTGCATATGTTTTCACTCCCTTTGCTATGAAGGCCCTAAATAAGATCATCGGCTCTTGGACCAACGGCTTGGGGCTTGGGGGGCTCCAACACAGCTTCTACCCCCCAAGCCGTAAGACTGCTAAATAGCCAGACTGCTAAACTATCTGCACTGAATCTTTCTTGCACTGACCCTATGCACACTCACTACACTATATATTCACAACATATACACACACACTCACTCACACACACTACATTGACACTCCCACACAAAACCTACAAAAGCACACACACACAACACACACACGCATACCGACACAACACAAATACATATACACTACCGTTCAAAAGTTTGGGGTCACTTAGAAATGTCCTTGTTTTTGAAAGAAAAGCACACTTTTTGTCCATTAAAATAACATCAAATTGATCAGAAATACAGTGTAGACATTGTTAATATTGTAAATGACTATTGTAGCTGGAAACGGCAGATTTTTATGGATTATCTACATAGGCGTACAGAGGCCCATTATCAGCAACTATTTAATGAAGAGCCTAATGTTTTTCATCACTGCCCAAATACGTACGTATGGGATTGTAAGTAAGTAACTTTGACTGAATATAAAAATAACCGATTCTTGCAGTTCCAATGTCATTCTTCTATGAATAAAAAAAAACGACTGGGAATACATTCTATGCTAACATGCAGAACTAGCAAGTGGTGCACTGTCTATGTTATATTTCAGTGCAGGCCATTCAGAATAATAGCATTGAGATCCTGATAAGAGGACTAAGGTGCATATGTGCCATTCAGTTCTCACTTATTTCATTGATGAAGCTTTTGGGGATTCTAGCATTGTCTCTCAGTTCCATCGCCAGTATGTGAAGGGTCTCTTGGGTGGGTGGTTTCTGTTTGTGTGAGACTGCAGTGGAGAAACAGGTCTGTCAGTGCAACAGTTCAGGACAGTGGTTTGAACATGGATGGATCAACGTGACGGGTCATGATCGTGTCCGGAGACACCTGAAACCCCACCTCTTTAAGGAATACCTAGGATAGGATAAAGTAATCCTTCTAACCCCCCCCCCTTAAAAGAGTTAGATGCACTATTGTAAAGTGGTTGTTCCACTGGATATCATAAGGTGAATGCACCAATTTGTAAGTCGCTCTGGATAAGAGCGTCTGCTAAATGACTTAAATATTGTATTATTATTCTTTTTTGATTAATTCAGACTCTGTTCTGCTCTGCTCCGTTCTGTTCTGTGCTGTTCTCCACAGTAGCAGAGCAGAGACTGAGCCCGACCCCACACTGCTTCACTGCCTCGCCTTCCCTAATTGCTGTGCTCTCTCCTCACCGGCTCGCCTCTGTCATAAAAAAAAAACATGTTTGTAGCTGGCTGTTCAGCTTTAACCTATATTTTAAGCCACACACAAGGTGTAGAATCGAGCTGGAGCTTGTTAACTTCTCTGGTACAAGTGGGATGCTAGCCTCAACAACAGCCAGTGAAATTGCAGGGCGCCAAATTCAAAACAACAGAAATCCCATAATTAAAATTCCTCAAACATACAAGTATTATCCACCATTTTAAAGATAAACTTCTTGTAAGTCCAACCACAGTGTCCGATTTCAACACTATGCGATTATGTTAGGTCAGCACCTAGTTACAGAAAACCATACAGCCATTTTTCCAGCCAAAAAGAGGAGTCACAAAAAGCAGAAATAGAGATAATCGATCGATTAATCACTAACATTTGATGATCTTCATCAGATGGCACTCATAGGACTTCATGTTACACAATACATGTATGTTTTGTTCGATAAAGTTCATATTTATATCCAAAAATCTCAGTTTACATTGGCACGTTATGGTCAGAAATGCATTGTCTCAAACAAACATCCGGTGAAAGTGCAGAGAGCCACATCAAATAACAAAAATACTCATCATAAACATTGATAAACGATACAAGTGTTAAACATACAAATAAAGATAAACTTTAAACTTGAACGTCTCACGTACCCAAGAGAGGTTAATGCAACCGCTGTGTCAGATTTCAAAAAGGCTTTACGGAGAAAGCACACTTTGCGATTATGTTAGGTCTGCACCTAGCCACAGAAACCCATACAGCCATTTTCCAGCCAAGGAGAGTGTCACAAAAGTCAGAAATAGCATTAAAATTAATCAGTTACCTTTGATGATCTTCATCTGGTGGCACTCCCAGGTCTCCATGTTAGACAATAAATGTCTCTTTATGACCAAATACCTCCTTTTTGTTTGCGCGTTTTGTCCAGTAATCTGAATGCTTAACGTGCACTAATTCCAGGCGAAAAGTTTTTAAAAAGTATAATTAAAGTTAGTAGAAACAATGTTTAAAATCTATCCTCCGGTTGTTTTTGTCATAAATAATCAATAATATTTCAACCGGACAAAAGCTTCGTCAATAGGAAAGGAGAAACAAGAAAGGCGCGTTTCCCATCAGGCGCATGGCTGATGAATGGAAATTTCCACTGGCCACTGATTGAAAGTGCTGTTTCTCCCTCATTGTTCAGAGTAAAAGCCTGAAACAATGCCTAAAGACTGGCCACATGTAGAGGAAGACACAGAGCTCGTGAACTGGGTCCTAAGTCTTTGTATGGTGGATAGGCTTTCAATGGAAAAACAGCCTTTCAAAAAAATAGTACTTCCTGGTTGGATTTTCCTCGGGTGTTTGCCTGCCATATTAGTTCTGTTATACTCAAAGACATTATTTTAACAGTTTTGGAAACTTTAGAGTGTTTTCTATACAAATCTACTAATTATATGCATATCCTATCTTCTGGGCCTAAGTAGCAGGCAGTTTAATTTGGGCACGCTTTTCATCCAAAATTCCGAATGCTGCCCCCTACCCTAGTGAAGTTAAAGGGGCCTGGCTTTTGCATAATTAATGGTTCTGGTTCTTCCCTTCTTGACCTAATTAACAGTAACTTTGGCTTCTGCTACCACTTCTACCTGCTCCTCATATTTTTTTTATTTAAAACCTCTTTGGGCTAGGTAAACTGCCTATTACTCAGGCCCAGAATCTAGGATGCATATAATTGGTAGATTTGGATAGAAAACACTCTAAAGTTTCTAAAACTGTTAAAATAATGTCTGTGAGTATAACAGAACTGATATGGCAGGCGAAACCCCGAGGACAAACCACCCATCCGTCTCCATCCAGTCCTTACTTCTACAGAAAGTCATCCATCGACCTGTACTCGGACGTTCAATTTACATGAATATAGATTATGTCAGGTTTGTCGGGCTCAGCAGTGTCCCTACATAACGTTTGGCGCAAGTGAGTGCTGATCATCTCTGCCGCAGCCCAGATCATTGTAGCCTCCCAGCCTCAGTCTCAGCCCAGCCCAGTTCCTTGTAGCCTCTCAGCCTAACCCCAGCCTCAGTCTCAGGCCAGCCCTTTGAAACTCCCCCCCAACCTCAATTTCAGCCCAGCTCCATGCAGCCCCCCAGCGTAGCCCCAGCCTTAGTCTCAGCCCAGCTTCATGCAGCCCCCAAGCGTAGCCCCAGCCTTAGTCTCAGCCCAGCTCCATGCAACCCCCCAGCGTAGCCCCAGCCTTAGTCTTAGCCCAGCTCCATGCAGCCCCCCAGCCTTAGTCTTAGCCCAGCTCCATGCAGCCCCCCAGCGTAGCCCCAGCCTCAGTCTCAGCCCAGCTCCATGCAGCCCCCAATCGTAGCCCCAGCCTTAGTCTTAGCCCAGCTCCATGCAGCCCCCCAGCGTAGCCCCAGCCTCAGTCTCAGCCCAGCTCCATGCAGCCCCCAATCGTAGCCCCAGCCTTAGTCTCAGCCCAGCTCCATGCAGCCCCCAGCGTAGCCCCAGCCTTAGTCTCAGCCCAGCTCCATGCAGCCCCCAAGCGTAGCCCCAGCCTTAGTCTCAGCCCAGCTCCATGCAGCCCCCACTCGCTGCCTGCTGCTTTCCTCTCACACTGAGGTGGATTAAGGCGGATAATAAAATATCAAATAATAATGGCCCGAGACATGGCAGACTGTGTGGTGTGAGGCATGAAACCGCATATGGAATGCGTCACCTTCAAATTGACGGAGGAGTATTGTATTTCTACAAAATGCATGAATCAACAGCAGAATAGCTCTTATAAACCTCCCCCCTCCACCACCACCACCTCTTTCTACATTAATAGTGTTCGCTGAATTTCTCTTTGTGGGTGAAGCAGCCTAAACAACAGCTCTCGTTCATCTGGGCGCGGTGAAGGCCTTCTGAATTGGGTCCCCGGAGTGGACAGGTGGCTCTGATCAAGTTCTGGAGGCGAGCACCGGGATGAGAAGGAGGGATGAGGAGGAACATGGAGGGAGGGTGGGGTCAGGTCAGGGGTGAAGGTGGGGGTGTCAGATGTAGGTCAGGTGTGTGGGTAGGGAAATGGGGCAAGAGGTGTGTGGAGGTGTAGTAGGAGTGCAGAGGGGGGCAAGAAGGGAGGCTGAGGGGGATTGGGGTTGATCCTTTAAAAGCCTTAGTTCTCCTCCAGCGAAATTATTCTCAGTGTGTGAAAACAAGGCTGGCTCCGGGCTAGCCATCTAGGAGAGTGCTTAGCCTCAGGGCGATTTTCAGAAGAAAGTAACACAGGAGAAATAATGGGGGTGGGAGTACGAGAGGGATGGAGGGATGGAGGAGAAGGGAAAGGGATTTTTTTTTAATTTTCTTATTCTCCCATCTCACGCTCGTTCACTTGTTCTCTTGTTTGCTAGATGCCTGCCTTTCTTTGTGTCTGTCTCATTCCTTGGCTGCGCTCTTTTTTCTTTCCCCTCTGCTCTCATTCCCCTTGTTCTGTTTTTCTTCTGAGAGACGACTAGAGACGGAGTGAATATGATAACAAAGCTCTTAGGACTGACAGATCAGCGCTAAAGGACCAGTCAAGGGATGCCTCCCAATCTCTCTCCCTACACCTCTCCAGTCCTTCCCATGCTTCTATCCCTCTTTCACTCTATCCATAACTCTCTCTCTCATTCACAGGTTGGTGAAGATAATTCAACATGTGAATGCTCTGCTAGAAGATGGGAGGAGTGCCCAGCTCCATCTCTTTCCCTCAAAAAGGCACTGTGCTGCTCTGCACCCATACTGCTCAACTCCTTCCAATTCACCCCCCGTGACAGACTGCGGATCACGCCTGATCTATCCACCCAAACTGCCTGTCCTCAAAACTAAAGATGAGACACTTGGTCATTGCATAATCTCTCTGCAGCGCTCATTCTCTTTGGAGACATTTGGTTTGTTTTACGAACACTTTGTTCAAAGGATTACTTGAGCAAAGATCTTAAATATTTACTCAAAACTGTAGCTGATTCTCTGCAAATATAAATCTTGCATAACTTTATGAAGTGAGATGAAATATATCCTTTTTACTCTGTTTTGCTTCAGGATGAGGACTGCCTCTCTCTTGTTCTTAGCAGAGCTACTTTGTGAGATTCCATATTTATGATGTGCTGGGGCAATTCCACGGGAACAGAATTGCGCTGAGAATCAGATTTTTCACTAATGTACGCCAAACCAAAGCCCTTGATTTCAAAGTTGAACAGGCTCTTTGCACAATGACTACATTTAGCAATTTACACTGAAAAATGTACTAAAACACATTTACTGGAAGAACTGTGCAGTGCAAAGTTAGGTAACAGAATTTCTGTAAAATCTCCCTCAGTTTTTTGTTACCACATTTTCCAAAACATTATTAAATGTCTGCTCTGAATTAAGATTCAAAGATGTCTGCAGAAACAATGGTGTGTTAGCATTTTCTTGATATGTACATCACAGAAATACATCATTACGGATAGAAATGTAATTCTCTTTATGGTGATGTATCCTAAATAGGTACATAAAAGGTAGAAATATGCAATATACTCATTTGCATATTTGGGTATTATTCTTTACACTGGCTCTGTAACGGGGTGAGTGACTGGTTGCCGTGAAGTCAGGCGCAGGAGAGCAGAGATGGTGATAACAGGAGAACTTTAATATACACCCTGGCCCAAAGGCACAGGCGAGGCAGCACAAAGCACAACCACGGTAACATGAACTGGATTAAACAAAACAAACAAACCTAGGTTTGAAACTAACCTAGCGCAAGCCAGCCTATAGCGTAACACCCTACACAAAGAACAATTCCACACACAGACATGGGGGAAACAGAGGGTAATATACATTTAGTCTGATGAGGGAATGTGAACCAGGTGTGCGGGGAAACAAGACAAAACAAACGGAAAATGAAAGGTGGAGCTGCGATGGCTAGAAGACCGGTGACGTCGACCGCCGAACGCCGCCCGAACAAGGAGAGGGACCGACTTCGGCGGAAGTCGTGACATGCTCCTCCCCCAAACAAGACCACATTTGGATTCTTCTGACCGGACTAAATCTGAACCAATCATAGACATTTATGTTTCACAGGACTATACTGTACTTTACTGTACTGAACCATACTCTACTAAACTTTTTTTCACTTTACTGTAATGTACTGTAGTCGAAGCGAGAGCTGGGACGAAAGTAACACGAGGAGAAAGTAACACGCCCATTTTCTCAGGTAAGACAGAAACTAAAATTACATAGTGAAATCAACACGTTCCTAATGCGGAGGATGAGCTCCCTGCAAAAAAACTGCCCAGTCTGACCATGTTTTGTCGAGTTATGAACAAAAAGTGGTTATAAGGGGTTATAAAAAAATTGACCCGGAAGTGTTTGGGTTGTAGAGTTGTGTTTAGTTGTTTATTAAGGTTCCAAACGTACAGTGGCAAGAAAAAGTATGTGAACCCTTTGGAATTACCTAAATATCTGCATAAATTAATCACAAAATTTGATCTGATCTTCATCTTAGTCACAACAATAAACAAACAAAGTGTGCTTAAACTAATAGCACAAATGATTGTATTGTTTTTGTCTATATTGAATACATGATTTAAACATATTGACAGTGTAGGTTGGAAAAAGTATGTGAACCCCTAGGCTAATGACTTTTCCAAAGCTAATTGGAGTCAGGAGTCAGCTAACCTGGAGTCCAATCAATGAGACGAGATTGGAGATGTTGGTTAGAGCTGCACTGCCCTATAAAAAAAACTCACAAAATTTGAGTTTGCTATTCACAAGAATCATTGCCTGATGTGAACCATGCCTCGAACAAAAGAGATATCAGAAGACCTAATACTAAGAATTGTTGACTTGCATGAAGCTGGAAAGGGTTGCAAAGGTATCTTTAACTTCTTTGGGACTGGGGGCAGTATTGAGTAGCTTGGATAATAAGGTGCCCAGAGTAAACTGCCTGCTACTCAGGCCCAAATGCTAGAATATGCATATAATTAGTAGATTTGGATAGAAAACACTGACGTTTCTAAAACTGCTTGAATGATGTCTGTGAGTATAACAGAACTCATATGGCAGGCAAAAACCTGAGAAAAAATCCAACCAGGAAGTGGGAAATCTGAGGTTTGTAGTTTTTCAAGTCATTGCCTATCGAATATACAGTGTCTATGGGATCATATTGCACTTCCTAAGGGTTCCCCTAGATGTCAACAGTCTGTAGAACCTTGTTGCAGGCTTCTACTGTGAAGGGGGAGAGAATAAGAGCTGTTTCAATCAGGTATATGGCAGAATGCCATGAGCTCAGTCAGGCGTGCGCCCATGAGAGTTAGCTGCGTTCCTTTTCCTTTCTAAAGACAAAAAACTTGTCCAGTTGAAACATTATTGAAAATGTATGATAAAAACATCCTAAATATTGATTCTATACATCGTTTGACATGTTTCTACAAACTGTAATATAACTTTTATGACTTTTCGTCTGAACTAAGCGATCGCGCATTGAGCATTTGGATTATTGTGCTAAACGCGCGAACAAAAAGGAGGTATTTGGACATAAATGAAGGACTTTATCGAACAAAACATACATTTATTGTGGAACTGGGATTCCTGGGAGTGCATTCTGATGAAGATCATCAAAGGTAAGTGAATATTTATAACGCTATTTCTGACTTTTGTGACACCTCTCCTTCTTTGGAAAATGGCTGTATGTTTTTCTGTGGCTAAGTGCTGACCTAACATAATCGCAAGGTGTGCTTTCGCCATAAAGCCTTTTTGAAATCTGACACAGCGGTTGCATTAACCTCTCTTGGGTACGTGAGACGTTCAACAGCCAGTGAAACTGCTGGGCGCCAAATTCAAATAAAGAAATACTCATTATAAAAATTCAGAAAACAAAACATATTTTACATAGGTTTAAAGATTAACTTCTTGTGAATCCAACCACGGTGTCAGATTTTTAAAATGCTTTACGGAGAAAGCATACATTACGATTATTTGAGAACATAGCCCACTAGACAAATCATTACAAACAGTAACCAGCCAAGTAGAACAGTTACACAAGTCAGAAATAGAGATACAATTAATCCCTTACCTTTGATGATCTTTATATGGTTGCACTCAGCAGACATTCATTTACTCAATAAATGTTCATTTTTTTCGATAAAGTCTCTTTATATCCAAAAACCTCAGTTTTGTTTGTGCGTTTTCTTCAATAATCCACAGGCTCAAACGCAGTCAAAACAGGAAGACAAAAAAATCCAAATTGTATCCGTAAAGTTCATAGAAACATGTCAAACGATGTTTATATTCAATCCTCAGGTTGTTTTTAGCCTAAATAATCAATAATATTTCAACCGGACAATAACGTTGTCAATTTAAAAGGTAAACAAGAGAGGCACTCTCTCGGTCGAGCGCATGAAAAAGCTCTGTGACACTTTAGGTTCCACTCATTCAGACTGCTCTTACTTCCTAATTTTTCAGGATACAAGCCTGAAACAATTTCTAAAGACTGTTGACATCTAGTGGAAGGCATAGAAACTGCAATTTGAGTCCTAAGTCAATGGATACTGTAATGGCATTGAATAGAAAACTACAAAACCAACAAAAAAAACGACTTCCTGAATGGATTTTTCTCAGGTTTTTGCCTGCCAAATCAGTTCTGTTATACTCACAGACACTATGTTAATAGTTTTGGAAACTTTGGAGTGTTTTCTATCCAAATCTACCAGTTATATGCATATCATATCTTCTGGGCCCGAGAAGCAGGCAGTTTAATTTGGGCATTTCATCCAAAAATTTTAATGCTGCCCCCTACCCTAGAGAAGTTAAGGAGAAGTTTATCTATAATTCCGTGCATAACACTTGTATCTTTTATCAATGTTTATGATGAGTATTTCTGTAATTTGATGTGGCTCGCTGCATTTTCACCGGATGTTTGTTTGAGACAATGCATTTCTGAACATAACACACCAATTTCAAATTAGGTTTTTGGACATAAAGATTAACTTTATCGAACAAAACACACATTTATTGTGTAACATGAAGTCCTGTTAGTGCCATCTGATGAAGATCATCAAAGGTTAGTGATTAATTTAATCGCTATTTCTGACTTTTGTGTGCCCTCTCCTTAGCTGGAAAATGGCTGTATGGTTTTCTGTGACTAGGTGCTGACCTAACATAATCATTTGGTGTGCTTTTGCCGTAGAGCCTATTTGAAATCGGACACTGTGGCTGGATTTACAAGAAGCTTATCTTTAAAATGGTGTATAATACTTGTATTTTTGAGGAATTTTAATTATGGGATTTCTGTTGTTTTGAATTTGGCACCCTGCAATTTCACAATTTCACAATTTCACTGGGACGCTAGCGTCCCACATATCCCAGAGAGGTTTTAAAAGCCTTGATGTTCATCAGTCCACGGTAATGCAAACTGTCTATAAATGGAGAAAGTTCAGCACTGTTGCTACTCTCCCTAGGAGTGGCCGTCCTGCAAAGATGACTGCAAGAGCACAGCGCAGAATGCTCAATGAGGTTAAGAAGAATCCTAGAGTGTCAGCTAAAGACTAACATAAATCTCTGGAACATGCTAACATCTCTGTTGACGAGTCTACGATACGTAAAACACTAAACAAGAATGGTGTTCATGGGAGGACACCTACGGAAGAAGCCACTGTTGTCCAAAAAAAACATTGCTGCACGTCTGAAGTTCACAAATGAGCACCTGGATTTCTACAGCGCTTCTGGCAAAATATTCTGTAGACAGATGAAACTAAAGTTGAGTTGTTTGGAAGGAAGGAACACAGAACACTATGCATAGAGAAAGCACACCAACATCAAAACCTCATCCCAACTGTAATGTACGGTGGAGAGAGCATCATGGTTTTCTTAAACAGCTCACTATCATCAACGGAAAAATTAATTCCCATGTTTATCAAGACATTTTGCAGGAGAATGTAAAGTTATATGTCCGCCAATTGTCGATGAACAGAAGTTGAGTGATGCAACAGGACAATGACCCAAACACAGAAGTCAATCAACAACAGAATGGCTTCAACAGAAGAAAATACGCCTTCTGGAGTGGCCCAGTCAGAGTCCTGACCTTAACCTGATGTAAAATGCTGTGGCATGACCTCGAGAGCGGTTCACACCAGACATCCTAAGAATATTGCTGAACTGAAACAGTTTTGTAAAGTTGAATGGTCCAAAATTCCTCCTGACCGTAGTGCAGGTCTGATCCGCAACTACAGAAAACGTTTGGTTGAGTTTATTGCTGCCAAAGAAGGGTCAACCAGTTATTAAATCCAAGGTTTCACATACTTTTCCCACCCTACACTGTGAATGTTGACGGTGTGTTCAATGACGACATGAAAACATATAATTGTTTGTGTGTTACTAGTTTAAGCAAACTGTGTTTGTCAATTGTTGTGACTTAGATGAAGATGTATGGTCTTGTTGGCTGGCCCTCGCTACATATTCGTTGCCAAACCCACTGGCTCCAGGTCATCTATAAGTCTATAATGTATGCTATCGTTGGCTTGCCCTCGCTACATATTCGTCATCAAACCCACTGGCTCCAGGTCATCTATAAGTCTTTGCTAGGTAAAGCTCTGCCTTATCTCAGCTCACTGGTCACCGTAGCAACACCCACCCATAGCACACGCTCCAGCAGGTATATTTCACTGGTCATCCCCAAAGCCAACACCTGCTTTGGCTTCCTTTCCTTCCAGTTCTCTGCTGCCAATGACTGGAACAAATTGCAAAAATCACTGAAGCTGGAGACTTATATCTCCCTCACTAACTTTAAGCATCAGCTGTCAGAGCAGCTTACCGATCACTGTACCTGTACACAGCCCATCTGTAAATAGCACACCCAACTACCTCATCCCCATATTGTTATTTATTTATTTTTGCTCTATTGCACCCAAGTATCTCTACTTTCACATCATCATCTGCACATCTATCACTCCAGCGTTAATGCTAAATTGTAATTATTTCGCCACTATGGCCTATTTATTGCCTTACCTCCCTAACCTTACTACATTTGCACACACTGTACATATATTTTTCTATTGTGTTTTTGACTGTACGCTTGTTTATCCCATGTGTAACTCTGTGTTGTTGTTTTTGTCGCACTGCTTTGCTTTATCTTGGCCAAGTTGCAATTGTAAATGAGAACTTGTTCTCAACTGTCCTACCTGGTTAAGTAAAGGTGAAATTAAAAATGTAAAATAAAGAAAGATCAGATGAAATGTTATGACCAATTTATGCAGAAATCCAGGTAATTCAAAAGGTTCACTGTCACTGCTGTCTTCGTCCTCCTCATCTGACGAGGAGAATTGAGAAGGATCGGAGTACCAATACGCAGCGTGGTAAGTGTTCGTCATTTTAATTGAAAAAACTGAACACTACAAAAACAACAAAGTTACAACCGTGAAGCTAATAAACAATCGTGCTGACACAAACACTACACATAGACAATCACCCACACCCACAATGACAAAATAGGCTACCTAAATATGGTTCCCAATCAGAGACAACGACTAACACCTGCCTCTGATTGAGAACCATATCAGGCCAAACACAGAAATAGACAAACTAGACATACAACATAGAATGCCCACTCAGATCACACCCTGACCAAACGAAACATATAAACATACAAAGCAAACTATGGTCAGGGCGTGACATTCACATACTTTTTCTTGCCACTGTATGTCATTTTCTTAACCCATCTAGTAAGAGCATAGGTTTCAGTTATCATGCTAGCTAGTCTTGGGTGTTATCCTGGGAAAAGTTAAAGGAGAGACAGGTAGAACGAAAGTAACACAATGTAAAAAATTGATGACCTGGAATAAACCATTTTAAAAACCATTTAAGAGCAGGCCATTTATCCTCTAGTTCATATTGCTTTTATAATGTTAGCAAAATATCAACAAGTGACTGAATGTTTGAAAATTATACTTGACATCATTAGAATTATGCCTTAATCAATTGACTTGATGTTTCAACTTCTCATAAGTTTCTATTGACAGGTTAGTGGTTAAAAAGATATATCTTTATGATTCAGGGGTTCAATTACCTTGTGTGATGCCATGGTAATGTGATAATCATAATGAGTTTTCCGTTTGTGAAGAGAATAAAAACGTTTATTCCATCAAGATACGAGGAGAATGCATGACAAGGACAGCTGGAGCACACCTGATTGGTAGATCTAAGCATGAATAGTAATTGGGAATGTTGAAAAATATCTCGTACTACATTCCCATTTAAGTGAGATGAGAAAATTCTGGTTAATATAGATATTATGTGATGCATTTTAGTCTGATTAATATTGTTAGGCTAAATATTGTGGTTGTGCAACATTGCTATGTTTATGGTTCATTTTCATAAATTTCAAACCTATAGCATTAATTATTAAACTCGACACAAATTATGGCTGATGGTACATTTGTTGAAAGTAAAGATCATTACACACCAGAAATATGGAGATAAGACAGATATTGTTCACTTCTCGCCAGCTGTTATTTTCATACCAAGGCTGTTTTACTCCCGGCAGGTACAAAAGTAGTATTGCGGTAGTTCTGTTCTCCGTCTATTTACACTGAACAAAGATATAAACGCAACATGCAACAATTTAAAAGATTTGACTGAGTTCCAGTTCATATAAGGAAGTCAGTCAATTTAAATAAATTCATTAGGTCCTAATCTATGGATTTCACATGACTGGGAATGCAGAAATGCTGCTGTTGGGCACAGATTCCTTCAAGTATAAGGTAGGGGCGTGTATCAGAAAACCAGTCAGTATCTGGTGTGACCAACATTTGCCTCATGCAGCGCAACACATCTCTTTCGCAAAGAGTTGATCAGGCTGTTGATGTGCCCTGTGGAATGATGTCCCACTCCTCTTTAACGGCTGTGTGAATTTGCTGGATTTTGCCAGGAACTGGAACACGCTGTCATACACGTCGAGCCAGAGCATCCCAAACATACTCAGTGGGTGACATATGCAGGCCATGGAAGAACTGGGCGATTTTCGCTCAGGAAATATTTGTGTTTTTTTACACATATTTAACCCTTTTTTTGGGTAGGCACAAAATTACCTTCATACTTCCATATAAAAAAAAAAAACAGTACCGGTTTAGCTCTGCCACCTTATATGCGGAATATTGACATAGGCGGATGCGGTGGATTGAGACGCATGTGGAGGATTGATAGATTGAGACACACCAGATATCTCTGTCTTAAATTGACAGATTTAGATGTGGAATTCTTTATTATGTTACTTAGATTGACACAGCAGTGTGTCAATCAACTCTAGGGGGGTTTAATCATATTCTTGATATGCCACACCTGTCAGGTGGATGGATTATCTTGGCAATGGAGAAAGGCTCACGAAGAAGGACGTAAACAAATTAAGCTTTTTGTGCGTATGGAACATTTCTGGTATCTTTTATTTCAGCTCATGAAATATGGGACCAACACTTTACATGTTGCATTTATATTTTTGTTCAGTATAGTTTAACCTAATTTACTTTATAAATGAAATCACAGTTGCTAATGGTAATAAGATGTGATCTCTCTAGCTCTATCGTTCGTGGTGTAACTAGGAAAAAACTAAAAGCGTTACTTTTGTCCCAGTTCTCCCCTACTGAACTCTATTGTGCTTTACTGTACTGTACTGAACAATACTCTAACAAGCTTTATTTTAAACTTTACTGCACTCTACTGTACTGTGCTGTACAGTGCTGTGCTCTCCAAACCTGTGAAACATAGACGGCTATGATTGGTCCGGACTGGACCAAATCTGAACCAAGCATAGCCATCTATGTTTCACAGGTTTGGAGAGCATAGCACTAGACGTCTATGTTTGGGCCTAATCAAAACTGGTCGGGACCGTCTTTGGACGTGGAAATCAAGGCCATGGCGGACTGACCAAATTTCAACGTCCATGGACGTCTGATGTTGGTCGGTGCTCAGTGGGTAAGGATGCTGGTTACAGTAACTGGAAAGATAGGTGGCTCATGGGTAGGTGTCCGTAAGAACCGGGAGAGTTGACATTAACTGGAGAGAGAGAGAGGCAGAGAGAAAGAGGGATAGAGAGAGGGAGGGGTTATCCAGACTGTTTTCACATTTGCTTTGACCACTAGACGACAGAAAGAGAAAGAAAACTGTTATGAGCTGAACATAACAGTATCAAACCAAATTATATTGGTCACATACACATGTTTAGCAGATGTTATTGCAGGTGTAGCGAAATGCTTGTGTTTCTAACTCCAACAGTGCAGTAATATCTAACAAGTAACATCTAACAATTTCACAACAATACACAATGCACACAAATCTCAAGTAAAGGAATGGAATTAAGAATATATAAATATTTGGATGAACAATGTCAAAGCGGCATAGACTAAGATATAGTATAATAGAATACAGTATATACATATGAAATGAGTATTGCAAAATATGTAAACATTATTCAAGTGACTAGTGTTCCATTATTAAAGTGTCCAGTGATTTCTAGTCTATGTATATAGGGCAGCAGCCTCTAATGTGCTAGTGGTGGCTATGCAACAGTCTGATGGCCTTGAGATAGAAGCTGTTTTTCAGTCTCTCGGTCCCAGCTTTGATACACCTGTACTGACCTCGCCTTCTGAATGATAGCGAGGTGAACAGGCAGTGGCTCGGGTGGTTGTTGTCCTTGATGATATTTTTGTCCTTCCTGTGACATTGAGGCTGTAGGTGTCCTGGGGGGCAGGTAGTTTGCCCCCAGTGATGTGTTGGGCAGACAGCACCACCCTCTTGTGAGCCCTGCCGTTGTGGGCTGTGCAGTTGCCGTACCAGGCAGTGATACAGCCCGGCAAGATTCTCCCAATTGTGCATCTGTAAAAGGTTGTGAGGGTTTTCGGTACCAAGCCAAATTTCTTCAGCCTCCTGAGGTTGAAGAGACGCTGTTGCAACTTCTTAACCACACTGTCTGTGTGGGTGGATCATTTCAGTTTGTCAGGGATGTGTACACCAAGCAACTTGAAGCTTTCCGCCTTCTCCACTGTGTCTCGTCGATGTGGATAGGGGCGTGCTCCCTCTGCTATTTCCTGAAGTCCACGATCAGCTCCTTTGTTTTGTTGACGCTGAGTGAGAGGTTGTTACCTGGCACCACACTCCCAGGGCCCTCCCCTCCTCTCTGTAGGCTGTCTCGTCGTTGTTGCTAATCAGGCCTACTACTGTTGTGTCATCTGCAAACTTGATGATTGAGTTGGAGGCATGTGTGGCCATGCAGTCATGGGTGAACAGGGAGTATAGGAGGGGGCTGAGCACTCACCCTTGTGGGGCCCCAGTGTTGAGGATCAGCGAAGTGGAGCTGTTGTTGCCTATCTTCGCCACCTAGGGGCGGCCCGTCAGGAAGTCCAGGACCCAGATGCACAGGGTGGGGTTCAGACCCAGGGCCTCAAGCTTAATGATGAGCTTGGAGGGTACTATGGTGTTGAATGCTGAGCTATAGTCAATGAACAGCATTCTTACATAGGTATTCCTCTTGTTACGATGGGATAGAGCAGTGTGATGGCGATTGCATCGTCTGTGGCTCTATTTGGGCGGTATGCAAATTGAAAAGGGTCTATTGTGTCAGGTAAGATAGAGATGATATGATCCTTGACTAGTCTCTCAAAGCACTTCAGGATGACAGAAGTGAGTGATACGGGGCGATAGTCATCTAGTTAATTTATCTTTGCTTTCTTGGGTACAGGAACAATGGTGGACATTTTGAAGCATGTGGGGACAGCAGAGGAGGAGGCTACCTAAAACTTATCCCCGTCCGCGTGATAAAAACAATCTTGAAGTATGGATTCCGATTGGTCAGACCAGCGTTGATTAGACCTTAGCATGGGTACTTCCTGTTTGAGTTTCTGCCTATAGGAAGGGAGGAGCAAAATGGAGTCGTGATCAGATTTTCCAAAGGGAGGGCGGGGGAGGGTCTGTAGGCAGTGAAAGAGAGGACATTAGCAGGATCACCAACTGCGGTTTATGGCTATTATGATTTCCCATTGCAGCCAATTCAAATGCAGTAATTCCATAACTGATTCTTCAGAAATTCTGTTAGAAATTTGCTAACAGAATTTTGAGTTTAAATCACTTAATCATTTATAAACCAAATGGATATTAATAAAAATACAAACTAATTAATAGGTCCTTGTGAGGCTGTGAAAATATAACATATCTTAAAGATACTGTATTGATTTAACAACAGCCAGTGAAAGTGCAGGGCGCCAAATTCAAATGACCGAAATCTCATAATTAAAATTCCTCAAACATACAAGTATTTCACACCATTTTAAAGATAAACTTGTTGTTAATCCAACTACAGTGTCCGATTTCAAAAAGGCTTTACGACGAAAGCACACCAAACAATTATGTTAGGTCAGTACCTAGTCACAGAAAAACACAGCCATTTTTCCAGCCAAAGAGAGTCACAAAAAGCAGAAATAGAGATAAAATGTATCACTAACCTTTGATGATCTTCATCAGATGACACTCATAGGACTTCATGTTACACAATACATGTATGTTTTGTTCGATAAAGTGCATATTTATATTCAAAAATCTCGGTTTACATTGGCGCGTTACGTTCAGTAATGTTTTGCTTCCAATACATCCGGTGATTTTGCAGAGACCCACATCAATTTACAGAATTAGTCATCATAAACTTTAATATAAGAAACAAGTGTTATGCACAGAATTAGAGATATACTTCTCCTTAATGCAACCGCTGTGTCAAATTTCAAAAAAACTTTACGGAAAAAGCAAACCATGCAATAATCTGAGTACAGCGCTCAGACAACAAAACAATGTTGGGGTCAACAGAAGTCAGAAATAGTGTTATAAATATTCCCTTACCTTTGATGATCTTCATCAGAATGCACTCCCAGGAATCCCAGTTCCACAATAAATGTTTGATTTGTTCGATAAAATCCATCATTTATGTCCAAATACCTCCTTTTTTTCGCGCGTTTAGCCCAGTAATCCAAATTCATGAGGCGTGAGCAGACAAAGTCCAAAAGTTCCGTTACAGTCCGTAGAAACATGTCAAACAATGTATAGAATCAATCTTTAGGATGTAGATTCAGATTTTTTTGCAAATTTATTACAAATAAAAAACAGAAATACCTTATTTCCACAAGTATTCAGACCCTTTGCTATAACTCGAAAATTTTGTTAAGGTGCATCCTGTTTCCATTGATCATCATTGAGAACTTCATTGGAGTCCACCTGTGGTAAATTCAATTGATTGGATATGATTTGGAAAGGCACACCTGTCTATACATGGTCCCACAGTTGACAGTGCATGTCAGAGCAAACACCAAGCCATGAGGTCGAAGGAATTGTACGTAGAGATCCGACACAGGATTGTGTCGAGGCACAGATATGGAGAAAGGTACCAAAAAAGATCTAAAACATTGAAGGTCCCCAAAAACACAGTGGCCTCCATCTTTCTTTAATGGAAGAAGTTTGTTACCACCAAGTCTCCACCTAGAGCTGGCCACCCGGCCAAATTGAGCAATCAGGGGAGAAGGGCCTTGGTCAGGGAGGTGGCCAAGAACCCGATGGTCACTCTGACAGAGCTTTAGAATTCCTCTGTGGAGATGGGAGAACCTTCCAGAAGGACAACCATCTCTTTAGCACTCCACCAATCAGGCCTTTAAGGTAGAGTGGTCAGACTGAAGCCACACCTAAGTGAAAGGCACATGACAGCCCGCTTAGAGTTTGCCAAAGGCACCTAAAGAACTCCCAGACCATAAGAAACAAGATTCTCTGTTCTAATGAAACCAAGATGGAACTCTTTGGCCTGATTGCCAGACGTCACGTCTGGAGTAAACCTGGCACCATCCCTACGGTGAAGCATGGTGGTGGCAGCATCATGCTGTGGGGATGTTTTTCATTATCAGGGACTCTGACACTAGTCAGGATCGAGGCAAAGATGAATGGAGCAAAGTACAGAGAGATCCTTGATGAAAACCTGTTCCAGAGCGCTCAGGAACTCAGACTGGGGTGAAGGGTTACTTTCAAACAGGACAACAACCCTAAGCACACAGCCATGACAACACAGGAGTGGCTTCAGGACAAGTCTCTGAATGTCCTTGAGCGGCCCAGCCAGAGCCCAGACTTGAACCCGATCGAACATCTCTAGAGAGACCTGAAAGTAGCTGTGCAGCGACGCTCCCCATCCAACCTGACAGCGCTTGAGGGATCTGCAGAGAAGAATGGGAGAAACTGCCCAAATACAGGTGTTCCAATCGTGTAGTGTCATACCTCAAGGTTGTAATTGCTGCCAAAGGTGCTTCAACAAAGTACTAAGTAAATGGTCTGAATACTTACGTAAATGTGATATTTTCGTTTTTTATTTTTAATACATTTGCAAAAATGTCTAAAAAACTGTTTTTGCTTTGTCATTATGGGGTATTGTGTGTAGATTGATGGGGGGAAAAAAACAATTTAATACATTTTGAATAAGTCTGTGACGTAACAAAATGTGTAAAAAGTCAAGGGGTCTGAGTACTTCCAAATGCACTGTAAGTGCTGATATTACTTCAACATTGCAGTGTTTGATGTATTTCTAATATCTTTTAAGACTTTTTCTGGTATACGCTTATTTCTAATATATATGCCTTCATTTCTCAAAAATGTAGATTCAGCTTTCCTTTGACACCAGATTTGACATGATCCTATGAACTTCACATTGGTGTTCATGGGTTCTTTTACATGGAGATGCTCACAGCTAAACAACAGTTTTACACAGAGCCGATTTGGGGAGACCTGGCTTTGACCTTCATTTCTCAGTGTCTTTTTCAATAACTTTTTAATAACTGTGGATGGTAAACACAGAGGTGGGACGTCTGGGTAGTGCACTGTTACAACATTCCAGAACCATAGCACTGGGCACACCCTGGTTGAATCAGCGTTGTTTCCACGTCATTTCAATGACATTTTATGGTAACAACGTGCATTAGACGTTGATTTGACGTCTTTGCCCAGTGGGATGTCTTTGTGTCTGACTGAGCTAATGTCATAACAATCTAAGGAGCCAATCTTCCTCTCTCTTTCTCTCTGAGGATTCCAAGCCGTGGTTCTTCTTTCTGGGAGTCTGGATCACAGAGATGTTCCATGCTGGAACATTCAGTCCCAGGGGACATGGGTGCAGATGTGCAGACCGCAGTGGTCTGGCCCCTTGTCCCCTCTCCCTAGGGGGCCATACTGGGAGGCCTGCTCCCCACTCTGACTGAGTGCATGTAAAATGTGCAGAGAGGCGCAGTCATGACGGAACATGGCACACACTCGCACGGGCGTTCACACTTGCTCACACACACTCAAACACACACCACACGCACGACAGGAGGCGGTGTGACTGATATGAGTTGTGACATATCAAACGGGAAGCAGAGTAGCACTGCCTGTGGCATCCTATAAAACATGCTAATAGAGAGCTGCATTAGTGCACTCACACAAGCCTGGGCTAATCAGGGAGGACATTTACTCTTCCCCCTCTCACCGTCTCACCTCCGCACCCCCTGCACCCCCCTCCACCCTTCCTATGCCCCCCACCCCACCCCACTGCTCATGGTCGGGGGATGGATGAAGCTCGATGGGGTTGGCGCAAGAAAGCAGGCAGCCCCCTCTACACACCCTTTCTTTCACCTGGCACACTGCAGAAATACTGGCTTGCAAGTTTATAAGCTGATGGTTGGTTGTCATTGGGACATTTTCCAATTATATTTTTTTCCTGTTCCAGACAGTACCAGTGTAGTGAAGGAATTGTGCAGAGGAAATACGAACTGACTTTATCATAGGGATATAACAAGGGACCAAGTTGTTGAAAACATGTTTATTGCACCCTTACTCCATAACTAGATGTTTGTTCAATTGTTCTACAGAATAACCATAATATTTTTAAGTGCTTTGATTGCACTTTTATCAACATTTTAGTTTTTGTTTGCTAATTTGTTAACTATCGGCATGGCATGACTGGCAGGTCAGTTGGTTTCGCCTAACTAATGTGTCACTGTCACTGTCATCCAGAAGCTCAGCTAGCTAACTGGGTGGCAAACTACCTAGATAACTAGCTATGTTTTGATTCAAAGTAAGGGGATGATGTTTGGAGATGGCAGGCATGTTGAATATGCTAATGTTTATGTTTTGAGCAGTTTTCTCCAGCAGTTAGCTTCAAGGCGGACTATTCTAGACTGATATGCAGTGTGATGTTCTGGCGCCTTCACGGCGGTCGTGGCTTCACCCAAGGGGTGCTACACATCGGTACTGGGGGAGTTCGACCCATGGAGTCTGACTTCAGAGACCACGACAGAGAAGCGCTGCTTCAGCGACGGCATGGGCCTGGCTGTCCTGATAAACGGTTCTGGACCATTCTGTGACCCCCCATCTGTTTCATCTCCGAACTGCCTCTACTCAAACCCTCCTCCTGGCGCTGATTGCTCAAGCCATTAATGAACTACCATGCTTGCAATGATTATTTATCTTTTTGGTTCCATAAAGCACTTTGAGATTGTAATGAAAAGAGCTATTAAAGTTAAATTTATTATTATTATTATCATTATATCACAGATACTCTACACATATTTGATAAGCCTATAGTGGAGAACAGAGCCTTGCAAAAGTATTCATCCCCTTGTTGTTTTTCCTATTTTATTCCATTACAACCTGTAATTTAAATAGATTTTTATTTGGATTCCATGTAATGGACATACACAAAATAGTCCAAATTGGTGAAGTGAAATGAAAAAAATAACTTGTTCCAAAACATTCTAAAACATTTCAAACGGAAAAGTGGTGCATGTATTCACCCCCTTTGCTATGAAGCCACTAAAAAAGATCTGGTGAAACCAATTACCAATTACAGAAGTCACATGATTAGTTAAATAAAGTCCACCTATGTGCAATCTAAATGTCACATGATCTCAGTATATATACACCTTTTCTGAAAGGCCCCAGAATCTGCAACACCACTAAGCAAGGGGCACCACCAAGCATGCGGCACCATGAAGACCAAGGAGCTCTCCAAACAGGTCAGGGACAAATTTGTGGAGAAGTACAGATCAGGGTTGGGTTATAAAAAAATATAGGAAACTTTAAACATCCCACGGAGCACCATTAAATCCATTATTAAAAAATTGAAAGAATTTGGCACCACAACAAAACTGTCAAGAGAGGGCCTCCCACCAAAACTCACAGACCAGGCAAGGACGGTCTTAATCAGAGAGGCAACAAAGAGACCAAAGATAACCCTGAAGGAGCTGCAAGCTCCACAGCGGAGATAGGAGTATCTGTCCATAGGACCACTTTAAACCGTACACTCCACAGAGCTGGGCTTTACGGAAGAGTGGCCAGAGAAAAAACATTGCTTAAAGAAAAAAATAAGCAAACACGTTTGGTGTTCGCCAAAAGGAATGTGGGAGACTCCCCAAACATATGGAAGAAGGTACTCTGGTCAGATGAGACTAAAATTGAGCTTTTGGCCATCAAGGAAAACGCTATGTCTGGTGCAAACCCAACACCTCTCATCACCCCGAGAACACCATCCCCACAGTGAAGCATGGTGGTGGCAGCATCATGCTGTGGGATGTTTTTAATCGGCAGGGACTGAGAAACTGGTCAGAATTGAAGGAATGATGGATGGCGCTAAATACAGGGAAATTCTTGAGGGAAACCTGTTTCAGTCATCCAGAGATTTGAGACTGGGACGGAGGTTCACCTTCCAGCAGGACAATGAACCTAAGCATACTGCTAAAGCAACTGGTATAAGGGGTGGTATAAGGGGTATAAGGACTGGTATAAGGGGAAACATATAAATGTCTTGGAATGGCCTAGTAAAAGCCCAGAACTCAATCCATGTCACAATTCCAAACGTGGTGAGTGAAGGAGTCAGGCGCAGAGAGCAGGGTAGTCAGAAAAGACGTGGATTTAATATTCCAAAGATCTCAGAGAGACGGTCATGCCACACAAAACAAGGGCGCGTAAAGTCCCAGTCCAAAACAAACAGGACTAATCCGAAATGGAACAGACACCACAGGAATGAACAAAAACCACCAACAGAAAAACAAGCCCGCACAAAAGTCGGCGGGCCAACTGGGTTTAAATAGCCCACAATAAACCTAAACACAAAACAGGTGCAACAAATCAGACAAAACTAAATGAAACAGAAAAGGGGATCGGTGGCAGCTAGTAGGCCGGAGACGACGACTGCCGAGCGCCGCCCGAACGGGAAGAGGCACCATCTTCGGCGGGATTCGTGACAATCCAATTGAGAATCTGCGGTGACTTAAAGATTGCTGGACACCAGCAGAACCCATCCAACTTGAATGAGCTGAAGAATGGGCAAAAATCCCAGTGGCTAGATGTGGCAAGCTTTTGAGACATACCCCAAGAGACTTGCAGCTATAATTGCTGCAAAAGGTGCCTCTAAAAAGTATTCAAATCAAATTTCAAATCAAATGTATTTATATAGCCCTTCGTACATCAGCTGATATCTCAAAGTGCTATACAGAAACCCAGCCTAAAACCCCAAACAGCAAGCAATGCAGGTGTAGAAGCACGGTGGCTAGGAAAAACTCCCTAGAAAGGCCAAAACCTAGGAAGAAAGCTAGAGAGGAACCAGGCTATGAGGGGTGGCCAGTCCTCTTCTGGCTGTGCCGGGTGGAGATTATAACAGAACATGGCCAAGATGTTCAAATGTTCATAAATGACCAGCATGGTCAAATAATAATAATCACAGTAGTTGTCGAGGGTGCAGCACCTCAGAAGTAAATGTCAGTTGGCTTTTCATAGCCGATCATTAAGAGTATCTCTACCGCTCCTGCGGTCTCTAGATTGTTGAAAACAGCAGGTCTGGGACAGGTAGCACATCCGGTGAACAGGTCAGGGTTCCATAGCCGCAGGCAGAACAGTTGGCCAGGTGGACTGGTGACAAAACTTTTGACTTTGGGCAGTGAATAGTTATGCATGCTCAAGTTTTCTGTTTTTTTGTCTTATTTCTTGTCTGTTTCACAATAAGAAATATTTAGAATCTTCAAAGTGGTAGGCATGTTGTGTACATCAAATGATACAAACCCCCAAAAATACATTTTAATTCCAGGTTGAAAGGCAACAAAATTGGAAAAATGCCAAGGGCGTGAATACATTCGCAAGTCACTGTATATTCGTTTTCCATTTAAATCTGTGTATCATAAATAAACAATACCAGTTTATTATGTGGCAAAACACTTCTACAGTGAATATATCTCAGGTGCTGTCTGTCCATCTGTCAGAGTAGCGTAGCATCGTCATCGATGTTGAACCCCCCATCTCCATCAGTCCATTAGGTGATGCTTATGAATATGCTAGTATCAAGCCAATAAAAGCTTTTAATATTAGATCTGCAATAATATGCATATTCCACACACTTAATCGAGGCTGGTGTAGAGCAGAGCAGAGCAGGGAAGACCAGCATTTTCCAGCATTTTCCAGCAGTAATGTTGAAGCATGAATATGTGACCAGCAAGTCGTTCCACCTCAAAAAGCACAGGAAAGAGAATTTCAAAATGGTGAAAAGCCATCCATGGACCACCCAAACCCCAAGCCAGCAACGAGTATATAGTATTTGTTGTCTATGTCTGACAAGTAGTACGGAGCTGCGGTTCAGAGTCTTGTTTCTTCAGCCTTGGTGGGGGGGTTTTCCCTGTTCCGAAAAAATGGTCATTGCAGTTGTTAGGTTTATGTTCCTTCCTACATCCTGATATTACCAGATTCTGACCACTAGATGGTGCTGTTCCAGGTATTTTTTAAAGGGATAGTTCACCCAAATCTCAAAATGACAAATTGGTTTCCTTACTCTGTAAGCAGTCTATGGACAAGGTATGACAGTCACGTGGAATGCATTTCAATTAACAGGTGTGTCTTGTTAAAAGTTAATTTGTGGAATTTCTTTCCTTCTTAATACGTTTGAGTCAATCAGTTGTGTCAATTTCAAGAACTTTTAAAATTTCTTCAAGTGCAGTCGCAAAACCATCAAGCGCTATGATGAAGCTGGCTCTCATGAGGACCGCCACAGGAAAGGAAGACCCAGAGTTACCTCTGCTGCAGAGGATAAGTTCATTAGAGTTACCAGACTCAGAAATTGCAGCCCAAATAAATGCTTCACAGAGTTCAAGAAACAGACACATCTCCACATCAACTGTTCAGAGGAGAATGTGTGAATCAGGCCTTCATGGTCAAATTTCTGCAAACACACCACTACTACTACTACGCACCCGCCCGCCCGACTAGCATCACTACTCTGGACGGTTCTGACTTAGAATATGTGGACAACTACAAATACCTAGGTGTCTAGCTAGACTGTAAACTCTCCTTCCAGACTCATATTAAACATCTCCAATCCAAAATTAAATCTAGAATCAGCTTCCTATTTCGCAACAAAGCCTCCTTCACTCACCCCGCCAAACATACCCTCGTAAAACTGACTATCCTACCGATCCTCGACTTCGGCGATGTCATTTACAAAATAGCTTCCTATACTCTACTCAGCAAACTGGATGCAGTCTATCACAGTGCCATCCGTTTTGTCAACAAAGCCCCTAATACCACCCACCACTGCAACCTGTATGCTCTAGTCGGCTGGACCCACTGGCTCCAGGTCATCTATAAGTCTATGCTAGGTAAAGCTCCGCCTTGTCTAAGCTCACTGGTCACGATAACAACACCCACCTGCAGCACGCGCTCCAGCAGGTATATCTCACTGGTCATCCCCAAAGCCAGCACCTGCTTTGGCCGCCTTTCCTTCCAGTTCTCTTCTCTGCTGCCAATGACTGGAACGAATTGGAAAAAAACGCTGAAGCTGGAAACTTATATTTCCCTCACTAACTTTAAACATCAGCTATCTGAACAGCTAACTGATCGCTGCAGCTGTACATATCCCATCTGTAAATAGCCCACCCAATCTATCTACCTCATCCCCATATTGTTTTGATTTACTTTTCTGTTTATATGCACACAAGTATTCCTACTTGCACATCACCATCTGCTCATCTATCACTCCAGTGTTCATTTGCTAAATTGTTGTTTTACACACACTGTATATAGACGTTCTTTTTTTCTATTGTGTTATTGACTGTGCGCTTGTTTATTCCATGTGTAACTCTGTGTTGTTGTTTGTGTCGCACTGCTTTGCTTTATCTTGGCCAGGTCACAGTTGTAAATGAGAACTTGTTCTCAACTAGCTTACCTAGTTAAATAAAGGTGAAATATATTTTTTTAAAGAAGAGTCTTGCTTGGGCCAAGAGACACGAGCAATGGAAATTAGACCGGTGGAAATCTGTCCTTGGTCTGATGAGGCCAAATCCCTGTGTCTTTGTGAGACGCAGAGTAGTTGAACAGATGATCTCTGCATGTGTGGTTCCCACCGTGAAGCATGGAGTAGGAGGTGTTATGGTGTGGGGGTGCTTTGCTGGTGACACTGTGATTTATTTAGAATTCAAAGCACACTTAACCTTTATGGCTACCCCAGCATTCTGCAGCGATACGCCATCCCATCTGGTTTGCACTTAGTGGGACTATCATTTGTTTTTTTCAACAGGAGAATTACCCAAATCCACCTCCAGGCTGTGTAAGGGCTATTTGACCAAAAAGGAAAGTGATGGAGTGCTGCATCAGATGGCCTGGCCTCCAAAATCACCCGACCTCAACCCAATTGAGATGGTTTGGGATGAGTTGGACTGCAGAGTGAAGGAAAAGCAGTCAACAAGTGTTCAGCATATGTAGGAACTCCTTCAATACTGTTGGAAAAGCATTCCAGGTGAAGCTGGTTGAGAGAATGCCAAGAGTGTGCAAAGCTGCCATCAAGGTAAAGGGTGGCTACTTTGAAGAATCTAAAATCTAAAATATATTTTGATTTGTTTAACACTTTTTTGGATACTACATGATTCCACATGTGCTATTTCATAGTTTTTGTCACGCCCTGACCTTAGTTCTCTTTGTTTTCTTTATTATTTTGGTTAGGTCAGGGTGTGACGAGGGTGGTATGGGTGTTTTTGTCTTGTCTAGGGGTTTTTGTATATCTATGGGGTTTTGTTATTGTCTAGGTAATGGTCTAGGTAAGTCTATGGTGGCCTAAATTGGTTCCCAATCAGAGACAGCTGTTTATCGTTGTCTCTGATTGGGGATCCTATTTAGGTTGCCATTTTCCATTTTGGTTTTGTGGGTTATTGTCTATGTGAGGTTGCATGTCTGCACTCAGTGTTTATAGCGTTCATGTTCGTTTGTTATTTTGTGTAGTTTGTTCAGTGTTATTTCTTTATTAAAAGAAGATGGATTATCATCACGCTGCGCCTTGGTCTCTTCTCTACGACGTTCGTGACAGTTTTGATGTCTTCACTATTATTGTACAATGTAGAAAATAGTAAAGATAAAGAAAAACCCTTGAATGAGTAGGTGTGTCCAAATTTTTGACGGATACTGCATATTAGCATTTGTATGTTTATTTATTTATTTATTATTTTGTGTCCAAATCATCCTAAATTATCAAAAATTTATTGTGTAACTCAATGATGTTACTTATACAGGATTTGGATTCGTGCTCAAAAGTTAGCATTTGAAACAGTGGGCAGGTAAAAAAAGAAGAATTGGTTGCTGTCATACCTTGTCCATAAACTGCTTATAGGGTAAGGACCAAATCGGATGGTCCAAATCGGATGTTAGTTACTATATTTATTGGATATTATATGAATCCTATAAATTAGCCAATTTGGGTGAAATCAATTAGCTTAATTTATCAGAGATCAAGTTATATTTCAACAAAATAATGTTGCAGGAATACTAATCTTATCTGTTTCAAACTACAGCAATTATTTCAGAACAATCTGAGATGGTGGGTGTCATGGCTTGCTGAAATGACATGGAACGACCCAACACTCCGAGGCCTATTTCGGGCTCCTTCGTTTCATCAACCAACCCAACCTTCACATCCCCTTTCCTGAAATGAAAGGATGGTAGCCAAATTTGCATATGTACAGCCAGTTAGAGAGCCTGTGATAAAAAAATGTAACGCTACACTTATTTTATAGGCACATACATGCAAAGTGGTTTGTTACAACTGGGGTTGGAATTAAAATACAGGAGGGTAGCTTTCCAGGAGAAGGGTTGGAGAGCCCTGACCTCGACCATGTACTGTTAGTCAGAATCTCTTTGCCCTAATTTAAAGTAACTGCTCAGTGAAAATGCATATTCTGTTAACTCATACCCAAATATAGTGGTTGACTAGTCCCATACTCATATTTGTGGCCAAAGCATAAATTGGAGAAACCCCACTTCAAGTTCAGATCTCAAAACTGACTTTCAAAAATGCTGAGGATGAGATCAGTGGTCTAAAGGAGGATAAACTGGCCAATCCCGGTCTACTTGCATAAATATTTTTTATGAAAGGTATACATCCACACTATTCCAACTCAAGATGCTGCTTTTTTAACATACGTAATTGAAAAAAAATTGGAAGGAAAACTATTTAATTCATATTGTAAGTAATTATAGGTCAGATTTGATAGACATTTGGAAACACTGGACAGTTACTTTAAGCTTTTTGCTCGCTAATGGGCTGTTAGATATACCTTTTTTGTTCAGACTCTCTACAGACTTTCGTTTCCTATTAATTAGGTATGTGGGTGACCATGCACTGGGAATGTGAAAGAGGGTGAAGTAAAGCTTTGTTAACAATGAATAAAACAGCAACTGTGGGTGGTTGTGCCTACTAACCTTGCCTGAGTTAGCTTACTTACCTAACTCATATCTAGGCTCTAACTCAGTGGCCTAACAAAGTTATGCAGACAACTGGGGGGTTCGATACCTGATTGGTAATTCAATGTATCTCTATGTGATCGGTTACACATTGTAGTAACATTGTAGTGACAAAACATGCTGGGGGGAGTTGTGATGGGGAGGCATTGTCGGATGAAACAGTAACACACGATGGCTACCATCAGAACATGCCTCCTTGACTACATCTGCGCCTGCGCGAATGTAATTTCTATCGAGAGATATCAAAGAAATAGTATTCATTTTTACTTATCTTGAGATAGGCCTATTAGTAGGCCCTAAAGGCTATCCAAGAGGCCCAATTAATTGCAACCTTTTTGCTCTATAGAACATGATGCTATTCCCCGCAGCAAACCGCCATTGTCTCTCGTAAGGGAATTCTGCACGCGTAGTCCGGCACTTTTGTAAAGGGTGAATTTTACGTTGTGCGGGAGCTGAGGAGTGCCAGCCCGAGGCTGATTAAACTTTCATGGCGATCTAGCAGACTTCTCTGACGCGCTTTCTGTGGCCTCAACAAGTCGTTGGGTAAATCTCAAGTGACTCTCCAACCAAATGCACTCATTAAAATGAAGTGCGCAGCCAGAAATGAGAAAAGAAAAGATAATCTACCAATGTTGGTTTTCATTGTCTCTTGGGCGTTTCTGTCTTGCTCAGCCTCCAAAAAGGGCGCACTGACTGTATTTGAAATCAATAAGCTATCGCCTCATTTTGTTTTCATTAACTCATAGGCCTATAGCCAACAATCAGGAATATTTCATTGATTTGTTTGCAAAAGTCAAGTACTTGAACCCCGGCTCTTAAGATAATGTTCAACGCTCCTCTGAACACCCGGGAAGTGAAGTAGGCCTCATTAAGTCAAAGAAAAATCCTCAAGTCATTCAGGATTGTATTCATTATTAGTTAGTGCGCTCATTAATATATCCGACTGTTGATGTTCTTATTAGCGCTCATCAATTCATTATTAATGGATCGAGTATAATGCAAAGGAGGAGAGAGACTGAGAGGGGGTACAGTGGGTATCTATCCTACTCCAGATCAATTTTTCGGCGTGTAGGGACAGGAACGGCCAGAACCAACGAATGTTCGGTTCCCGAATCCCGGTGGCACGGCCTCGTTTTAACACAGGCTCCACACCGGCAGAGCCACACATACACATACACATACACATATACACACGCACGCACACACACACTGTAATATCATTTGAATTCATTGTGGGAACGCTTGTTGGTAATTCTGTTAACAAAAAGTAGGCCTATCCTTAGAAGGTATTAAATATTTATCCATGCTATGAATAACAATTGGGAGGGACGGGAGGCTGTGTTTACTTTTGCAGCGGGTTTGTCTCTGCTATACATCCCGTCTCGGTGCGCTGATCGCCGGGAGAGGCCGGACAGAGGAGACCCGGGGCAGGCAGTGCTGCGCCCGGTCATTACGCATAGCGTAAGCTCGCTGCGTGGAACCATGTTTGCGCTCCAACCCTCACCCGGAAAGGCCTACTGTAGGGACTCACAGTGTGATGTAACCGTTTAACATCACTCCACTCACTCAACCTGTTTATTCTGGTGTTGTGTACCTGCATGGTCCCTGCCCAAAGTGACCTCAGTATCTCTATAGCTCCTATTTGTTTCCCAGATGTAGGCCATAGTACTTTTTCTGAATAGACTAGTGTATAAAGTGTCAAATAATTATTTTACAATGTGAGCTATGAACAGGTACACAGTACAAGCATAACACGTGATAGATGCATTTAGTTTAAGTAGCCTTTATGTTGAGTGAAATGTATCTCTTCCCACTGCGTACACACCGGTGGAATTAACGTTGTTTCCTGGTCATTTCAATTAAATTATGTTGAACCAACGTGGAATAGACGTTTAATTGACGTCCAATGTGTTGGTTGTATTTCATGAGAAGCACCCTAACCAAGGATCAACATAAGTCATTAGGCTTCACTTTTCAATAATATGAAAAGTAATATTTTTTACAAACAATTAGATTCAAATGTAGGTACATATTTAAAGATATTCCATGTAATTTTAAAACGTTTCGGATTTGCACGATGCTGGATGCAACTAAAACTACATTTTAGATTGGAATCCCCAACGGTGGGGTTCAATGCCATAATTAAGTTTTTAGTAGACAGTGTATAAATCATCCCTCCCAAGATAATCAGTTGCCTCATCAGACCTTCTTCTCAGACATCATAGATATTTAAGCTCACATTTCAAGATGTTAGTGACTCGGACACTTGACTATCTCAAACCTCTGTAATTTGCCAAAGCCTTGTTAATTTTGGATCCCAATTATATTCTCCTAATGGTTATTTTCCATTCAGATCTTCAGGTCTGCTGCTTCAGGTCTGCTGCAAAGTAGGCCCCCCAAATACGCTCTCCCATCACCAACGGAGTATACTAATAGTGATGTAGTTGAGTCTGAAGATGTGAGATACTGTACATTTACGACTTATCACCACCCTTTTCCTCGAGGCAAAATAACACCTCAGAATTTTTTCATCTTTTTAAAACTGCATCATGTAACTTTTTGGGTGACCCACCAAATTCACATAGATATATACAAGTTATAGATCTGTCATTCTCATTAAAAACAAGTCTAATAAGCGGTAGATCTGTTCTATGTGCACTATTTCTATGCTTTCCGTTTTGGTTTTGGTTTTGTACACCAGCTTCAAACAGCTGAAAATACAATATATTTGGTTATTGAAAATATATTTTACAGTGGTTTAGATGGTACAATGATTCTCTACACTCTGGGTGCTTGTTTTGTCACATAAACTGAAATTAGGCAAATTATTATAATTGATTGGCGGCGTGATTTCTGCATATTGCACCATTAAACTTTTGAATTGCTGAATTAACTTCACTTTTATTGCTGTTACTGTGATAGTATGGACTCCGCAGTATTTTCTCAGAGCTGGTTATTATGCAGAGCCTTAGCCTTCTATTTAGATAGCTAGCTAGAAAGATGTTAACGAGGCTCTAGTTATGTGTACTTGGCTGTTCCTTCCGCTGACCCTGGTTGATCACGTGCCTCTCCTCTTTTAATTACTCTGCCTGCTGCTGGTCCCGTCCAACTCCCCTGCACTGAGTGGAGCTGGCGAATGGTGGAAACATTGGTTAAGCAAATTGGTATTTAACTGGAAACTTGCTGGCCTCCGAGTTCTGCATTATTCATCACCAAGACAAGAAAGTAGCGCTTCTTCAACCCGTCAGCTCCCTCCAGCCGAGAGCAGAGCAGAGCGGAGGCAGGGGTAGCCAGGCAGGCGGACCGGCTTGGGCTGGATAGCCTGGGTTGGATGTGCTGGGCGCTCCCGACAGGGAAGCGGGGCGGAAATAGGGTAGAGAAATGTGCCTACAGAGAACCAATCCCCATGCACGCACGCACACAGACACACACACACACACACACACACACACACACACACACACACACACACACACACACACGCACACATGGTTTCTGTCAGTGTGGTGCGTTTGAAGAGGACAGTTGAATTTGTAATTATTGTTTTAATCTGAATATAAAACAAATATTTAAATGAATTCGAATGACTCTCTTCAAAGGGATGGAATTTCAGGCTTTTCTAATCGTAAACATTCCTAAATAATAGGAAGCTATTTTCATGTTGAAAATTTTAATTATCAGTGAATAGCCTATTTTGTAATATACATGGTTGTGTGCCTGCTAACCCTTGTAACTTCCTTTAGCATAGCTCATTGAATTTGTAGGCTATCGATTGCCCTGAGATAGATGGCCTTTCAGCACATGAGAGGATGTCAGTCCGCACTGCATCTATTTAATCCAAGATGCATAACCAGAAATAACCATCGTCAATTAATGAAATTTAATTAAAATTGTACTTTAACTAAACGGATGTGTTTAGCTGGTGTCCGGCTGTAAACAGGGTTTATGTTGCACCGGACGGTGGTAGGCTCGGGCATCTTGTCAGTTTATAATACATTATTTATGAGACATGATTAGAAGGCTATATACATTTCTTTGAACGTTCAACATATTTACTAGAATTAAATGGAAGTTCATATTTAGATCTGTTTTTGTTTTGTGTCACATTCTAAGTCAGTCGAATATTTGTACTGCTTTTGTGTTTTATGTGGTTGCTCATGTTTGCCTGTTGATTCTGAAAAATGTCTAACTGCGACAATAACCAGGCTACATATGTAGAAAGTCTAGGTAATTTATTCGTTTTCTGAAACATTAGGTTATAATATTTAGACACGATCAAATTAAGTGCTATATGTGTTTACACATGAAGCATACTGTTTGAACGAATTAAACCAGCAGTCGGTAAGTTTATTTAGCCAAGCCACCTATAAATTAGCTACATTATAGCAGAAGTTATTATTTGACATTAATTAGCCTACTTATTATGTTGTATAATTCATTCATATTTAAATAATTGAATAGGCTTACATATGTTTTTTTTAAGGTTTAGCTGTTCATTCATAGGACTTTTAGTATTGAATATTAGAAACTTTCTTGAATCAAATCATACACCTGCCTAGGACAAGTATTTGAGACATTCTTGCACTTATAATATGTACAACAGCTACTCTGGAATGCTCCCAGTTTATGTCTTCCACTTGCATAATGGGGAGAGGATAAATAAATCCTACCATTGTTTAGTTTTCTCTTAAAGGGTAATTCCACCACTTTCAACCTCATATTCATTATGTCCAGCACCATACCAGTGTCTACATGTGAAAATAGCTGGTTTCTATGATCTATGCTTAAAAAGCTAAGAAGTAAAGTCCAACAAAATGCTTCTCTGTGACATCACAGGGTAGGACTTAAAGTAATTTTCAAAACCTGCAAAGAGTTTCTAGCCAGAGGGTATTTTTTTTGCTCCCCAGTTCACCTTAAATCTTAGTGTTTGGAAATCACTGTTTTTAAAATGTTCTTGACGTAATCGGGCTGGACTTTTTAACTCTATATTTCCTTCTACAACACATTGAAATGCACCGTTTTCACATTATGTAGACACAGGTATTGTGCTGGAGATATTGAAAATGATGTTGAAAAGTGGTGGAATTGCCCTTTAAATATTCTCATTAGTCTATGCATCTGAATGGAGGCCTCTTACATCAAACCTGTTTACATCAAAATGTTTTTTTTATTAACGTTTATCTACACAACATTTTATGGGCAAACGAAACAATGCAATTAAGGATAAGATGACCATCTTATATTGACATGAAGGGAGTTCAAGTTGTTTTAGGGTGACTGGCTGGATAAGGATTCAGAAAATCAAATATTGCTGTGTGTTTGGTGTGTGTGTTTGGTGTGTGTGTGTGTGTGTGTGTGTGTGTGTGTGTGTGTGTGTGTGTGTGTGTGTGTGTGTGTGTGTGTGTGTGTGTGTGTGTGTGTGTGTGTGTGTGTGTGTGTGTGTGTGTGTGTGTGTGTGTGTTTATTTATCTGTTTATTTGTATTATTTTAAGTTAATTTCAGCACTGTCTGGTAGTGTGGAACTGTCCAAGGTGCTAGATGCTGAATTATCTCTGGCTGTGGTTCAGTTGAGTTAGACAATATGAGGAAGTATGTTGGCCAGATAAGGATTCTGAAAACTTGCTGTGTGTATGTGTGTGTGTCTGTATGTGTGTGTGTGTGTGTGTTTATGTGTTTATGTGTTTATTGATTTATTTAAGTTAGTTTCTGCACTGTCGCTGGCCGACAGTGTGGAGCTGTCCAAGTTGCTAGGTGCTGAATTATCTCTGGCTGTAGTTCAGTTGAGTTAGACAATATGAGGCAATATTGATGCATGTACTAATGCCACTACATCTACTACTACTACTACTACTACTACTACTACTACTACTACTACTACTACTACTACTACTACTACTACTAACAATAATAATAATAACACATATTTTATTCTAGTAATATTTAACTATTATGTTATTTAAATTTAATACATTTCAATTTATTACACACTTTGTTATTAATTCTCATTCCCATAATTTTAGTTGTAAATTTTACCTGTTTATTAGCTTGTAATTGCGGCATATATTCAGCTATTTCAAAATGTTTCTTCATCACATTAATTGAAAGCCATTGTAATGTACTTTTTTCTTCAAACAAAATAAGGTGTTGCTTAAAAAATATTTAGTTTTACTCCACATAATTAATTGTAGCGTTTCTGTACATTTTGTGTCATATGGCTCAACCTCAGGCCTCCCTGTCACTGTCTCTATCCCTGATTTGCGAAAGCAGCTATGGGCCTACAGCCTATGCCTATGTGGTGCGCAGTGTCTGTGGAATAAGCAAGATCTCCAGTGTGTTTGGAAACATCCTTCTCCGGAGCAGCCCCGAATCCATCCACATTAAAAAAACATGCTTACCATGCCTTTAACTCTTGAGCACCTAGTAATGCAGGCGGTCGAATTTTAGAGCAGCCGCATGAAAGTCTAGATCACAGGTCATTGAACATGAGAGCCAAGGCTGGACCCGTTTGAATAGCAGAGAAACATCTATTTCTTGGCATTGAGTTGGAGTATTATGTTTTCTTTTTGCCATCTCTACCTTTATTATGAATGTAAATCATTTTAACACGCATTTTATCAAATGGATGATGTTGTGTATCCAGAAGCTGTGCATTTGTCGATTGTTTTGAAATATTGATCACATTGTCAAAATATTAATAATTTAAAGATAGCCTTATGATTGAGATAAAAGAGAAATGGAATTATCTGAAATATGTATTCATTAAATTATTTGAAGGGCTTATTATCCTCCTTCTAGGTACATTATTAAGTATTAAGGGGAAAAAATCATCCTTCCATGATCCTCTACTAAGCTGTGTCCTTATAGTTTGTTCATGTTTACAGGGACTGTAAGATGTTGGCTGTTTCGTCAGGGCTCAGTTTTGGACTCAGTGGAAGACGGACACATTTCCCTGAGATCTGTTGATTTAGAATAAAGACATTGTTCTTTCAGGATTCCCCAAAGTTTCACATGAGACTCATAAGGGTTTCCCCTCAATATGATTTGGGATTCCTGTTTTGTACATATTGGATTTTTGCAGCTGCGATATTTTTCATTATTCATATACAATTGCATTTTTCATTTTGTTCAGAACTTCCCTGGCTTTTATCTTCTAGTGTATTGTAACCTACCTCTAGCTTATATTTATTTTATTGCTTGCATGAATGCCTCTTTTTAGGCAGGTTGCAAAATGCCTCTCCTTAACAACATAGACCCATAATCAGTTGTTTGCGCGCGTGCTGCATGGTGGGGTGAGTGACATGGAATGATGTGGATCCTGGAACTGTCAGAATGTTCTGTGCCCATTAAAACGCATAACTCCCGCGTTTGATTAGCCGCCCGGCCCACCCCGACATTCATTAGGCTTGATTATCTATACAATGTTCCAAATTACAACGCCATGTTTTAATTACTGTCGAATATGCATATTTTCAGCATACTGCATCTTCTGGCATGCTCGGGAGAGATCAAATTATGCGTATGTGTTTTTTATCTTATCCACTCTAATTCGAACCAGAGGCAACAACCGCTACAAAGATATTCCTTGTTCACCTTGTCAACACCAATTTGATCCCAGCTCAGTCTCACCTCCATTCCTGCAAAGCCTTTTATAAGCACGTTATACGGAGCCATAGACCTACGTGCCCCCAGTCCACCATTGTTGCCCTCGCAACAGACAAGGTAGTAACAACACACCTTCCGTGGCAGCAGTAGTTTAGCCGTTTGCGTTTAGTGGGTGTTTGCCTTCCTAAATGTAAGCCCTCAGACGAGCTGAAGGCGGGATTTATATTCTAACGTCGCTGATAAATATTGCATCGCCGGGATTGAACACTTCCAATGCCGTGTTTGTGTGTGTGTGTGTGTGCGCGCGCGCGCGCGTGTGTCTGTGTGTGTTCTGGCCATCAGATAGTGGGTGGATGGATGCATGGTGAACTTGTTTACCCATGCAACGAAAGGGATCATGGCTAACCGGGGTGACCCTTAAGAAAGATAAATACAACTCGAATAAAAGACCAAAAATCAGGGCCTCCTCGCTACTCTTGGTCTACTTTATTATCCAACCAGGCTGTCGATAGTGCGGCCGGCCTCCCGTTGAAGCAGTCAGTGGCTGCTGTGTGTGTTTGCGAGCGAGGAGAAAGCCATAGTAATGTATCAGAGGGAGCGATGAATCTCCAAGGCCCTCGCGCTGCACTCAAGACTCTGGCTTCATTAAAATTTCATACGCAGCGCTTGGCCAAGGTCTATTTATGAAAATGCGCTTACTGCTTCATGGAAAACACTAGTCAAAGGAGGAATCATGAGGAGAAATGGAAATCTAAAGTATGGAATTATCAGGGAATTATACCTACGCTTTTATATTTGCGCAGTCTTAGCCGTTATAATGCACTGTTACAAAATACACTCACAAGACTAAAACCTTGTAGGCTACTTTTTCACTCCTGATTTGTATCATCTATATGTTATTTTCCTTTCAATGGTTAGTAAATAATGTAGGCCTGCATGCTCTTTAAAGGCTATGCAAATCGGAAGGTGAAGACTGGCAGCTGTGTTCAGTCGTGTGTAGCCTATAGCCTATGAACAAATCCTCACATTGAGTTTTGGCAGTTATTATTCGATCAGTGTGGAATGTGAAGGTCTGTCAGCAGCAGCAGCAGTTGTGGATTGCATCATGTTTATAATATATTGGGCTTGGCCACGCAGATCTGTGTGCCTAAATTAATCTAGTATCCAGACATAACAATATCCCCTTAATCGTTTTATAAACTCACATTATACAGTGTGCTGATGATGAGACAATGTGCTTGGAACAGTGTGTTGTGTGTGTGCGCTTTATCAATACGTTTTCAGGGACTGTTGACATCAGCCTCTGCCGGTTTGAGCAGAAGGAATCTGATTTGCGTAGCAAGGCTCTTGTTTAGGATTGTACAGGAAAACACAAATTAGAAAATAAGGCCTTCCGTGCGTTAATTATTTAAATCAAACAGTTAACGAGGATTGTCCTGGGACTCGGTCTTTTATTCACTCATCCACGACTATCTGCTCTACTCGGCTGAGACAAATAAGAATTGAATCAACGGGTTTGTCAGTGCTGGTTTATACGGCTCGGAATATGTCATACAAATATAGGCATATAGCATAAATATAGGTGGCCAGTTAGGCTACCTATGTCCATAGGATACATGAAAAACAAACAACCTGTAGACTATTTTAACCCATGCGGGACGGCTGAGCTAACGTAGGCTAATGCGATTAGCATGAGGTTGTAAGTTACAAGAACATTTCCCAGGACATAGAAATATCTGATATTGGCAGAAAGCTTAAATTCTTGTTAATCTAACTGCACTATCCAGTTTACAGTAGCTAGTACAGTGAAAGAATACCATGCTATTGTTTGAGGACAGTGCACAGTTATGAACTTGAAAATGTATTAATAAACCAATTAGGCACATTTGGGCAGTCTTGAGACAAAATTTTAAACAGAAATGCAATGGTTCATTGGATCAGTCTAAAACTTTGCACATACACTGCTGCCATGGAGTGGCCAAAATATAGTTTGCGCCTGGGCTGGAATAATACATTATGTCCTTTCTCTTGCATTTCAAAGATGATGGTACAAAAACAATACCAAAAAAATCATGTTTTTTTTGTGTATTATCTTTTACCAGATCGAATGTTTTAAATTCTCCTACATTAATTTCACGTTTCTACAAACTTCAAAGTGTTTCCTTTCAAATGGTATCAAGGATATGCACATCCTTGCTTCAGATCCTGAGCTACAGGCAGTTAGATTCAGGCATGTCATTTTAGACTAAAATTGAGTGAAGCGGAGAGCCAGAAAAGCATAATGATCTAAAACAGTTGTATTTTTCATAATCTGATTAATAATTTTCACCCTAAACTGATGACCAGAGATATTGAAAAGCTAATGTTTGTTTATATCTCAAGTTCATACAGTGCTTTCAGAGAGTATTCATAACCCTTGACTTACTACAGAATTTGTTGTGTTACAAAATGGAATTCAAAACAATTATAACTTTCACTCATCTACACACAGTAGTCCAATCCCATAATGATAAAGTGAAAACATGTTTTTAGAAATTGTTTTAAATGATAGAAAATGAAATATGAAAGTATATAATTTACATAAGTATTCACACTATTTAGGTTATTGTCCTGCTGGAATGTGAATTTGTCTCCCATTGTCTGTTGGAAAGCAGACTGAACCAGGTTTTCCTCTAGGATTTTGCCTGTTCTTATCTTTATTCCATAAATGTTTGTCCTAAAAAACTCCCTAGTCCCTGTCGATGACATGCATACCAATAACATGATGCAGCCACCACCATGCTTGAAAATATGAAGAGTGGTACTCAGTGATGTTTGGTGTTGGATTTGCCCAAAACGTAACGCTTTGTATTCAGGACATAAAGTTCATTTTTTGCCATATTTTGCGAAGTTTTACTTCAGTGCCTTATTGCAAACAGGATGCATGTTTTTAAATATGTTTTATTCTGTACAAGCTTCCTTCTTATCACTCTGTCATTTACAGTTGAAGTCAGAAGTTTACATACACTTTAGCGAAATACATTTAAACTCAGTTTTTCACAATTCTTGACATTTAATCCTAGTCAAAATTCCCTGTCTTAGGTCAGTTAGGATCACCACTTTATTTTAAGAATGTGAAATGTCAGAATAAAAGTAGAGAGAATGATTTATTTCAGATTTTATTTCTTTCATCACATTCCCAGTGGGTCAGAAGTATACATACACTCAATTAGTATTTGGTAGCATTGCCTTTAAATTGTTTAACTTGGGTCAAACGTTTCAGGTAGCCTTCCACAAGCTTCCCACATGAAGTTGGGTGAATTTTGGCCCATTCCTCCTGACAGAGCTGGTGTAACTGAGTCAGGTTTGTAGGCCTCCTTTCTCACACACAATTTTTCAGTTCTGCCCACAAATTTTCTATAGGATTTAGGTCAGGGCTTTGTGATGGCCACTCCAATACCTTGACTTTGTTTTCCTTAAGCCATTTTGCCACAACTTTGGAAGTATGCTTGGGGTCATTGTCCATTTGGAAGACCATTTGCGACCAAGCTTTAACTTCCTGACTGATGTCTTGAGATGTTGCTTCAATATATCCATATCATTTTCCAGCCTCATGATGCCATCTATTTTGTGAAGTGCACCAGTCCCTCCTGCAGCAAAGCACCCCCACAACATGATGCTGCCACCCCCGTTCTTCACGGTTGGGATGGTGTTCTTCAGCTTGCAAGCGGCCCCCTTTTTCCTCCAAACATAACGATGGTGATTATGGCCAAACAGTTCTATTTTTGTTTCATCAGACCGGAGGACATTTCTCCAAAAAGTACAATCTTTGTCCCCATGTGCAGTTGCAAACCGTAGTCTGGCTTTTTTTTATGGTGGTTTTGGAGCAGTGGCTTCTTTCTTGTTGAGAGGCCTTTCAGATTATGTCGATATAGGACAAACTTTTACTGTGGGTATAGATACTTTTGTACCTGTTTCCTCCAGCATCTTCACAAGCTCCTTTGCTGTTGTTTTGGGATTGATTTGCACTTTTCGCACCAAAGTACGTTCATCTCTAGGAGACAGAACAAGTCTCCTTCCTGAGCGGTATGACGGCTGCGTGGTCCCATGGTGTTTATACTTGCGTACTATTGTTTGTACAGATGAACGTGGTACCTTCAGGCGTTTGGAAATTGCTCCCAATGGTGAACCAGACTTGTGGAGGTCTACAATTTATTTTTTGAGGTCTTGGCTGATTTCTTTTGATTTTCCCATGATGTCAAGCAAAGAGGCAATGAGTGTGAAGGTAGGCCTTGAAATACATCCACAGGTACACCTCCAATTGACTCAAATGATGTCAATTAGCCTATCAGAATCTTCTAAAGCCATGACATCATTTTCTGGAATTTTCCAAGCTGTTTAAAAGGCACAGTCAACTTAGTGTATGTAAACTTCTGACCCACTGGAATTGTGATACAGTGAATTATAAGTGAAATCATCTGTCTGTATGTCACGGCATTCATCAGAAGAAGAAGAGGAATCGTCAGACCAAAATGCAGCGGGGTACGTGTTCATCTTTATTAGCTTAACTGACTGAACACTGAATACAAAATAACAAAAAGAATAGCCGAAACAGTTCTGCAAGGTGCAACCAACACTAAACAGAAAATAACCACCTGCAACTAACAGTGGGAAAACAGGATACCTAAGTATGGTTCTCAATCAGAGACAACGAAAGACAGCTGTCCCTGATTAAGAACCATACCCGGCCAAAACATAGAAATACAAAACCTAGACATAAAAACATAGAATGCCCACCCACATCACACCGTGACCAAACAAAAAATAGAAGCATACAAAGCAATCTACGGTCAGGGTGTGACACTGTAAACAATTGTCGAACAAATGTATTGTGTCTTGCACAAAGTAGATGTCCTAAATGACTTGCCAAAACTATAGTTTGTTAACAAGAAATTTGTGGAGTGGTTGAAAAATGAGTTTTAATGACTCCAACCTAAGTGTATGTAAACTTCTGACTTCGATTCTATGTTAGTATTGTGGAGTAACTGCAATGTTGTTGATCAATGCTCAGTTTTCTGCTATTAAAGCCGTCTAACTGTTTTAAAGTCACCATTTGCCTCATGGTGAATTCCCTGAGCGGTTTCCTTCCTCTCTAGCAACTGAGTTCGGACGGACTCCTTTATATTTGTAGTGATAGGGATATTCAATGTCTGCTTTTAAATTTTTACCCATCTATAGTTGCCCTATAGACTGCTTGATTGAGGAACCTTACAGATAATTGTATGTGTGGGGTACAGAGATGAGGTAGTCATTAAAGAATCGTGTTAAACACAATAATTGCATACAGTCCATGTAACTTATTTTGTGACTTGTTAAGCACATTTTTACGCCTGAACTTATTTAGTCTTGCCATAACAAAGGGGTTGCATACGTATTGACTCAAGACATTTCAGCTTTCCATTTTTCATATTTTTTTTAAAAATTTTCTAATAATATAATTCCACTTTGCCATAATGGGGTATTGGGTGTAGGCCAGTGACACAACATCTCAATTGAATCCATTTTAAACTCAATTAAGTGGTGTGAATACTTTCTGATTGCACTGTATATCTTAAACGTGCTGTTAAACTCGATACACAGCTAACCTTGATTATACATGGTTATTTAGCCTATATTTATAATTTATACACATCAATTGGAGTACGGTTCAATTATAAATCATTGATGAAATGATGTACTACATTCTTTGTTAGGCCAACATATCAGCACGTGCCTAATAGGGCACAATGTTTGTCAGTATTGAGAAAGAACATGGGATGTATGGATGAGGAGTTTCTGTCCTGAATGCAATATTCAGAATTAAAAGTATGAAATTAAACCACTAAGCTAACATATGGAATTGTTATAAGATGGTCATACCAAGGATCATTTACAGAAGCTATTTGGTTTTGAATTTTAGGACCACTTTAGGTATAAAAAAACGTTGAATTTGGCCATGCTGTTATTAGTCCATAGAAATGCACTGAATAACAGATTCACACATGGAAAAACAGATTGTAAAAAATAAATCAACGGGAAGTTTGTATTAAAGTGTCTGTCCTATATCTGAGAGGTATAAGAAAGATCAGGATATTTTTTTACACATATTTAACCCCCTTTTTTTTTACACTAAACTACTTCCATATACACTGAGTATACAAAACATTAAGAACACCTGCTCTTTCCGTGACATAGACTGACCAGGTGAATCCAGGTTAAAGAAGGATTTTTAAGCCTTGAGACAATTGAGATAAAACATTTTTAATGCCTTTGAATGGGGTATGGTAGTAGGTGCCAGGTGCACCGGGTTTGTGTCAAGATCTGCAAAGCTGCTGGGTTTTTTCACGTGTGAATCAAGAATGGTCCAGCACCCAAAGGACATCGAGCCAACTTGACACAATTTTGGGAAGCATCGAAGTCAACATGGGTCAACATCCCTGTGGAACGCTTTTGACGAATTCAGGCTGTTCTAAGGGTTGCAACTCAATGTTTTCCTTATTTCCTAATTTTCCTAATGTTTGGTATTCGCAGTGTATAATTCCATATAAAACATTTTTAACTGGTACCAGGCTACCTTCAGACGGATTGTGAGGCTTGTGGGGTGTAGAGCAAAACGGAGAACACCATCTCCTTCAGATGCTACAGATGTTTTCGCGAGAAGTATCCTGGACTGACAAACACCGCTGTAGCTCGGCCACCTTCCACTGCAGATGCGAAAGGCCTACATTGGCGGATGTGGTGATTTGAGATGCAGCTGAGGCAACAAAAAAATAATTTTCAATCTTCGATTCTAGTGTTTGAAAGCCTGTCAAGAATGCCTATAGAAATGAGGAGTCCAAATACTAGTTTAATAAAATTTCTAGTTGAGTTGCTTTGGTTATTGGTCACCAACCCAGTGGTGTTTTTTGTTGTTGTTAGGGGGTAGATCAGCTTTACTATTGCAGAGAGATTGTGGCTTCTATCAATGTAATTGTCTGCGTCATTTGCATCCCCCATATATTTTAAACTAAATACTGTATGTATATATATATATATATATATATATTTTTTTTTTTTTAAATATATATATACAGTACCAGTCCAAAACTTGGACACACCTACTTAATCAAGGATTTTTTTTTATTTTTACAATTTTCTACATTGTAGAATAGTAGTGAAGACATCAAAACTATGAAGTAACACACATGGAATCCTTTAGTAACCCAAAAAGTGTTAAACAAATAAAAATATGTTTCATATTTGAGATTCTTCAAAGTAGCCACCCTTTGCCTTGATAACAGCTTTGCACACTCTTGGTATCCTCTTAACCAGCTTCATGAGTTAGTCACCTGGAATGAATTTCAATTAACTGTTGTGCCTTTGTGGAATTTCTTCCCTTGTTAATGCGTTTGAGCCAATCAGTTGTTTTGTGACAAGGTAGGGGTGGTATACAGAAAATAGCCCTATTTGGGCCAAGACCAAGTCCATATTATGGCAAAAACAGCTCAAACAAGCAGTCCATCATTACTTTAAGACATGAAGGTCAGTCAATGCGGAACATTTCAAGAACTTTTAAAGTTTCTTCAAGTGCAGTGGCAAAAATCATCAAGCGCTATGATTAAACTGGCTCTCATGAGGACTGCCACAGGAAAGGAAGACCCACAGTTACCTATGCCGCAGAGGATAAGTTCATTAGAGTTACCAGCCTCAGAAATGAAATCCCATATAAATGCTTCACAGAATTCAAGTAACAGACATCTCAACATCAACTGTTTAGAAGAAACTGCATGAATCATGCCTTCATGGTCAAATTGCTGCAAAGAAACCACTACTAAAGGACACCAATAATAAGAAGAGACTTGCTTGGGCCAAGAAACACAAGCAATGGACATTAGACCTGTGGAAATCTGTCCTTTGGTCTGATGAGTCCAAATGTGAGTCTTTGTGAGACGGAGATTATCTGAACAAATGATCTCTGCATGTGTGATTCCCACCGTGAAGCATGGAGGAGGAGGTGTGATGTGTGGGGGTGCTTTTCTGGTGACACGGTCAGTGATTTATTTAGAATTCAAGACACACTTAACCAGCATGGCTTCCACAACATTCTGCATCTGGTTTGCACTTAGTGGGACTATCATTTGTTTTTCAACAGGACAATGATCCAACACACCTCCAGGCTGTGTAAGGGCTATTTGACCAAGAAGGAAAGTGATGGAGTGCTGCATCAGATGACCTGGCCTCCACAATCACAATTACTCATCCACAATGGTTTGGGATGAGTTGGACCGCAGAGTGAAGGAAAAGCAGCCAACAAGTGCTCAGAATATGTGGGAAATCCTTCAAGACTGTTGGAAAAGCATTCTTCATGAAGCTGGTTGAGAGAATGCCAAGAGTGTGCAAAGCTGTCATCAAGGCAAAGGGTGGATACTTTGAAGAATCTCAAATATAAAATATATTATGATTTGTTTAACACTTTTTTGGTTAATACATGATTACATATATGTGCTATTTCATAGTGTTGATGTCTTCATAATTATCTTACAAAATAGAAAATTGTCAAACTAAAGAAAAACCCTTGAATGAGTAGGTGTGCCCAAACTTTTGACTGGTACTGTATATATAAATTTTTCATATATATTTTCCTTTATTATTTTCCCTAACCCTACCACCCTAATGGACAACAACACTTAGGGGTCTACTTCCAGTTTATAAAGACTATATACATTTTATAGACACAGTATATTTTACATTAGTTATATTTTGTATGTCCCAACCTTGAGCTACCCTCAAACAAGTAGTGATTTATTTATGACGTAAATGGACATGAAGCCTATGAGTTTTGGCATTAAGGTGAAATTCGATTTCCTATTGGCTTTTAGCCTACATTATTAGCTTATATATCGATAGATTCAATTCAATTCAATTCAAGGGGCTTTATTGGCATGGGAAACATGTGTTAACATTGCCAAAGCAAGTGAGGTAGATATTATACAAAAGTGAAATAAACAATACAAATTAACAGTAAACATTACACATACAGAAGTTTCAAAACAATAAAGACATTACAAATCTTATATTATATATATACAGTGTTGTAACAATGTACAAATGGTTAAAGCACACAAGTTAAAATAAATAAGCATAAATATGGGTTGTATTTACAATGGTGTTTGTTCTTCACTGGTTGCCCTTTTCTTGTGGCAACAGGTCACAAATCTTGCTGCTGTGATGGCACACTGTGGAATTTCTCCCAGTAGATATGGGAGTTTATCAAAATTGGATTTGTTTTCAAATTCTTTGTGGATCTGTGTAATCTGTGGGAAATATGTCTCTCTAATATGGTCATACATTGGGCAGGAGGTTAGGAAGTGCAGCTCAGTTTCCACCTCATTTTGTGGGCAGTGAGCACATAGCCTGTCTTCTCTTGAGAGCCATGTCTGCCTACGGCGGCCTTTCTCAATAGCAAGGCTATGCTCACTGAGTCTGTACATAGTCAAAGCTTTCCTTAAGTTTGGGTCAGTCACAGTGGTCAGGTATTCTGCCACTGTGTACTCTCTGTTTAGGGCCAAATAGCATTCTAGTTTGCTCTGTTTTTTTGTTAATTCTTTCCAATGTGTCAAGTAATTATCTTTTTGTTTTCTCATGATTTGGTTGGGTCTAATTGTGCTGTTGTCCTGGGGCTCTGTGGGGTGTGTTTGTGTTTGTGAACAGAGCCCTAGGACCAGCTTGCTTAGGGGACTCTTCTCCAGGTTCATCTCTCTGTAGGTGATGGCTTTGTTATGGAAGGTTTGGGAATCGCTTCCTTTTAGGTGGTTGTAGAATTTAACGGCTCTTTTCTGGATTTTGATAATTAGTGGGTATCGGCCTAATTCTGCTCTGCATGCATTATTTGGTGTTCTACGTTGTACACGGAGGATATTTTTGCAGAATTCTGCATGCAGAGTCTCAATTTGGTGTTTGTCCCATTTTGTGAAATCTTGGTTGGTGAGCGGACCCCAGACCTCACAACCATAAAGGGCAATGGGCTCTATGACTGATTCAAGTATTTTTAGCCAGATCCTAATTGGTATGTTGAAATTTATGTTCCTTTTGATGGCATAGAATGCCCTTCTTGCCTTGTCTCTCAGATCGTTCACAGCTTTGTGGAAGTTACCTGTGGCGCTGATGTTTAGGCCGAGGTATGTATAGTTTTTTGTGTGCTCTAGGGCAACAGTGTCTAGATGGAATTTGTGGTCCTGGCGACTGGACCTTTTTTGGAACACCATTATTTTGGTCTTACTGAGATTTACTGTCAGGGCCCAGGTCTGACAGTAGATCTAGCCTACTGGTTAGGCCTTTTGACCATCCATTTGTTGTATTTTAAGATATTAGATGACCAATGTTTTTTGTTTTGTTTTTAATTCTTATTTTTGTTGTCACATTTCCTCATTCTCCCCATTCTATTTCTAAGTCCTCAGTGGTAACCCTCCTGATGTGTCACATCAAGAAGTTCAGTCCCGCTAACAGTAGTATAGCACCATACCAATTCCACAGTCTAATGGTTGTATTGAGTTGCTCCGAAAGAAAAGGACCCGGGCGCGTGTTGGACAACACAAGGCGGCAGTCCATTCAGCGAGAGGAGATCTCCTTCTTAATAAACACATACAAAAATCAATAGTATCATAACAGCTGATATTTATTATTCATTAATAACGAGTTTTACAGGCCTGAAACCATCCGCTGAACACAAGGGAGAGCACTGGAACCCCTAACATTTTCTGTACTGACAATCTCTGTCAACCAGCGTCTGTCATGTCGCTGTTTCCGTATCTGACTGGCCCCTATCGGACTGCGGCATCTGGTTTAACTAGTTTGGACACAACTGGATTATATACACACACCTGTCTGTCTGGAAAGGAGGTGTCAAAAATAAATTATAAACTGTGTGGTTCGATCCCCGATCGCTGATTGGTTGACATCTGTGGTATAACAGACCGTATAAAACTGGTATGACAAAACATGTATTTTTATTGCTCTAATTACGTTGGTAACCAGTTTATAATAGCAATAAGGCACTTCGTGGGTCTGTGATATATGGCCAATATACCACAGGCACTCTGCGTAAAGAAATGCCCTTAGCCATGGTAAATTGGCCATATACCACACCCCTTCGTGCATTATTGCTTAATTAGAAGCTGATATTTATAATTGATTGATTTCTTTATTAGCCAGATTATATTTACTTAAATGGTTGCAGTAATCTTTAAATCCTCAGCATTCCTCTAAATTTAGTTTTGTTTCAGAGTGATACAGTCAAGTATTATGGGCCTAAATCATATGCATCAACGAATAACTTATCTCTTAAACATATTTCATGGTGTCATCCACAGTTTACTTAAATATTTATTTTTTAATGTTTGTAAATAATTAAAAGTGTATTTGGTCTGATTTTTTGTTGTTGTGAAACCCTTAAGGCCACAGTTTATGACAAGTTCGGTCTCATTCAAAGTTTTTTGAGGTGCGAGGAATAATAGTAACCATTTTTCAAAAGACTTGAGTTTGTATTTTGCTATTGGTACTAGGGAAAAGTGTAATGTATGCAAATCATTTGGTAGTGATAATATTATAGGCCTAACCTAGACTCGATCATGTATTCCCTCCCCGTGATGGCTTATTCTAAATGTTATTTCTCATTGAAACAAATCAATATAAACAAAATCTGAACCAGAAAGTATCATAATACATTAATCATTGATCAATATCGAATGGAATCATTCATACGCTCAATAGATTTGATCATTGACGTAGTCTTCATCAAGTTCTGTCCACCACCAAATTCAGAAACAGATTTAAATGGTTCCACTCTAGAACTGATCCGTCAACCTCCCATCACGAGAGTGTTCTCTCGTTTCGAAGCACCATCTGCTTTCCATTCTAGCAGACGAACAGATATCGAATGGAGATTGTTGATATATTTACCCCAAAATAACTTATAGGAGAAGATGAGGTAAAACGTGCATGGTTTATTTTAGTTTCTGTCGCTTACACAGACACATTAAAGCACATATTCACAAATATACGTTGTATTGTAAATAAATTAAGTTCAAATAAATAAATAGGTTAATAAAAAGAAACCTAACTAAGTAAAATTATGAAAATATAAATAAGTGAACAATTCCTCATGTTTAAAATATCTACAAAGTGCATTGAACTCTGGGAATGCAAGGTAACCATTATTTCCATCCATGGCCCAATAATAATAATAATAACACAAATATTTTCGTTTCCATGTGAGGACATAAAAGGGCAGTTTTACAACGTAATTATTCTAAATAATTTGATTGTCAAAGCATCATTGCAGTGAAATTAGTACAGACATACACCATGTTTAGCCGACATATCTGTGAGTCATCTAATTCAACCTTAACTTCGTGGATAAAAACGAAAAAACGAATGAACGATTATTTTTGTGTGTTTTATACTCATACAGTCCAAAATGACCATGAATGTGCCAACACTAGCGTAATGAGGTAGACACAGAGAAGTATACTGTGTATGTTCGCGTGTACGTGCGTTTGCCCGTGTGTATGCTCTCTTATTGCAATGCATTCAGATGGGTTTTTAGAACTATAAATTCACACATAACGCCCTACGAGTAAACCATGCAATGGATTACAGTAATACCCCCGTGTTACGGAGAGGCAACCATCTCTGAGACACATAATGATGATAACATTAAGCCCTAAGCATTTCTGCAAACAACAATTTGATTATTATCATTTTTTTAAATAACGAACTAGATGCGCTCTTCACACAAACAGGTGCAATGTATTCACAACAATGTACAATGATAAATATAAAACAGTTATTCTGACTCAAGAGAATAATAACAAGTATTATTCGATTTCAATTTTTTTGTACAATAATTGCCATGAGTTTAGGGGTGGGTTTTCTCTTTTCCGCCTCAAGAGTATGATGACTTCGATCTCCTATTTCACTGTTATTGTATTCGTCGATATGTTGAGTTTTAAATGTCAAAAGTTATAGCCTACGTTTTGCCCCGGGGGATATTGGTTTTCAAGTCTTTATCCAATTCAAAGGAGCGAAGCGCATCTTGTCTGCCAGCCTCGATTGGCCACATTAGCCGTGTGCCTATTTGTTTCTGATTTGTCTATTCGATTAAAGTTTTGCTCTGCCTTTGGCCTAGTGTGTGGCAGAGAACTTCATCCTTTTCTGCTTTTGCCTTTGATTGCAAAACCACACCCTGACCACGTTCTTTTTCAGGTCCAGTTTCTCGGCTATCGCTGCAATCTTCTCTGACGAGGGCCTCGGCTGCACGGCGAAATATGCCTCTAAAGAGCGCTTCTCCGGAGCAGCGATGGAGGTACGTTTTCTCTTCTTGTCTCCTCCGTTGAAAATCTCCGGCTTGGTCATTTTCTCCCGCTGCGCCCTTTCTGCCTCCTCCAGCCACGCTTCCAGGATGGGTTTTAGGGCCACCATGTTATTATGAGACAAGGTGAGGGACTCGAACCGGCAAATCGTGCTCTGACTGAGGCAACCAACCCCGGGGATTTTAAGGTTCGCCAGGGCCGAGCCCACATCCGCCTGCGTCACCCCCAGCTTGATCCGCCTCTGCTTGAACCGCTCTGCGAAGGACTCCAGTTCCCTGGGGTCTGGCTCTGAGTCCCCGCCGCCGCCCAGCGAGGTGTGCGAACCCATGCTGTGGGGGTGCATGTTCATGGCCTGTTGGTGATGATGGTGGTGCTGCATGTGGTTGATGGCGGACATGTGGGCATGCGGATGGGAGGCCGTGGAGCAGACGTCAGAGCCGGGCATTCCTCCCAGGGAGATGGACATGCCGGGGGTCAGGTGGTCCAGAAGGTCGCCATCCAGGCCCTGAGAGCCCTGGTGATGGGGGTGGTGATGGTGGTGCGAGGTGAGCACGGATGGGTGATGGAGGTGGGCCGAGGACGAGGTGGGGGTACAGGTCATGCTGGTCATGGTGGTCATGGTGTGGTAGGTCGCGTCTGGCTTGTAAGGATGGCTCTTTGCGATATCCACCGCCGCCAGCGCTTCAGCCCTCTGCAGTAAAGTCTCATCAAATCCGGCAAAGATGTTGCCCTGCAGCTGTGCGATGGAGAGGAGCAGGGGAAGCAGAGGAGACAGGTTATTAATGCTGCCCAAACAGGCAGAGTTTAGGATAACTTTGGATGATGTTTTTAAAATGGAAATGCATTACGCACGAGGTTTGAAATGTTTACATTTTGTGGAAAGATTATAAATGACATTATCCACAATAAGCAATTTATCATCCATAATAACAAATCGTTAAGTTAATGTAATGTACGTGACTATAAACCCAACTATTCATATGCCCAAATCCTCCACTGCACCATCACTTTTGATTATTCGTTAATAATGAATATTTCAATCCTCTTCAATAATTTCTCTGCACCATGGAATGAGACGAATTTGACATGAGACTAACTGAATACATTATACTAACAATACGATATTGACAATACGTGGTTTTCGTGTAATTACAAAGCATTTAGCGAGTTGTTTTACCCAATTCCACATGTTCTATTCTCCCCTACAATTTATATTGATTATTGCATTGTTGGGTTTAGAGCTAGCAAGAAAGGCATTTCACTGTACTTGTGCACCTGACATTAAAACGTGATGGCTATGAGACTATACATTTCATTCGTGATAATTGGATAATTTGAATGTCAAGTAACTCACCGAGTGCGTGGGCATGCATGCCCTCCGGATGGCCTCCGAGCTCGATTGCAGAGGCGTGTATTTCGGCTCGTGCAGTATGGGATGCATACTGAAAGGTTGTTTGCTGTTCATTGACATCATGATTGCAGAAGTTAGTGAGGGCCGTTTTCCGTCTTCCTCGTTTGGCTCCGTGTTGGTCCGTTGTCACTAGAAACGTCTCAGGATTAAACAAATTGATAGAATTGTTGGTTGTTTGAGGGTGGTGGTAGTGCTGTTACCGATGACAGGTTTAAACCTCCTGTCTGCTCCCCTGTAGGTATCTTTCTATCCGTTCGGACTCCTCCGCTTTTAGCTCTAGTATGGATGCTACCTAGCAGCCACCTAAAATATAACGCTGTGTTACTGGCCCCGCCCCAACGGTGGGTCATCACCCCCTCCTTTCCCCATTGTCTCCAAATGTTATTGGGAATTGGGTATTTAACCACGCCTCTTTGGTGAAAACCACCACCCACTCCGAGGCGATGATTGGAAGTTTGATTTTGACAGGTGCAATGGCTGGTTCTCAGACCGGCAACACGCTTTGTGCAGGTTGCTGTGCTTTCTATTGGATCGGTTGACATTTATTCGATGTCCTAATTTCTGTCATAACTTTGTAATAGGCTTTTTTTTCAATGAACATTCGATGGTCTAACGACATTTTTTTTGTCTTTGCTGAAACCAAAAAACTCCAAAGTGATACCTGAAATGAAATATAAATAATAGCCAGCAGTGAAAGTAGATTCAGACAAGCTTCTGTTAAGGTTAAATTATGAATTGATGGACGACCAAACAATAATCCTCCCTGACACCATTCCCTTTTCTTTTCTAGCAATGAATACATACATTAATCGTAGTTAATTTACTTGTGGTGCAAACCATAGTATGGGATCCCCAATTAAAGAATAAACAGGTCAGAATGGATATGAAGCACAGGGAGGATGATGAAATATTTACTCTTTTACCGCAGGTCAACAGAGCAAGTGCTGTCAATCACAGCCTATATCAGTCAGGCTGAGGAGATAGTGATGGAGATGGACCACCACTCTAGTCATGGTTCCCCATGCCCCTGTCTGCCCCACCCTGTTGGGCAGGGCTCTCCTAGAAACCCCCATCACAGATGTGGGGCTGGGGGCTTTCTTCCTGACATTTTCTCTTATTAACATTATGTCAATGTTGAATAGTTATAGATTTTATAGAAAGTTCTGGTTCCAATGGGTTGAGCCACCCAAAAGGTACAAATTAGATGTCTCCATCCGCAACATTTCAAGCTAGCTTACACTCACCCCCTTTAAACCCGCTGCACAGCGACCCCAGCTGTCAAGCTGAGCCCAACTGCTCATCCGAGTCACCACTGTTACAGAAGTCACACGCTGCTTGCTAAGCAAGTACCACTTCCTCCTGAGACGGCTCACACTGAAACAAGGACCTCTGCCCTGCTAGCAGGGTTGTATAGGTATCTTTCTAAATGTAATCTGTTACAGTTACAAGTTACCTGTCCAAAATTGTAATCAGTAACTTAACTTTTGTATTACCCAAACTCAGTAACATAATCGGATTACTTTCAGTTACTTTTAGATTACTTTCTTACTAAGAGTCATTAGAATACAAAAATACTTTAAAGTACTACTCAAGTAGTTTTTTGGGGTATCTGTACTTTAATTTATTATTTACATTTTTGCCAACTTTTACTTTAACTTCACTATTATTTCTAAAGAAAATAATGTACTTTTTACTCCATATATTTACTCATTACATGTTGACAGGAAAAGGGTCCAATTCACACACTTATCAAGAGAACATCCCTGGTCATCTCTGCTGCCTCTGATCTGGCGGACTCACTAAACACAAATGCTTTGCTTGTAAATTATGTCTGAGTGTTGGAGTGTGCCCCTGGCTATCTGTCTAAAAAAAGAAGACAATTGTGCTGTCTGGTTTGCTTAATATAAGTAATTTGAAATGGTTTATATTTTTACTTTTGATACTTAAGTACATCTTAGCACTTCCATTTACTTTTGATACTCATGTATATTTAAAACCAAATACTTTTAGACTTTTACTCAAGTAATATTTTACTGGGTGACTTTCACTTTTACTTGAGTCATTTCCTATTACTTTTACTCAAGCATGACAATTGAGTACTTTTTCCACCACTGATAATAATGAATATTAACAATTGAATGACATCTATTTTAGATTTTACAAAGCTGGCCTTATATTGATGTTGCATTTAACTTCATGGGTTAGGTATGTTTCTAACCCATTGCTTTCTCCTTCAATACAGATAATAATACGATTAGGCTATCTTTACAATTAAAACCAAAGTCTGTCAGATTTCCAGTCATTACAATTGATTAAATACCCCTTGATCTTCAGGAATATGACTTGGAAACATTGATTAGAAAAATTATCTTACATGAACATAACCGCAAACCTAAGGACTTATTATCCTACTCTGTTGTTTATGTTTTTGTTGTCATGGAGGACTGATTGGGCCAATCGCATCAAAGCAATGTTGAAATGATCGCCTATTGTTTACGTTTTTCTTGGTGACACACATATCTCGATAATTTCAGCTGTTGAAGTCTAGCCTATTAAAAGTGTACAAGTTTGAGCAGGTATGTTAGGCCAGTGGAACAAATACTGAATCAGCACAAATTGGATTGAGCAATTAAAAGCCCATCTCGTGGTCTTTTGAAATTCAACTTGTTTTTGACAGTATGTGGAGCACAACACCACAGAGTTTAGAAGAGAGGAATTCCCTCAAACTTGTATTCCGTGTAGGCTGGGATCCACAGTATGCAGCAACAGTTGCAAGAGCACATTTTTCAATGGCTGTCCACGGCTCGCAAAAACAATGATTGATAGGCAATGATTGATAGGCACTTCTTTAATGAAATTATTGAGTTACATAGGCTACATTTATACATTTGTAAACAGCCATTCACAACATCCACAATCCGTAAAGTCGCGTATAATTGAGAGAGCCGCAGTGTGATTCACATCAATGCTATGTAGATATCAATAAAAGGCCAGGTGATATCTGTATCTCCTGTATGCTGCAACATTGCTGTCGACCTTACCTCCAAGCTTTAATGCCGTCCATGCCGTCTCTAGGAGGGGTGCGTCACTTGAGTGGGTTGAGTCACTGACGTGGTCTTCCTGTCTGGGTTGGCACCCCCCCTTGGGTTGTGCCGTGGCGGAGATCTTTGTGGGCTATACTCGGCCTTGTCTCAGGATGGTAAGTTGGTGGTTGAAGTATCCCTCTAGTGGTGTGGGGGCTGTGCTTTGGCTAAGTGGGTGGGGTTATATCCTGCCTGTTTGGCCCTGTCCGGAGGTACCATCGGATGGTGCCACAGTGTCTCCTGACCCCTCCTGTCTCAGCCTCCAGTATTTATGCTGCAGTAGTTTATGTGTCGGGGTGCTACGGTCAGTCTGTTATATCTGGAGTATTTTTCCTGTCTTATCCGGTGTCCTGTGTGAATTTAAGTATGCTCTCTCTAATTCTCTCTTTCTTTCTCTCTTTCTTTCTTTCTTTCTTTCTTTCTCTCTCTCTGAGGACCTGAGCCCTAGGACCATGCTTCAGGACTACCTGGCATGATGACTCCTTGTTCTCCCCAGTCCACCTGGCCGTGCTGCTGCTCCAGTTTCAACTGTTCTGCCTGCGGCTATGGAACCCAGACCTGTTCACTTTGATTACTATTATTTGACCATGCTGGTCATTTATGAACATTTGAACATCTTGCCCATGTTCTGTTATAACCTCCACCCGACCCTGCCAGAAGAGCACTGGCCACCCCTCATAGCCTGGTTCCTCTCTAGGTTTCTTCCTAGGTTTTGGCCTTTCTAGGGAGTTTTTCCTAGCCACCGTGCTTCTACACCTGCATTGCTTGCTGTTTGGGGTTTTAAGCTGGGTTTCTGTACAGCACTTTGATATATCAGCTGATGTACGAAGGGCTATATAAATACATGTGATTTGATTTCATTCAAGTTTGATGTATAATCTTTAGATGCCAACAGTAGTCTCACCATTGGAAGACCTAGTTAGTACTGTAGCCTTCAAAAACCTATTCCTGCTCATTTCCTGCAATTCATTAAACGCATTTGGTCTGTATGGTCTCTGACTTGTGGTCAGACTAGCTCAGGTGGAACAAACTTAAACTTGCACCTTTTTTCAATGCTGATTTGAATGTCATTGTGAAATAAAAAAAATTATTTAACCTTTATTTAACTAGGCAAGTCAGGTAAGAACAAATTCTTATTTACAATGACGGCCTAGGAACAGTGGGTTAACTGTCTTGTTCAGGGAAAGGTGTCATCATGTCTTTTTTTGCATACTCTGAATTTCAAAGTAATCTAAGAAGTAATCATATAGTTTTTCAAAAGTATCTGTAATCCGATTACAATATTTTTAGCTGGTAATGTAACGGATTATAATTGCTGTTTTTTTCTAGTCCATTACAAGTAAGGCAATCAGTTGCTCCCCAACCCTGCTTGCTAGCACACATGACCGGCTTCCTGAAGGGTCTTACCAGTCAGCGCCACGTGAAAAGCTAGCTATTTGATGCCGCAAGTGGGGACACTACAGGCTGAGGAGTACATTTCACACATCCACATGTGCTAAATTCACCCCTCAAACTGTAGATTCGAGTCACGGCACCATTGTTACCGGATATCAAGTTCATCCAGAACATTTCAAGCTAGCTGTGGAGTGAGCTTATGGTACATTCTTAACTCTCTTACTTTTGCATAGAAATTAAATGCTGAAATGGTAGTTTACAGTAATTGTAGTTACAATTAGTGAAACAAGTGTCACAAAGTGCCATTTAATTCCAGGTACCAGTAGTGAAAGTGCAACAAGAAGTGTTACTATATTATTATAAATCAACTTGTATCAGCGTTGAAGCTTTATCTGTCACATTCTGACCATAGTTCTTTTGTATTTTCGTTGTTTTAGTGTGGTCAGGGTGTGAGTTGGGTGGGTTATCTATGTTTTGTGTTTCTGTGTTGGTTTTCTTGTTTGGCCTGATATGGTTCTCAATCAGAGGCAGGTGTTAGTCATTGTCTCTGATTGGAAACCATATTTAGGTAGCCTGTTTTCTGTTGGGTTTTGTGGGTGGTTGTTTTCAGTCTTTGTGTGTCTGCACCAGACAGAACTGTTTCGGTTTTCACTTTGTTGTTTTGTAATTTGAAGTGTTCAGTTTTGGATTATTATTAAATAAGATGAACACTAAGCACGCTGCGGTTTGGTCCTCACCTTCTTCCACCGACGACAACCGTTACAGAACCACCCACCAACAAAGGACCAAGCAGCGTGGTAACGTGCAAAAGCAGCAGCAGCGAGCGCAGGACTCTTGGACCTGGGAGGAGATTCTGGACGGTAAGGGACCCTGGGTACAGGCTGGAGAGTATCGCCGCCCCATAGCTGAGCTGGAGGCAGCGAAAGCGCAGAGGCGGTGGTATGAGGAGGCTGCACGTAAGCGCGGCTGGAAGCCAGAGAGGCAGCCCCAAAAATGTATTGGGGGAGGCACACGGGGAGTGTGGCTAAGCCAGGTAGGAGACCTGAGCCAACTCCCCGTGCTTACCTTGGAGAGAGAGGGACCGGACAGGCACCGTGTTATGCCGTGAGGCGCACGGTGTCCCCGGTGAGCAGGCATAGCCCGGTGCGGCACACAGCAGCGCCTCGTATCGGCCGGGCTAGAGTGGGCATCGAGCCAGGTGCCATGAAGCCGGCTCAACGCATCTGGTCTCCAGTGCGTCTCCTCGGGCCAGGGTACATGGCACCAGCCCTATGCATGGTGTCCCCGGTTCGCCAGCACAGCCCAGTGCGGCCTATTCCACCTCGCCGCACTGGCTTGGCTACGGGGAGCATTCAACCAGGTAGGGTTGGGCAGGTTCGGTGCTCAAGACCTGCAGTGCGCCTCCATGGTCTGGTCTATCCGGTGCCACCTCCACGCACCAGCCCTCCGGTGGCAGTCCCCCGCACCAGGCTGTCTCTCTGTCTCCTCACTTCAGGGTCTCCCGTCTGTCCAGCGCCGCCAGGGTCTCCCGTCTGTCCAGCGCCGCCAGGGTCTCCCGTCTGTCCAGCACCGCCAGAGTTACCCGTCTGTCCAGCGCCGCCTGAGCTGCCCGTCTGTCCAGCGCCGCCACCGCGGACAGATGCCCACCCAGACCCTCCCCTATAGGTTCAGGTTTTGCAGCCGGAGTCTGCACCTTGGGGGGGGGGGTACTGTCACGTTCTGACCATAGTTCTTTTGTATTTTCGTTGTTTTAGTGTGGTCAGGGCATGAGTTGGGTGGGTTATCTATGTTTTGTGTTTCTGTGTTGGTTTTCTTGTTTGGCCTGATATGGTTCTCAATCAGAGGCAGGTGTTAGTCATTGTCTCTGATTGGGAACCATATTTAGGTAGCCTGTTTTCTGTTGGGTTTTGTGGGTGGTTGTTTTCAGTCTTTGTGTGTCTGCACCAGACAGAACTGTTTCGGTTTTCACTTTGTTGTTTTGTAATTTGAAGTGTTCAGTTTTTGGATTATTATTAAATAAGATGAACACTAACCACGCTGCGCTTTGGTTCTCACCTTCTTCCACCGACGACAACCGTTACATTATCAGGGTGTTGAGATAGCATGGTCGCTCTAACTGGGGATCTGAAACCCCAGGCGTGTTTTGTGTGTTTCTCTGTGTGTGTGTGTGTGTGTGTGTGTGTGTGTGTGTGTGTGTGTGTGTGTGTGTGTGTGTGTGTGTGTGTGTGTGTGTGTGTGTGTGTGTGTGTGTGTGTGTGTGTGTGTGTGGGTGCGTGTATGTGTGTATGCATGTGTGTATATGTGTGTGTCAGTGAGACACAGAGAGAACTGTGAAACCCAAGCCCTGTCAAAGCGGAGGCCCCACAATAGGCAAAGGAGTCTCTTTGACTGTGAGTCAGAAACAGAAACCTGAGCATGGTGATGGTGTCGGGGTGCAGCAGGCTCAGGCTGCAGCCATTATTCCCCAGCAAACGCCTGGCTCTCCTCCGATCAGTGGCAGGACCGCGGCACCCTCTCATCAAATATACATCAGCTCAACTGGGAGAGGCACTCCTCTGGGACAAACAGACAGATACTGTAGGCAGTGGACCGTGGACTGCAGATGTAGAGGAGCAGACAGATGGACAGGGAGAGAGGGATAGACTGATGGACAATCAGAGAGAGAGTGACATAAAAGACAGAGAAACACACAGTAAATTAAAAGACAAATTGATTGTCATAAAGGAGCAGAGAAACAGGCATGCAGACAAGCAGACAGAAGAGACATACAGACAGAAAGGCACAGACAGAGAGAGAGAGAGAGAGAGAGAGAGAGAGAGAGAGAGACAGACAGACAGACAGACAGACAGACAGACAGACAGACAGACAGACAGACAGACAGACAGACAGACAGACAGACAGACAGACAGACACAGTAGTAAAAACTACACAAGAATGTGCACATTTACAGTACCAGTCAAAAGTTTGGACACACCTAATTATTCAAGGGTTTTTCTTTATTCTTTTACTATGTTCTATATTGTAGAATAATAGTGAAGGCATCAAAACTATGAAATAATACATATGGAATCATGTAGTAACCAAAAAAGTGTCAAAAAATGTCAAAAACTGTTTTATATTTTAGATTCTTCAAAGTAGCCACCCTTTGCCTTGAAGACAGCTTTACACAACAGTCTTGAAGGAGTTCCCACATATGCTGAGCACTTGTTGGATGCTTTCCTTCACTTTGCGGTCCAACTAATCCTTAGCAATCTCAATTGGGTTGAGTTCGGGTGATTGTGGAGGCCAGGTCATCTGATGCAGCACTCCATCACTCTCCTTCTTGGTCAAATAGCCCTTACACTGCCTGGAGGTGTGTTGGGTCATTGTCCTGTTGAAAAACAAATGATAGTCCCTGTCACGACTTCCACCGAAGTCGTTTCCTCTCCTTGTTCGGGCGGCGTTTGGCAGTCGGCGTCAACAGTCTTCTAGCCATCGTCGATCCACTTTTCATTTCCCATTTGTTTTGTCTTGTTTTCCTACACACCATGTTTTCCATTTCCTTCATTATTTGTTGTGTATTTAACCCTCTGTTCCCCCCCATGTCTTTGTGTGGAATTGTTTGTTGTAAGTGCTTGTGCACATGTTACTGGTGTGCGTCGGGTTTTTGTAACCATTTTCTGTTGTATTTTTATGCCGTTGGTTTTTGGATTAAAACTGCTCCGGCTACTACCTAGTTCTGCTCTCCTGCGTCTGACTTCCCTGCCACCAGTTACGCACCCCTTTACAGTCCCACTAAGCGTAAACCAGATGAGATGGCGTATTGCTGCAGAATGCTGTTGTAGCCATGCTGGTTAAGTGTGCCTTGAATTCTAAATAAATCACAGGCAGAGTCACCAGCAAAGCACCCCCACACATCACAACTCCTCCTCCGTGTTTCATGGTGGGAACCATACATGCAGAGATCATCCATTCATCTACTCTGTTTCTCACAAAGACACGGCGGTTGGAACCAAAAATTACAAATTTGGACTCAAATTTGGACAGATTTCCACCGGTCTAATGTTCATTGCTCGTGTTTCTTGGCCCAAGCAAGTCTCTTATTATTATTAGTGTCTTTTAGTAGTGTGTTCTTTTTAGCAATTCAATCATGAAGGCCTGATTCACGCGGTCTCCTCTGAACAGTTGATGTTGAGATGTGTCTGTTACTTGAACTCTGTGAAGCATTTATTTGGGCTGCAATTTCTGAGGCTGGTAACTCTAATGAACTCATCCTCTGCAGCAGAGGTAACTCTGGGTCTTCCTTTCCTCTGGCAGTCCTCATGAGAGCTTATTTCATCATAGCGCTGGATGGTTTTTGCAACTGCACTTGAAGAAATTTTCAAAGTTCTTGACATTTTCCGCATTAACTGACCTTTACTTCTTAGAGTAATGATTGACTGTCATTTCTCTTTGCTTTTTGAACTGTTCTTGCCATAATATGGACTTGGTCTTTTACCAAATAGGAATATCTTCCAGCGGTGTGGACTCGAGTCACATGACTTGGACTCGAGTCAGACTCGAGTCACAAATATGATGACTTGCAACTCGACTTTGACTTTAACACCAATGACTCATGACTTGACTTGGACTTGAGCCTTATGACTCGACCTGACTTGATACCCTCACCAAGCCCAAATATTAAAAATTGCTATTAAAAAAAGTGTGCAGTGCATCACCTCTTCATTTAACGGATTACAAAGGCAGTTGATAGCCTAAATCCTGCCTGATGTTATTACTGTTCCTAAAACCATTGACATACATTAGCCTACTGTAACCACACAGAGAGAGAGTGTGTGTGTGTTAAGGTGGGGCGATTGTGTACAAGCCTACATTGCCCGATTGTGCCCAATAGCAATCCTCGATAGTCGATCACTATTTTCAATGAAAATATCATGTTTATTTGGAAAGTAATAAATATATAGATATTTTTAAAAGCATTCATGATTTGCGTAAATGTATATGCTAACTATTACTCTTGTTAAAAATATGAAGAGCACATTATGACTTGTTTAGGACTCGAAACTCAAAGTTTAGGACTTGAGTCTTGACTTGATACTTGATGGTCATTGCAATACATTCACAGATTTCACAGCACACTGTGTGCACCCAGGCTCCTACTCCACCTCTACCACATATCTACAGTACAAAATCCATGTGTGCTTGTGTGTATAGTGTGTATGTTATCGTGTGTGTGTGTGTAGGCATGTGTCTGTGCCTATGTTTGTGTAGCTTCACAGTCCCCGCTGTTCCATATGGTGCATTTTTATCTGTTTTTTTTAATCAAATTTTACTTCTGGCATTAGTTACTTGATGTGGAATAAAGTTCCATGTAGTCATGGCTCTATGTAGTACTGTGTGCCTCCCATAGTCTGCTCTGGACAAGGGGACTGCGAAGAGACCTCTTGTGGCATGTCTTGTGGTGTATGCATGGGTGTCCGAGCTGTGTGCCAGTAGTTCAAACAGACAGCTCGGTGCATTCAACATGTCAAAACCTCTCAATAATACAAGTAGTGAAGAAGTCAATCTCTCCTCCACTTTGAGCCAGTAGAGATTGATATGCATATTATTAATATTAGCTCTCTATGTACATCCAAGTGCCAGCCGTGCTGCCCTGTTCTGAGCCAATTGCAATTTTTCTAAGTTCCTTTTTCTGGCACCTGACCATATGACTGAACAGTAGTCCAGGTCCGACAAAACTAGGATCTGTATGACCTGCCTTGTTCATAGTGCTGTTAAGAAGGTAGAGCAGCGCTTTATTATGGACAGACTTCTCCCCATCTTAGCTACTATTGTATCAATATGTTCTGACCATGACAGTTTACCTTCCAGGGTTACTCCAATCACTTTGTTCACCTCAACTTGCTCAATTTCCACATGATTTATTACAAGATTTAGTTGAGGTTTAGGGTTTAGTGAATGATTTGTCCCAAATACAATGCTTAAGTTTCAGAAATATTTAGGACTAACTTATTCCTTGCCACCCATTCTGAAACTAACTGCAGCTCTTTGTTAAGTGTTGCAGTCATTTCAGTCGCTGTGGTAGCTGACGTGTATAGTGTTGAGTCATCCGCATACCTAGACAAACTGGCTTTACTCAAAGCCAGTGGCATGTCTTTTGTAAAGATTGAAAAAAGTAAGGGGTCTAGACAGCTGCCCTGGGGAATTCCTGATTCTACCTGGATTCTGTTGGAAAGGCTTCCATTAAAGAACACCCTTGTGTTCTGTTAGATAGGTAACTCGTTATCCACATTATAGCAGGGGGTGTAAAGCCATAACACATATGTTTTTCCAACAGCAGACTATGATCGATAATGTCAAAAGCCGCACTGAAGTCTAACAAAACAGCCGCCACAATCTTTTTATCATCAATTTCTCTCAGTCAATCATCAGTCATTTGTGTAAGTGCTGTGCTTAATGAATGTCCTTCCCTATAAGCACGCTGAAAGTTTGTTGTCAATTTGTTTACTGTAAAATTGCATTGTATCTGGTCAAACACAAATTTTTCCAAAAGTTTACTAAGGGTTGGTAACAGGCTGATTGGTAGGCTATTTGAGCCAGTAAAGGGGGTTTTACTATTTTTAGGTAGCGTAATGACTTTTGCTTCCCTTCAAGCCTGGGGGCACACACTTTCTAGTAGGCTTAAATTGAAAATATGGCAAATAGGAGTGGCAATATCTTGCTCTCAGCTGTGAGTTGACTGTATAAATAACCCTTCTAACACCCATCACCTCTCAGCCCCACTGTCAACATCAGAGTGGCAGAGCTCAACACACTGTCACTGTTGTTTGGGCAAATAAGCCTGAGGAGGTGGTTGACTGGTGCTAATTGAGTGTTTTCATCTATTAATTGTGGGGCTGGCAATTCTTTGTTTTGACAGCATGGTGGTTCCATGCCCAAAGGAATGTCTCTGTGAGGATAGCTATGGATTGGGGATTTATCTCTGCACTGTGTGTGTGTGTGTGTGTGTGTGTGTGTGTGTGTGTGTGTGTGTGTGTGTGTGTGTGTGTGTGTGTGTGTGTGTGTGTGTGTGTGTGTGTGTGTGTGTGTGTGTGTGTGTGTGTGTGTGTGTGTGTGTGTGTGTGTGTGTGTGTGTGTGTGTGTGTGTGTGTGTGTGTGTGTGTGTGTGTGTACAGAGAGAGGGGGAGAGCTCTGTTCTACTCTGTGCTGTTCCTGGTCCTGACTCACACTGCTCTGGCATCTGCTTAAAATACCTAAGTGTTTCTTAATGGGCTCTTAGTATTTTGTCAGCTCACTGTCTATCTGCCCATTCTCTCTCTCCCTCCCTCCTTCATGGCTTCCACATAGCATAACCAGTACAATAACAGTATATTTCCATTTTCATTATGTTAGCATTTTCTTCTGAAGTATGACTATTTTTTCAGCCATCATTCCATTCCATAATGGTTGTTTGTGTGTCTGTGTGTATGTGCGTGTGTGTATTTGTATTTGTATGTGTATGTGTATATGTGTGTGTGTGCGCATGTGGTCAGGAGAAGGGTGGGGGGGGGGGCGCAGAGAGGGTCTATACGGCAGCAAAGCTCTCAGCAATGGAGTAAAGACATCACCACAAGTACATATTTCTTTTACATTGAGTACATGGACAAACTCAAAAAGAGCACACACATACACACTGACACACACTCACACACGTACCTCACTTCCCCTTAAACTCCTCCATCTCATTCCTTCCCTTTTCATTCTTGTCCCTCTTTTCCCCCTCTTCTTGAAGCAGGCTTAATTATTGATAGTGTGTAAAATCTAACGTTGTAGATTGTGACCATTCACCAAATCGGCAGGATCACGTGAGGGGGCTGCTGAGGGGAAGGGGGTGTCTAACCACACTCTTTAATGTAATTGCTTTTAGGGTACCTGGTAAATATTTTATTGACTGCCAGCACAAATTAAAGATACAAAGATTGAAGGGGGCTATTCTTCTCTCCCAGAGCAGAGGGAGGTAGAGAAGAGGGAGTGATCCTGTGTATTTGACTTGGCTCCGCAGGTATCGAAGTTGGGCAGCGGGTGCCCCCCGCCCCACTAAGGCTGGTCTCTATGGACAGGCATGTTGGAGATGGGGTGGGTGAATGAGGGAGGGGTCTGGAGGTGGCGGGTATTGGTGCAGGTATACATTTAGGGGAGGGAAAAGCATGCCACGGTGATGCAGAGTTGGGATGGGAGTGAGCGGTTTGGTGTTTTGGTCGTAGCCAGTGAGGCTGAAGTACTTTTTGCTTAAGCGATTGTGGTGAGTGGTGAATTCGGGTAGGGGAAAGACTGACAGAAATAGGTAGTAGTGGAGGGTGTATGGGGGGTCATAAAGCACCCCTTTCCCTAACATGGGACAGGGCTGTACACTGGAATGGAACGGTTAACATGGAAACGTCATTACAGAAAAGGTTTGGGGGCGAAAGAGCACTGAAATATTCATGATGTCAGATCTGTAAGCCGACCTGGACAGGATGTACATGCAGTTACAGTATTGGTAGTGTTTTAGTGAAGCAGGATGTACATGCAGTTACAGTATTGGTAGTGTTTTAGTGAAGCAGGATGTTTTAAAGCGCTGGGGAACACAGGAGGGATTCAGGGACAGGTCTCACTGGACAGGTCTGCTGTTCTCTCCATTAACCCATCTTCTATCTAACACAGTGGTGTCAAACGTATGGCCCACTAGGGGATCCAATCTGGCCACAGTAGTTTGAGTAATTAAAAAATATATATCTCTATTTACAGTGCATTCGGAAAGTATTCAGATCCCTTGACTTTTTCCACATTTTGTTACGTTACAGCTTTATTCTGAAATTGATTAAATTGTTTTCTCCCCCTTATCAATCTACACACCAAACTGCATAATGACAAAGCAAAAACTCCCCTGTGTTAAGAGTCAATGTGGAGGAGGTGTTGTTGCCAATCCTCACAGCCTGTGGTCTGCCCATCAGGACCCTGCCTCTGGGACCCTGAAACCTGGTGATCAGAGCCCCCCATTCTGTTGTGGACCAACTGTAAGAGACTATGAAAGAGTGGGACTGGAACAGGGTTCAGACCATGAGAGGGACAGATATACTGAGTACCAACACCCTAGAACCTATCAGAAATATATACAGTGCATTTAGAAAGTATTCAGACCCCTTGACTTTTTCCACATTTTGTTACGTTACGTTACGCTAAAATGTATCAATTAGGTTCCCCCCCTCATCGATCTACACACAATACCCCAGGATGACAAAGCAAAAACAGTTATTTTTTAATGCTTGCAAATTTATTAAAAATATAAAACGTAATTATCACATTTGCATAAGTATTCAGACCCTTTACTCAGTACTTTGTTGAAGCACATTTGGCAGCGGTTACAACCTCGAGTCTTCTTCGGTATGACGCTACAAGCTTGGCATACCTGTATTTGGGAAGTTTCTCCCATTCTTCTCTATATATCCTCTCAAGCTCTGTCAGGATGGATGGGGAGCGTCGTTGCACAGCTATTTCCAAGTGTCTCCACATATGTTCGATCGGGTTCAAGTCCGAGCTCTGGCTGGGCCACTCAAGGACATTCGGGTTCTTGGTCACCTCCCTGACCAAGGCCCTTCTCCCCAATTGCTTAGTTTGGCAGGGCGGCCAGCTCTAGGAAGAGTCTTTGAGTTTCTAAACTTCTTCTATTTAAGAATGATGGAGACCACTCTGTTCTTGGGGACCTTCAATGCTGCAGAAAGGTTTTGGTACGCTTCCCTAGACCTGTGCCACAATCCTGTCTCGGACCTTTATGGGCAATTGCTTTGACCTCATGACTTAGTATTTGCTCTGACATGCAATGTCAACTGTGGGACCTTATATAGACCGTTTTTGCCTTTCTAAATAATGTCCAATCAATTGAACTTACCACAGATGGACTCCAATCGAGTTGTAGAAACATCTCAAGGATGATCGATGGAAACAGGATGCACCTGAGCTCAATTTTGAGTCTCATAGCAAAGGGTTTGAATACTTATGTAAATAACGTATTCTGTTTTTATTTTTAACAAATTTGAAAACAATTCAGAAAAAATTGTTTTGCTTTGTCTTTATGGGGTATTGTGTGTACTTTTTAAAATCCACTTTAGAATAAGGCTGTAAAGTAACAAAATGTGGAAAAGTCAAGGGGTCTGAATACTTTCAGAATGCACTGTAGATGTTGTAGAGTGAGACTATAGGGACTATGGATGTTTTAGGGACTGTAGGTGCTCAGGGACTGTATATACTGTAGATACTATGGCGACTGTAGAGCCTATAGAGGAAACGTTGAAGATGAATATGACAGATGAAGAAGGCTGGAGCTAGTCTAGTAGAGAAGACTAAAGCAAGGGCAAGTAACGGTACCATGGAAAAGCCCTGCTGTCAGCTGTCTGTAGGCATTTGTTTGAAGTGTGTACGTGGTCTGCAGCCAATTATAATAGCATGAGGTTATTTTATATGTATAGGAAGATACATTTGGTGCATAGGATGTAACGACAAGAGAATCATTGAAGATGCACATGCAGTAACAAGGGGAGATTGCTGAGTGTGTTTGGGAATAGTACTAAGTGAATGTGGAATTGAGAATTGTGTGATTTGGGAAACTACGTGTTAAGATGATTGAAATTAGGATAATAAGTGGTAAGCTGAGTTCAACAAAATATATACATTTGGATAATAAGAGATATTATTACTATTAAGTACTGAGTGGATGAGAGCTGTCAGGGGACAAGCTCTGGTGTGAAAGAGGTGCTTGTCTGAATGAATACCCCAACCAGTTTTGTGGGAGCTGAGTTTTTCAATTTATAATGTTATCTAGGGGTTCTGTCCACCACCACCTGTCAATCTACACATAGCCAGAACTGACAGGAGAAGCCATTGGAGAGTTTGAGAGGGTAACAGCTGAGATGGGTAAGGGCTGTTCATTGATGCCCCCGGACACTGAGACTTCCTCGAGAACATGATATGTGCACCTCTTGGGCTGGCTACACTGTTACTGTTGCTGGAGGTGTGGATGTAAATTGATTTATACCGTTATATAGGGATTCTGTTGATTTATACCGTTATATAGGGATTCTGTATGTGAAGATATGAAAGGAGAGAGTACTATTCCCGAATGTGCTGTTAAATAGAATACTAGAGTAAATATTTACACCCCTGTATGAATAGAACACTAGTGTAAAGGAGGAATTTGTGAAGGCAACTATAATGGGTTACTAAAGATTTGTTAAAGTAACAATGAAAAAAATACACAGATGAAGTCGTAAGTTTACATACACTTAGGTTGGAGTCATTAAATCTCGGTTTTCAACCACTCCACAAATTTCTTGTTAACAAACTATAGTTTTGGCAAGTCGGTTAGGACATCTACTTTGTGCATGACACAATTAATTTTTCAAACAATTGCTAACAGACAGATTATTTCACTTATAATTCACTCAGCAAGGAAGAAGCCACTGCTCCAAAACCACCATAAAAAAGCCAGACTATGATTTGCAACTGCACATGGGGACAAAGATCGTACTTTTTGTCCTCTGGTCTGATGAAACAAAAATAGAACTGTTTGGCTATGTTTGGAGGAAAAAGGGGGAGGCTTGCAAGCCAAAGAACACAATCCCAACCGTGAAGCACGGGGGTGGCAGCATCATGTTGAGGGGGTGCTTTGCTGCAGGAGGGACTGGTGCACTTCACAAAATAGATGGCATCATGAGGAGGGAAGATTATGTGGATATATTGAAGCAACATCTCAAGACATCAGTCGTGGGTCTTCCAAATGGACATTGGTCTTCCAAATGGACAATGACCCCAAGCATACTTCCAAAGTTGTGGCAAAATGGCTTAAGGACAACAAAGTCAAGGTATTGGAGTGGCCATCACAAAGCCCTGACCTCATCCCTGTAGAACATTTGTGGGCAGAACTGAAAAAGCGTGTGCGAGCAAGGAGGCCTACAAACCTGACTCATTTACACCAGCTCTGTCATGAGGAATGGGCCAAAATTCACCCAACTTAATGTGGGAAGCTTGTGGAAGGCTATCCGAAATGTTTGACCTAAGTTAAACAATTTAAAGGCAATGCTACCAAATACTAATTGAGTGTATGTAAACTTCTGACCCACTAGGAATGTGATGAAAGAAACAAAAGCTGAAATAAATCATTCTCTCTACTATTATTCTGACATTTCACATTCTTGAAATAAAGTGGTGATCCTAATTGACCTAAAACAAGGAATTTTTACTGGATTAAATGTCAGGAACGGTGAAAAACTGAGTATAAATGTATTTTGCTAAGGTGTATGTAAACTTCCGACTTCAACTGTATATTTAATATACAACCTGCACACCCACACGTAGACATACATAGGTGGTGTAAAAAGTATTCTGAGAAGATCAAGGTGGTTCCTTTATGGATAATTTGATAAAGATAAGGTTAAAGTATTGTATGACTGTCTAAAGCAGGGGTGGGAAACTTCAGTTCTCAGTGCCTGATTGGTGTCAAACCTTTTCTCCATCCCTAGCAAACACAGCTGACTAATTAAATTGCATTCTAAACTGAAGGTCATGAATAGTTGATTTTTGGAGTCAGGTGTGTTAGCTGGGGCTGGAGAAAGACTGTGACACCAATCAGGCCCCGGAGGACTGGAATTGCCCACCCCTGATCTAAAGGGTCTTGGAAATAAAGTCTCAGACAAAGATTGGCTCGTATCCACTTTTGGTAAAGGTACGGGACTTGACTTACCCCTAACCAATAAAACTATAAATTCTTATGAGATTTCCTCCAACCCGGTAATACATTTTGAACAAAACCCATGCCCTGTTAAATAGAACTAATGAACGTTGAACATGTAGAGACTTGTTAACTAAACTTAAGGCTACAATTTATATTGTACTCCCGATGGAGTTTTCGTTGATATTCCAAATTATGAAGTTCTAAACCGATTTGTCAGTAGGTAAAATGTAACAACTCCCCGAGACGGAGTCGGAAACTGGCTCTGTTTCCTGGTCTATCCTGTCTCAGGTGCCAGACAAATTATGGACAGAGCACTCCATCTACAGTGGACTGATAGACAGTGCCAGCCCAGTTATAATACATGTTGATCGCAGAAAGTTTTCTCTCCTCCCTTCTGAATTGGCCAATGTATTTTATAAATTCTGCGCATTACATGTTCATCTTAAAATAATATACATTTAATAAGTGTGAAGCAGAAAGTGAATATTTAACAGAAATTGGTAATAAATAATGTAACATGAAAACAATGCCTTCTAATAAGGAGAAAGTTATCATGTTTGTTTTGTTTTGTTTTTAAACCTTACAATAGGGGTAACAGCAGAACATTGTGATCTGTGTTTATTAGCAGTAGTGATTGGAACAGTCTTGAGTGTCCTAGTTCAAGGAAACAGATATGGAGACTAGTGAAAGTAACAAAGTGAATGGTAACATTAGTAGCTTTCAGGTAGCACTCTAATAATGCAATATCTTAGTGATTTGAAGAAGTAAACATTTCAATACAAGGTCACATGACAGACAGAGGATTGAGTCTTTGGATATTATATTAAAGGCTGCCATCTGGTTTTTGGCTTAGAGATAAGCTTCCTGTGGACAAATAGATAACCCGCCAATGAAAATAAGTTATACTCACTGAACTCAAACAGGCTGTAAGGTACATAGTGGGACATTTGGGACAGAGGTATGAATAATTGAAGAGACGTTTTTGACCATTTCCAATGATTATTTCTCAATTTGATAGTTTGAATATACCAGGGATTTAAGAAGGTAATGTCATCTCAACAATAATCTGTTACCATTATGTGGAACTGTCCAAAATTGAAATAGATCCAAGTAAATGTTTTTAGTACCGAATATTGTGCTGATTAGCCAGCACCAACTTTTGGAAGGACCAAAATGGAAGGACTTTAAAATGAAAATCAATTTATAACATTTTTGACATGCGTTTTTATGGATTTTTTTGTTGTTATTCTGTCTCTCACTGTTCAAATAAACCTACCATTAAAATTATAGACTGATCATTTCTTTGTCAGTGGGCAAACATACAAAATCAGCAGGGGATCAAATACTTTTTCCCCTCACTGTAGGCTAGCCAGCCGTGTCGATGGTTCTAAGTAGGGTGATGAGTACTATGGTGATTTGAGAAAAGTAGTAGAATTGAACGGTCCCACTTAAATGCGCTTTTTAACTTCTTGTCAATAGGGGGGCGCTATTTTCACTTTGGAAAAAATCGTGCCCAAATTAAACTGCCTCGTACTCTATTCTAGATCATACAATATGCATATTATTATTACTATTGGATAGAAACACTCTCAAGTTTCTAAAACTGTTTGAATTATATCTGTGAGTAAAACAGAACTCATTCTGCAGCAAACTTCCATACAGGAAGTGAAAAATCTGAAAACGAGGCTCTGTTCCAGGGCCTGCCTATTCAACTGGCTTATATTTATCGATATGCATGCACTTCATACGCCTTCCACTAGATGTCAACAGGCAGTGGAAGGTGGAATGGGGTGTCTAGCTTGATCTGAGGTCGAACAAGAGCTTTTGGAGTGGCAGGTCAGGAATTTCCTTTCTCTACCTAGGCGCGCGAAGCACCTCCATATTGTCTTCTGATAAGCGTTCGGTATACACGGCTAATATCTCCGGCTCTGATTTTATTTGATACATGTGATAATAACATCGTAAAGTATGTTTTTTCAACCGAGTTTTATCAGATTATTCAACGTTTATTGGGACTTTTGGAGTTTTCCGTTCTTTGCGTCGAGAGAAACTGGGAACGTCATCAAGCTTGGCTAGCATTGTGGCGCGAATTCGACAGGAGAAAAGGACATTCTAAAACCAAACAACGATTTATTCTGGAAATAGGACTCCTTGTACAAGATTCTGATGGAAGCTCAGCAAAAGTAAGAACAATTTATGATGTTATTTCGTATTTCTGTGGAAAATGTTATTTCTATTCTCCGCCGTTTTGGCGGGCTCTGTCTCGCAATAACGCAAGCTGTTTGTTATGGTAAAGTTATTTTTTTTTAAATCTAACATAGCGGTTGCATTAAGAACCAGTGTATCTTTCATTTGCCATACAACAAGTATTTTTTAGTAAAGTTTATGATGAGTTCTTTGGTCAGATTAGGTGAGTGTCCAAAATAGCTCCTGACATTCTGGGGAAATGTTGCTACATTTTCACAATGTATAACCACGGTTTGCAGCTGTAAATATGCACATTGTCGAACAAAACATAAGTGTATTGTATAACCTGATGTTATAAGACTGTCATCTGATGAAGTTATTCAAGGTTAGTGATTAATTGTATATATTTTGCTGGTTTTTGTGAATGCTATCTATGCGGTGAATAAATGCGGTTGTGTGTTTGGCTATTGTGGTAAGCTAATATAATGCTATATTGTGTTTTCGCTGTAAAACACTTAAAAAATCGGAAATATTGGCTGGATTCACAAGATGTTTATCTTTCATTTGCTGTACACCATGTATTTTTCATAAATGTTTTATGATGAGTATTTAGGTATTTCACGTTGCTCTCTGTAATTATTCTGGCTGCTTTGGTGATATTTTTGATGGTAGCTGCAATGTAAAACTATGATTTATACCTCAAATATGCACATTTTCGAACAAAACATAAATTTATTGTATAACATGTTATAAGACTGTCATCTGATGAAGTTGTTTCTTGGTTAGTGACTAATTATATCTCTATTTGGTCGGTTTTGTGATAGCTACCTATGCGGTAGAAACATGGTGAAAATATGCGGTTGAGTCTTTGGCTATTGTGGTTAGCTAATAGAAATACATATTGTGTTTTCGCTGTAAAACATTTTAAAAATCGGAAATGATGGCTGGATTCACAAGATGTTTATCTTTCATTTACTGTATTGGACTTGTGATTTCATCAAAATTATATTATATGATATCCCTGTCCCGTTAGGCTAGGCTATGCTAGTCAGCTTTTTAGATGAGGATGCTCCCGGATCCGGGATGGGTATCACTGAAAGGTTTTAAGATACTTTACTTAAGACAGCTAATCAGCCGTACCAGTGATTGTCCGGGAGCTGACTTCATTGTCTCTACCTCGTGTTAAGATTTTAGAATTCAAACAACTTTAGACATGAGCTGTAGCTACACGCCTCTCTGGTCTGATATGTTAATTCTTAGCCCATTGTTTTATACAGTTTGTTCAAAAGGGGCGGTTCTGTTGGCTGACACGCTCTCTGACCTCACTCAAGGGGGCGGTGACTACTTACTTGTACAAAGTTATAGAAACAATTTCCTATTATAGTTTCTAAGATCACATCCCTCTCTTAACAAAAACACTTTCATAATTTTTCATATTTCATACACAATGTAGAGGATGGACAATTCACACATATAGTTTGTATACTTTTCAAGTTATAGTTTTTCCTTCACAACATTTGTAATGACATCACAAAATAACAACCAACCGACACGCCATCCCATCTGGTTTAGGTTTAGTGGGACTATCATTTGTTTTTCAACAGGACAATGACCCAACACACCAATGACCCAGGCGGTGTATTTTACCAAGAAGGAGAGTGATGGAGTGCTGCATCAGATGACCTGGCCTCCACAATCCCCCGACCTCAACCAAATTGATATGGTTTGGGATGAGTCGGACCGCAGATTGAAGGAAAAGCAGCCAACAAGTGCTCAGCATATGTGGGGACTCCTTCAAAACTGTTGGAAAAGCATTCCAGGTGAAGCTGGTTGAGAGAATGCCAAGAGTGTGCAAAGCTGTCATCAAGGAAAAGGGTGGCTATTTGAAGAATCTGTTTAAAACTTTTTTGGTTACTACATGATTCCAAATGTATTATTTCATAGTTATGATGTCTTCACTATTATTCTACAATGTAGAAAATATTTAAAAAATAAAGAAAAACACTTGAATGAGTAGGTGTTCTAAAACGTTTGACCGGTAGTGTAAGTAGAGGTAAAGTGACTATGCATGGATAATTAACAGAGAGTAGCAGCAGTGTAAAACTGTGTGTGGGGGGGCGGGGGGCGATACAAATAGTCCGAGTAACCATTTAATTAACTGTTCAAGAGTCTTATGGCTTGGGGGTAGAAGCTGCTAAGAAACCTGTTTGACCTAGATTTGGCGCTCTGGTACCCCTTGCTGTGTGGCGGCAGAGAGGATAGTCTATGACTATGGTGGCTGGAGTCCTTGGCAATTTTTTGGGCCTTCCTCTGACACCTCCTGGTATAGAGGTCCTGGATGGCAGGAAGCTTGGCCCAAGTGATGTATGGGGCCGTATGCACTGCTCTCTGTAGTGCCTTGCGGTCAGAGGCTGAGCAGTTGCCATACCAGGGGGTGATGCAACCATTCAGGATCCCCTCGATGGTGCAGCTTTACAACTCTTTCAGGATCTGAGGAACCATGTCAAATCTTTTCATTCTCCTGAGGGGCAATAGGCGTTGTCGTGCCCTCTTCACGACTGTCTTTGTGTGTTTGGACTATGATAGTTTGTAGATGATGTGGACACCAAGGAACTTGAAGCTCTCAATCTGCTCCAATACTGCCCCGTCGATGAGAATGGGGAACGTGCTCGGCCCTCCTTTTTCTGTAGTACACAATCATCTCCTTTGTCTTGATCACATTGAGGAAGAGGTTGTTTCTGACCTCCTCCCTATAGGCTGTTTCATTGTTGTCAGTGATCAAGCCTACCACTGTTGTGTCGTCGGCAAACTTAATGATGGTGTTGGAGTCATGCTTGGCCATGCAGACATGGGTGAACAGGGAGTACAGAAGGGGACTGAGTACTCACCCCTGAGGTGCCCCTGTGTTGAGGATCAGCATGGCAGATTTGTTGTTACCTTTCCTTACCACCTGGGGGTGGCCCGTCAGGAAGATCAGGATCCAGTTGCAGAGTGAGATGTTTAGTCCCAGGGTCCTTAGCTTTGAGGGCACTACCGTGTTGAACGCTGAGCTGTAGTCACGTACTGTAGGTGTTCATTTTGTCCCAGGGTCCTGAGCTTTGAGGGCACTACCGTGTTGAACGCTGAGCTGTAGTCACGTAGGTGTTCATTTTGTCCAGGTGGGAAAGGACAGTGTGAAGTGCAATAGAGATTGCATCATCTGTGGATATTTTGGGGCGGTATGCAAATTGGAGTGGGTCTAGGGTTTCTGGGATAATGGGTTTGATGTGAGCTATGACCAGCCTTTCAAATCACTGCATGGCTACAGATGTGAGTGCTACTGGTCGGTAGTCATTTAGGCAGGTTACCTTGGTGTTCATGGGCACAGGGACTATGGCAGTCTGCTTGAAACATGTTGGTATTACAGACTCAGTCACGTCCTGGTTAGAGTCCCGCTCCTTGAAAGCGGCAGCTCTAGCCTTTAGCTCAGTGCAGATGTTGCCTGTAATCTATGGCTTCTGGTTGGGGTATGTACAGTACGTACGGTGTAGTACGATTCAATCTTAGTCCTGTATTTACTCTTTGCCTGTTTGATTGTTTGTCAGAGGGCATAGCAGGATTTCTTATAAGCGTCCTGGTTAGAGTCCCGCTCCTTGAAAGCGGCAGCTCTAGCCTTTAGCTCAGTGCAGATGTTGCCTGTAATCTATGGCTTCTGGTTGGGGTATGTACGTACGGTTGCTGCGGAGATGACATCATCAATGCACTTATTGATGAAGCCAGTGACTGATGTGGCGTACTCCTCAATGTCATCAGAAGAATCTCGGAACATATTCCAGTCTGTGCTAGCAAAACAGTCCTGTAGCTTAGCATCTGCGTCCTCTGACCAGTTCCTTATTGAGCAAATCACTGGTGCTTCCTGCTTCTATTCTACAATGTAGAAAATAGTAAAATAAAGAAAAACACTTGAATGAGTAGGTGTTCTAAACTTTTTGACCAGTAGTGTAGGTAGAGGTAAAGTGACTTTGCATGGATAATAAACAGAGAGTAAGGCAGCATAAAAATGGAGGGTAGGGTGGGGACAATGCAAATAGTCTGGTGCAGATGTTGCAAGTAATCTATGGCTTCTGGTTGGGGTATGATGTACGTACGGTCACTGTGGGGACAACATCATCGATGCACTTATTATTGAAGCCAGTGATTGATATGATGTACTCCTCAATGTCATTGGAAGAATCCCGGAACATATTCCAGTCTGTGCTAGCAAAACAGTCCTGTAGCTTAGCATCTGCGTCCTCTGACCACTTCCTTATTGAGCGAGTCAATGGCACTTCCTGCTTTAGTTTTTGCTTGTAAGCAGGAATCAGGAGGACAGAGTCATGGTCATATTTGCCAAATGGAGGGTGAGGGAGAGCTTTGTACGTGTCTCTCTGTCATGGTTCGTCCTGGCACCAGAGGGTCGGCAGAGACCGTCCTAGACTTTTATTGGACTCAGGTGTGTCTTATTATTTCATGATTGTGTGTCCCTGATAAAAGAGGTGTGTTTTCTGTGGTCCGTTGCAAAAGCTTGAATTTCTTACCGTGTGCGTTCATTTCCTGAGTGAGTTTTTGAGACTTAGTGTTTTTTTTTTTTAAGTGTACTGTGATCCTGCGGTTACCGTATCTCAGTAAAGTGTTATGTTTATCCCGAACCACTGATTCCTCGTCTGGTCTCTTTTCTGCACCTGGGTCCAACCTTACCACGTCACACTCTGTGGCTGGAGTAAAGGTGGTCTAGAGTTTTTTCCCCTCTGGTTGCACATGTAACATGCTGGTAGAAATTAGGTAAAACTAATGTAAGTTTCCCTGCATTCAAGTCCCCGGCCACTAGGAGTGCCGCCTCTGGATGAGCATTTTCCTGTTTGCTTGTGGCCCTATACAGCTCATTGAGTGCCGTCTTGGTGCCAGCATCGGTTTGTGGTGGTAAATAGACAGCTAAAATATAGATGAAATAGTGTGGTCTACAGCTTATCATGATATACTCTACCTCAGATGAGCAAAACCTCGAGACTTCCTTAACCTTTTCACACGTGAGTTCCAAATATCTCTAACGGTCGCCCCAGCATGAGTTGTTTTATGCACGTGATGTCGGAATGCGCACACTGTTCCAAAATATGATTCTTACACAACAGGACAGTTAACACACGCTGCTTGCTAAATATCTATAGGCTATGTTTCAGCTTGTGAATTTCAAATTATTTTCTAACAAGTTGTATTTTATAACAACAGTTTGAATTGAGGTGTGTTCCGCCTCCTCAAATTTATGTTTGAGGCTTTACTGAGCCGGATTAACTTCTCTCTTCGAGGAGAGACCACCGCACTTCACTCATGTTTGCGCAGATCAAGTATGCATATATTTGCGCAGTCTTGCAAGAATTGGAACATTTTCTTGCTGGCGCTCGCTTTGCCTTTGTTGTTTTCCTTACAAATAATAACTTTGGACATGTATATCGTGTTGTCGTTTCCACTGTAGGCACATACAGTATGTATATATGTAAGTATGTATGTATGGATCATAATGTATTTACAGTTTTATTCACATGTTTTCAATTACTGGTGACAAATAATGCATTCCAATTATTGCATATTGTAATTGACACCTACGATGTGTGTCACGGCCTTTGAAGGAAGACGACCAAGGTGCAGCGTGGTGATCGTACATATTCCTTTATTATTGGAAATTCCGACAAAAACAATAAACACTGCAAAACAAACCGTGAAGCTAAAGGCTATGTGCCATCAACAAAGTCAACTTCCCACAAAAACAGGTGGGGAAAAGGGCTACCTAAGTATGGTTCTCAATCAGAGACAACGATAGACAGCTGTCCCTGATTGAGAACCCTACCCGGCCAAAACATAGAAATACAAATAATAGAACATAGAATACCCACCCCAACTCACACCCTGACCAAACCAAAATAGAGACATTAAAAGGATCTCTAAGGTCAGGGCGTGACAATGTGTGTAAAATACGTTTTTGAAGGTTGTACTGATTATAATGAGCTAAGCTATTTGCCGGCTATGTGTGGCGCCATGTTTGTTAACATTATACACTGCATTCTGGGTGTAACGTAATCTGTCAGACCAAAGATGTTAATAAAATAAGGTGAAGGAATGGTTCACTCATCTTTCGGTTAACTTCTCTGCGCTACGGATCCCTTTTACGGGATCATTTTCCTAAACAACAGCTGAATTGCAGGGCGCAAAATATTACAAAAAATATTTATAATCATGCAATCACAAGTGAAATATACCAAAACACAGCTTAGCTTGTTGTTAATCCACCTATCGTGTCAGATTTTGAAAATATACTTCACAGAGAAAGAAATCCAAGCTTTTGTGAGTGTATCAATCAATGCTAGAACAGCTAGCCCCAAATTAGCATGGTCACGAAAGTCAGAAAAGCAATCAAATTAATCGCTTACCTTTGATAATATTCGGATGTTTGCACTCACGAGACTCCCAGTTACACAATAAATGTTATTTTTGTTCGATAAATATTACTTTTATAACAAAAAAACGCGATTTGAGTAACGCGTTATGTTCAGAAAACTACAGCCTCGTTCCGGGTCCTGAAAGGCAGAAGAAAATTCCCAAATGTATCAGATTAAAAAATATTACTAAAAATATTTATAATCATGCAACCACAAGTGAAATATACCAAAACACAGCTTAGCTTGTTGTTAATCCACCTATCGTGTCAGATTTTGAAAATATGCTTTACAGCAAAAGAAATCCAAGCTTTTGTGAGTGTAGCAATCAATGCTAGAACGCTAGAAACATGTCAAATGTTTTTTATAATCAATCCTCAGGTTGTTTTTAACAAACATAATCGATAATATTTCAACCGGACCGTAACCTGTTCAATAAGAGAGAAAAAGAAAATGGAGAGCTACCCTCTCGCGCGCAGGAACTAATCAGAGGACACCTGACTACTTTTGAAAAATCTCGCTCATTTTTCAAAATAAAAGCCTGAAACTATGTCTAAAGTCTGGTCACAGCCTGAGGAAGCCATTGGAAAAGGAATCTGGTTGATACCCCTTTAAATGGAAGAAAGACGGGCCAGGAAACACAGATATACATTTTTTAAAATCACTTCCGGGTTAGATTTTCTCAGGTTTTTGCCTGCAGAATCAGTTTTGTTATACTCACAGACAATATTTTGACAGTTTTGGAAACTTTGGAGTGTTTTCTATCCTAATCTGTAAATTATATGCATATTCTACGATCTGGACCTGAGAAATAGTCTGTTTACCTTGGGAACGTTATTTAAAAAAAATAAAAATAAAATCTGACCCCTAGCGTCAAGAGGTTAAACTTCCGGAAGTGAATGAAGGGAAGTGGATGATCGTAGACGACACACCCCCTTCAACATGCATACTATAAACAGACCAAACTCATCTTGTCTCCTCTTACTATCTTTGGTTGATGCGGGGGAAAAAACAAGCATGGTGGCGCAAACAAATTACCCATTGTCTGATTACTTTCGATTTCTATAAAGTGTTTTACTCAATTATTTCGATCAATGGTGAGCTCACCCGTGATGTGATTAATTATAAATAGTAATTGATATTAGCTAATTCATATTGTAATTTCTGTCAGCCAAGAGTTATAAAAATAAGACTGCTTGTGTTATGTCAATCTTTCCTCAATTAGCGTTAGAACAAATGTAGCCTACATTTGTCCGGTTTGGATGATTGTGTTATGCTGAAGCTACTTCTGTGAATGTCTGATCATTCCATCCTAAAATTAACTGGTCACATTCTGGACATAACTTTGTAAGGACTGTGTTTGTGCAAAATGTTTCTGTGAAAAAAAAGTGTGGCCAGCTCAAATGTTGATTGTTGCGTCAATGGAAAATGGACGTTCTAAATAAGCATTTTAATCAAGCGTTCTAATCACACCGTTTTTGTTGTACGCAACAGGGAGCACTGTAGAATGATCCCACTCATTTGTTGGTATTTGTGAAAAGGTTAATATTAGACTTTGTGCACCAGCTTTTATTTACCAATAGAAACAGACCGCAAACCCCTGTCTTACCAGAGCCAGTTGTTCTGTCTAGCTGGATGTTATCCATGTCGTCGTTCAGCCACTACTCGGTGAAACATAAGATGTTACAGTTTTTAATGTCCCATTGGTAGGATATCCTTGATTGGAGCTCATACATTTTGTTGTTCAATGATTGCATGATGGCTAATAGGACTGATGGTAGAGGGGGTTTACTCACTCGCCTACGAATTCTCAGAAGGCAACCGACCTCCGCCCCCTTTTTCTCCTTCTTTTCTTCACGCAAATGACGGGGATTTGGGCCCGTTTCCGAGAAAGCAGTATATCCTTCGTGTCGGACTCGTTAAAGAAAAAATCTTCTTCCTCCAGTTCGAGGTGAGTAATCACTGTTCTGATGTCCAGAAGGTATTTTCGGTCATAAGTGACGGTAGCAGCAACATTATGTACAAAATAAGTTAAAAAATAAGTTAAAGACAACGTGAAAAAAGCCATCCCCTCCGGCGCCTTTCTTCAAAGCTTGTAGAATTTTAAAAAGAATAACGTGCAAATATTGTACAATCCAGGTGTGCAAAGTGGTAATCTCTGCCAAAGGTGATTGTAACATGTATTGAATAAAGGGAGTGAATTCTTACGTACATGAAATGTGTGAGAGATTTTTCTTCATTTTCAATAAATGTGCGACAATCTCTAAAAACACGTTTTCACTTTGTCATTATGGGGTATTGTGTGTAGATGGGTGGGAGAAATATTTTGAAAAATTATATTTTGAATTCAGTCTATATCACAACAAAATGTGGAATACTGTAAGGCAAGGGGTATGAATACATTCCGAAGGCAATGTTTATCTACCAGTGTACAAAACATTAAGAACACCTTCCTAATATTGAGTTGCAGCATTGTTGCCGTTCTTGACACAAGCTGTTGCGCCTGGCACCTACTACCACCTACTACCTTCTTTAACCTGTCTTCTCCCCTTCATCTACGCTGGTTGAAGTGGATTTAACAAGTGACAATGTATTTAACAAGTGTCAATAAGGGATCATAGCTTTTACCTGGATTCACCTGGTCAGTCTATGTCATGGAAAGAGCAGGTGTTCATAATATACTGAACAAAAGTATAAAAACAACAAAAATATAAATGCAACATGTAAAGTGTTGGTCCCATGTTTCATGAGCTGAAATGAAAGATCCCAGAAAATGTCCATATGCACAAAAAGCTTATTTCTCTCAAATTTTTGAGCACAAATTTGTTTACATCCTTGTTAGTGAGCATTTCTCCTTTGCCAAGATAATCCTTCCACCTGACAGGTGTGGCATATCAAGAAGCTGATTAAACAGCATGGTCATTACACAGGTGCACCTTGTGCTGGGGACAATAAAAGGGCACATTAAAATGTGCAGTTTTGTCACACAATGCAATGTCGCAAATGTCTCAAGTTTTGAGGGAGCATGCAAATGGCATGCTGACTGCAGGAATGTCCACCCGAGCTGTTGCCAGAGAATTTAATGTTAATTTCTCTACCATATGCCGCCTCCGACGTCGTTTTAGAGAATTTGACAATACTCCAATGAGGCCTCACAACCGCATACCACGTGTAACAATGCCAGCACATGAAACTGACAGTTTGCACAACCAAAGAATTTCTGAACAAACTGTCAAAAAACATCCCAGGGAAGCTCATCTGCGTGCTCGTCGTCCTCACCAGGGTCTTGACCTGACTGCAGTTCGGCATAACGCTGGAGAAGTGTGCTCGTCACAGATGAATCCTGGTTTCAACTGTACTGGGCAGATGGCAGACGGCGTTGTGTGGGCGAGTGGTTTGCTGGTTTGCTCTCCTCTGCTCTCATCCTCCTAGACCTATCGGCTGCCTTCGATACTGTGAACCATCAGATCCTCCTCTCCACCCTCTCCGAGTTGGGCATCTCCGGCGCGGCCCACGCTTGGATTGCGTCCTACCTGACAGGTCGCTCCTACCAGGTGGCGTGGCGAGAATCTGTCTCCTCACCACGTGCTCTCACCACTGGTGTCCCCCAGGGCTCTGTTCTAGGCCCTCTCCTATTCTCGCTATACACCAAGTCACTTGGCTCTGTCATAACCTCACATGGTCTCTCCTATCATTGCTATGCAGACGACACACAATTAATCTTCTCCTTTCCCCCTTCTGATGACCAGGTGGCGAATCGCATCTCTGCATGTCTGGCAGACATATCAGTGTGGATGACGGACCACCACCTCAAGCTGAACCTCGGCAAGACGGAGCTGCTCTTCCTCCCGGGGAAGGACTGCCCGTTCCATGATCTCGCCATCACGGTTGACAACTCCATTGTGTCCTCCTCCCAGAGCGCTAAGAACCTTGGCGTGATCCTGGACAACACCCTGTCGTTCTCAACTAACATCAAGGCGGTGGCCCGTTCCTGTAGGTTCATGCTCTACAACATCCGCAGAGTACGACCCTGCCTCACACAGGAAGCGGCGCAGGTCCTAATCCAGGCACTTGTCATCTCCCGTCTGGATTACTGCAACTCGCTGTTGGCTGGGCTCCCTGCCTGTGCCATTAAACCCCTACAACTCATCCAGAACGCCGCAGCCCGTCTGGTGTTCAACCTTCCCAAGTTCTCTCACGTCACCCCGCTCCTCCGCTCTCTCCACTGGCTTCCAGTTGAAGCTCGCATCCGCTACAAGACCATGGTGCTTGCCTACGGAGCTGTGAGGGGAACGGCACCTCAGTACCTTCAGGCTCTGATCAGGCCCTACACCCAAACAAGGGCACTGCGTTCATCCACCTCTGGCCTGCTCGCCTCCCTACCACTGAGGAAGTACAGTTCCCGCTCAGCCCAGTCAAAACTGTTCGCTGCTCTGGCACCCCAATGGTGGAACAAACTCCCTCACGACGCCAGGACAGCGGAGTCAATCACCACCTTCCGGAGACACCTGAAACCCCACCTCTTCAAGGAATACCTAGGATAGGATAAAGTAATCCTTCTGACCCCCCCCCCCCCTTAAAAGATTTAGATGCACTATTGTAAAGTGGTTGTTCCACTGGATGTCATAAGGTGAATGCACCAATTTGTAAGTCGCTCTGGATAAGAGCGTCTGCTAAATGACTTAAATGTAAATGTAAAATGTCAACGTTGTGAACAGAGTGCCCCATGTTGACGGTGGAATTATGGTATGGGCGGGGATAAGCTACGGACAGCGAACACAATTGCATTTTATCTTTGTCAAATTGAATACACAGAGATCCCATTGTCGTGCCATTCATCTGCCTCCATCACCTCATATTTCAACATAATCATGCACAGACCCATGTCACAAGGATCTGTACACAATTTCTGGAAGATGAAAATGTCCCTGTTCTTCCATGGCCTGCATACTCACCAGACATATCACCCATCCATTGAGCATGTTTGGGATGCTCTGGATTGAGGCGTACGACAGCGTGTCACCCAATACCCAGGAACTTCTCACAGCCTGGTCTTTCGCGCCATTAGTTTGTTTGCCATTCCTACACGTTCTCTTTATTCTTTCATTGTCTCTCTCTTTACCCTCTCTCTCTCCTTCTCTTTTCCTCCTTGACATGCCCCAGCTAGCTAACTTAGAGAGAGAGAGTCTGGTATGGATCAATAGATTAACTGAGTGCTCATTAATGATGCATCTCAGCCCTACAGTACTTGGACATAAAGAGAATGTGCTGGAGGATTGACGTTTAAAAGCTTTAAAGTACAGGCCTGTTTACTTGTTCCAGAGCATGGAGGCAGGAGGTCACTGGCATGACGTGCTGAGACCCGACCAATGTCCTCAGACCTGGAACCCCACATCCACGGACCCCCACAGCAACAGACCTGGAAGGGGAGGGGTGGAGGAGAGGAGGATAGAGGGCACAGATACAGTAAATGTCCACTTGTAGTGTGTCTTATGAACGAAGATGAGGACAAGTGTGAGGACTGTTGATGGAAATTATAGTGATAATGAGGACGATGATGATGAGGACGGTGATGATGAGGATGGTGATGATGAGAACGGTGATGAAAATGAAGATGACAGAGACTAAGATGACAGGGACCTGATTGCAACCTATGACATTTATCATCCATCTGTCTCCATATCCCAGCTGCATTTCAAATTTCCCACTTCATGTCCCCAAACTTCTCAACACTGTGGAATTCTGAGGAAGCAGGCATCAAACAATAGAATCTTAAATCGCAGGAGAATAGACAAATGCATTTGCATACAGACACAATCTACATCAACGTCTTTTTTGTTCTACAAGAATAGAGAGCAGTCAAACAAAGGAAAAACAAATAAACAAAATGATGTGAACATGCCGGTGAAGAAAGGAAGGGGAGAGTAATGATATGTACATTTCTATTAATCCTGTTTTAGTCTCTGGTGTGTCAGACCAGGGGAGAACAGAGAGACAGAGCCTCTATCTACTCTGGCTTCTTTCAAAAGTCAGAACAGAGAGACAGAGAGCGGTTTTGTTTCAGCTCTGCTCCTTACAGTGAGGCAACAAGACAACAAGGAGGCACCATGGTGAAACAGATGTGTCGGATGACATCCACATAATTGACAGCCCAACACACCAACACACACATGCAAAAGGCGAAAAGGGTGAAAAGCCAGATGCGTTTGTCTTGCTTGACTCCTCTTTCATCTTTATTTAGTAAATATTAATGGCCTTGCTAGAGGCCATTTGTGTTTATGTGTGGGGCTCAGATCTGTTGCTGGGCTGAGGGGAGCTGATGGGGGTGCGGGGTGGCATGCTGGCCATGCCATTGATTCTCCTCATTGTGAGATTATCACTGTAATTATTGAGGAGTGAGGGGACCTGCTGGCTACTCCCTCTTAGTCTCAGTAGTACTGCAACTCGTGCACTCATTGTGCACGTAGGCATGCACATGCACACTGACACACATACACACGTCACTCCACTTGCTCTTGTTATGTTCTTGTTCTATAGCGCGCCCTTTCAACTCAGCGAGTTCTGTAACAGCAGCCCGCCTCATCAAAGACCTGCTGTGTTGATTATTGGTGTGTGTGTCTTAGGACTGTTTGAAAAATAATGATGCGGTTAATGAGAGAGAGAGAATAGAGGAGTCAACAGAGAGTGTTTTGGTAATACAGCCCAATCTCTCTCTCTCTCTCTCTCTCTCTCTCTCTCTCTCTCTCTCTCTCTCTCTCTCTCTCTCTCTCTCTCTCTCTCTCTCTCTCTCTCTCTCTCTCTCTCTCTCTCTCTCTCTCTCTCTCCCTCTCTCTCTCTCTATATATATATATATATATATATATATATATATATATTGAATGAGTAGGTGTGTCCAAACTTTTGATTGGTCTGTATATAGACCAATCAAAAGTTTGGACACACCTACTCATTCAAGGGTTTTTCTTTATTTTTACTATTTTCTACATTGTAGAACAATAGTGGAGACATCAAAACTTTGAAATAACACATATGGAATCATGTAGTAACCAAAACAGTGTTAAACAAAATAAATGTGATATTTCAGATTCTTCAAAGTAGCCACCCTTTGCCTTGATGACAGCTTTGCACACTCTTGGCATTCTCTCAACCAGCTTCATGAGGTAGTTAACTGGAATGCATTTTGATTAACAGGTGTGCCTTGTTAAAAGTACATTTGTGGAATTTCTTTCCTTCTTAATGCGTTGGAACCAATCAATTGTGTTGTGACAAGGTAGGGGTGGAATACAGAAGATAGACATATTTGGTAAAAGACCAAGTCCATATTATGGCAAGAACAACTCAAATAATCAAAGAGAAACGACATTCCATCATTACTTTGAAAGTTTCTTCAAGTGCAGTCGCAAAATCCGTCAAGCGCTATGATGAAACTGGCTCTCATGAGGACCGCCAGAGGAAAAGAAGACCAAGTCAAGTCATGAGTCATTGGTGTTAAAGTCAAAGTCGAGGTGCAAGTCATCATATTTGTGACTCGAGTCTGTCCACACTACTGGAAGATAGCCCTATTTGGTAAAAGACCAAGTCCATATTATGTCAAGAACATGTCAAAAAGCAAAGAGAAACGACAGTCAATCATTACTCTAAGAAGTGAAGATCAGTCAATGCGGAAAATGTCAAGAACTTTGAACATTTCTTCAAGTGCAGTTGCAAAAACCATCAAGCGCTATGATGAAACAGGCTCGCATGAGGACCGCCAGAGGAAAGGAAGACCCAGAGTTACCTCTGCTGCAGAGGATAAGTTCATTTGAGTTACCAGCCCCCGAAATTGCAGCCCAAATGAATGCTTCACAGAGTTCAAGTAACAGACACATCTCAACATCAACTGCTCAGAGGAGACTACGTGAATCAGGCCTTCATGGTTGAATTGCTACGAAGAAACCACTACTAAAGGACACCAATAAGAAGAGGAGACTTCATTGGGCCAAGAAACACGGTGGAAATCTGTCCTTTGGTCTGTTGAGTCCAAATTTGAGATTTTTGGTTCCAACCGCAGTGTCTTTGTGAGATGCAGAGTAGGTGAATGGATGATCTCCCCATGTGTGGTTCCCACCGTGAAGCATGGAGGAGGAGGTGTGATGGTGTGGGGGTGCTTTTCTGGTGACTCTGTCCGTGATTTATTTAGAATTCAAGGCACACTTAACCAGCATGGCTACCACAGCATTCTGCAATGACACGCCATCCGATCTGCCTTGCACTTAGTGGGACTATCATTTGTTTTTCAACAGGACAATGACCCCAAACCCACCTCCAGGCTGTGTAAGGGCTGTTTGACCAAGAAGGAGAGTGATGGAGTGCTGCATCAGATGGCCTGCTGCATCAGATGAGTTGGACCATGGAGTGAAGGAAAAGCAGCCAACAAGTGTTCAGCATATGTGGGAACTCCTTCAAGACTGTTGGAAAAACTTCCTCAATGATGCTGGTTGAGAGAATGCCAAGAGTGTCCAAAGCTGTCATCAAGGCAAAGGGTGGCTACTTTGAAGAATCTCAAATATAAAATATATTTTGATTTGTTATTTATGTGTTATTTCATAGTTTTGATGTCTTCACTACTATTTTGCAATGTAGAAAATAGTAAAAAATAAAGAAAAACCCTTGAATGGGTAGGTTTGTCCAAACTTTTGACTGGTACTGTATTTATGATAGGTTCCAGGGTGTTGGGACTTATTATATCTGTCCCTCTCCTTGTCTGAACCCTGTTCCAGTCGCACTCTTTCATAGTCTCTCACAGTTGGTCCACAACAGAATGGGGGGCTCTGATCACCAGGTTTCAGGGTCCCAGAGGCAGGGTCCTAACGGGCAGACCACAGGCTGTGAGGATTGGCAACTGCACCTCCTCCACACTGATACTGAAGACTCTTAACAGAGCGGCCCCCCAGGGTTGTGTCCTCAGCCCTCTGCTGTACTTCCTTTTCACCCACGCATGGCTTTGCATGGCATAAACTCCATCGTCAAGTTTGCTGACAACACCACGGTTGTAGGCCAGACAACCAACAACGACGAGTCAGCCTATAGGGAGGAGTCAAATGAAGTGGCATTGTGGTGCCAGGACAACAACCTCTCCCTCAACGTCAGCAAAACAAAGGCCCTGATCCACATCAACAGGACTGCAGCAGAGAGGGTCTGCAGTTTTAAGTTCTTCTGCGTCCACATCACCGAGGACTTGACATGGACCAACAACACCCCCACTCTTGTCAAAGGGGAGCAACAGCGCCTTTACTTCCTAAGGCGGCTGAAGAAATGTGGAATTCCACCCCAGGTCCTCTCCAAATACTACTGCTGCAGCATCGAGAGCGTCCTGACCGGTTACATCACGGCCTGGTACGGGATTTCCTCCATACGCGACCGCAAGGCCCTCCAGCGGGTGGTGAAGACGGCACAGTACATCACTGGGTCCGTGTTCCCACCTATCCAGGATATCTACTTGAAATGGTGCCTGAGGAAGTCACTGCAGCATCATCAAGGAACCCACACACTCCAGCCACAAGCTGTTCTCTCCCTTATCGTCGAGCAGACGGTATTGGAGCATGATGTCTGATACAGGCTCAGAGACAGTTTCTATCTACAAGCCATCAGACTGCCGAACACTTGAACTGGTCTGACCACCTGCACTGAGTCCGAGCACATTAGCACACATGCAATCACTAACTCACGTACGCACACAATCACTCAAGCATACACCCATACAGATGTACACGCACACATGCACATGCACACGCACACACACACACACACACACACACACACACACACACACACACACACACACACACACACACACACACACACACACACACACACACACACACACACACACACACACACACACACACACACACACACACACACACACACACACACATACACAAAATCACCCACTGGCCAGTTTATTAGGTACACCCATCTAGTACAAGGTCAGACCCCCCCTTTACCTCCAGAACTGCCTGAATTCTTCAGGGCTTGGATTCTACAAGGTGTCAGAAACTTTCCACAGGGATGTTGGTTCGTGCTGACACGAGGGCGTCACACAGCTGCTGCAGATTGGACGGCGGTACATTCATGCTGCGAACAAGCCATTCCATCTCATCTCAAAGATGCTCTATTGGGTTTGTCAGCAACAATGTTCAGATACGCTGATGGCATTCAATTGTTGCTCAATTTGTATTAAAGGACCCACACCTGTACACCACCGCCACCAGCCTGTACCGTTGACACCAAGCAGGATGGGTCCACTCATGCTGATTACGCCAAATCCTGACTCTGCCATCAGCCTGGTGCAACAGGAACTGGGATTCGTCGGATCAGGAGATGTTTTTCCACTCCTGAATTGTCCAGTAATCGTGATCACGTGCCCACTGGAGCCGCTTCTTCTTGTTTTTAGCTGATAGGAGTGGAACCCAGTGTGGTCGTCTGCTGCAATAACCCATCCATGACAAGGGTCAACGAGTTGTGTGTTCCGAGATGCCGTTCTGCAAATCACTGTTGGAAAACCCTAGACACTGTCGTGCATGAAAAGCCTAGGAGGGCAGCCGTTTCTGAGATACTAGATCCGGCGTGCCTGTGTAACGGATGTGAAATGGCTAGCTAGTTAGCGGTGGTGCGTGCTAATAGCCTTTCAATCGGTGACGTCACTTGCTCTGAGACCTTGAAGTAGTGGTTCCCCTTGCTCTGCATGAAATGGGTGGTGTACCTAATGAACTGGCCGGTGAGTGTATACACTCATACTTCACACACATCACAACTGCTACTACCAGACTCTTATTTACTATTGCTAATACTGAACAATTTAAACACTTACCCCCAAATCCCCTCTTTCTCTGATGCATGTGTCAATATTTTACTATAAATTGTGCCTTCCTGTATTATACTTATGCTAAAATGTTAATTCTATTCTAAGGAGCCATTTACTTTATGTTCGTATTCTTATCTTTTATCATTTCTTATTGTTGTTGCATTGTCGAGAAGGAACCTGCAAGTAAGCATTTCATTGGACGGTGTATACCATGTGTATTCTGTACATATGGCTAATAAAACTTGAAACTTGAAAAAGAGGTGAGACTGGAGCGGTGTATGTGTGTTTGCATCTATCTGTGTGCATGGGGGTACACACAGAGGACCCCAGCTGCTGTGGGATGGGCTGTCTTTGTGTGCCGACGCACCCCTCCAAAATCCTAACAGGATTAAGGGACGGAGCTCAGCTCGCTCCTCAGTGCTCGGGGGCAGTGTGCACCCCGTCCCATATGACAGGCTTAGGGGACCCCCTCTGTCACCCTCCCCTGATCGAGCCCAAAGGTACAGCGCCCCCCTGGGATCTGAGTGAGAATTCACATCCTGACCAGCCGATTGACGTTCTCCACCCCAAAAGGCAAAGAGATGGGTGAAGAGAGCCAATTCATGCTCAAATGATATCACACAATCACGAGAGTATATCAGTTTGTTATGACATATTTATGTTGGTCTGAGGCTGTTGTACATGTGGGTCTTGTGTCCTACCATGCACCTCATAGAGTTTCTCCCCAACGTGGCTCTGTGGACACAACAGTGTGAAGGCTACAACTCATGCAGACATTCAACTGTTCTAAAACAAGATTTTACACATCCATCTGCATTTGGACACTGTTTAAGTCATAAAGGAGATGATAAAGAGTTAGACAGAGATACCATAGATCTGAGGGTATCAGGATCTTCTCTGCAACAAAATAAAACATCTAACATTAATCCTACAGCACTGTTGGGGATGGAGTTGAATGAGACAATGGTAACAGTTGGCTGCATGCTGCACCTCTTGATCTTTATCTAAGAGATCATCTCTAATCTGTCTAATCCTTCTTAATCTCATTCTAGCCTGCAGTCAGTTTGCCAGAGATGATGAGGTGTGATGTGCGGAGGTAGAGTTGATGATGAGAACAGATTGTAAACACAGTATTTATTCACTGACAGACAGTCTCAGCTCTGAGTTTTAGGGATCACGTCACTCTTGTCTGATTTTGACCTGCACTTTCTGACTCTTTCTGATTCATCATCCTGCGCTGGTACTCTGTGTTTATTGGACATAACTCCCTAAAGAAGTGCTCTATGACGGATGTCTTTGTCTAGCTGTCTGTACCTGCAAACGCATGTCTGTTGCTGTTCTGTAGGCTACCTGGTAGTAACGCTGTTTATACAGCAGATGAGTATAGTTCATTTATATAACTGTCTGTTTTGTAAGTGTATGAAGGTTTTATGTGCATGTAGGGCTGCCTGGTGCAGCTCTGTAGTCTACCTCTTACCTGGCAGGCAGCACGGTCCATGGTGCAGAGGGAGTGACAGTGCTCTGCTCTCATTACAGCAACAATTAAATAATTATGAATGGAGCGGCGAGACTTCATCAGAGGAATATCTATTGTATTATTTATTCAGCCAGCCTGTCCCCTGGTTCAGGGAGGGAGAGAACACATATAAACTTCCAGCCTCCCTCCGCTCTCCCTCACACGCTCTCCTGCTTGCTTTCAAAGCAGAGGTGCCCACTTGCTCTGTGCCACGGCACGGCACTACGCTGTTAGAACTGCATATGGATATACTTGAAAGAAGGCCAGTGGGTCTCTACACCATGCCTGTTCTGGAGGCTGTGGGGCCTTTTAGAGCCTATGAATGATCTAGAGAGATGGAGGTGGTGAAGGGACAGAGAAACACAGGGACAGGGTGCCGAGTGGACTGGCTGACTGGCCGAGGGAACAGCTGCGTCAGACAGACTCAGAGGGCGGAGACGCAAGGTGCACAGCAGGTGAGGGATGCTGGTTGGTTAACACCTGTCCTCCAGCTAGCTGGGGCAACAGGAAAACATGCAGTCTGCAACAGGAAAAATATGACCCCATACCATCTGATATGGGACCAGATATGTTTTTAATCCTTAAATGGTTAAAGTTAGGATTGGAAGTTAGGGTAATTCGATTTTAGATCTTCTATCTTGAGTGAAAGCACACATTGGATAGGAGGGAGATAAGGTTGTAATTCATTATATGATGTGTAATGACCATCGATAGAATGTTACTAAGGAAGGTTAATGTTCCATGGATCAGTGTGGTCGGTCCCGGTGAGCGGTCGATGATCGGTGTGTTTGTGTGTGTGGTCCAGATCCGGTCTGGTTACTGGCTCGGTCAGGTCGGTTCAGTCGGGTTGGTTCAACTCGTTGGGAGCAACTGAGCAGGGCCCATTAATAATGCACAATGCCTCCTTGGCAACTGTGTAGTCGATGCCTGGCAACCTGGGGTGCGGCAATCGGATCCACGATAAGGGAAGGCACGAGAGATGGAGGGGAGGGAAAAGTGTGGGGTGCGGTCCCACAGGTGCTCAGCTTGTCTTTCGGCTGTTCATTCGATCAGTGCTGAAGAGGTGTTTGTGTGTTTGCATTGGCCAATACAGTATTGTAATACCATAATAAATGCAATTCACGTAGCAGAAACGTTTGTCTAAAGCGACAACATTCCACACCTTTTGGTATGTGACCCCTTTGGGAATAGAACCCACAACTGGTGTTGCTAGTGCCATGCTCTTATGAACTGAGCCATGTACAGGACCACTACAATACATACTGTAAGTACAATACAATACTGTAAAATATAATACATGATTACAATACAGGTGGGAGATGTATGATTTCCATCCCCATTAGCGTACCACCCTTCTTCAGGCCATGAATGAGGCATGCAATGATTTCAATCCAGACCTATGTCAGGCTTGGATTCGCAATGCCACAAGGTTTTTCCCCAGGTGCATGAACAATGAGGTTATTTACTGCGATTTCAATGAGTGCCTCTATGGCCAAATGCTCAAGACATGCTTGATGCAAACTAGTGCCTGCTAAGCATTATGTTTCTTTCATTTCTTTCATTTGAAAAATGATCACACATGGGATAGAAATTATGGAAATGTGATGTTCAGTCAATTTTAATAGGTAGTACAAGTGTATTGCCTGATGTGAAAACAGTGTAATGTACTGTAATATACATTACTGTAGCATACTACTTTCAAAGGGCAAATGTGCCTTCGTTTTTTGCTATTGGATTAACTGGTTGTTAAAAGAAGATATAATCATGTTGTGTTATGGTGATTAAACCACTGTACTCATTATATTTCACAGTAAACTATTTCACATATCAATGGTTGTGTGGTGAAAGATAACTACAAACAAAGGTTTTGAATGTAGGACTGGCTGCGTTACAAATGTTACCAGTTTGGAATTTTGTACTGAGTTCTGAAAATTCACAACATACTTGTGAAAATAGTATCAAAGCGATAAAAAAAAGAGTAATTACTTACTGTCACCCCCTGATCTGTTTCACCTGTCTTTGTGCTTGTCTCCACCCCCCCACCCCCCCAGGTGTCACCCATCTTCCCCATTATCCCCTGTGTACATATAACTGTGTTTTCTGTTTGTCTGTTGCCAGTTCGTCTTGGTTGTCAAGCTTACCAGCGCTCGTCCTGTCAGATCCTGTCTTTTCCCAGCTTCTCTTTTTTTTCATCCTCCTGGGTTTGTGACCCTGTCCTGACCCTGTACCCGCCCGCCTGACCACTCTGCCCGTTCCTGACCCTGAGCCTGCCTGCCGCCCTGTACCTTTGCACCACTTCTGGATTACTGAACTATGCCTGATCCTGAGCCTGACTGCCGTCCTGTACCTTTGCTCTTACCCTGGATTATTTGGATTATTGACCCTTGTTTGCCTTGACCTGCCGTTTGCCCCTGTGGTTACAATAAACATGGTTACTTCACACAGTCTGCACTTGGGTCTTACCTTGATTCCTGATACTTACAGTGAATGTTACCACATGGCTGCACTGATTTATGTGTACTCTGAATTGGAGTGTGTGTTATAGAAATGTGTGTTGGTGTCAGAGTGGTCTTTAACCTGCTCCCCTTCAGGGCCATAGACCTGCTCAGCCCTAGCCAGCACTCAGTTCACAGGGCTCTAGGCCAAGGTGCGCCCTATCCACTTAAAACATTAACTCCCCACCTTCCCTGATTTGTTCATGTGAATTATTAAACATCAGCTCATGATCAATTATTCAAAATCTTTTTGGGGGTTAATTTATTGGAACACTAGTAGTTTTTCTATTTTCTCCCCGTTATCTCTTTCGGTGTGTCGGCCTCTCTTTGTGTTTGTTTCTTGAGTTTGTGTGGGGGGCTCTCTCTGTCTCTAGTGTGTGTGGGCCTCTCTCTCTCACGGTGTCTGTCTCTATTCAGTTTGGGGGGGTTTCTTTCTCTCGCCCTACTTCCTCCTCTCTCTCTCTGAGACAGAGGGAACAGGATGGGATTCTCTCCTCCGTCTCATCTTCCTTAAACATGATTAATACTTGATGGTGCTACGATAGCTATCCCATGTACCCTAGCACTTCTGAGGGATTCCCCTGTGTGTGTGTGCCCGTGTGTGTGGCTCCATGTTACCTTCTGTATATGTTTCTCAGGAATGTGATTAATTATAGACACCCGTTGTGCTGATACATCATCATTAATAATTCCTTTGAGTTCTTGAACCAACAATTCCCTTTCTACTTGTGCTGTAGATGGTATGCATCCGGTTTTCCGGGGAAATGGATAGAGAGCCTGTGACGCAACTTCCGCTTTTGGATGTTAACAAGACGACGCTCCATCTTAACTCCTCCTCCTCCTAGAGATTACCTCACACCTTCAATCAGACCCACGTTTTTTTCCGTCAAGCAGAGAAAAATGCAATTACTTTCCCTAAGAGACTATTAATATTTAAACTAAAATGTGTTTGCATTTCTGTTACACCATCTGTCAGGGGGAATGCTCAGGCATTCATGGATATTTCAGGGGCACAAATCTGTCTGGAACAACACAGTGTAAAGTACATACCTGACCTGCCCATTTTGCAATGAGATGTAGTTTTGTTTCTGTTGGTTTTAGTGTTCACACTTTCTCTTGAATATACTGTAGTAGTGAAGTGTGTAGTGACACACACACACACACACACACACACACACACACACACACACACACACACACACACACACACACACACACACACACACACACACACACACACACACACACACACACACACACACACACACACACACACACACACACACACACACAGTGACAGTGAAATAGGAACACACACCGTGAGGGCAGCTAAAACGGTTGACTGTGTGAAGTCACCCTCTTCTTTGGGGAGTCCCCTGCCAGTTTGAAGCCTTTGAGGAGACTCATCCATATTACATCAGCTTATACTACTATAAGCTATGATCTATCTTCATAGAGAGATAAAAGAAGGAAAGAGGGAGAGAAAGAGAGAAGGAAATCGGGAGAAAATGGTAGCTACAAACTGTCACTTTTCAAAACATCCTGTATCCATGGGTGGAAAAAATAGAACTACATTTAGACATTTAGTGACACACCCCGCTCTTTCTGACTCATCTTCCTCACTCTTTCTCTCCATCTCTCTGTTCACCTCCTCTTCCCCTGTCTCTCTGCATTATGAGCAGCCTGGGGGCATGCAAGGCAGAGAGAGGGGGGTTTGGGGTCCGATCAGAGATGTCATTTAAATAAGTGTTTGTGGAACGAGAGAATGGAGGCAAGCTGGGGGGGTGGGGGGGGTGGGGGGGGGTGTAGAAGAGAAGAGAGGGAGGAGAGAGGGGCTCTTTAGTGGCTCTGTGATCCCAGCCACCAGTCCACAGCTGGTGCAGCAGCAGACTGCCCTGCTCAGCCATATGTTGCCTGGGCTGCTCCAATTATCCTCCCTGGAGCAGGGCCCCCTCTCCCACTCTCAGCCCCTAGCCCTCCCTCTCCCTCAGCTTAGCCCTTCTCTTAGCTCTGCCATGCAGCCTGTGTGGGTCCAACACCGGGGTCGGCTACTCTTTCACTGCCCAGGGTTTCACTGCTGTCACTTACTTACTTAGTAAGTTACCACCCTCCCCCCATCTCTCTTTCTCCCTTTTTCTCCCTATCTCTCTTCCTCTATCTCTCCCTATCCCCTCTTTACTTATCCCACACTCTTTTACTTTCTACACCCTCTTTCTTTTTCTTTCTTTTCTTACTCACATTATCCCTCTCTGTCTTTCTCTCCTTACCCCCTCTCTCTTCTCTAACTCCACTCTCCTTCTCAACCTCTTCGATGTCCTGTCTGACCCTCTAGCTGCCCCCTATTGATTTCCTTTGTCTGTATTTGTACAATGCTATAAGTTAAGTCCTTCATTCAGCACTCTAGATAGTCTGAATGCCAAATTAATACACTGGACGGCAATGATTGTCACCCCAGAGCCCTGGCCATAGGGAATGGGATAAATTACCACCAGTTAGTTTTCATCACCTATTAATAGAAAAGTTAAATATATAATACAGAGTAACCAGAACTCTTCCTTCTCACCCAATTCAAAGCCGGGATTTTAAACCACTTTTATCACGTTTTATTTACTGTAGAAACCACTGCCATGATACATAACTTCTTCCTGGTGGTGAATGGAATTGGTTTGTGTGCCACAGTAGGGTTATAGGGTGAAAGTATGGTGTTACACACACTTATAGGTCCCATAGGCAGTCAGTCAGACAGGGGTTAGAGTAGCTGGGTACTGTAGCTGATGCTCAGGCTGTGGTTTGTAGGTCCAGTGTCTCATCTCTACTCCTCAGATCAACTCAGGATACAGTTTGTTTGTTTTGGAGCAGAGAGTGACGAATAGGTTTAATTTCAGCTGGGAGATGAGGAGAGGGGAGAGGAGACAAGGAAGGGAGAAGAGATGAGGAAGGGAGAGGAGAGGAGAAGAGAACCTGACACCAAACACAAACACACACATCACCTGTTCCCCTTACGACCGGCGTCTCAAGCAACAGCACCCCCTCCACGACTCTGTTTACTAAACTTCCTACCTGTGAAATATTTATTGGAAGAGGGAGGCTGCTTTAACTCAGGAGAGTGATGTGTGTGCGTACGTACACTTACGTGCGGGTGGCTGGGCATGCGTGCAAGCATGGGGGTTATGAAAACAGAGGAGTGCACTGGAGAATGGTAAAGGGGTGTAAGGTTGCTGGAGAGTGTTTGTTGGTAGCTGGTGATTTGGCCTGGAAGAGGAAAGGGTGGTTGGCATGCTGACCACACCGCCCACATCGTACGCATGTTGATTTTGTTTATCCCCACCAGACGTGATCATGACAAACAGTTTAAGGTACCAAAATCAACTGTGAATCAATTATATAAATTTTAAGGCAGGTCGAAAGACACATGAAACATTCATGGACATTTAGCTAGCTAGCTGTTGCTAGCTCACACGCGAGCGGTGTGGTGAAATGATTCGGTTACCAGCAACATTGCATTTATTTTATCATTTCTTTAAAAGGATATACATTTGTGTCAAAAAGCCCTCACGATCTTCAAACAAGGGACAGTAAAATGTTACCCTCTCAAAATACTTGAATAAAAAGCATGAGCTGGCGCACATCCAGAGAAAATTATTTAGTGTAGAGGTGCTTACCAACGGTGAATAAACTCTAAAAATAAAGAGAGTCGAACACTCTCTCTACATATATATATATATATATAAACTCCCAGTAATTTTTTGTGTAAAACACCAACGTTTCGGCATCACTGTTCCTTCTAATTAGCTAAATAAAAATGGATAAACTAGGCAATATTTAAATATGAATTATGTATTAGGTAAAACACCAACGTTTTTGGCATCAGTGATATTTTACCCAATAAATTACTGGGAGTTTATATGTATATAGAGTGTTCGACTCTCTTTATTTTATACCCTCTCAAAATACGCCATTTTGTAATGTCTTATAAATGTGTCATCTATATGTACTTAGAAAGTCGGAATTATACACAACTGTCTCTGTATGCGACCCTGGTGGTGCAGTCTCCTGGAGAGCCCAAGGTCATCACATGGGTCAGAGTTTACAGGACTCCACATGGACTGTAACTAAAGATGGAGGAGTAGGGAGATAAAAGGCCAAAGGTCAGACAGCAGCCCATCATCTCTCTGTTTTCTCTTTTCTCTTCTTACCGGTTTCCCTCCCACTCTTTTTAAAAATGTTTCTCTGTATCTCTGGCTCTTAAAGTATGTCTGAATGCATTTTGTAGTTTACACACAGGAACACGCACGCACGCACGCACGCACGCACGCACGCACGCACGCACGCACGCACGCACGCACACACACACACACACACACACACACACACACACACACACACACATACACACAGATAAATGCATGTGTTTGTTTTCCTGTTGTTTTTTACCACTCCTCCTAATTCCTCTACTGAATCACACTGGACAGTGAAATAGTAAGCAAACTGAGCCTGAAGCCCATAAATCATTAATCAGGGTTTGTTTTGCCACATGAATGTAATGAATACATAATTAATATTTAAAGATCGCCTAGTTTATCAAATTTTATTTAGCTAATTTCACCACAAGTATTAACAAGTAGTAAGAAGTAACTAACAGAATATAGAGAAAAAGGAGAGCGGAGATGTTGTTGGAGAGAACACTGACAGGGAAAAGACAGAGAGAGAAAGATTAAGGCAGCAAGAAAGAGAACAATGAGAAGCGGGTTAATGGCGGTCTAATGAGGGTGTCTTAATTAGCATCAAGTAGTGGTGATGAGGTGTCTTTTGTCTGCCTGAGGAACCCCAGAGACAGGAAACAGGTCACTAACTTGTCAACATACTGTACTGATGTTCCCTCTCTCGCTCTCTCACTCTGGGGTGCTACAATTGGCTCATTCATCCCCCCTCCTCTCCCCAGTAACTATTCCCCAGGTCGTTGCTGTAAATGAGAATGTGTTCTCAGTCAACTCACTTGGTAAAATAAGGGTTAAATAAAATACAACTCTGGAGCAGCCAAACACAGGGTGTCCCCTGGTCCTGTTCAGGGTCCCCTGGGTCACAGCCACATAATACTGACACATTTACTGTCCTTGTTCGTTCCAAGGCTGGCCGAGGGATAGGGTGACCTGGGACATGAGCCACCACCACATGCTGCTAGAAATAATGCCATTCTTATGAAAATAACTATTCTAATGCCTGTTTGCATAATACATGAGATAGATATGTAAACCAATATTTGAAATTCATATTACTTTGTGTAGTTTGTTTTGTTTTTGAGAATATAATAGCAAAAACACAAGTAAAATGTGGCCAGTCTGTCTTACCACCATGTGTACACATATTCTGCCGACTTCTAAAAACAACGGACATAGACAAAACTAGAAGCCATCCCTAGAAGAATTGGAACAGTAGTTCACTATTTGCCCCCAATCTTTTCACAGTGATCCCTCCACTGTCTGATACCCTCTCTCACCACAGCCAAAATCATCTAATCCCTCTCTCCCTCTCGGTTTCCCTCTCCATGATCCCTCTATCCCTGCCTCCTGAGACTAACATGAGAGCGTGGCTCAGAGCTGTCTTAAGTGGGGACTAAGTAGGACTCGTCAGACTGTCAATACACCACTATTGACCTCTGCTGTGATAGGGGCATAGTACTGAGAGATTAATGCTTTTTGAGTTCGGTTTCGGTTTGGTAAAAAAAAAAGTTTTTTTCCATTTCTGTTTTTTTTCCTTTATTTTTATTCCTTTTTTTAAAAACATTAAATGCATTATGAAACACAGTAAAACTTAAATTAATAGCACGGGAGTTTATTTGCTTAAATCACTGAACACAACAGGTGCTAATTAGAGACAGGCTATTTATTTGAGCCAAGTGTCTATTTCCTTAATGCACACATCTTTTGCTAATTTGCATAGTTAATTGTTAATTCCAGCCTTCACTTCCCAAATGTTAATCAATTTCTTCAATTCCTGCACTGTGTTATCATTTACACACTGTGCCACGTTTCTTCTGTCTGTCTGTAATAAAGCCCTTTTGTGGGGAAAAACTCATTCTGATTGAATGGG